>NC_070546.1:621513-1243026 GCF_026873545.1 Fusarium falciforme
CTAATTATTTCGGATCCTTGGATGAAGAACATCTGAAGCTTAATAGCCTAGGGTAGCCATAATATCGAACATCACCTGCATAAGGCTGAGGTAGTGAAGATCTGCAACATATTCTCCGCGGCCAGCTCCCTGTAACCTCAGCCCTATCTACAGTCTATTCCAAAGCTTGAGAGTCAGCATGATGAAGTGTGCGCAGTAGTGAGTGCATTGGATTTTGATGTGACTTGTATCTGGAAAGAAAGGTCCTCTAGCCCTCGACGTGCTCTCCGTCTCAACCAGCATTGGCCATGCTGTCCTGGACAAGACTGCTGTGACGAGAAGGTCGGGCTGACCGATGCTATCTCAGCCTACATGCATGCGTGTTCTTGTGGTGTGTACCAGGCTACCAGCCACGTACTACGACTTAGAATTGGTGAGGACTGCGCTACGTTAAAGAACGGAAGGCTGACTCCTCATGCAAGTCTTGTGCAAGTTTAACACAGAGTGTGATTAGGGCTTACAGAGGCGGTTAAACATTATCGGAAAACATGGTGCAATTAGAATATGGGTAGCAGCGTACCTTTTGCACGTCATCTACATTCGCTAAACTTCAAGCAACAGTATGGTGACGTCATCGCTTGAACGTATCTGATTGGAGGCAGGGTTCTACTGACTCTGAGGAGGAAAGTTAAAGCTGGGCTCCTCGAGTAGATCTATCATCTGGTGATTTCCGTTGAACCATTCTTCAAGCCCATTCCTGTTACCCATCCAAACAGTCGGATATATTCCTTCCTGACCATCAAGGCCTCTGAGAGTATCTAATGCGCCTTCCATAGCCTGCTGAGAGTTGACGCCTGGGCTTCTGTTGGATGACAAGGCCGAACTACCTTGATGGTGAATATCCTGGTTCAATATAGGCAAACCCAAAGTTGTTAAATAGGCGTTGAGTGTGGCGTTAGACTGCGGCTGTCCTCCATTCGAATCTGAAGAGAAATTCTCGAGGTAGCGCAGGGCAACTTGATAAAGTACCTGAAAGAGGCGATGCATCTTCGCCGCAGCCTCCGAAAGTGTTGGAGTTGACTCCATTGATGTTATGAAAGCTTGAAGGCGGTTGAGATCGGTTTCATCTTGACATTCTATAACATGGCAAAACAGCACGATAAACGGAGTAAACGGTGCAAGGAGCAGTGCCCTAAAAGACCAGTTATTAGCACCATACCATAGTAAGAGAATGGGCTCCCCACTCACCAATGCACATAGGTCGAGAAGTATAGCGAGTTGACATCTTTGAAGACGCTGAGGAAATCTTGGTGTCGTTGTAGCGTAGCTCTCGCAGCTTCAATGCAGTGTGGGATGAACGCTGAAGAAGATTCTTCAGGAGGCGGACTTGCCCGATAGATAAGAGTAAGAAGTGAAAGGCGTAGTACGTCATCACAGAGAGTCATGAACTCGACGATACGGTTACCGAATCTTTGTCTGGCTTCTTGTAGGTAGTGATCCTGGAGGTAAAGTTAGCTTCACACTATGTGTTAATGCGGGCCAGAAAAGCCTTACGTTTACTTCACGTGACTTGCGTTCGATTTCGTGTAGCTCGCTCGAGAGGGCTTCAGCTCGAGATTGTCGGACATGGTTGGGTTGTGAAAGAGCTTCTGGACTGTACAAGCTCTGGTACACATCGCCTCGACACCGAGCTGTGTTAATCCACATAGCAACAGTAGCGCCGAGTGGAGAGCGAGTGCCATGTAGTGGAAGCATTGGCGTAGTAATGTCCCAGTTCTGGATATTAGAAGCCCTTCCTAAGCGCAACGACAAGTTCTTATCGATAAAGTAAAGGATCCAGAACAAAAGCTGCTTAGGCCTCATCTCGTCGGAAATGGTATCGTACTTGCTGGGAGAAAGTTGATGGTACCCGAGGGTTTGACATAGCTCCCAGGCCTTTGATGATAAGGTCCAGGCAAGCGATGGCTTCGAGATCTCAATGGCATGCATGGCCTAAAAGAAACGGCAATTTAGAAAAGAGTTTAGAGAATAATATAATATAGGTACTTACGCCTAGCAGCAAAGCCGTGATCATATCCGCAGTTGCTGGGAGATGGAGCGGCAGGTCAACCAGAGCCGACTCGAGATTAATGCGGCACATGAGCGTGTAGCTATCATTTTCACTTTTCCCCTCCAATGTGGTCTCAGATCGCTCTAAGAACAATTGTAGGAGACCAGAATTAGCGATGATTAAGTCACTTTCCGAGAATTTTTCAGAAAAGTATACTCTGAGACAGATATCGGAGAACATTTCTACTGGGACGAGATCGCAGATCCATGCGGATGCGTCGAGGTCTGCTTAAAGTCGGGTTAGCGAACCGAAACCGAGAATACAGAAACAAGTACCTATTAAGGGTTCTGGGACTTACTCTTGGCCGCGTGTATGAGAGCCGCCGCCTTTTCAATTGGTGGTAGCTCGCGGTCCCGGGGCGATGGATGACGAAGTGGCTTCGCAAAAGGATATGACATCTCAGTTTTGGACGTTCGATGTTTCAGTGCGCTGACAATGCAATGTAACGAGTCCAGCGCCTCACTCAAACTTCTATCCGAGGCCTGCACAGGGTTGTTGCACACTGCCTTTCGAAAAAAATCGTTGGCAAAGGCAGAATGGGCGGCGAGAGAGGACTCTCCTTCAACCACCGGACTGTTCACAGTCGACTGCGATAATCCCCCAAATGGTGTTGACGACGGTGTATGGGCCGTTGTGTCCATTCTACTGGCAGCTGTCGATACGGAAGGGGCGGGTTGGGCATCGGGAGAAGGCATGCTAGTCTTTAGATCCTGCAGTAGTCGGGTTACACCCTCGAGCCGGTGATCTATGGAGTTGATTTTTTCCTCACTAACATATTCAAAATTAGAGTAATTCAAGACAATTGAACCTAGGTTAAAGCTTAAAAGGCCATAATTTGAACATCAAACGGTTTGAATGGAGTGAAGAGACACGAACTATTTGGTAGACACCAGCGCACGGCTACGCTTCTCCCTTGGCCGTCTCACACCTTTGGTGCAAGGGATGTTCGCTTGAACGCAGTGGGAACAGGGACAGTTTCTATCACATCGAATCTTAAACGATGTCAGATAACGACCACCAGGCACTTGATGCTTGCAAACCCAGCAAGCGGGTCAAGAAGACATCTTACTTTGCGGGAGCGACACGAGTCGCACTGGAGATGTGTCAGCAGTAGATGCGCAGGCCTGAAATAGAGAGGTTGCTCACGGCTCTCCGAAGGGAGGGGGGAGATGGTGGCGAGTTTGAGCCGTCCACGGTAGGACCTGCCATTACTTGGGAGTCGGACATGCTGAGCGGATTTAGGTGCGCGGGAGTTAGGGGGGTATGCGGCTAATCGAATCAGATTACACGATAGCAAAGGCTAATTTTCGCGATATCCCGGGCGTATAATAGTCTTGCTTCAAGATCAGACAACAATTGCACGTCTACAAGAGACAGGATAAAAATTCTGATGATGCTAGCGGAGTTTCGCGCGCCGAAATATACGCGCTGGATTGCCGGGGACCGAGAACCCCGTCGTTCCGGGTCCGGATATTGTAGACCCACATGCTATTAGACGGACCCCCTGTTGAGATGAGCATGTTGTATTGATTAAAGAAGAAGAAAGACTAGCGCGAACCAGCGAAAGCTATAGACAAGAAGACATCCACATCCCAGCCACCAATGGATCGGAATAGCCATTGATCCGTCAAAGCAACGGATCTCAACACTCCCACTCGAGCCATTGGTGCGAGATGTTTCTGCGTAACAGAGTGTGGCCTCATTAAAACCTCAAAAACACCTTCGTGGGTGAAAAATAGGAAAGAGCTTCTATTACCACACCTGCGTTGGATTGTTCGGTCGCCGGGGCCTTAGCACCCTGGATCCCCCAGATTGTTTGATGATTTGATATTTGTGAGGCGGACAGCCTTGAGTTTCTGGTCACTGGAGCCTTAGCACCCCATATCCTCCAGATTGTTTGATGTTTGGATGAAGCCTTGGAATCTTCGATCACTGGAGCCTTAGCACCCCAGATCTCCCACTTCATCACGGACAGGTGGTTTTGATGTTTGGATGAAGCCTTGGAATCTTCGATCACTGGAGCCTTAGCACCCCAGATCTCCCACTTCATCACGGACAGGTGGTTTTGATGTTTGGATGAAGCCTTGGAATCTTCGATCACTGGAGCCTTAACACCCCAGATCTCCCACTTCATCCTAGGTTTAACGTTTGTTTGATGTTTGATGTTTGAATGAAGCCTTGGAATCTTCGATCACTGGAGCCTTAGCACTCCAGATCTCCCACTCCATTCTAGGTTTATATTTTCCGAAATAAATGTAGAGGACATTGATACTATCCTTTGTTGATATTGACGGCTGACTACGATAGTCGAACTGTCTTGCTTTCTTTGGCCGGATCCGATTGAGCAGGTTCCGTTGTATGTCTCGTAGGACTGTGGTTGTTAAGGCTGAAGAAGCCAATCCAGCGGCGTTCGCTGCGTTTTTTGTGTTTTTGTGTTTTTGTGTTTTGTAGTTTTGTAGTTTTGTAGTTTTGTAGTTTTGTAGTTTTGTAGTTTTGTAGTTTTGTAGTTTTGTAGTTTTGTAGTTTTGTAGTTTTGTAGTTTTGTAGTTTTGTAGTTTTGTAGTTTTGTAGTTTTGTAGTTTTGTAGTTTTGTAGCTCGGCCATGTGCACCTGCAATGGGATTCTTTTGCAATTGGATCCTGTGTGATCCGTTTCTGAATGAAATGGCTCTTGTATGTACGTATTGAGCGTTCAGTTATAGCTGGAATTGTTGTAGAATTTGTTATAAGAAGCCGAGGAATTCCGAGCTGAGGACCTGTGGGTCGCTTGGAGGCTCGATGAACGAGATAGACTGTTGGGCACCCATTCTCTCCCACTTGGGGCATGATGAAAAGGGATAAAAGAAAAGAGAAATCGTGTGAACTTGATATAATAGACTTTCGACGCCGCTGCTTCCAAATCCCAAGTCAGTTTGTTGGTAGGTTACTTGGTTGTCGAGAGATCGCGGAGTGTCAGTTGGCCAGGTGTTCCCGGCCACCTCCTTTTCTCATGATCCATACTTGCGTGACCAACAGCGAATCATGGGTTGGAGAGGCCCAGCGCGTTGCGAAACACGATAAACCGGTCTTTTGGGAGAGCTTTCGTAAGTCCGTCTGCGATTTGTTGCTCGGTTGGGACATATTGGAGTTCAACGTCTCCATCCGAGACTCGTTCTCGAACGTAATGCCATTGAAGATCAATGTGCTTAGTCCTGGCGTGGAACTGTGGATTTTTGGCCATTGCAATTGCCCCTTGATTGTCCCCGTAGAGAATAGTTGTTTGAAGGTCTCCATGTTTGTATTGGGCCAGAAGTTCGCGCAGCAACCCTCGTAGCCAGATCGCCTCTTTGGTGCATTGTGTTTGTCCCATGTACTCCGCTTCGCAGGATGATAGTGCGACCGTTGGTTGTCGTTTGGAGTTCCAACTGATGGCGCCTGTGCCGACGTTGAAGACGTAGCCAGCCGTTGATCGTCTGGTGTCGTGATCGCCAGCCCAGTCTGAGTCGCTGTACCCAACTAACGGTCTGAGTGGTCCGCTGAAGGTGAGTTCCAAGTCGATCGTCCCTCGCAAGTACCTCATGATGCGCTTGACGGCTTGGACGTGTTCGTTGGTTGGGTTTCCCAGATATCGGCTGCAGAGGGAGACGGCAAATGCGATGTCTGGGCGAGTGCCAAGCATGGCGTACATAAGTGACCCAATTGCTTTTGCGTACCATAGTTTCGTCGTTTTAGGAGCTCTGTATTCGTCTGGGACAGGTTGGAATTTTGACGTGCTCAGGGGAGTTGTGACTGGCTTGCTCTCCCACATGTCAAATTCCCGTAGGACCTTCTCGACATATGCTCGTTGGGAGAGGAAGATGGCCTTGTTGCGTCTGTCTCTCCGGACGGACATTCCCAGATAGTACTGACACGGGCCAAGGTCAGTCATTTCGAATTTCTCGCTCAAGGCGGCTTTGATTTGGCGGATTTCTTCCTTATCGGGACCAGCGATTAGGAGATCATCCACGTAGACGGCGATGTAGGTTGTGCCACGGATGAAGACGCCAACGTCGGCGTTGAGTGGTTTGAAGCCGAGGGTTTCCAGGAAATCAGATAAAGTCTGGTACCAGATTCGGGGAGATTGTTTGAGGCCGTAGAGAGCTTTCCGCAGTCGGAAGACTCTGCCTGACTTGTCGTCGAAACCCTGTGGCTGAGTCACGTAGATTTCTTCTTTGACGCCGCCATAAAGGAAGGCAGTTTTGACATCCATCTGTTCCAGTTCAAGGTCTAGGGCCGCAGCGATGGCGAAGATCATTTTATAGCTCATCGGCTTGACCACGGAGGCAAACGTTTCGTGGTAGTCGATTCCCTCTTTTTGTTCGAAGCCTCTGACGACGAAGCGAGCTTTGAATCTGGTAATCTCGCCATCCTTTCCCCGTTTGAGCTTATACACCCATTTGCCTTGGAGGGTATGTTTTCCTGGAGGCAGGCTGACTGGTATGAAGGTGCCGTTTCTCATCAAGGAGTCGATTTCGTCAATCATGGCTTGCATCCATTGTTCGCTATGAGGCGAGTTCATTGCTTCGGCAAAGGTTTTGGGTTCGGTCGGTTCAAGGTTGTTGGCGATCATAGCCAGGTGAATGGCGATCATGGTGAAGCGCCACTGGTTTTGTTGGGCTGATGGGTCTTGTTGAGCTAGGACTGTGTATCTTGATGGAATTTGTCCTCGGGTTTCCCGTACTGGAAAACGTTGTTGGGGATGACCGTCGGCTGCTTCCGCAACGACTTGGTGTTCGTCGACTGCACTGTCGGGGCTTTGTGTTCTTTCTGGAGTCCCCAGTTCCACATGGAAGCTTGGCTCGTCTTGATTCAGTTGATAGGATTGGCTGGGGGCTGACTGTATCTCTTCGTCTGTTCTGATGTTTTCGGTTAGGGGTATAGTTGGAAGAGATGGTGTGAGATCCATCCGTTTTGCGTTGGGTTCGTCAGTTGGTTGCTCGGATGCAATTCGTTTTCTCAGCAGGGATTTCTCATCGAACACGACGTTATTCGCAAAGAATATTCTTCCATCGTCGTCGACTAAGACGTAGTTTGTGCTCCCTTGATAGCCGAGGAGTCGGCAGGGGACTGTCTTGTCGTCCATCTTCTTCCGTTTGGCTGAAGGCATCTTTGCAAAGCCTCGGCTGCCGATAACTCGGAGATGGGAGAGATCCGGCACTTCCTTGTGCCATGCTTCATAAGGTGTGATTTGACGACCCGAGGCTGGTGAGAGGTTTCGTACGTATGCCATGGCTTTGAGGACGTATGGCCAGAATTTCTTTTCCAGTCCTGAATGGATGAGAGTCGCTGTGAGCTTCTCGAGTAGGACACGGTTTGCTACTTCGGCCACTCCGTTTTGTTCGTGCTGCTCGGTAGCAGAAAAGATCATCTCAATCATCTTGTTTTCGCAGTAGAGAGTGATTGCATCAGCTTGGTTTTCTCCCCCTCGATCGAGGCGAAGGTAACGGCAGCGACGGGTTGGTGTCTCGGCTTGTTCCAGAAGTTGTCGAAGGCAGTTGCCAAATTCGGACTTTTGCCTGATTGGGAAGACCCAGGTCATTTTGGTGAAATCGTCTATGAAGCAGGCCCAGTATCTATGGCCGTCGATGCCTTCGTCTGGGAAGGGGCCAGCGATATCGCCATGCAGGCTCTCCAGTGGTCTTGTTCCTTTTCGAATGCATCCGCGGTGAGGCCTTTCCTTCATGCGCCCTTTTACGCACGCTTCACAGACGTTGGAGTCAGATAGAGGAGTGATGCCCGTGGACATCTTCATGAGTAAATGCACGTTCTGTTCTCCCAAATGGCCGAGTCGGTCATGCCAGATCTGCAGTTTGGGGTCGCTGACAGAGTATGCGGCCATGGCAGTGTGCAGTTGTTGGTCGTCCTCGTCGATCACGTACAGACCAAATTTCCTAGTGGCGCTGAGGATGACTTTACCGTGGCTTGTAATGACGGCTCGTCCTTTTCGAAATAAAATAGTTGCTCCATCTTCCTCGAGGGCTGAGACCGAGACAAGGTTGCAGTGAGCGTCTGGGACGTAAAGTGCCTTATGAAAGATCGTTGTTCCTTTGGCATTGTTCCGTATGGTTCTGAGGGTGTATGTGCCTTGCCCCGCGGGCATAATGGCCGAGCCAGCTATGCCGTTGATGGCAGAGCCGGTGAATTTCTCGAGTGATGTAAAGTTCTGTCGACGGCAGAACGTGTGGGAGGAGGCGCCACTGTCCAATACGTGAATTCGCTCGAGCAGCCCGGACGGCTCTGATGCAGCCAGGCCAAACTGGGGTTGAAAGGATAGAAGGGCCGCGTTTAAGAAGGCGACGGCGGCAGTGTGATCCTCGTCGAGTTCCAGTGACGAGGTGTTCTCCTTTCTCTTCTCAAGCTTGGCTTCTCGTCGTCCACTCCGAAGTGCTCGTTTTCTTCTGAACTCCTCAAGAAGGTCGGGGTGTAGGCCAAAACATCCGGCCTTGGTATGACCTGGTTTGTTGCAGTGGCCGCACGTCTGAGCTACTCGTTCTTTTCCAGGGCCACGCATTCTAGCCAGCAGAGCCGTTTGCGTCTTGGCCTTTTCTCGTTGTTGAATGTTCATTTCCTCTTGCTCTGCGGCGGCAAGAGCGATTTCGAATGTTACGGCAGGTTTGGTTATTTCTCCGTTGGAGCCTCGCTCGGGTAGCAAGTTGTGGTTTTGGTAGAAGGCAGTGAGGAACATTTCGTATTCGGGGCCAAGTCCGGTTAGGAACTTATTGATGAATTGAGGCGTGCCGATTTTGCATGTCTCGTCTAGTTGCAAGAGTTCAGATTGAGCTTCTCGCAGCCGTTCTGCAAAGTTCATGACTCCCGAGCATTGGTCTAGGGTGAGGCAGTTGTATCGTCGGTCGAGCTCTTGGAAGACCGCACTTCCTTTTGGTTTGAAGCGCTTCTCAAGCTCATCGAACATCTCCGTGACGGTCTCCTTGTCCTTTACCTGCTCCCTGGCGTTGTATCCAAGTCGATTGAGGACGGCTCCGCACGCGCGTTCCTGCTTGGAGAGCCAGTTGTCGATCTTTTCGACGGTCGCGGCGCTGGTGCCGGTGGGTTTGTCCTTGTTTCGTTTGAACAAGTCTCCGTATCCCGACATTGTGAGATGGTCCTTCATTTCTCGGCTCCAGTTGATCCATCCGGCTGTCGATTCTAGCTTCGGGATGTTGGCTAGGTTGCCAAGTGTTCCAGTCGATTCCTTCGAGGCCGACATGCTTGAGGATGGGTTCCTTGATGGCTGGACGAGAGAAGGCGTAGGAAGAGTGTGAGGTAGGCTCAGGTGAATCTTCCCTTTTCGGTGTAGCGATGTCTCTTGCGAGCGCGAAGCTGGAGTTCTGATCGTTGTTGATGGTATCGGCAACGGGTGCGTCAGAACTCCCACTGGATGTAACGTGGATTTGTTCTGGTTCTGATGAGGCAATCGAGGCAGCTTCAAGGCTCCAAATGCTGGTTGGACTTGCGTCTGAAAGCGAGTCGTCGGTGTCCAAGTGGGTTGCCCTAGAACCTATTGGAAGGACTGAGGGCTCACTTAGATCGTAGGATATCGCATATCACCACCAGGTTCGTGCGACCGATGCGAAACGCGGCTCGGACCTTAGGTCGTGTATCCCGTTTCATCCGGTTTCACATGCGGTTTCACGTCCGGCTTGTCGCATCAAGTACTCCAGTCCGAGAGAGGACCACTCGAAGATGCAAGGTCTCAAAGGTCCTGTGCAATCCATCAACAGAATTCGACAGCGGAAAGTTTGTCAAAGTCAGCGACACGATGAGGAAAATGTTGCTTGTGGAGGAAACAAAACAATGTCGGTTTCTAGAGCGGTCTAGCTCTCAAATTAGAGTCGTGTGAGGCCATCATGAGGCCGAGTCTCGAGTAAAAATTTTGCGCAAGTATTTTGGTCGAGAGGCTGGTGACGGATGAGGCCGGGAGGCGTGCAAAATCAAGCACTTGATTCCTAGATAAGGCGGCTAGCAGTATTCAGTGAAAATTCGGGTAAGGTGTGATGAGTATCTTTAACGCAGTGGAAGGAGGCGGTTAGACCTCGAGTTATATTGGAAATTATGATTAGGAGGATACTCAGCTGTAAGGTGGCTTTCCGGGCTCATAACCTGTTGAGATGAGCATGTTGTATTGATTAAAGAAGAAGAAAGACTAGCGCGAACCAGCGAAAGCTATAGACAAGAAGACATCCACATCCCAGCCACCAATGGATCGGAATAGCCATTGATCCGTCAAAGCAACGGATCTCAACACCCCCACCTCCCCGGAAGTTCGGAGGCCCGAGAATGCGAGTTGGGCGAGGGGTCCGAAGCCCGCAATCCTAATAGCAGCAATGGCAATCTTCTAATTGGGCTACCATCTATACGAATCGTGCATATGTGGGTGGGTCTTTACTGCCAAAGAATCCAGCCGAGAAGACTACCGATAGATCCTAGTATGAAGCGGCAGAGTTACAGATACAAATATCAGTAAAAGTTTTACTACGTAAGAGCGCAGCGACCGGAGGCTAATCGATCGCCGAGGACACGCTGTATGATATGCACCGACGACACTGGTCGTATTCGGATTTCCATCTCGTCCCGCCTCGGTTTGATACCTTCATCGCTGCTAATCTAATGCATCCACATTCTTCTTAAAGATCCACGATTGCCACGCAGACTTGTCTCTCCTCTGCACGAAAGGTGCATAACCCTACCTCTAGGGCTTGTGTATATAAGCTTAGATCGTCGATTTCACGGGTCGTTACGCAGCACGACGGCAGACCCCCAGATCAATCAAACAGCGATCCCTACTATTTTCTACATATTGATTCGAGACATTTGGCCTGTCGCAATATCACCGTACGACCATATCAGTACGCCTTGTCTAGACAACAGTTGTCGCAAATCGGAACCATGGCGGCCCTCGGTCAACCTTCCACTAGGTGAAGCCCCATCGTAATAATTTATCTTACAATCTTCGCTAACCTATTGTCCAGGAGGAAGAACCTATTCAAGGGTACTGTCGAGACTCCTCATCCAGTTCACACCAGGGATAAGTCCCCAGAGGCTGCGTCTGCCATCCATGTCACCAGATCGAAGGCGCCCACCGGCCGCATCTACCGAAAGGGCGAGCTCATAGATGGCTGGGAGGTCGGCACTGACCCCAAAGTCGATACCTCGGGTGTGTTTGAATTCGGTGGTAGCGTTGGCGTGTTCTGCCTGATGATAGGTTTCCCCCTGCTTATGTGGTACATGTGGATTGGCGCCACTTACTACGATGGAAAGCTGCCTTCGCGCGAGGAGGGCCAAAGCTGGGGCGAGTTTGGCAGGCAGGTAGCCGATCTCGTCTACACCGGTGCTTTCCCTACCCTCCGCGCTTGGCGTATCTACTGGACTTTCTTTATCTTTGAGGCTATCTGCTACTGCGTCCTGCCGGGCGTTTGGGCCTGGGGGAAGCCTCTACCTCATGAGAACGGAAGGCAGTTGAAGTACTTGTGCAACTGCTACGTCAGCTTCCACTTTACAATTGCCGCCCTGGCTGTCCTCCACGTCAGTGGTCTCTTCCCGCTCTACACCTTTATCGACGAGTTTGGCCCTCTACTGTCCGTGGCTATCTTCAGCGGCTTCCTCGTGTCCTTTGTCGCGTACTTCTCTGCTCTCTGGAGAGGCGCCCATCATCGTATGACTGGGTATCCTATCTACGATTTCTTCCTCGGCGCCGAACTGAACCCTCGCATGTTTGGTATCTTAGACTTCAAGATGTTCTTTATGGTCCGCATCCCATGGTTCATTCTCTTCGGTCTAAGTTGCGGTACCGCGGCACGTCAGTACGAGAAATACGGATATATCTCAGGCGAGGTGCTTTTCTTAGTCGTAGCACACTACCTCTACGCAAACGCCTGCGCCAAGGGCGAGCAGCTCATTATCTCGAGTTGGTAGGAGTTTTCTGGCCCCCTACTTGAGAATGTCTAACACGACTCTAGGGATATCTATTACGAGAAATGGGGCTTTATGCTTATCTTCTGGAACCTCGCTGGTGTCCCTATGTCGTACTGTCACTGTGCTATCTTCCTGGCTAACCACCACCCATCCGAGTACAAGTGGAAACCCGTTGCGCTCGCAGCCCTCTCTGTCTCGTACCTCTTCGTATATTGGGTCTGGGATACCACAAACAGCCAGAAGAACGGCTTTCGCGCCCAGGAGCGCGACCAGCTTATTAATCGCAAGACCTTCCCCCAGCTGCCGTGGCAGACAGTCAAGAACCCTAAGACCATCACCTCGGCGAGGGGTGACGTGATAATGGTCGACGGCTGGCTCGGCTACGCCCGCAAGATTCACTACACTTGCGACATCTTTTTCGCCCTCTCCTGGGGCCTGATTACGGGCTTCAAGAGCCCCTACCCTTGGTTTTACTCCGTCTTCTTTACTATCATGGTCATCCACCGCGCCATCCGCGACGCCCGCCGCTGCCGTGAGAAGTACGGCGACGCTTGGGCCCAATACGAGCGCGAGGTTCCCTACCTTTTCATCCCTGTAAGTTCTACTCTGTACGGATGCGCGAAACTGAGCGAAATTCGCGACTGACTTGTGCGCAGTACGTCATCTAGGGGCTGGGACTCCAAAGTTACCTTCAAATCTGTGGCGTCATATGCCAAAGTCTTTGAGCTGCATACCCATCGTTTCGCCACCAGCAGTTAGCGCAGCTAGTTCATACCAGTGCAATTGAGATTTATTGTAAAACTCACTGTGGTGTTGCTCTCACAGTAGGATTTCCGCATCACTCTTTGGACATGGTAAAAGACTACACACCCTCATGATTCAAGGCTACATATTCCAGGGCAACTCCAAGGCGAGGCAGATATCTGCCGCACTAGGATGCGTGCTGGAATACTATGCGCATGAATAGATGGCCGGAGATATGACGCGTGGTTAATCAATAGGCAGTAGTGTGGGCCAGGGAGCGAGGCAGGCCTCGGGACAGCCAGTTGAAGATGACACGAGGACACCGTGGGCCGAAGCTAAAGGCACCTTTGCTAATACCATAGACATCCTTGTTAGGGCGTTAAGGTTGATGGCATAGTGGAGCCGAGGGGCCAATATTGCCGTAAGATTGCTCATATGAGCCTGTTGGCTCTAGAGCATCTATATCTACTTCCAAAGGGCGCTGCTTATGCGTTCTTCTCCTTATTGCTCCAGGATTCGATAGTGAGTGGGCATTCATTGCCACCTCGTTTATGCAAAGATGCACAGCCAGGCAGCAGTCCATCTTAGAATAAGCCTCCCTTTGGACCCATCTAGTGCATCTCGACTTTCATATCATATTGCCTTCCCTTCCCTGCTTATCCTCATCCATAAATCCCTCGCAGCCTTGTACTACACAGTAGATTCAAGTTCCCGATGTCACCGAGGAGGGGGACCTAGATATGAATGTGAGCTTGCATGGCGTCTTCTCGAGTCCGACCCCCAGTTTATAGCCTGTATCTTGCTTTATCCATCATGCATGGAGTACTGTGGTACCTTGCAGTTGAGGCAGGCTAGCTACTGGAAATTGGTTAACATTAGCTAGACGCTGCGAATGTCCTTAAAAGTATCTTTCCTCACAAATAGTGCTTAGAGTAAAACCTTTATGTACATAATAATGATGGGCATTAAGTCAGGTTATCATACAAAAAAAGGCCAGGGAAATAGTCTAAGCAGTGACGGCGTCGAATGCAGAGCTCTCAGGATATGGGTTCACCCAGGTCAGATTCCTTGGCGTAGGAAAGTCGAACCGGGGCCCAAAATAGGGATGTGATCCCAAAAATGGGCCTGCTCAGACACCTCAGCCCAAGCTCAGCCCAAGCTCAGACCGCCTCAGCCTGAACTCCGGGTCCCTCAACCCGACCTCAACACCAACTCAGCTTAGAGCGGCAGGAGCCGAGTTCTAGAAACGGAAATAAGTTTTGGCATGCTTAAGTTTCGTCTCCGAGTTCTTTGGAATTCACCACGACGCCAAGAATGCCGTACCCAGGACGGTAGTTGATGTACCTCTTGTAATCACTTCACAGTCTCGTCTCTGTATCGAAACAGTGCCGAGGGGCTTCGCACGCGTTTCATAAGGCTCTAGGAGGTATGGCAGGCATGATACTTAACGCGCCGTGGCTGGTGCCGAGTCACTCTTTGCAAGCCACAGACCGTCTGTTTAGTAGAGCTCACTATTACAAATGCACCACTTCTAAGAAGTCCTTGTCCATGACCATGACCTCGTTTTCGTTAATCAAATTGACAGTGAAAGTGATGAAATGCGTCGTTGGCATCTTTCTCCACCCGTAGAACAAGAAATCATCCTTGGCTTTCATTCCATGGTGGACTTGGGCATCTCCGATGTCTGGTGCGCCGTGACGGCAGAGAAGGTATGCGACTGACTGCGCCCGAATCCCCGGGAGTCTGTTGTACCGGATCCCATACGGAGTAAGGGGGTATGTAGTTGTAAACTCCAAGATTCTGGGAGTGAGATCGGGCAGTAAATCTTACATTTCGGCCCACTCATCGAGTCTCTGATTGGTTGGCTTGAAATCCAGCTAGTTCCACTACCCTGAACCGATCGGGGCGACGGAAAGCTGAAGAATGGAGAGACTTTCTTGTAAGCCTTGTATACTTTCATATGTCAAGAATGCCATCTTCAACTTGCCGCGGTGGCTTGCTGTTGAACCAGGAACATGACGTTACACCTTCTTGTTCCGGATTAGTGACTGTTGCAGAACTGCTCGATTATGCAAATCGAAGCCAACCCCGCACGTATCAGGCCACTATGTCCGAAGCCCTGGGCGGCATTTTGATATATTAACCGGCCATCACCACTCGTTTGCTCCAAGGCTTACCTACTATCTGGCTCATAGTGCAAGACTTGCAAACTGTTTGAGTTGCTATCACCCTTCGTCCACCATGTCTGATGAAGCTACAAGCCGCCAAACCCCCGGGGATGGCAACATTCTTCCCCCCGAGCACTGGGCTGAAATTGCACAGGTTTGTGAAGATTGATCTCACAGCGAAACAGGCATGCTGATCTCTAACCCTGTGTGAAGAAAGAGCCTGGCAATACCGATGCTGATTCCATCGTCGACGCCGACAATAATTCCTCGACAGCGTCGGTCACCTCGAGCATCCTAGAGTATAGGACGATACACGGCAGAACCTACAACAGTGAACAAGGAAATGCGCAGTATTGGTAAGTGCCTCTTTTGCGTTTATGAACTGAGCGTCGCTAATGCCCATCAAGGGGTTCCAACGACGCACCACAGCGTGAATTGATGGACGTGACGTAAGTTGGTCTCCCAGGTCAGAAACTAGCAACAATCTGACCTCAAATGTAGCCATCATATTCTTACTCTTGGGCTTGGAAACAAACTCCATCTGGCACCGTTGGAGAAAAGCAAGGTCCATGTAAGCTAACCATGCAAGATTCCATGTTAGCGCTAATTGTTGAGATAGCAAGCCATTGATATTGGGTGCGGAACTGGTACGGACTCTCGAATCCTACATGTTTCAGACGGCAGCAACTATCGTTAGTGGACGCGAGGCTAACCTGTCTCTAATAGGTATCTGGGCCATGTGCGTTTGAGCAATACTCCACCCGATCCATCTACCTTGTTCTAACGAGTCGTTAGTGACTTTGCCGATGACTACCCTGACGCAGAAATCACGGGAACAGATATTTCACCCATCCAACCTTCCTGGGTTCCGCCTAACTTGCGGTTGTAAGTGGCTCTTTAAAACGGCGTTTGATGCTTGCCTAACGATACGGTTTAGCGAGATCGAAGACTGTACTCGAGAATGGACCTTCAAGTCCGACTCTACTGATTACATCCATATGAGGTGGCTAATGGGCAGCATCAGAGACTGGGACTTCCTCTCCTCCGAAGCATTCAGGGTATGCAAACCCGGTGGATGGGTTGAAAGTCACGAGGCCTCCTCCAATATCGACAGCGACGACAACACGGTCGACGGAAACTCCGCTATGGGGCAGTGGGGAAAGCTTTTCATCGAAGGTAGCAAGAAGATAGGGACAAACTTCACGGTGGTGGAGGACGGAACGCAGAGGAAGGCCTTGGAGAAAGCCGGCTTCATCAACATTCAAGAATTCGACTTCAAGGTAAAGGGCATAATGCATCAAATGCGAATCTCAACTAATTGACGGACTAGAACCCTATTGGTGGCTGGTCTTCGGACCCGATCGAGAAGGAAATGGGCCCCTACACCAAATATGGTCTCGAGACTGATACCGAAGGCTTCGTCTTGTTCATGGCTCACACTTTGGGCTGGTCAAGAGATGAGATCCAGCTCTACATTGACCAGTTTCGACGCGAGTTGCGTTCTGAGAAGCACCACGGGTACTTCAAGCAGAAGGTTGTTTGGGGCCAGAAACCTGAGACTTCGGCTCCTAACTAGATATCGTAACGGGGCACCTTTGCAGCGCGTATCTTGGATGGCTCGGCATTTCAATACGCCATCGTACCATAGACGACGCCATTTTCTTCATCAAAACCCCTGGGGGAGGTTTTCAGCATCCAGGTATAGTCTTTACCCTTGGTAATTGTTATTCTCCCTGTCTCTTTGTACCATAAACGAACCTCGAACCAAATTCCTATGTCCCTCCCATGCCACCCAAGTCCATATCCCCACCAACCTGCTACGCCGTTTGCAGTCTGGTCGTCAATCCCCCGCCAAACCATCGCCCTTCCCCATCCGAAGCTCAAGCGACAGGCCGATACGCTGTATCATGATCCGCCAACTGCAACTCCGAATCCGACCCATCCACAATCTGCTTCCCAGCCACGAGGTACTTGGATGGATGGAAGATATTGAAGAGGGTGCTTGCAATCAACATAGGTACACCATCCAAAACGTAGATGTAGACCTCCTTAGACTGCAGCTCCGAGTCGTGGCCCATGGCATACTCGACCAGACGGAATAGAGAACGGATCAGGATTAGGATGCTGGTGATGTACAGGATGACCAGAAACAGCTCCCAGCGGGTATTAATGCTCTCCGCTCTGGCAGTTGGGTTCTTCCTGATTCTGAAGTGGAAGAGACATGTGACGATCATGAACAGACTGAAGAAGATGATCTGCACGACAAGTCCGGCGATGATAATGTTCTCTCCAGTCGATCGATCGTCTTCGGTCTCGGCATTTACAACCTTCCCGCCTCCTACAAAATTTCAGCGAACAAAGTTTGTTGCAGCATCGTGAAGGGGTACACACCAATGCCCTGTAGCGCGATAGAAAGCAAGTCTCCAATCAGGAAAAACTTGGTCAGCCAACTGGACCTGATCAGCGAGTATCTCTCGGCGTCCAGCAGGCGGATGAGTCGCCCCAAAATCATGTAAATAGAAGCGGCGTAGCACGTCGGTCCGAGGAGAAGCAGCAAATGCTGTATCACGTATGGGGCGAAAGTATAATCGGGCGACTCTTCAGCGCCTATAGCTCGTCCGACAAAGCCGATCGTTTCAACTACAAGTCTTCTTGTTAGCTGAGAAATTGCTAATCACGAGATTGCTAGTGACTGGCGACTCACACAATGAACCGACCAAGAAGGGGATGAAGAACCATGTCTTGGTCTTGATGATCTGGAAGGCGTGCAGCAGAGACGAAGCCGAGAAGGTGATGATGAAGATGACGGCTGCTGCCATAGAAGGCTCGTACTTGTAATAGTTTTTCGCCATTTTCGATCAGGGTGGAAGGGGTAGGCTGGGAGTCTAGTTTTTTTGTGTGAGTATCTACGTGTTTGTTGTGATGAAGAGAATGGGATGCTAGACATCGCTGATTCAAGGCCCCTGTTATATCTTATGTACTTGATGGATCTGGGCGCGAATATGACTGATGACGTGTGTGTTGATCGGTTGACCTCTGCAATACGCTGGGTCCGTTGCTACGGGGCCAACTCAGCCTCAACCAGCCGGAACCGCTGGAGCAGGAGGGCGCCAGCTTACGTCGTTCCGCAGGCCAGTAGAAGTGACATTTTCCATCGAGTACTCCGTAGATATGAGACGTTCTCGGGGCTTCGTATAGACTCAGATCTGATTGGCTGCCCTGCAAGTCGGACTTGTTGAAGTCCCCGATCCAGGGGCCGTGCGGCTCTGGAACATTCGAATCAGGGGTGGCTGAGTTTTGCTCGTGCAAATTAAGCATATCGTTAGTTTAGATTATGCTTGAGCTTTCCATGGAGGGTCCACTGGATGACAATGCCGCTCGTTATGTTCTCGTACACCTCAGAAGCCTTTAAGGAAGAGATCGCACATACATGACAGATGATCCTGGATGGCAGATACGTCTATTAAGATATGTGCCAACTCTTCATGTGGTGATTTCAAACCTCATAGAGTAATTTTATTCGCCTTGTTTCTCATAACCACAGAGGTAAATCAGGGGTTCAACATTTTTCTCTGAATCAAGAGTGGTTGCTGGACGGTGTCTTGTCTTTGAGGAATGGCTCCAGCAATGTGTTGATACCTTCAGAAACCTTATTCAGATATTACATGATTATCTGGGTTCCTCCCATGCGAGTGTCAAACGGGACTTACGACTTGTTCTGGCAGATCTCGTCGTTCTCCCAGTCAGCCAGGGGCCATAGTTTGTTTGGCCTTTCGATTGACAGAGAGCAATGAACTTTCTGAACTCCGCGGATGTCCTGGATTTCCTGGATGGCGCCGAGAAAATATTACCCGATTTCCTTCGATCGATCGAGGACTCAAGCAGCTGTCGCTTCTTGCAAACGAAGAACGGTGACTTCTGTGCACGCCGACATTTTGGACAGGGGCTTTAAGCCAGGTTTGCGTCTACAACGGTGTGAACGAGATGGGACATTATTTAGCATCCACATTTATACGACTTATAACATTTATTTGCATATACTCAGCGAAATGACCCATCATGCATCATGCAAAATGGTTGACCATGGCTAGCTCCTCGGATGTTAGTCGCTACCTACATACAGCCCGAAAGTCCACGCAAGACATGGACCTTGGGTTAAGCCCGAGTGCTATTTAGCCCTGAGCGTCTTAGATCTAGCCAAGGGGAATCTGAGGTTTGCTAAGTATTTCTATTTTATACGAGATCTAGCATTAGCTATTCCTACTTGTCTGCCTTCTCTTTTGTCTCCTCTTGATTCTCATCTATGCGATCGGAGGAGGATGGGCGAGGGAGTCCATCTTCGTTCGGGCGGCTCAAGGCAGAATCGTGAGGGGATTGTGGCTTTGTTTCCTCTGAGTCGACGTTATATGTCGAAAATTGAACGTCTTCCACTGTATATTTCTCATATCTCCTGGAAGCTAGGGGATATGTCGAATATCGAACGTCTTCCATACCGTATGGCCGCTCCCCCTTCACTGGGACTGACCTATCTCGCTAATTTGCATGATCAGCATACCAGTGCCAACAATTGTTAAAATTTTCAGAGATCAAAGCGAATAAAAAGACGTACATAATAGAGGGTCTGGGGATCCACATCTGCGGTGTGATACTGCGGGGAGCCCATGGGAGGTCGTGGGTGGAAGTCGGAGCGCTTGCTTCCAGTGTTGGCCAGCATGGAGTCTAAGGCAACCGATACATCGACGTCCCCGACATAATCGAAACTCCTCCACCGTGGTTTGCCCTCTCCCTGTTTTGTTTGGAGTGGAGCGCCTGAGTTCGAGGGGGCTGGCTGGAAGTAGGAGCGCTTGCTTCCAGTGCTGGCCAGCATGGAATCCGAGGCATCCGATTCATCGACGTCCTCGACATAAGCGACACCCCTCCACCGTGTTTTGCCTTCTCCTTGTTTTGCTTGGAGTGGAGCATTTGAGTTTGAGGGCCTTGGTGGCGGAACTTCCACCGTAGGCTCGTCGTCTAATATGGTATTTCGGCTTCCCGCTGGCAGGTACGCGTTGCTTCTGGGGCTGTCCGAGATAGAACGCTCGAACTCTTCGGCTCGGGATGAAGGGGACCCATTGCCCTCTAGGCCTGGCTCTCTACTTCTTGATACTCTCCGTTCACTGCTGGATGGAGACGATGAGGTTCTTCTGCGGCGAGGGAATATTGTGTGTGGGGGCCTCGGTTTCGGATCTCTCACCGCAGGATCGTCGTCTCTTGGAAGTGTAAACTTCACAAGACTGAAGAAGTGCTCAAGTGTCCCGGGATACCGTAGAACATTGGCCCGCCAAGCTTCATTGGTTTCCTGCCTGGAACGGCCCAACGCGGTGTCTTGGCCCTCGGAGGCCGACCCTCCGGTCTCAACATACGTTTTAAACTCTTCACCTTCCACATATGTCTTGAACTCGTTGGTTATGAAATTCTGCGCCCTTTGCCGCGCCCATTCTCTTGTCTTTCGGTACATCGGCTTCATGACCCTGTCCTCTTGCTGCCTCACAGCTAGGTCCAGGCCCTTTGCCTCGCAATCGCATACCATAGACGCCGGCGCGTGGCAAATAGCACAATCGGGATCCATGCCATAGTCAAGGCTCCTTGAAGAATCGAACTGGCCGGTAGATTTCATGCCCATCGGCGCATTCGCGGCAAAGAAGAATGAAAGGACGATCGGATCACTGTTGTAATCTAGGGCTGTTCCGTGAGAGCTTGGGATGAAGCCCCATTCGAAAAGCCGCCACTCGTCATCAGGAACGTCTTTAAAGACAGCCTCGTCTACGAAATCGATGGATTCGTCGTGCTGTCTGTTCGAGTTTAGCAGGCGAAAGAGGTCGTCTGGGTCGAACGGGGTGTATCGTTCTTGATCATTGTCGATTGTGCTTCGGTTGTCTGGCTTCGATGCCACTGCACTGTCATCAGAGCCTGACTCGTCGTCCAGTTCTTCCTGGGTAGCCGGCAGTGACTTGAGGGCTAGGAACCGCATGTGTCCGATGACATGCTCTTCCATGCTACCCTTCACCTCCTCCACACCACAAAGAGGACAAGACGTGAATAGCGGGCCTGTGGCGCGGCCGTTCCGATCCGCCAACACTCCAAGCTGGGCGTCGTTGAATTTGTCCCCATGGCTCGTTTTCAGGTGGTTGAGATAATCTTCTTTTGTATCACACACGACTGCAGGATGTGACTTGGATGTACAACGCCATCGCACGGCGTGCTGTTTCATATGCTTTAGCCAAGCATCGCTGTGATTGTACAGATTCTCGGGCAAGTCGCACTCCTCAAAGAGACAGACGTAGGGGTCGAGATCATTCTTGACGTGCAATCTCCATTTCGACTCTTGGACCACATCCCGAACTGGGAGAGCATAAAAGCAAAACTGGCAGACTACTTCCCCCACTGCTCTGAGGCACTCATCCCAGTAGCCGTCCAATGTCTGCTTGTGAGAAGCACGATGCTTTCTGACGGCATCCCGTGCCCATGGGGCTGGGGACTTTCTCAGTCCATAGTAGCCAGGGGTAGCTTCCAAAATAACTTTTAGCTGTTCTTCCTGTTCATTTTTGAACCGCCGGTATCTTTTCATAAGAGTACCACACGGAGCAGGCGGGAACTGAAGTTGGTCGTGGCTGCTCAGTGCGACGGTCTTGGAGACGGAGATGACTGAGGGGGCGGCGGCTTGTCGAAACTTCTCGGCAACCAATGTTGTTGCCGTCTGCGGAACTGATGGAACAGTGCTAGGAGTGGGAACTATCGCGGGTTGCTGATTGACAGGTTGCCTCTGCACACCAACGTTGGGTTTGACTTTGGGAGCCGACACTGTAGGAGGCATTGGCAGCTCTGGGGGACGAATTGGTTTCTTGTCGTAGCGTTTTCTTCGGTACAAGATTCGCTTCCGTCGTAGAACCATACTGTTGGCGAGGCGTTGCTGGATATTGTCACTGGCTCCAGGGAATCTATCTCGTATCTGGTTGCTGAATAACTGGCGGAGAAATGGTTCGGCATCGTTCCCTTCCTCATCTTGGATCTTGAATGAGCTTTCGGCTTGGATGTTTTGCTTCTCTTTGCTTGCACGGCGGATCGTATTGGAGATTTTGTGCAGAAGGGTCAGTTCTTTGCTGATTCCCTCGATGGCCTGGTCCAATTCTTCTGGGGTCTTTTCCGGAAGCTTCCCTGTAGTCTTTTCGGCGATGGGCCCAAGGATGTTTAAGCCTAGGGCGGCATGGTCAGTAAGCCGTCAGTGAGATGGCCATGGAATCATCACCCACAATTCTGGATCCGGTAATCCAAGGCCTGCAGAAGGCCTATAACAGCATCCTGCACATCTGCGGCTTCTCGTAATCGGTGATCCAAAGAATCCCGGCCGGCACTGAACACCCGGATATTGGCGGCCCAGATGGCAAATCTCGCATGCTGATCCTCCACAAGCGATAGCTCACGGTGGTGGATTTGGGCGGCCTTGTTGAGGCAATTCTGGAAAGACTTGCTACATGATCGAGCACTTCCAGCGACTGTTGTTATTGCGGGCGGCGAGCCAGCCGCCTGGGTCGCCATCTCGCTGATAAAGAGTTGAAACTGACCACTCGAACTAGCTGACGAATTGTGAGAGAGGGGGAGCTTGAGGCAAGGGTGCCTCGATTTCGAGGCAAGCACAATGTTCTCAGTTGGCTTATCTCATTGGTAGATGTTGCAGGGGTTCGTACGACGATCCTACAACAAACCCCTCAGATGAACCGCGGCGATGACCTCGAGTCGAGACAGAGACGCCGCCGACTCCCTACAGGTCACGTACAACATATTGACGCAGATTGCCAGGACATTGCGGCGGGGCGAGCATGATCCTCAGTTGAGGGGCTTCTACGCTGAGCTTCATGCGTATTTCACCGTCATTTATTACCACCTCAAACACATCAGCAGCAGCCATGTCACAATCGATAATGATGTCCAAAGTCAACTATTGGACTGCATAGAGTCTGTATTTACACGGAATTTTCTTCAACTATCATCTGACGCCAGATTGCGACGCTTGGATGAGCTTGGAGACGACATCCAAGGCTTGGCAGACAATGGAGCGAAGGTGGGGGCTCTTCAGCCGTACCTGGATTTTGGAGCGACGCAAATTGAACGTGACGACTTTCTGGAGTCGCTAAGCGGCCTTGAAAAGGAACTCGAAACCCGATACCCAGAGGACATGTCACAGTGGGCCCCAGAAGACTTTGGCCCTTTAATCAAGATCAACGAACCATCATATGCAGTCTGGAGCGCCGCTCAGTCCATCTTCAAAGCGCTGGTAGCCTGCAAAGACTGCGTCTGTACACCCACCCACGACTTTGGCGCTCGTCTCTGTCTGGGGACTCACCGGAAGCCTGATTGTGAGGCTGATGACCAAGTCGACTTTGACATGTTTCTCTCCATGAAGGAAGATTGGCATGAAGCACACATCCATACAGCAAAAGACAGAGCCGTCAGGATTGTTGTGGATCAATCGCGACAGAGACACAGGGCCCCGAGGAGTATGGTGGTGAAGCAGCTTTGTGAGCCGATTGCGAGAGTTAGCACCATGGCGGGATACCGACTTCAACTCAAAGTCACCAAGGATCAGCTTTTCAAGCTGCAATCGGAGAGAAGCGAGTCTCTTGTCGACAAGACGAAACATCCCGTCTCTTTAGACCAGTTCCTGAGGGATAGACCGCGCAACTTCACCGAGAGGACGAAACGAATTTTAGCTGTCATCCTCAGCTCGACTGTGTTTCATTTGCACAACACCCCGTGGTTAGAACCGAGTTGGAACTCATCCAATGTGCTATTCTTCCAGACCTCCTCATCAGCTGTCACGTTACGACCGTTCATTCAGACCAAACTTTCACTTCTGGATTTCTCGCCACCGCATGATGGCCGCGAACACAGCCCGGATGCAACTGACTCGGAAGATTTGGATCCTGACGATTTTGACCCAGATGATATGGACCCAGATGACTGGCTGATGCACCGATGCCCGATTCTCGTGACCCTTGCGGTGATGCTGCTAGAGATTTACTTTGCCACGCCCTTCGATGTTCTAGCCAGACGGTGCAAGGTCGACCTAGGCGATCCACAAAGCAGCACAAAACATCTCGACGTCAGCGTAGTCTTCCAGGCATGCAGAACAGAGATTCCCGAGAATTCACAGTTCTATGTCGCCGTGGGGAGCTGTCTAGATCCACAGGTGTGGGAGACTGAGGATGGAGGCAGCCTCAGTAGCGACGAGTTGAGATCCAGAATCTACGAAAAGGTTGTCCTGCCGCTGGAGACTGAGTTGAGCCAGGCTTATAGTTCGATCTCGATCAATGACTTGGATAAGTTTGCCGAAACTTTGGACTTTGCGAGCTGGGATCAGACGATACAAACGCTGAACCAACAAACGAATGTTGAGGCTTCTCGGCAGAACGCGGAACTCACCTTGGGGCTGGAGAGGAGTTGCAGTTTGTCCCCTAGCCATGCAGCGCCCTACCACCCTCCAGGTTCCGCACAGCATCCAGAGCTTTCAAACAGAAGGTTGTCGGACTTGGACCCCAGGGCCACAATTTCCGCATCAAGCACCCCAAACCTGGTCCGTTTTCCTTCTGGGTCCGATGCCGAAGCCGCTCTATGCGACTCAACAGCCTCTCTGAGCTTGGAGTCGTACCCTCAGTGGAAATATGCAGTCGGCATTCTCTGTGCCCTCTCTAAAGAGCTTCTCGCTGTGCGGGCTCTCTTCGACACGAAGCACAGCAAGCCCAAGAACCTACGTGGAGACGTCAACAACTACGCACTGGGCACTATCAGCGGCCACATGGTCGTCGCCGCCTGCCTTCCAGCGGGGGAGTACGGGACCAACGCCGCAGCCGACTCGGCATCTAATATGAGACGGAGCTTTCCGAGCATAACATTTTGTCTCCTCGTGGGGATAGGCGGCGGTGCTCCTACACCACAGAACGATATCCGGCTCGGTGATGTAGTCGTGAGTCTTCCGACTGCGAGATTCCCTGGCGTCATACAATATGATCGGGGGAAGGATTGAGAACAGTACTTTTGAACTTACTGGGGCTCTTCAACCGCCTCCCAGACAGCTGATGACTGCCATCAGCTCTTTAAGGTCAAACCCTGATCTTCCTTCCGATCCACTGCAGCCATTCCTGAATGATGTTGTTAGTCGGGTGCCGGACTCAAGGAAGCTGAAATATATGCATCCTGGACAAGAACACGACCGCCTGTTCTCATTTGTATGCTCTGCATGTCAGACAGGGCACTGCACAGACATGAACAATCACATCCAAAAGCGCCCACTTCGACCAACTGACCACCCGGAGATACACTACGGCCTCATCGCCTCAGCAAACCGTGTCCTCAAAGACGCAGCAGTGCGGGACCGTTGGGCGCGAGAACATGGTATCTTGTGTTTTGAGATGGAGGCAGCGGGGGTCATGAATACGTTCCCGTGCCTTGTTATCCGTGGGGTCTGCGACTATGCGGACTCATACAAGAGCAAGGAGTGGCAGGAGTATGCGGCTGCGACGGCGGCGGCGTATGCCAAGTTGCTACTGACTGAGGTGGCTGTGTGCGACGATACGAGGAACGGGTTCTGGGAACAGGAGAGGATTTTGACTGAGTTTCGACCACTAGAACAGCCGATCAGCAACGAGCAGAGAGTCTAATAAATAACTACTTTCACAAGTTACCATCGCAGTTCCTCAACAGATTTCCCAGCATCTGTTGAAAACCCAATTGTCAGAGTACGACCCGATGCGCACCTGAACGTAAGCCCATTTGGCTCTCTGGAGAATGCCACTGGGCGGTAATCAGGGGGCACCCAAAGGATTTTGTGCTCTTTCCACATGATCCAGCATCTATCACTACTAAAGTTCCAGCCCTTCGACTTGCAAGATTCTCCAATACCGACAGCGTTGGAAGCATCGGCCAAGCCACCTGTTATTGATAGCTGACCAATAGGTCCAGCCAGGTCAGTCTCACACATTGTCGCTGCCTGTGTACCCTCTAGCTCCATCGTGCTGCCACTTGAGCTTCTTGAACGGTCATCGCTGTTCATTGGACTCGGGTTGAACGCAGTATCCCAAATTCGTACAGCACCGTCTTTAGATGCGGATGATAGGATTAGGCGTCCATCAACGGAGAGGACCCTGACCGAAAGGACGGAACCGCTATGCCCCACAAAGGTATGGAGAAGCGTACCCAGAGTGCAATTCCAGAGCCTGACAGTCTTGTCGGCAGACCCCGATACCAGCCGTTGGCCTGCTCGCGAGAAGTTGACTGACAAA
Organism: Fusarium falciforme; assembly: GCF_026873545.1. Lineage (NCBI taxonomy): Eukaryota > Fungi > Ascomycota > Sordariomycetes > Hypocreales > Nectriaceae > Fusarium > Fusarium falciforme. Next base: position 647,759 of record NC_070546.1, read on the forward strand.
ACCGGACCCTCGTGTCCTTGTAGAGTATGCCATGGTTCACCAGAGCCGATGTGCCACAGACGCACCGTGCCATCACTCAACCCTGCCGCGATGTGTTCGTTCGTTACGGTGACTGACAAAGGCGAGCAGGTTTCCGAAAAGCGGCAGCCAGTGTGGCCGGTAATGGCGTGCTTTTGGGCGCCTTTCCATACCCCCCACACTCGTATGGAGTGATTGCTCGACACGCACACCAGGTGGTCGTGTGAAATCGCGAGCGACCTGACCGAGCCGCCGTCGGTGCTAAACGTCCGATGTAGTTTTAGCGACGATACGTCCCCAATATTGCCCTCACCCTCGTAAAGTCGAACAGCACCATCGTAGCACCCAAGCGCTAACCAACAATGCCAACCAGACCGCAACATACGAGGCCAACTAGGGGAGAAGGCGGCAGAGGAAACCGAACTCGGGTTGGCCTGTATGCTTCGGAGTAATCTACCCGATCGAGCGTCCCAGACTTGTACCGTCCCATCGCTCGATGCTACCAGCAGCACATAGTCAAAGAAATCTGCTGACAAGACGTTTTGGGTGCGGGTGTTGAGCGTGTGCAGCATCATGCCTGAATCCCTATCCCAGAGCCGCACAATCCCGCCTTCGGATATCGTGGCGATCCCATGGATGCGAGAGAACGAGGTATTGAACAATACTGGGCCATCAAGACCTTCAATGATCTGTGGGGGGACATTCCAGTTTGCGTCAACAGCCGGATTTGTTGTGATCCATGGCGGCCTTTCCTTCGAAAACTGCCGGCGCATCGAGCTCGTGGATGGAGCAAACACAAGACCAGCGTAATACAGCTGTGAAGGGTAGGTCCCGATACATGGGCTGAAATAGCGGAGAAGTCGATTGGCATCAAGTACCAATTTTTTGATATCTGCATCTGCACGACGATCGGGGTCCTGAAACGCATAAGTATGGCCGAGCTCGAAGACTCTTGATAGCTTTGCTGTCGCTGCTACACCAACGACAAGATTTCCAGTAGCGCACAGAGTTTCCAGCCAATACAGGAACAGTTGATTCAAGAAAGGAGTCACATATTGGCGCTTAATCCATGGGGTTGGGTCATCGTCATAGTGAAGCTGCAGCGTAGTCCAGTCATGTCTGTATCGTGGTCTGAGCCGGCGGTCTCTGTCATCGTCCCAGGCATCGCTGAGATGGTCAGACCAGTGTAGCATATAATACTCAATATCTCCCAACGAAGGCAAACTGGGGGGACTGTAGTCCTTGATCGACGCTCCGAGCACAGGCAAATTGAACATGTTGCGTCGTAGTTCCCGAGATATCACTTCAATCGACCTCTCGGCGAATTTGACGTGAATGTGCCTGGGAGGCCTGCTGGTTACTTTCCAAGTCCCAGACTCCCCCTCGAGTTGGTCGAGGTCTCTGCTCTCAGTCCACCAATTCTGCTCCTCGACCAAAAAGTCCCGTGCCGATTGATGGATGAGGTGAACGATACCTTCTCGAATGTCGAGCAAGGGACCGCACATATGAACAAGCCTGGCTACAAACTTGTCGTCATTCGCCAGGTCCCACGGAAGTCCCGACAGAATGCCCAGTTCGCGAAGGCTCAGCGGGCGGTACGCTGCAACGACAGATGAGAGAATGTCGCTGCAGTAGTCGGCTTCTTTCCCCTCCTCCAGTCGCTCAACCTGCGCCAACTCCCGACGATATGACATGATTTGGGTAAGAACCTTGTCCACGTCGCAGGTCTCCGCGTCTTTCAGCTCCTTCATGACGTATGACACCCATAGGAAAACCCCGCCGGACCTGCGCCTCAACTCTTCTCTAACCCTTTTGAAGAGCGTGTTGTCATCGGACAGGCATGGGATATTGGGTAGAGTGTAATCAATGAATGCGTCAACGGCCCGTGACACGTGCTGCGCATTCTCCCCAACTCGTAGATCTAGCTTCGTCATGAGAGGTCGCCGCTCTAGTCGGGATCTGATGGTCACATTCGGTCGGCTGGAAATGATCCATTTCAGTGTTGACAGCGCAGTTTTCCGGGTTATGAGGTCCAGCAGTCCAGAGAGTCCTTCTGTGCAGTCGTTGAGCTGGCTGACGGCAAAGCAAACCTTTCGCGGATGTAAGGCATTCAACATGTCTGCCAAAACGTCGCAAAGGCTATGCCACGCCATGGGACCTTCGTAGAGGTTCGCCTTCAAGACACTGTACCTCCTTTCGAGATGCAGAAGGAGCTCTGGACATTGTTCGACGAGAAGATAGAGAAGCCCACGCAATACTGCTGTAGCATTGTTGGTGCGTGGGTTGGGTCGACAGAAGAAATATGATAAAACCAGGCTGTCGTTCGGTTCATTCACATCTGTTGACACTGACCGGCGGCTGAGCTCGTTGATGATAGCACACAGCAGCATCGTTTCGTTTGTGGCAAGGTTGCCCTCTATCCACAGCAGGCTGGTGTCCTCACTGTGTTGCCATTGTCGGAAGTGCTCGGTATCCAGGATCCAGCTGTCCACTTCTTTGATGGGAGCGCGGGTCGCTCGTTCAATACCGCTTTTGTGGTCCTGAGGATCGATTGTTGGTAGGTCGGCCAAACATTGTGGAATCTGGCTGGATTCGTCATCTATCAAAATGGTTGATTGTCAGCAAGTTTGGTCAGAATCTTGTTTATAATAGTCCTTTCAGACTATGCCATGGGAGAACCGGCTCGTGGTTGATGAGACTCACGGTGGTGATGAACCGATCCGTAAACGTCGCCTTGGTGCAGGTGGCCGCCGTAATTAGTATTAGTACCGTAGGCCCTATCACCGCCACTCGTAGATCTGTTTGGGTTCATTTTGGTATCAGGCTTTTTGTAATCCCCGCCTTGAGCGTCGTTGGGACATCGGCTGAGTTAGCAAGGCCGTCGGTTCGTTGTGGCTTGAGGGTGAGAGTGTTGCCATGTGTCGAATGTAACTACCCAACAGAGACATAAATAAACAAGAACACGTCACGCGTGAGCCAGCCAAGTGCGGGGTATAATGAAAAGCAGATTATTAATAATCTCTTTAAGTACTTTCTTTTTCTTGGAGGAACAGATCACACCCACTCACAGCCAGAAGAAAACGCCTTTTTCCTCCTTGTGCAGGGTTCTTGGGCAAAATCTCTCTCTCTCTCTCCGCTCAGCCCAACATCTTACCATAGATTGCTGAGCGCTTAGTTAAAATAATTAAGAAGCTCAGAACGAGGTATTAACCGCCGGGCTAGAATTCCCGTTGCAGACCTAGAAGACGCTGTATTCTCTAGGTAGAGTGGTGAGATCAGCCTCTCATGGGTCCTTGGGGATACATATCGCCTCACTTTCGTAGCAGACCGTCTCTCAGATCTCAAGCTGGATTGGGAGGCTCGCGGCCTCGGCCTTGGCATCACCGTGAGGGTCATGTCTGGGCATCTCGTGGTGCCAATGAACAAACGAGGCTGCGACCAGGGCCAGACACGGCACACCCTCAAGAGGGTGGTCTTGCGCACGTGACTAAATGTGAGCCAGTCATTCTAGAGCCTGACTGCGAATTTTGCTTTGCATCCTTTTTCCCCTTCTTCAGAGGTAGCTAGAGACCATCAATTATGTAACACACCCAACCCATCACTTACCTTCAGGTGCTACACTTTATCTTCCAAAGAGGTATCAGCAATGGTTTCAACAAGTACCGATAGTGCATCAGCTACTACCACTACTAACTTGCAGCTATACATTCAAGCGGGTAGGTCTTTCACACTCACTATCAGCTCTATAACCTATGATACTTAGAGTAATCTCCTGCAGGCGGAGGTCGGCGCCTCATCATGGTCGAAACTACTTTATCCATTTCAGAAATGAAGCAAAAGATCGAAGAGATAACCGGCATACCTCAAGAGAGACAGAGGTGGGCTGTGCTACCCTCCGGCCCAATCAACGTTGAAAACGATGGCGATGACATCGGATCCGTACTGAAGCACAAGAGCACCCTCCATGTGCAGGATTGCTCTTTGTTGGCCGACCAAGCCGAAAGCCAAGAACCCTTTGCAGGGCATCAGTGGCGAACGACGACGGTCGATGGAACCGATCTCCACCAAGGAGACACGATCGATCCAGGCTTTAACGGCCAAGTACCCCAAAATCGAGGTACACACATATTTGGGGACACTCGGAGCAAGGACGGCGCTCTCAAACAGGGCGATCAGTATCAGCCTAGGAACGCGTTCCAACACACTCAGAAACAGGGTGAAGAATACGCTGTGCCGAATGGCGGAGCAAGTGCTGGTAGCCTACAGCATCGTGGGAATTGGTATGAGCAAACGTCTACCCAGAACACGAATCACATCCAAGGCGATACGATCCAGGATGGCTGGCGCGGGCCGGCCCCTAGGAACGCCGGTAACCATCGTTTCGGAGTCACCTTCTCCAAGGGAGGCAGTCTCCATCAAGGCAACAAGTTCGGACAGTCCGCCTTGGCTGGCGACGGAACCAATACATCTGCGAATGCGGAGGAACCCTCAGACTGACTTGGATGTTGGTTCCTTTTATCAAGTGGCCTACGGATATTGTATGCGAGTTTCATCGAGAGAAGTTGCCAGCTTGAGCCTATCCCTGCTGATCCAATCACTTGGGTCGTCCAATAACAAATTGGTTTGGGGAGCTTTTAGCTTTTGCTTTTAAATATTTATACTATCCTCTTTCAAGACGTAGTTTCAGTCATCAAGATGCCTGGTTGCTTATCACACTCTTCGTTAACTACTACTACCACGTACTGGGCTATCCGAGAGCTGTGACGTTGAAAAGGCATACACAGGCCACACTGCTCATTACCTGTAAATACACCACCACCGGGTCCGACCACTGCCGCCATACACCATTATGCATCACCACAATTACAATCAGTCGAATGACACAAGATGGTATGAAGATGGCTTAAAAGACATCGCCTTCTCCATACGTATCCCCCTGTCTCGCCTTCGACTGGCCCTTGATGATGGTGGTGCCGAAGTCATGGCCAAGTTTGCCAACAGGTGTCCAGCCACTGAAGTCCCGAGCTATGTAATCGCCTTGCTTGAGAAACGAGTTTCCATCCACCTCTGTCCGTTCGTAATGATGCTTCTTTCCTCTAGAAACGATAGCGTCCCGAATAGCTTTAGTGAGAAGAGTGTCTGCATTCTCTTCGCTCGCCTTGCGCAGCATTTCTAGTGCCGGTGTTTCCTGGGAATTCCCTTGCAGTTCTTTAACCTCGATGGCACAGAGGGCTTTCTGAGCTTCGATGACGGTTGGGAATAGCGTTTCTAGCAAGCCAAGTGTCTCAGAAATGTCGGTCAAGAGTATGTCAAGATGTCTTTTCTCATAGAGCGCCCACTTCGTCAATTTCGTCCACGACGTCCCTTTCAATCTCTTTGAAACAATGTCGTCGGTCTTTTGGTTCAACGCTTGCTGAGACCCATGCAACTCGCCAGCGACGCAGATATCAAAAGTTTCGCTGTTCGGTGACGGTTGTGGCCTCGTATTAGCATAGCGTTTTGATTTCTGCTCCATCTCTTGCATGTCTTGCAATATTGAGTCCACGAGTCTGTTTGCTTGCGCGGCTTCTTCATGAGTGATGAGAACTTTGCAGACCCGGCCAGTTCGAGGGTCTGGAAGTACCCCAAACGCAACGGCGAGTCTGGTGAGACGGAGTTTGAGGGCACCCAGCCGAGTCTGACACCTGCTGAAGTCTCTTCCGAAATTTCGCCCGAGCTGCACGTACTCGAAGCACTGAATAATTGAGACGAAGGAGCCGGAGATGGAGCCGGCAAGGGAAACGGCTCCTAGTGCAAGTCCAACGGCTTCCATGGTGTCAACGAGGACGTATTGCCAAGGTTATTGAGGATTAAAACAGTATTCTTTCGGAGCCGTGCTGTATGAGGATGGCGAGCTCGGCTGTTTATGGAGGGGAATTACATCCATGATGTGTGGCCTGAGACGAGGCGCAGTTCGCGAGTGTTGCACGAAAGCAGCTTCTGATTAGTCGGGGTGGCCCCACCACGGGGCTATGCGCGGTTGAAAAGGTGGATTTAGCGATATGCTCATTTCACAAATACAAGTGGTTATCAGAAAGTAGGGTCAAGCCAACAGAACTTATTAGTCTGTATCTCCCCTTCGCCAGCCCCTTGTTGCCTCAGCATCCCTCGACTAGGAGACAGGCGATTATTGAACATCTGAAATGTACGAGAAGATTAAAGATATAATAAACGTCGGTTATTGCTATGGCTGCTACCTATGAGTTGAGAGCCATCTACAATCCACCGGCTAATTGCAGGGAATGTGGCAATGGAGCCCTTCTCAACTTCAACACTCCATAGTTACCCAGTTGTCCTCGTGACCCTTGTAATGAAGTGAAAACTTTCCTTTACGGAGAGCAAGTAATTACTGCTTGTACTCCACAGACGCAGGCTCAGCCATGGCGACATCATTCCTCCGAACAGCCTTGTCAGCGTCTGCGCTGCTTCTATCAGCACTGTTCTGATCGGCAACGTCACCTTCGAGAACATTGCCACCTTCGAGGCCGCCATTGTTGAGAATGGGGGTTTCGCCCACGGTGATCTGGGGTGCCACCTCGTACTTGCCATCACCACGCTCGACACGGTGGCCCGGGATGAGGATGTTGAGAAAGCGCGGAGCGATGAATGCACCAACGATGAAAATGACAACCATGTGCATAAGCACAAAACTGTAGATGAATGGTGGGTCGTCGGCGTGACCATTGAGGAATTTGGGGTAGGCAAAAGAAAACACCAGTGCCACAGCAGGACCGGTGATGTACTTGAGGCAGATGGGCCAAATCCAATGAATCTTCCAGTTCTTGGAGCCGCCGAGGATGGCACGGTTCAGGTCGCGGCGGAGTTGGTTGCCCTAGATACAATCGTCAGATACACGATAGAGATATCCTGGAAAAGGAGATGTACATACCGAGTAGAAAGCCGCATACCAGAACCGGCTGAGGATAGGGTTGCCGCCCCAGAATCTGGGAGCAGGGACATTTGGAGTCTTGCTGACAAAGGCAGAGAATAGAGCGCAGGCAATGAAAAGGCCAAAACCAACGCCAGCACCAACACTGGGGTTCACAAGGTGACCAAGGAGGAGGCCGATGACAATGGAGGCGACATAACCGCCATTGTAGACAAAATAGCTGATGGCGCCAATTTGATCAACAGGGTCTCTCCAGCGGTAAAGCGTACAGGCCATGTAGGTCTCAGACCAGACGGTGATGAAGAGAGCAACGTCGTTGACAAACATATCGACAGCATCGAGAGTGTTGAAGCCAAACTCGCTGCTATAGATGAGTGAAGTCAACGCACCCAGGATAATGACCGAGGTAGAGATGACCCAGCGAGGTACACGTTGGCCGAGGTCGGTGTCACAGAGGAGCGTGACCAGCACCTCAGCCAAGGCAAACACACATGTGAGTCCAAGAAGAACCAAGGTGATGAAGAACAATGCTGAGAAGAAATTGGACCCAGGCATCTGTGCAAGAGCCTCTGGGTAATAGAAGAAACCGGAGCTGAAGGTAGACAAGGGATCTACTTCGCCAGGGTTGATGGCCAGGAATCCGACAACGCCCATGACAGCCAATGCCGAGATGATCTCAATGGCTGAGTTGCTCAGTGCGATGATGAAAGCATCCTGGACGGCGTTGGCAAACTTGTTGTTGTATGAGGCGTATGACGTGAAGTAACCAAAACCAACGCCAATCGAAAAGAACATTTGTCCAAAGGCATCCTGCCATACTCGGGGACCCTCGAGGGACTCGCTTCGCCACATGCCGACATACAGCTTGAAGCCATCAGAGGCATTGGGAAGCGAAAGTGATCGGATAGCCAGAATTGCAATCATGACGAGCGGCAAGGCCATGGTGATGTAGATGACACGTCCTGTGAGGCCAACACCCTTGAAGGTACACATCCAGACGACGAACCAAATCATGATACCCCAGCCAAAGGTCTCACCAATGATGCCGCGGCCGGGATAAGACTTGAGACCACCGCCATCCTCATCACCTCCGGTTGGAGGGATGTTACGAACAACCTCGTTCAAGAAGAAGTCGACAGTGTCTCCACCCGCCCAAGGCAAGGGACTCTTGAAGGATAGCCGGAAATATGTCATGGCCCAGGCTAGAATCGGGACATAGTAGCCCACGACACTGAAACCGTTGAACACCATGGACAGGCCAATACCCTTTGCTCGATGGTTGACGTTGTTCCAAGCAATGACACAGCCACCACGGTAGGCCTGTCCGAGTGTGATTTCGAGGAGGAGGATGGGAATTCCAATAAGGAAGAGGGCGACGGCATATGGAATGAAGAACTGCAGGCCGTAGTTGTTGAACACGACAGATGGGAATCGAAGCAGGTTACCCAGGCCGACAGCACCACCCATAGCGCAGAGCACGAACTGCGATCGCGAGTTAAAATTGTCGCGACCATCGTCATCCTTTGCCGAGTCTGGTGCAAGCATCAAGAAGATTCTCTTTGCCAGGCCCGGCTTCGGGCCACCCTCGGCTTTCGCCATGTTGAGCGGTAGGGATAAAGGGGGAAGAATAACAGAGTGAGGAGGACCCTTTATGCAGGATAATGCAAAACAAGTGGGTGTCAGGGAAGATGGGGATGAGCCATGGAACTTTCTTCGAAGGGAGGAGGATGGTGGAGCAGATCGTTCCATATATACCCCAGATCAGAGCTGGAAGAGTGACGTGCAACCCCAGACCAGCCAAGATCTTGGAGAGGTTGCCGAGAAGTCCGTTTGATAGGCAATTGTTCCATCATTGGATTCTGAAAGGAAGGTAATCGAGGGCAATGGCGTTGCCAAGATATACCCCAGCACAGCATGCCAATAATCCATGAGCTTGGCGACTCGGTTCTTACGCCAAGATGCTCCTCTCCAATCCTGACGAGTGCCAATGCAATCCTCTATCTCGTGATTTGTACCGCCAAGCGACAGGAACGGAAGGTACAAGAATGCCAACAGTCCATTGATAAAGCGCCGTAATTCTCCTTAATAAGAAGCCAAGAATGCCAATGTTGAACCTGGGGTACCGTAGCCTGCTTTCAGCAGGTGGGCTTGGATGATGCCTTGTGGTCGCATGACCAACCCGCCAAGATACATAAAGCCATGGCATAATATTCATATGGTCCAATAATAGAGCATGCGAATTTCAAGGGCATAAAATCAGCTGGGACGAGCCTCGGGCGGGAAAAAAGGGAGGATCGAGGCGGAATGGGTTGGTGGGTTCTCTACTGACTTTTTGGCGAACGTGAAGGGGGTTTCACAGCGCGTTTCAGCTAGAAATCTGCAGATAGAAACAGGGTCCAGCTCCTCCAGTATGCCATATTTCAAGACCAGAAGCTAAAAACTATCCCGACAAGCAGGCAAAGTTCATGTACGCCGCCTTGGTCAGGAAACGCATCTTCTTTCCCCACACAATCAACAATCCAGCAGCCATGGTAATAACAAAAGACAGGCACCCGACCGTGATAAATGTATCCGTTACCCCCATGCTGTCGATCCAAGGCTGGATACCAAAAGTAAGGGCACTGCCAATGAGATTTCGGATCAGAATAACCGTAGTGACAGCCTCGCCGTCAATGGCTTGGTAGCAATCAACAGTATAGGCCACCGTGAGTGCTGCAGCAACTGACAGGCCGAATCCCACTAGTCCCATGCCGATGATGGGTGCAATCCAGGGTAGATCTTTAGCTGCACCGACGCCGTAGAGGATCAGACCTCCAGGCATGATGAAGGCCGTTGGTAGGAAAGCCCAGAGACGGAACTCGGGCTCACGCCAGCCACGGTTGCGGCGGGATAGAAACATGGTGAGTTGGTCGTTGAAGGAACCAGCAAAGTAAGAACTAAAGGCGCGCGATGGTTAGAGCGCCTTTTTTGTTATGCGGTTATCGTCAAAACTTACCCAAAGATTGCGCCAACAAGTGGCGAGAGCCAAATAAGGCCAAGAGCATCGTTGCCAAAATTGTAAGGTGCCGAGCCTAACATGGTGGCAGTGGTTGTGCCCAGAACACTGATCCACGAGACAGAGGCTCCGTACATGATCCCACACTATTGAGCATCAGTATTGCCGCGTCAGCACCTTAAGCCGTACTTACCCAGAGGATGACTGGGAACCAAGCCAGTTGCAGTGGCTGATAACATTGCTTGGCCAAGACGCCAAGACTACCTGGGAAGACGGTCCACAGGCTGGTCTGGAACCTAAAGTTGTCTGCATCCAAGACTTCGCCCACCCTGTGGACAGAAGTGTTGCTGCCGTGGTGCTGCAGATCGTTCTTTTCGTCCTTGACTTCTTCTTGGGCTGTCTTGTGATCTTCTGAACTGGACTCCTGAGTGGGCGTGCCTCGTTCATCGGGATCGAAGGTGGTTGACTCGACTTGAGATGGCTTTCTGATGAAGCAACTTTCCTCAAGAGTCAAGAACATGACAACCCAGACGACGCCGCAGAGAATGGCTCCCCACCAGTACACCCAACGCCAGTGCAGTGTCTTGACCATGTAGCCGGAGGCGATGGGGCCGACAGAGGATCCAAACATCAGACCGAATGAGTAGATGCCGAGTCCGAAGCCTCTCTCATGGGTAAAGAGGACATCTGCGATCGAAATCGGAATCAAGGCTTCGTAGGGGGCGCGGCCCAGGCCAAAGAGGACGTGGGCGCCGATGAAATCGCCAGAGTTCTTGGCTTTGGCGAGCCATATCTTGCTTGCGATGACGATAATCAGGCTGGATAAATAGGTGAATCTGCGACCAAGTTCTATTTACTGTCAGTAGTCGAGTCAATAACAAGGTCATCAATGCTTTGCTCACTGTGGGAGAGAGGAGTCAGAAAGACATTGCCAACACCAAGCATCAACAGAGTCAAAGCCATGCCAACATTGAGAAGGGTGATGGTCGTCCCAAGTGCCTCCTGGATATTAACATAGATAGAGGCTTCCCAGTTGCCCAGGGCAGTCATGAGTGTACCATAGGCGATCAGGAGGAACAGGTGATACCTCTTGCGCCAGACAGACCAGCGTAAGGGATCTGTCAAGTCATCGGCCGGAGTGGGTATCAAGATGACAGCAGCGGTCGAGTCGGCGGACAAAGCGGACGGCTGCTCGACGATGTACACCGTTCCGGGTGCAATGTCATAATCAGACGTATGGTCGCGTGTGGTGGACTCCATAGAGTAACTTGGTAGTGATGCCGGTTTGAGTATTCAGAGATGATGGATGAGGCGATGTGAAGAGCTTTCTCCAGCTGATGATTCCTCCCTCTTATAATGACTTGGACGTAGGACAAGACGAGTTCCCATAGCGCAGTGATTCTTATCAATAACCTGCCGAGCGAAGTTGCCGGACGATGAATGAATGAGTCGAGCTGGTGATAGTTTCCTATCTCGCACTCATAGAGACTAAACCCAAAAGAGTCTTCCGACACGCTAAAAGTCAAACTCTATGGGCCCCAAGGGTCGGAATTTGCCTTCGCGATACCATCGCCAACTCCCTGGTATGGAGCTAAACCCAGATAGGTCTTCCGACACGCTAAGAACTTGGCGGAAATCTGGGGATAGCTTCATACCCCGCGATATCATCATTTCGATAACTCATTTTTACGTAAAAACTCCAAGGTTCCGATTCCGAAACTGGGTCCGAAAAAGATTGGCGAGCAGGGGTTCAAGCTAGGATTCGATGTGCTTACGATCGACCAGGGCAATGTCGCTGATTAAATGGAGAGAACCCACACAGTCATGGCATATAAGAGATCAAACTCCTCCTCATCGACCCCTGTCTTAAGATCAGTCACCCAGTACCAACCCCTTTATCTCCCTCTTTCCTATCATCTCTCCGTCTCGAATTCTTATCATGACTGTCAAGATTACCCCAAACCCTGATCTCGATGAGGTCCGCCAAGCCATAGCGGATTACATCCAAGAATTGTCGGACAAGCTGTGGACATTGAACAAGCAGGTGAGCGAGCAACATTGGATCTCGAGGACTAGCTAGCAAGCTGGACTAACACGAAGATACTCGCGTTAGATCCACGATGAACCCGAGATTGCCTTTGAAGAGTTCAAAGCCCAACAACACACCTCAGCCTTTCTCGAATCCCAAGGCCATCGGGTGCAACGAGGAGCATACAACCTTCCCACCGCATTCGAGTCGACACATGGAACTGGCGGCAGATGCGTCAACTTCAACGCTGAATACGATGCCCTCCCAGGGCTTGGCCACGCTTGCGGACACAACTTGATCGCAACAGCTGGTGTCGCTGCCTATCTAGCCTTGTCGTTTGTCATGGATAAGTACGGCATCAAGGGTAGGACACAACTGCTGGGCACCCCCGCTGAAGAGGACGGCGGAGGAAAGGTTTTGCTCCTCGATGCAGGGGCATACAAAGATGCCGACGTTTCCTTGATGATGTAAGACCTCACCATAGTATCAACTTGTCGCAGCCCATGCTCATCCTCACAACAGTCACCCCATGATTGAAGCCGACTATCAACACCAAGGCACGTTTGGCTCAGCCGGTCCCTCTTCCATCGCCGTCACCGACCTAGTCGCCGAGTACAAAGGGTCCAGCGCCCATGCTGCCGCAAACCCATGGGATGGCATCAACGCCCTCGACGCTCTTGTGGCATCATACAACAACATCTCGATGCTGCGGCAGCAGATAAAGCCCGATGAGCGCATCCACGGCTGCATCATGGAGGCACCTCGGTTCACCAACGCTATTCCAGATTACACCCAGGTCAAATACACGATCCGCAGCGCTAGTATGAAGTCTCTAGGTAAGCTGACTGGTCGCGTACGAAGCTGCATCGAGGCCGCGGCGACGGCGACGGGTTGCGAGGTTGCAGTAAAGGAGAACTTTGCGTACGCGGATCTTTGGGTCAATCAGCCTCTCTGCTCTCTGTTCAAGCAACAGATGGACACTCTCGGTGTTCCCATCTCCATGCCTAGCGAGGGTGAAACCATCGGCGGGTCGACGGACATGGGTAATGTCAGTCAAGCAGTGCCTGGGTTGCACGGTATAATTGGCATTCCTACGCCTCCAGGTGCGTCCATGCATAACCGAACTTTTGCGGAGGCCGCCGGCACTGTAGAGGCCCATGAGAGAATTCTTGAGGCTGCCAAGGCTATGGCTGTCACGGGGTGGTCTATCTTGGTGGACGACAGCCTTTTTGCTCGGGTGAGGAAGGACTTTCAAAAGGGGACATCAAAGTCATGCAAAACTTAGATGCCCGTACAGCCTATAGAAACAGTATTAGTAGATAATTATTATTCTACACGATGACTGTCCTCATAAGTGACTCGTTGAATAAAACATCCAGCCCCAAACCACTGTCCGAACCTCCAGTGCTGTAGCCAAACCCATCTGGGGACCCGGCTCTCTCCTTTCCCAAGCCTTCCTGACTTTTGTCTTCCAAGTCAACAGCAGACGTCGCATCCTGAGTTCCCCATGCCGACGCCAAAAACTGCAGAACTGACGCTGCCGATCGTTCACCTGCGAAGTGACGCATCGCTTCCACGTGTGCAATAATCACTGACTTGTCTTGGCTTGACGAAGCGGCAATGCCAAGTACAGTGATTGGCCAGAGTAGACACGTCATATCGGTTCGGACGTAACGGAGATGAAACAAGGCGGATTTGAAGGTTGTCGTAACGTTCGGATCGTCGACTGTGGTGGCTAGGCGCTCCAGCTTCAAGATGAGGAGGTTCGCTGCCAAGAAGTAGAGCTGTCGCATGTGGAAGCCCTCATCGGCGTAGTCTTTATAGGAAGAGCTTGTGTCCAGCTTGAACGGGACTACTGCCTCTTCGTGGGTCTCCGGGATCATCTGTTTGACAGCTTTCTCCTCAGGGGGACTGTCAGGAGGTGATAGTCCTTGCTGAAGCTTGTCGAGTTGCACATGCAGTTCATTTAGCTTTTTCTCCAGGTTATCTGAAGAGATGTTACGCCTGTTGTGTAGTATATGGGAGGCTTTAAATATGATGTCAAAAGTCCAGATAGGGAGGAAAGCCGATAGCCCGGCTTTCTTGAGTTGAGGGCTGGAGGTACTCTGCTGTAGCACAGAAGAATCCGACCAAAGCCGTATTATTCTTGAGAGGTCGCCGTAGCTTTCCAAGGGGCTAGGTCGAAAGGTACTGTTTTTTGCAATCTGATAGATGAATGCCTCTACAATCAACCCCTGGTGAGCATTTGAAGGAGGTCGATTGATGGCGGCATTCAACCTGGCTGCTGCAGATAGGTGTGCCATGGACGAGTCACTGTTAACGTCTCCAAATCTCTGATAAGGAAATTGTCAGTTTTTTTTTTTCGAGATATAGGGCGTGTCTTCATAAGATGAGAAAACTTACGCCAAAGACATGGAGTATGAGGATAGTCGCAAATGTCGACTCGTCTGCAACAGAAACACCATTCTCGATACTTCGTCGCAATTCCCTTATAGCCTGTGTATACTGTCTAAGTGCATGTGCTCGCCAACTTGTTTGGAACTGTGAGATGAGCATTGCCGAGCATGAGAGCCAAGCGTGGAGCATACTTGGAGATCTCGACAACCAAGGGAACCCCTGGGTCAGGAGAGAATATTCTCCGCCGAAATCATGACCCGACGTAGCTCGATCAAAAACCTGCAGCAAGTCTACCATTGAGCATGATGGTAGGCTTCTGGCGCATTCGGAAAACACGTTTGACAGACTGAGGTGGTGGAGTGGAAAAGAAACAGCCATGTCGCTTGGACTACTTGCGTTGCAAAGGTCTCCAATATCGCTCACGGATGGAGTTGATCCAAAAACTCCGGAAGATGGCGACTGATAACTTATTGGGCTTGGCGACCGTGAGTCTTGAGTATTCTCGGCAGAGGAATCGAGTCCCTCATCTGAGGAGGTTTTGCGCCAACGACAGGTGACGCGACGCGTAGAGCATTGGCCGCACAAGGGACGGGCCTCGTCACATTTCTTGCGTCGTTCACGACCTATGAGAATGTGTCAGATGTATCCTCCTTTCATAATGGAAGAACTGGGCCTTACATGGTATGCATCCTTTTCGAGACCGTCGACGTTTTCGCTTCTGCTCGGCGCCCACCCAACCCCCTGAATAAAGTTCAAAGTTGGCAAACATGAAGAATGGGGTGATTCAGGGCTGTGGTCTGATGAGGCGAAGTCAGTATGGAATTTCCTGGATGGTAACCCCGTGGCAGATGATTATAACGAAACATTGGGCGGCTCAAGGTTAAGGTTGGAGAAGTGTGTGTCGTATCGGAGGACTTGAGTTGGTTTTATCCGAAGTGGCGAGACGGTTCTTATTGCCGATTTCAAAGCCGAAGTCGCACTAAAAACACCATGTGTCAACCACGCCGCCAGACCATGCTCAGTGGGGTGCATGTTCTAGACCAAGAGGGGTTATTCCAAGCACTATGAAAGTGTGTTCATATACTCATAACCATGCAGCGACTGATTTACCGTCTTATCATTGTATTTTGATCCTCAATGACTATGTGAGAAGCTGAGTGGCATGTCAAATCGTCCCAGCAGCCACGCCCCATCGTACAACTTCATTTTACCTTCCAAAGCCAAGGTACTCTACATTGATGTAGGAGGATCGTTTTGGTAAAGAGCCATGACATACTTTGCCTGTTACAAACCCTACATGCGCGAATCGGCAAAAGAGTTTCCACGTGACAGAGTTAAGTACATCCCTAGCTTATCCAGGATCTCATCCAAAGAGCCATTTAGCTAGCCAGTATTGGATGACCCAAAAACCTAAGGACACGCAGACAGCTAGAAAAACAAAGATATACAGACCGACAGTCACTACATCCTCCATATAAACACGAAGCATCGTTCCAACACGCCACTGATAGTAGTAACCGCGACTGATCTCATCTCGAGTAGATAGTTGTTGGTACGGCTGAGTCTGAGGAAGAAGGTAGTATATGAAGTTTGGGAATCGATTTTCGTACCGTGCGGATCGCCAAACACGACGAGTACGGTGATAGACATCAACTGCCAAGAAGACAAAGATGGCGAACAGAAATATGATGGGCCGGAGAACCAAGTGAACCATCATCTAATTTCTTCTGTTAGTGACAAGCGTCAAGATTGCAGTGTTATGGACGTACAGTGGCACGACCTAGGGGACTGGCAGGCATGTTTGGATAACGGATAGCGTGTAGAGAGAGCAGCTGTCGGACCAGGATGGCTACCAGGAAACTTTTCTTTAGAAGATAATAGTAGTGCTCTGAAATGTTGGAAAGAGTTCATGAATTCACAGTTCCTCTGGTGATTGTCTACCTGCCTTTTATGCTTGAGCCAACACCAAGCCAACGTCAGTTGCCGTACCTCCGTAACTGCTTGAGATATCAAACACCTTCTGAACCTGACCACTCTGAACGATGCTGATTCGTTAAAATGGAAAAGGGCATTTAGCATCGGCCCAATCATCGTAACACAGTCAGAGTCCTGCAAGAAGGTGGAGTCTTGTCTTCATGTCGTGCAGGCTCTATTGGCCATGTTTCTAAGCAGCAGTCATTTGCTTTCGGGCTGCCATCTTTTGAGCCTGAGGTTCTTGAAGCCCTGGCAAGACTCGCGCTCCCACCTTCGTCCTCACCCCTTCTTGCTCAAAACATCGGTCACAGCGGAGCTTACCAGTACCAAGTCCACACGCAGCGCAATGGGAAGACGCCCTAGAATGCCAGAAGAGGAGTGGGAGAAGTGGAAGGAAACCATCGAGCGGATCTACATGGTAGAACAGCAGACTCTCAAGCTTCTCATCCAAGGGATGGCCAACACACATGGCTTCATCGCAACGTACGTTTGACCTGGGATTGGACACAATCATCCCATAGTAGTTTCAGTGTGTAGCTAATATGCCACAGAGAAAAAGAGTATCGAATCAGACTTGAAAAATGGGGGTTTAGAAAGAGCAATACTCAGGGAAGCTCAAGCTCAACTGCCGATCGAGATTCTGACCACGCTCGAAGGAGAGCAGCCCAAGCCCTTCCATCGAACGGACAACGGCTGATCCTCGACTTACAGCCCTGTCGGCATCAACCTTCACCCGAATTCCGCTGGTCCGACGACCTGGAGCAGCAGCTATGGAAAATGCAAATCGCCATTGACACCATCATCAAGGGTTCATTTGGATCAGCCAATGAGAATGAGAAATGGACATCAGACAAGGTCACTCTCACTGCACCATCTACTGAGTTGAACGATTCGCGGAGGTGGCAACACCTTAACTCCCAGTGCGCTGCCTTTGTTGCCCTTTCAGGGATCGGTCTTTATGCTCAGCTTAGGGCGGCCCTTGATCAGCTGAAACAAGACGTCAAGGGGCTGAATATTTCGCTTGGGCCAAAAACCTTTTTATTTCAACTTATTTACATGTGGAGGATGTGTTTGGAACTTCTCAAGGCACGCCTGCACCTACCTCGGGTACAAACAGCCGATGGCCAGTCCAGCCTGTCACTCAACCCTCTTGTTCCGACCTTCTTGGGCCAATGGGAGAAGCATCTGGCTGAAAATCTTGGCTCGCAGGATCCTACATGCGACATCATGGCTGCCCTGCTCACTATTTTCAGACGTTCGCCAGAAAGGCTTAAAATGGGCTTAGAACGTGGATACTGCATGACTATAAAAGGGTTGGAAGGAATAGTGGGAAGCAACAATGGCATCGTCCTGAGAATGTGGTCGCACTACATCAAGTCTTCGAGCCAAGATGACATGTTCATCGAGGGCGGCCAAGGAGACAAGCTAAACGAGATGTTTCGACACATCAGCTTGCATGCTGATCAGTCGTATGGGCCTTGCAGCCCGGAGGCAATATCCATCTTGCACGGCTATACGGAGATGATACTCACCAAAACAACCATCGATGCCGGAGACCTCAACAGTTATCATCCTGTGTTGCCAAGGACCTCAAATCCCACTCGCGTGGAGGACTTTGCTCTGGAGGTCAGGCAGAGGGCGAAGTCAAGTTTACAAGCCTCTGGTGGTTCCAATTACGACTTGGTGGCGGTCGAAGCCTACGTTTTTTCAACAGAACTACTTGCCAAGAAGCTCTACCAGAGAGCGAATCCACTCTTCAGTCTCGAGCTGCTGGATGAAGCCATCGACTTGTTGAAGCATGGCAACACGGAGTGTCTCATCTGGGCCGCCATGTTCTCAAAGAACAGGGTGAGGCTGTTGGGGGATAAAAAAGACCCCAAACCATTCAACCCCGAGAAGTATCGCATGTTAGAGATCAGGTCTCGGCTACCAATGCTACGGCCACAATTCCATCAACCTTTTGACTGGGTTGGTACAAGTGGGCGGACCCGATTCCTCAGGAAGCGTCGTCAGACGGCGAAGGATGAGATGATCGAAGATCTTTGGTCCATGTTGGATGACTTGAAGCTATCTTGAGAGATATTACTTCATTCTAGTGGGTTTGTGGATACAAGGGTCTTACTGTTCATAGGCAATCCTAGAATGAATACATGCGTCTATGAATTTTGGATCAGCGTCTTGCAGCCCGTGACGTTCAAGGGGTCATAACCAATACATAAATGTAACAAGAATAAAATACTTCATGCAGTAAGCCAACCAAGCCTTTACTTTCCTAGTGGAAAAACCAAACAAGGGATTCGAGCAGGCGAAAGGAAGGATAAGGCAACTCTCATCATTCATCTTATAAACAGGCATAGCCAACGGATCTCGTGAGAAACAGGAGCAGAAGTGAATCATTATGTACAAAACACACTTCTTTCCTTCTGCTATACTCTATCTATTATTCCGACCCTGCGAGAGGCGGTCTCTATCACTACTGCAAAAGACGCGTATCCTCATCCAACACGCCAAAAACGCTTCCAATCTCCTTTCCAACCATCCTTAGCTCATCTGCCACCTGACCCGTGACCAGGGCGTAGGCGTATAGCAGAGCATAATCCCTCTCCTCGACCAACACTTCAGCCGGATCATCGCTATCCCCACTGTCATGGCTTGGTGGCCTTGACGAATGCTCCTTTCTGAACTGAAAGATCTTGCTGAGAAGATTCTCGCGTGCTGATACAATGCTCGGGGTTGCGTCGGCAAAGGGGTATTCCAACATTGTTGAACTGGCCACGACTTGGAAGGCCTGACATATGTGATCGCACAGGATCGCACGCTCCCGAGCTGTGTATTGCAACAACGCCCGTTCTCCCTCTGTGATATGCCCCTTACGGCATGCCACAAGACTCATGCCGTAAAAGCCATCAAGGATTCGATCCGTGCCTCGTAAAACACGCCCGTAAACATCCACCGGGAAGGGTCCTCGCAGCTCAAACTCGGACGCTGCAGCCTGTCTCAGATTCTCCAGTTCAGCCGCATATCTCTGAAGAGCGGCCTGTTCGCCAGACTTGAGATAGCTCTGAGATCCTTCACTGCGGTACAGCACAGCGAGAGGCCCACGCTTCCAGATCAGACCCATCTGAAGGTGTAGCACCGAGAGGCTCTCTTTGAACTTTTGGCGGGCCGAGATAGGCCAGATGAGTCTGCAAACGACGAGACCCCAGATGATACCGGCTGTAACGGCGATGGCTCGATGTTGTGCAATGTCGACAATGTCTGGTTGTTCAACTTCTTCGTCGGTTGTACTGTCTTTGCCGTTCGCCTTTCTTTGCATGCTATACGCATACAGTGTCGACACGTTGTACGCGAGCAAGCTGATTCGCCCCAAGGCAGCCTTTCCGTGCTGGATGATGATGTAAAAGTTGATAAAACTGGCGAGCCAGCCAAGAAAGATCAAGGCAAATGCATAGCCATGGCTAACTTTCCAGTTGATGACAGATGCGAGGGCGCCAAAAAGAGTGCCTATGAAACGTGCCCAGCCTACGGTGTTGGAGGCCCCAACCGTCATGGAACAGACAATCATGAACGACAGCAAGCCCCATTCGCCGCGCCATTGGTTATATACCTCTCGAGTCTGCGGGAGGAAAGCGAGCATAGCCCACATAGCAGCGCCGATGCCGACTTTGAGTCCAAATTGAACTACTAATGTTAGTCAAGTTTCGTACATGCCAATTTTCTCACTTACTCTCGTCTCGTGCCATCTTCTTAAATAAGGCCGAGAGATTCCGCCAAAACCAAGCCAGCACCTTGTTCACATCAGGTGCATTGTACCAAGTTGCAACGTCAACTCTCGTGGGGAGCGCTCTGGATTCCTCCGGGGAGCTGAGAGATCTCGATCTCGTCCGTATCAAAGTGTCCGCCTCTGCCGAGTCAAACATTCTGATGGCATTATTGTGGTCTGCTGCATTCCGGTCTTGCCAGAAGAGAAGCCATCGCCAGCTTCGACTCTTGTGCAATATGACATACTCCAGGTCATCCAAGACATCCAGGTACTGTAGAACTTCTTCTCCAAATGATTGCAAACTGAAAGTGAAGTGCCCGCACGCTGCCGCGACTTCTTCCAGGTTTGCTCTGGTCGTTGTTGGGGATGAAGCCATCTGTTCGATGCGGTCGTACAGTCCCTGCAACGCATCCGCTCGAGTTGTGTTGAAAGTGTCAAGCGAATCCATCAAATTTCGTCGAAGGTCTTCGTCAATGTTGATCTCATAGCTCGGTGGTCTCCCAAATTGCGGCTCATGCAGGATCCTGCAGAGATTCTGTCGCAACGAAGTCATAGACATGCTCATTGAGCTATTGAATAGCTCAAACAGGTCGCGAGCATGGTTCACAGGTGACTGTCCCGTTTCACCCGGGCTTGCTGGCTTTGGATGCTTTAACTGCTCAAGTTGAGTATTGGTAGCGTTCCTCAGTCCACCAAGGGATTGTGCCAAGTTCTCCATTGACCTTGCAACAGATTTCTCATGATCATAAATCTCTTCATGACCAAGGAAATAATGCTCAAACTTAGCTTCTCTCATATCCTTCATCATCTGAGCGTACGACTTGGAATAGTGTGAGGTAGCTGCTGCGAAGCCATCAGACACAAGCCCAGCCTCAGAGCCACTCAAGAAACTTCCGGTGATCATGTATAGCATGTCCCCGAGGGGAACCGAAACTCGGTTCATAGTCTGACGAAGCGACTGCCGAGCAGAACTTCGCCACAGTAACAGGTTCACCGCAGCCGTAGTGGTGATTCCCATGACGAGCATCTTGAAGACCTGAAGGATCTTTTCATTTGAAAAGACATTGGACATGACATGGTTCTCCCGAGTCACGACGCCGATGATAGCGAGCGAAGCGAGGGTGCTACCAACGTTGACCAGAGGGTTTTGCATCCTCTGTTTGACCCAGCCCATGAATCCAAACCCGCCGCCAATAAATATGACGACAACTAGAATGTGCGAGACAGTTACTAGGTGCATGGTAGAGCCGAAAAAGACCGAAGTAACCATTGACAGAATCGAGATTAGCTCGCCGTAAGCAACAGCCACGATGGCGATGAGAATAGCCTCGATCATGGACCCCACGGACCGGGCGGGATGGAAATAGACGGTGATAGTTGCCACAACATGTTTCCCATCCGGCTTGCCCAGAAAATTCGACAAGAAGGGAACAAAAGTCGCGAGACTGGCGATGGTATAGGCGATGGTGCATTTAAAGACTCCGCGAGCTTGAGGCGTATCGAGCCAGAGACGGGATCGGGCAGCCGAGTCCAAGAGGGCATTCCTCACAGTGTCGATGAACGGAGCCATCGTCTGCAAGAATAGTCTCTCTCTTCAAGGCATGGAAAGTCTCATTGTCGTTGTTGTCGTTGCTGGATTATGTCATGATGCAGGAGCCTGACGAACTGCAACTAAAATTCCGTTGGTTCCGGGGAACGCGGCTCGTCAGGTGATTCGTCGCTGAATCAGCCACTGTGGCCCCAGCCTCCTGATTTCACCACCTGATTTTTACATCACAAGGGGAGATAATTCGTCTTTTTCAAACATGGCCGCGTACAACGATTTTACACACGGACGTAGCAGAGGAGATGTTGAGCGATGTGCAATGTCTTTGCCAATGCATAGACTGGTCCGAGACTAGCAGCGCCGAGGCTGACTTTTGTCCTGACCACAATGTCGAAAATTGACCACAGTCAAAAACCAATCGACATCAGAGCACGCGAAACAAGTGACAAGCAGATTGAGAAGGTTTCTATTGACAGCGTCGAGTCAGGGCCCATGTTTCCGGTGACACAACTCTGCAAACTCTAATGGCCAACGAATATACTCTTCGTAGCCAGATGGCAGCTTTTGAGAAATCTCCTTTGTCCAAGCCGCAATAATGACCCTCCTAAAGGGAAACGAGTCGATTATCGGCTTCAGTGCGATGACTGCAAGCATGTACTCGATGACAAAGAAGTGAGCCATGATGATTTGGGCGGCATAGTTCGATCGCTCAGTGAAGTAGTTAAACTCGACCTCGCTTGTTTCGCCAAAAAGCGTGTAAGCCAAGCAGATTTCTGTGAAGCCTATTTGCACAATATTAGCAGGTGATTTCGGTGTTGGGGCTGGACAAGCTGTACCTTCGACAGGTGACGTTTTTGACAACCTCAAGATCCTGTCAAGAACACTAAGATATCTGACTTCCAATACGCTGTGGCATATTGGCCTTAGGTTGTTGACTGATATGAGGGCGGCATCTAGAACATCGCCGATGAGTGCATCAATAGGATCGTGCCGTGTTAGCGAAAGGACTCTCTCGGTATGGCTCTCGGAGGTGAAGCCAGAAAAGAGGGACTCCTCCAATACCGGTATCACAGTATGAGAAACCACCGTGCAGCCACGGAGCATGATCATGAATTCGAGCATAGCCTCAGGCATGTACGAGGACTGGAAGGTGAGGGCCATTATGGTGGCGTATCGAGCATCGGCTTCAGCTTTCGAAACACATGGC
The DNA here is from genome assembly GCF_026873545.1 of Fusarium falciforme. Lineage (NCBI taxonomy): Eukaryota > Fungi > Ascomycota > Sordariomycetes > Hypocreales > Nectriaceae > Fusarium > Fusarium falciforme. Next base: position 670,616 of record NC_070546.1, read on the forward strand.
TTGCTCAACCGCTCGTTGAAGAGCCTTATGGCGTGAACACGATGTGTCAGCGCTTGAGAAGAGAACTCTGTGGTATCGCATAGGGACAAGTGAGAAGCTGCTAATCCAAGAATTGCGTGCATCAAGAAATCGAACTAAGAAATGTTAGCTCGAGCCTCTCTTTCAAATAGTTCAACAGACGTTGTGCGAAATAGTAGCAACCTGCTTCCAAACATCATCTCCCTTGATGGGTAACGGTGGATAAGCATGAGATAGAAAATGGTGAAAGAAACGCAGGTCCTCCATGTTGAATTGAGTCGGCGTTGACTGAAGAGCCTTGGCGGGAATCATGCTCGAGTATTCGCATGTTATACCAAGTCGTTTACAGTTGTCGCATTCTGGAAACGTCTCTGGGCATTTCACCCTCCGTCGCTTGCAGTTGAGGCACCCCTTCCTCGATTTCGTGTGACCTTTTCGGGGTATGGCGCGTCCTCGGGTTCGAGTCCGAGGAGTCTTGTCCGTCAGAGTGTTCTCCGACGATGACTCTGCTGGCGATGGAGGCAGCAGAGTGAACTTTGCGAGTTCCATGGTTGCTGCTTGGCGTAACTAATGAGTGAGAGGTTGAAATCGTTAATCACGTTGTGATGTTTGGCCTCAGGAAATCGCGTAAGCCCACACGTCACGGTGGCTGTAAGACCGGACTAATCCTTCCCCGCTCGACGCCTCACAAAGAATGACTGGCGCTAATGATAGGAACTTGGCCATTTTTCACCTCTCAAATTCTACCTTATGTCGATAATTGTTCTGTTGTCATATATTTGTATTGGCCAGCGGTATGCCTTCAAACAGACCGCAAAGCATGAGATGTGACATCCTGTGCCTTTCTCAGGGGTCCATTACCCACATGGCACTTAGTATACAGGGATGCTGTCCAAAAGCGCTCGGCATTTACAACCAGAGCTGATATTGCTGCCGCTGGATTTCTTACCTATCACGTGGTACCAGCGCCATCAGATAAGCATGCCAACACCAGGGCCCAAAATGAAGCTATTCAGAAGATGGAAGGATCATTCTCGGAATTAGCTTGACCAGACCCAGTATATCCACCCAGCACACGTGACTGTAACCCCCACCCCATCACGTATCACCACTCCAACTCGCAGCTTGAGCCTCACATGAACATGGATGCATGGCATCAACCACGTTGATATTGACACTATTTCCACTGGCCCCATCCATTACCGACTCAAACCGCCTCCTCTCGCCCCCGTGATGAATCTCCCAGCGCCCAATGGCTTGATCCCTCGGCAAGTCTCCCGATCCGACCCACCAAAGTGGACTATGCTCTCCGGCCCAGGCCGATCACGTCGCTGGCAAATTTTGACGGCTCTCAGAACAGCTTCCCGATGCGGCAATGGCGACATATGGGTCCAGAAATAGATGACTAGGTCTTGGCCTTGTAAGCTTAAATTTTTACTACTGCTCTCAAAACAGCTTCCGAATGAGTTAGTCGAGACCCAGAGTTGGAGTTTTGAAGACGTAAACGTGTGGATTCTGGGTGTCGACGATGTCGGATCCGATGTTGTATAAATATGGCGGTGATGAGGCTCTTGTGTTGGGGTATCAGGGCAAGAATCTCCAGGGAAAACCACAAGCTTTGAGACTGCAACTTTTGCCATGAAGGACCAGCAGATGGCTTCCGCTGCCGAATCGACACTCCCTGAAAAGGGCCCAGTCGTTGACGTGGAGAGTGCGCCGAGCTCGTCTCCTCCATCTATCCCTGATGCAGGCCAAGATTCGGATGATTCGTTGGACTCGATGGGGAAAGACATCGAGGGAGACCTCGGTGCCTGGGTATGCGTGCTGGGCTCCTTGCTGTTTCTGATCCCTTCCTTTGGTATGTGCACCAGGACTTACTATCATGATGTTGCAACTGATAGCATGACAGGTTTCATGGCCTCCATCGGAACAGTTCAGTCATACCTCAGCCTCAACCAACTGAGCAACTATTCCGTCAGTCAAGTTGGATGGATTAGCGGAGTATACCTCTTCCTCTCCCTCATCTTCAACTTCCAGATCGGATCTATCCTAGATCGATACGGACCTCGGGTTCTCAGTCCCTTCGGGAGTGTCTTTTCCACGGCCACATTCCTCCTGCTGGCCGAGTGCAAGACCTATTGGCAGTTTATGCTATGCTTTGGCGTCTTTGGAAGCATTGGCACAGGAATCGACTGCACCACGGCTATTGGTGTGGTTGGAAAGCTCTTTGTTCGTCGTCGTGGCTTGGCCATCGGCACAGCGGTTCTGGGAACATCCCTCGGTTCCATCATCTTTCCCCTCCTCCTACGCTCCACGTTTCAGAGCCTCGGGTGGGCGTGGTCGATGAGAATTGTGGCCTTGGTCGTAGGCATCGTGTCAGTACTGGGAGTCATCTGCTTCCTCCCCTTCGACCGACTTGTTGCCGCCAACTCGACCTCCACCAAGGCCAAGTCTGAAGGTTTCTCGCTTGACTTATCAGCATGGAGGAACCCGACCTTTGTTTTCGTCTCGTGTGGCGTTTTCCTGATCGAGTTTGTTGTTTTCGGCATTGGTGGGCTCTTGCCAACTATCTCAACCGGCGCGGGCTTTACAGCCGAGGATGGATATACCCTTCTTTCCATCCTGGGTGCTTGCTCTTGTGTTGGCCGTTTCAGCATGGGCTTTATCGGTGACAGATTAGGAGCTCTCAACTCGATGATCGCTGTCATGATCCTCACCATTGTCTTCATGGCCACGATCTTCATTCCCTTCAGTACCACGTCAGCTCCTCTGCTGTACACCTTCAGTGCACTTTGGGGATACTGCTCGGGGTCGTTTTACGCACTCTCGCCTGGTAAGTCTGCTCGGACAACTGCTTGAAGCCAGCTAACATGGATCAGTCTGCACAGGTAAAACATGCGAGCCCAAAGACTATGCGAGATACTATGGTGCGTAGTAGAGCAGTTCTGTTCTCCCTTCCAATGCTAACCAGTCATCAGGATCAACCAACTTTTCCGTCGGCATCGCACTGCTGCTGGCCAACCCTCTCAGTGGCATCATGCTGGAGAAGCTGGGCGCTCAGCCATTGGCATGCTTTTATCTTGCCATTGTCTTTCTCGCGGGCGTGTCTTTTACTGTGGCCCGAGGTCTGCTCATTGGAAACTTTACTACCTTCAAAACCAAGATGTAGATTGCATTAGATACGGCGTTGGTTGCTTTGGGTTGAGCATTGTGGACGGTTGAGCATTATATGGAGCAAAAAGCATTGGGTTAGAAAGGCGACATACGAAAAAAATACTAGACTTAGATATGAGAAGGAGATAATGTTTTAATTATGAGCGGGAAAGGAATCGGGGTTTGCATTGACACGAGGAATGTCGAAACATGAGTGCATGGTGGGAAACGGCTTGGGATAATGCATAAACAATCCAAGTTCGCTACCCCATCTGTCATGTCAGAATGCTTCTCTCTGCTCCATTGTTTTTTTACATAGCTTCAATTCTGTTGCCAGATGAAGTGACCTGCGTACCCTAGACGGATGCTGATGACCCGACGGTCCAATTAATTCATGACATCGGTGTCAGAGGGTGAATTAAGGTCTGCTGGTCCATGGCTCCTGATCTCACTCCGATCTTCGACAGGAGGTGCTTAGCGGATGTACCAGCCAAAGCGGCGGTGCATATCCGAAGATGACGATCACATCCTTCAAGGCTGGCTGGAAAACTTCTGGAACATTTCTAGACCAGCACAAGCGAAGGGCGGGCAAGCTTCAATCCGAAGGTCAACAGCGGCATCGGAGATCCGGCTCGTCGCCTTGATCCGTCCGACAGAGTCGATCGGCAGGGCTCAACGAGGAAAAGCTGTGCCGAGATGCGCAAGGGATGACCCGAATTGAAGACGCGGCGCTTATGTTGATCTCAAGCACAAGTAAGCAAGCCCAACTCTTTTCTGTACACCCAAATCACAACATTCACATTCCTGAATCGCGTACATCTTCTTACCATCGGCGAAACATGTCACCACCGACCGACATTCCCCAAAATCGGACACGCGGACCAGAAACACCCCCGGAGTCGGGCAAACTCCTCACAGCGACCGTGGGGCAGCGTGGCCTGATGGATTCTCAGCTCGGCACATCTCTCCAGTGAGATTGCCGCGTTTTATCTAATCCATCTCATCAAATTTCAGGGTCGCCGGTTCTCATAGGTCAGCTCGTCTAAACGCGCGGGACATATTTCCGCGCTCTGGGCGTAAACGCTGTGATGCGTCGTGGGCGGACCCGCGGGAATTCCGCCCTGCAGGACCCTGATGGGGTCTCAGGCTTTCAGCTGGGCATTTAACGCTGGGAGACATAAAATATCACGCGAAGTGTTTCTGCTTGAAGCCACTTGGTAGTTGCAAAGGCGGAAAGCAAGAGGCTTATAGAGATGGCAGAACAATCACCTCGCGTAGCCGTTATCGGCCTTGGTGAGTACCTCACACGCTAGTCAAAGCCATACGGAGCTGTACTGACGATGGGCAGGCGTTCTTGGCCTTGTGGCCGTCAAAAATTTGACTGAAGAGGGCTTTGATGTGACGGGCTTTGACCGGAACAGCTATGTCGGAGGATTGTGGCATTACACAGACGAGGACAAGACTTCCGTTCTCCCCAGTAAGACCAGCACCTCTCACGGAATGCATCATCTAACAATTGGCAGCGACCATCATCAACATCTCCAAAGAAAGGGTAACCCGCCTGACTCCAAACCGTCGCCAGTCGGCATACTCACTGTAAACAGGGCTGTTTCACAGACTTTCCTTTCCCCGACGATACACCCAGTCATTGCACAGCCGGTCATGTGCAAAAGTACCTCGAAGACTATGTAGAGCGCTTCAACCTGACTTCCAGGCTGCGACTGAGCACAATAGTCACCGGCGTGCATCGCGACGATGAGCACGATCGCTGGATAGTCAACGTTGAAGGGTCGGGTCCAGAGTACTTTGACAAGGTCATTATCGCTTCGGGGATCAACTCTCGTCCTCATGTTCCCAAGCTAGAGGGCCTGGAGCAATTTGAGGGTGAAGTCTTGCACTCGCGTGCATTTAAAAGGTACGTTTTTACCTGTTGAAACACCAAGAGCTTCACTCTGACTTGCATTCAGGCCTGAGCTCTTCAAGGGCAAAAAGGTGGTTGTCGTGGGCTTGGGCAACACGGGCGCCGATACCGCAGCAGCTCTCTGCGGTCACGCCGACAAGGTCTGGGTGTCTCACAATCATGGAGCCTTGGTGGTGCGTATCCCAATATCCCCCATCCATGGCGACGATATTGACTGAACTCGTAGATGCCACGCGTGGTAAATGGAGCCCCCTTTGACCATACCCTAACGGCTCGCAAGGCTGCACTTGCCGGCTTCCTCGAGCTCAACTTCCCGCGTTTCTTTGAGTGGATGTTCAACACCATGTGCAAGAAGATGCAGGACAAAGCATTCAAGATCCGTCCGGAGTGGAAGCTTAACCCCGCGCCGCCGATCAAGCACGCCGTGCCCATCATCTCTGACAATCTGGTGGATCTTCTCGAGTCTGGAGACATCATCTCTGTCAGCGGTCTGAAGCGCGTCGTGGGACCAAAGGAGGTTGAGCTTGATGATGGCACGCGTCTTGATGCTGATACCATCATTTGGTGCACCGGATACAAGACCGAGTTCAATCTGCTCGATCCCAGTGTTGATCCCACGCGCAACACCACGCCCAAGTGGGCGGCAAGCATCGGATCGCGCGGGAAGCCTCTAGCTCGTCTCTACCAGAACGTCTTCTCACTCGACTATCCCCAGTCGCTCGCCTTCATGGGCACCGTAGCATTTGCGACGGGCGCATTCCCGCTGTACGACCTCTGCTCCATGGCCGTCGCGCAGGTCTGGAAAGGCAACTCTCCCCTCCCATCCATCAAGGAGATGAACCGAGCCGTCGATGTTCAGCACGACTTCATCTGCAGCATCGCCAAAGACGGAAGCGCAGTCCCCGGATGGGTGCGCCAGCACGAATGGATCGCGTGGGCCAACAAGGCGGCGGGCACACAGGTCAACGAACACCTCGGATGGGGATTGACGGGATGGAAGTTCTGGTTCCAGGACCGGGCGTTTTATAAGATGCTGATGGACGGTATCTACACTCCGTTCTTGTGGCGCGTGTTTGACGGGAAGCGCAAGAAGTGGGATGGCGCGAGAGCGGAGATTGAGAAGGTGAACGCGTACGTGGAGGCGGCCAAGAAGAAGAATCAGTAGAGAATGATTGTGGACATTGAATGGTACGTAATTAATGAAGAGAGGGAGGCTTTTTGCAATCATTTCGGATGCTTTACGGTGAATGTCGCGTAACGCCTCTGATCTCTCCCGACTCCAAGATCCAGGCCGCGATAACTCAATCTTTAATCGGAATCTTTAATCGCAAATGAACCACTCACGAAGGACCATCACCGCTCCACCAAGAGTGGATTACGCTTCGGATGCTTCCATCGGAGGCTTTGCCGCAGACGGCGTGTTACGAAACCCTCCCCATGGCATGCTATGGAATCCTTCGATCTGGTCAATTTGTCAGATTGATCGTCTTGTTGCTCCGTCTTGGCAGAGTAACCTTTCGCCGCAATGTGGTGAGAGAGCGGTAATTACTCAGCCAATGCGAAAATTATGCCGTCCATGTCAGATCCTCCAAGTCGGAGGGTCCACGACATGGAAGATCCGTTGGAGTACGAAGTACGGCCATGGAGGATGCGTGTATATAAACTCAAGTAAAGTTCAATTAGAATGGCTCAATTCATCAATCCATCGATTAACAGACTCACAACTCTACAAACTTACCCCCCTCTCACTACCAATTAGCTATTACATCATGTCTCACCTCGAGTATTCAGCTTATGAGGGCGCCGGCGAGTGGGCCCGCGACAACCTGGGCTACATGCAGACTGTTCGAGTTGGTGATAGAATTGAAGCCAGCGGCCAGGGTAAGACTCCAAGGGCACATTGTCTCACTTGGGTACTAACACGTTCATCACAGGCGGCTGGACCGCCGAAAACGGCGTCCCCAACTTTTCCGAGTCCGTCGAAGAGCAAATCGACCAAGCCTTTGTCAACGTCGACACAGCGCTCAAGGCTGCTGGAGGAAAGGGCTGGGATCAGGTCTTCCGAGTTAACTCGTACCATCTCTCGATCACGCCCGAGATCACAGCCAGGATGAGCCAGAACTTCAAGAAGTGGATGCCCAACCACAAGCCCATCTGGACCCAGATTGGTGTCAAAGAGCTGGGTGCGCCCGGCATGGCGGTTGAGATTGAGGTTTCGGCGCATGATCCCAAGGCGTGAGGTTGAAGAGGGAAACTGCAATATTTGCATCACATTCAGCTATGGATTAAAATACCACTTGGTTAGGTACTTTGAACATGGTTAAGTAGTAAAGCAAGGCTATTGTTTTCCGCAAGAGCACTTGACACTAAGGCCCACTTCATGAGTGTTGAAGCACACATAGTTGAGTTCAACGTTGACTATGCTTAATTTTGAACGTAACATGACTATCCCAGCCGCAAAACAATTGAACACCTTTCATTCAATGACAACGAGCTACCACGATAAAGAGAAACGCCGCAAAATCGGCACATTTCGAGCCCGGAGTGTGGCTCTAGGGTAGCACCCTCCCAAACCCGTGATCCACTTTCTGCTGACTAACCCCCCTCCATTCGCCCCCCACCACTTCCGTCTAGCGCGCTTTTCTTCCGATGATCGCGAGCCTCGTTTTTTCTTCTTCGCGACGAAGGCCAAAATTGTTTCATCAATCAACAACGCCCTCGAAACACCGCAACCATGGTGCGCAACAAACCGAACAAGAAGAAGGGAGGACCTCCAAATAGGAATAACAGATCCTATCGCCCATCTCCTCCCCCTCCCCCGCATGATCGCGGTCGCATCGAATCTGACACTTGGCGACCCGACCGCAGACACGACCTGCCTCCTCGTCCTCCCCCGCGCGATGATTTCCGGCCTGGCGGAGGTGACTCATATAGACCGCGAATGCCTCAGAGTGACTTCACTTTCCGTGTTGATAAGCCCGCTGGAATCCAGGATTACCCACCCAACAACTATCGCAACGATCGCCCGCGCCGAGATGGCCGAGGTCGTGGACGAGGTGGCCGACGATGGCAGCCACCGCCTCATCCTTCCGAGAGAGCCATCATTTCTGGCGCGACAGCAAACCTTCCTGAGGAGCGCCTAGGAGAAGAGGGTACAGCCAAGTTCCGATCCATCGACGAGCTTTCGGACGATGATGAGCTTGAGATGGACATTTCCGACTCCGAGGAAACAGAGGGTCCTTCCAAGAAGCGCGCCAAAACCGGCGACGACTCTGCATCTGGTGATGCTGCGCCAAAGTGGTCCAATCCCGATCCATACACAGCACTTCCGTGCCCCGACGAGAGCACGCGTAAGAAGAGAGACATGGTGAAGCTGATCCGAAAGGCCCGAGTCGAAGATGAAACCGCTGCCAAACTTGCCGCCTCAACCGAAGCTGAGGACTTTATCTCGTTTGATCTCACTGAAGATGAGGCCAGTGAGGACGAAGTGGTGGAAGTCCCCCCTCCCCCGCGTGAAGCGCCGCCGCCGCCGCCGCCACCGCCTACAAACGCCCCCTCTGGGCCGAAGGCCTCGACTGGACCTCTCAACGCGGTAAAAGAGCCTCTGCCAGCTGGACCCAAGCACCAAGCCCTTCCTCCGCGAGACACTGGTGGCCCTCTCGGCTCTCGCAAGCGAACAGCAAACGACGAGATCAAGCCTCCTGACTATGGCCAACTCAAAAAGATCAGCACCAAACCTGCTAAGGGCATGCTGCTGTCCAACTGGCAGCCCAAGTCGAACGAGGATCCCTGCCCTTGGGCGACAGTTGACCACTCTGCTACAACAGACATGGCGTTTCGGTAAGTTTGCACCACCCCAACATATCGCGTGTTGCTTGCAGTTATTGGCCCCGGCAGCACATCGACACAGTCACCATTGAGTCAGGCTGACGCATTCTAGGCTACACAAGGAGATCATTGACTTTTACGAATACGTGAGACCCCGCGATTTCGAGCAACGCATCCGTGACAACCTGGTCGAGAACCTGCGAAAGGCGATGCGACGCGACGGTAGAAACTTTGCGAGCGCGACGGTCCATCCCTTTGGATCCTACATGTCCGGCCTTTACCTCCCCACTGCAGACATGGACCTGGTTGTCTGTTCAGCAAGTTACATGAGAGGTGGTCCGCCGACTTATCTATCAGCCAAGAGCTGGCTGTACAAGTTCTCCAAATTCCTCACCAGTCAACGCGTTGCAGATGCCGATTCAATCGAGGTCATTGCGCATGCCCGGGTTCCCCTGGTTAAGTACGTTGACAAGCAAACTGGCCTGAAAGTGGACATTTCGTTTGAGAACCTGGGCGGTGTTCAGGCCGTCGATACATTCCTGCGGTGGAAGCAGCTCTATCCTGCCATGCCCATTCTCGTAACTGTGATCAAGCACTTCCTTCTCATGCGTGGTCTCAACGAGCCTGTTAATGGAGGCATTGGTGGTTTCTCGGTTATCTGCCTGGTCGTCAGCATGCTGCAACTCAACCCACAGGTCCAAAGCCGCAGTCTCGTCCCCGAGCACAATCTTGGCGAGATGCTCCTCGAGTTCTTGGAGCTGTACGGCCGTGATTTCCGCTACGAGACCAACGCCATCTCTCTCACCCGACCGGTTGGGTACATTCGAAAGGTGTGTTTCATTGCATCTATTCCCTCCACTTTGCTGACCAGCTTTCAGAACGACGTGTCGACTTTCAGCTACAAGAACAAGGATCGCCTGTCCATCATCGACCCCAATAACCCTGGCAACGATATCTCAGGCGGATCATCCAACACCCCGGCCATCCTGTCCCGTTTCCATAACGCGTTTAACACGTTGCGTGATAGGATGACGGCTCTTGCCCGGAACCCGAATCGAGGAAACATCCTGGAGGTGATACTAGAGGGCGATTACTCGTCCTTCCAGATGCAGCGAGACTTTCTCCGACACTGCCACGAACAGTTCATCGGACCTTGTTCTTCTTGATTCACTTTTTGCTGATGCCAACACTTCATTATACCCATCGGTTATTCATGCATGATTTTGATGTCGGAGTTGCGGATACGAAAATGGATGTTTAGACGGGAGGCATTGACGACGACCCGGTGGCAGCAAAGACACGGTCTTGCTTTTGCATTGTTTTGATTTCGCAATCTGTAAATTAACGCCGTCATGACCTGGAGGCTGGTTCGAGTTTGGCGCAAATGGCTCGCAGCTTTCTATGCTGTCTCTCCGCATACATCAGCTTCCCTCGGATGACGGCCTAGTGGCCGACAATGACACAAATTATTCTTGTTTGGGCTACTGACCTTTGCTTGCAGTGACGATGACCTCGCGACGTCGATGTGATGGCAGCTCCTGTTGCACAGGTTGCCTTGCTGACAAGTTCCTAGAACCTTTGCTTACCTTGCTCGTCTGGCGTTGGCCGCAAGATTCGCATTCAACGCCTGTTTGCCGGCCTGTGGCTGATGAATACCTCGTTGTCTTTGGACGACACCTTTTCTCACTGCTTGCTCTGCTTTACGCAGGGTGGTGGAGAGGAATCCTATCCTGGCGGTGAAGGAAGTGGATGGTGATGGTAACACGCCAGAATCACCAACTCCTTCGAGGAATGCCTAGAACAACCGCTACATGCCGAAGACATGTGTTCACCATCATGTGTAACGAATCGGCGATCAGAATGCGAACCTCAGTCCATTGCTGACAGACAGCGAACAAGGAAGCGTAACGTTGCACTGTCCCTGTCGGGCATGGATTGTCATGCCGCGTCGGATATCGGGAGAATGGTAAACCGAATGGTCGGGGACATTATTGCCGGGGAAAGGTGGGAAGCACGCAGTTGAAGCAAGCTTGATGCTAAGGTTACTTGATCATCCCTGTCCTGTCCCCTGACAAGCAAACCAGGGCGCGGTTCTTTATTCCTGCAATTGAAGATCTATGCAGGACCGGGGTTGAGAATCGGCCCTACTGAACCAGCCACAGGGGAGGCGTCCTGCATCAGGCGAGATTGGTGATGACACGTGAGAGTGAAGGATGCTGTACAAGTGAACTGATTTGAGGCTTGTGACGATCCGGGGATACTCGGACCGTTAACAGTCAACGGTGGAGGATTTCTCGTTTCCCGGACGGTCCCTTACCCGCCGCAACCTCCTGGCAGAGCGGAGCTGCCCCCCTCACCCCCCTGAGCCGATATACCTCGGCGAGTGCCGCCCATCATGTAACAAGGATCGGATCCTGCTGACGTCGATCTTGCGGGGAAAGAACTTTCAACCGTGGAGTGATGTTGAAAGGGGGGGGGACTTTGGGTGCCGAATGCCGGACAGGAATATCGCCAAGGATGCTATTCCCATGGCATGGTCCACTCACACATGACAAGAACAATTCTGCCTATTTTCGAGACCCCCCTTGCGTGTTACTGCGTGTGACCTTACTACACGAAAGGTTCCAGGCCATGATTCAATCTGGCGAGAACATGCGCTTTGCTCAGAAACACCTCGTGGAACTTGACAATATGCTGATCCTGTTACCATACAAGCAGGTAACCAAACCTCCTCCATCCTCAATGCTACACAAAAGCCACTGCTGATTCGGCCCGTGCAACGGTTGGTTGGCCTGTCCCCTCTCTTGAGGATCTTCTGACTCAACATACGGCGCGTGGCCTGAATACCCATGAACAAACATATGAATGCAGGGGATGTCCCGCTCGTCTTTTAAGCAGCACATAGCGCCCGAAAAAACCATGGGGTCACCACATGCGTCGACTTTGTTGAGTAAATACTCGACCCCTTACGCCACATAAACGCCATGTATCAGGCTTCAAATGTTTACTTCATTTGCGGCTTCGCCGCCATAGGTACGCCTCATGAGAAAGCCTTCCTGCAAGGCTTGACTAGGCCTTGAGGCCCCCCCGCTCTTGGCAGCTTTTGACTTTGAGGTTAGGCGGCGGACTGTTCGGTTTTGACATTTCGTCCATGTCGGGTGTTCTTGGCACCGAGGCTTATAAGCAGTACTTTGACAACCCCAAGTCGTATCGTCAGGGCGCCATCACGGCTTCCATGCCAGCTGGATCCCTCGTTGGGTCTTTGTTCTCGTCGTTTCTTGCTGATCGGTACTCGAGAAGGGTTGCTCTTCAGATTAGTTGTGTGCTATGGATCATTGGTAGTATTCTGCAGTGTGCTTCGCAGAATATTGGCATGCTGTGTACGGGCCGTGTTGTTGCTGGATTTTGCGTTGGTATTGCTAGTGCTGTTGTTCCCGTCTATCAGGTTGGTTTAAGTTTGTTTATAATGCTGTTTCAACTACTGACAGGTGTAGGCCGAGATTGCGCCCAAGGAAATCCGAGGACGAGTTGTCAGGTAAGTTGCCCCTTTCATACACCACCTAAGCCATCCTAACATTTTAGTTTGCAACAATGGGCCATCACTTGGGGTATCCTCATCCAGTACTTCATCCAATACGGCGCCGCAGCCGGCATCGATGGCGGACCCGACGACAAGAACCAGTCAACAGCAGCCTTCCGAATCCCTTGGGGCGTTCAGATGATCCCAGCCTGGGTCCTCCTGGTCGGTTTATTCTTCTTCCCGTCCAGTCCCCGATGGCTCGCCTCGCAAGACAAGTGGGAGGAGGCACTCCAGACGCTGGCTAACCTCCACGGAAAAGGCGACAGGACGCACCCGACAGTCCTGGCCCAGTACCGTGAGATTGAGGATTCACTGCGGTTTGACCGTGAGGAGGCTGCTAATAGCTACAAGAATCTGGTTACGAGGAGGATGCTTAAGCGTGTGGTTTTGGGCATGAGTATTCAGGCGTGGAGTCAGCTTTGTGGCATGAACATCATGATGTGTACGTGAGCATGACACTCTCCTAAGTTTACTTACTGACGGAGCACAGACTACATCGTCTACATTATGGAAGGCGCTAACATTGCCTCTCCTCTGCTGACGGCGTCCATTCAGTACATCATCAACGTGCTGTTGACCCTGCCCGCCATCTTGTACTTGGACAAGTTTGGTCGTCGTCCCGCCTTGGTCATCGGATCATTCCTCATGATGACCTGGCTGTTCATTACGGGCAAGTTACTCGAGCAATGATCATCCAAGGTTTTAAAGCTAACAGGGAATAGGTGCTCTGCAGCAATACTATGGACAACCCGAGGACGATCCCGATTCAGATGTCAGCTGGGTCGTCAAGGACAACCGACCCGTTTCTTCAGCCATCGTTGCGTGCTCGTACCTCTTTGTTGCTACCTTTGCCACTACTTGGGGCCCGACTTCGTGGACGTACCCTGCTGAGATTTATCCGTCTCAGATTCGTGCTAAGGCTGTGTCGATTAGCACGTCGACTAATTGGTTCTGGAACATGGTGCTCGCTTTTGCTGTGCCGCCTCTGCGTAGGTTTATCCGACATTTCAAGTGCTGAGTGGTGTGCTAACAAGTTAAATAGTGTGGAACATCAAGTAAGCCTTGGTAAAAACCCTTGGGAATATGTCATTAACTGATCAATCTAGCTACAAGATGTACTACATCTTTGGCACTTGTAGGTACCATAACTCTCCCAAATAACTCCAGCTAACATCCCACAGTCAACGCCGCAGCCTTTATCCACATGTTCCTCACAGCCCACGAAACAAAGGGCTTCACCCTCGAAGAAATGGACGATGTCTTCGACTCTGGCCACCCAGCCTGGAAGAAGCACAACAAGGTCAGCCGCCTCGAAAATCTCGCCAAGGATATCGAAAAGGGAAAAGTCACTGTCGTGGCCCCTGGAACTGGCGAGGCTGTCGAGGTTGGAAAGGAGGAGAAGAATTGAGAGATTTGAGCCTTGTTTCTTGAGCAAGCGTAGCGGTGGTTTTGATGAAGCGTTGATGTTGTGATACCTTTACCTTCTTTTGAGGTCGAAAAGTTGTTGAAGATATTTTGCAGAAGGGGCTTATCTTCTAGTCGCACATATCTCTTTTATGATATCCATTCCTTTATGCGACGATAATAATGAGCTCGACATATCAACTCTCACTCTCTGTGTCCATGGGAAGAACTCAAGAAGTGTTCTAACAATATTTATGTTGTAACAATATTCAGATCGCGCCGACGTCATCCTCGTATTGCAATCTCCAACGTGATAGGACAGATAATTCAGCTCTCAGGGGTTGTGCTACTAGTTCCAGAACTATTGCTTTTGCTTGACCACACTAGGACTAGGTGGCGTCAAAGCTCAGGGGCAATGTTGATAAATCCATCGCGGACCCCGTATTTTTCTGCTCTTTTTCTACTTCTTTATCTCCATTCTCTTGACCTCTTCAATGCCTTCTGCCAAGTCTTTCGCCGTTGCGGCGTTGGCTGCATCGGGGGTCCACGCAGGCGCGTGTAAGCCTGGCTCAAGTTCAACGGCTCTCGCGTCAACAACTACAACGGAATCAATTCCATCAAGCACTACGGCTGAGATATCGACGACAATCACGGAAGCTCCGACTACCACAACTGCGTCCACGACTGCGACTTCATCATGCACATCGTACACGCTGAAAGACGACACTGGTGACCTCAACTGTGGCATTGTGGGTCGCGATGCAAGAGACGGTCTCTCGGATGGCGACTCAACTTCTCTGGAAGATTGCGCCAAGAGCTGCATCGAGGATCAGGGCTCTGACGAGTCGTGCAAACTTTTCGAGTACACTCCCGATGAGACGGATGGTGTAGATGTCTGCAAGCGATACGCGGATTATTTCTTCACCACGGACGAGACAGGTTCCAGTCGATATTATGAACCCAGCTGCTTCGAGTGTGTGAGGGGAGAGTCCAACCCTCGAGGTGGTAGAGGTGGAATTCGAGGAGGAGGGCGTCGTTTGCGTCGGAGATAGGGGCTTCGGGGATAAGATGACGTTGCATTGAGTTTGGGAGATCTCCTGCGAGGCGGTTTATGGCTTGAGATGCCTGAGTTTAGTATTTTAGAAAAAGAATATTAACGCGAAGCGTCACCGCTTTTATAGAAGGTAACTTAGGCTCGCCTTAGGCATAGCTTAGCTAGTCCCTACCTTAGCTTAAGGGCCCCTACCTAAAGATCTAAAAGTACCATTTATATAAACCTTAACTTCTAGCACTTTAGTAATTCCATAGTAAGGCAGCTATCTCTTCCACTAGCCCAAAGGCTAGTAACATATGTCTACCAATCTCTAATAGATATTATTATCTAACTCGCAGGCACTATCCCAAGGCATTATCGTCTTATAGATTAGTTTTAGATTTTTATATGTATCTTAGATATTCCTATTATCTGGCGGGCGTTATTGGTCGAAGACACGGCACAAGAGTAGCATACGCTCCATATCTATGACTCTCTAGGCAAAGAAAGCAGCCTTGTCCCGCTCAATCTCGAAAGTCTAGCATATTTTCGGTGACCTATGGAAAACCTCGGACACTGAGGTCTACCTGGCGTTCATTATCGTGCACGTCCCTGATAGAGGGCATATTTAATGAAAGCAGGGGAATATTGCTTGAAGGATGTGGATGGTATAATGTTGTGACCATGAGAACGTGCCTGCCTGATGCCTGGAGGAACGAGCGGTGGTTCCACTATTGTGGCTCGCGTGTCGATTGTGGCCCATGAACTGTGGCTTTGCGGTCGAAAAGGCGAAAACAAACCCCCCCCCGAGTCACGGCCACCTGCCAAAGTCTCCCGATCGCCCATGAAGCAAGTGCCAGGTGCTTTACTACTCAAAACTCTCAATTCGTTCCAAGGAGGCGTGGCAGATCCGGCAGGGGGACCGGTCTGCTGATTGCCAAATGTACTCAGTTCCAAGGCCAGGCGGCTCAATTGTTGTGGCGCCTGAGCAGTGGCTTAAAGTGGCTCATGAGCTTGGGTTGCGGCCTTATGTGGCTTGATTTGGCTTGCCGTGGTTAGAAGCGAGGTCGGTCCCTACGGGCCCGCCATCAGACCTTCGGAACGAGTCTTTCAGACATGCGCGTATACAATTGTCGAGGTGTCGTCGACACACATCGCGGCTGTGGCTGATGAGGGCACAGACCATCGTGTCTTAAAGATAGACGTATCTAGCGCACGGACAAGGAATTCATCTCATATTACGATCATGTTATGTGACTCGAGTTAGCTGTAACAACCGTTGGCAATGTTGAGATGAATGCTTTTGGGAAGTACGAAAAGGCTAGGAATGTCACCTTACGACGCACTTTGCTCGTAGTCCTCGCCCGTGATCGAGTCGCACCAATGCTCCATCTGCTCATGTCGCGCCTGATCTGGGATCTTGGCGAACCCTATACCTCGGTAGTGACGACGAACATGTCATGTACCTGTCATGTGACAGTGTCATGCGAGGCAAGGTACTTTCGGGAGCCTTTCAACAATTGAGGGAATAATCTACCTCCTTCTAATTCTTGGTTTGGGAGCTATGGCGAGCGTCATCGCATTTGCACTTTCGGACCGTGACGATTCGGGATGCTAATTTGCCTTCTTTCAGGATCAAAAAAGCGTAGAATACCTCCGGGTTCTCAACGGCTTCGGCATCCTCGCAGCGTACGTTTGATATCGGTCTATGGACATACTTATTGTCTCGGAGCTCAGCTGACTGTAAATCGCTTATTGTGTATTACATCCCGGTAATGAATGGTGTAGCGTGAGATGAAAACATGGCATTCCAACGCTCGATCCAGTCCACAAATTATCTATGTCCACAGCAGCCAGTATCTGCAAGTCGTGTCCTCGCAGACAGATCTGCCATCTGCTTATTCCTTGTACTCCCAGCAGCCCGCTTCTCAGAGACTCCAAGGTGATACGGCCGCACCCCAGGCTTTGGCCGGAAAAATAAGCAAGTGTAGCAGCAGTGTCATATAGCAATTGGCCGATAGACAATTCGTTATTATCAAACAGAATAAAAGCTGCTTAGTTTCAATACAAAAGTCTTATCAGGCACATACAGCCGACCCCCTTGTCATTGCAGAACCAAACACCACCCAGTTCAACGCTCTTCAAGCACCATAGTAGCATGCATAAGATTGCACCCGATCAGCCCAAGGGCGACAACTAAACTCGCCTCCGTACCGCATCTGATCCATGTAATCGTTGCAGTTTTTCCCGCTGTAAAGGTTGCACAAGCACCCCCCAGCTTGGCACTCCGCGATGTTCATAGCCGTGCCGTAATGATAATTGAAACAGTTGGTCTTGCCCGAGTATACACTCTGGGCCCAAGTGACATCGACCTGGCCAGCATAAGACTTGCACTTGGTGTCACTGTAGTAGTTGATCTGCATCTGCTTGGCAGCGGCAGCCGCAGAGATCAGTGTAGCGAGCACCGAGGCAGTTGAAAAATGCATCCTGGAGTGTGCTATGTTTCGATGAGTTGTTAGTACAAGGTAAAAAAAACATCGGATGAATAGCGTGGTGGCTTACAGATGTTACTCGAAAATAGGTCTGGACTGCAGTGAAGATTTCTGTGTTGAGGACGAGTTTTAATGAAGAGTGTTGATTTTCTTCTGATCAAAGTTGAACAACACGTCGACATCTCGGCAGTTATATACCTATTGAGTCTCCAAGTATTTACTCATCATGCCATATAAAGTCGGTGACAAAAGCCAGGTACATGATGTTGACAGATGCTGAGGTAAGTAGTGAAAATTTTTTAATACACCAGACTGATGCAGTTCTTTCTGAAAAAAACCATGTGCATAAAAGGGGAAAAAATCGATACTGGTTTGCGATAGGTTAGAAGACAACCAGATGGAAGAGCGGGAATATTGAGATTCTAGATCTACAGGGGTTGAGCGGCCGCCCGCATATACGAGCGGTAAGTGGAGTACATTATCGGTGAGCCTCACCACCTTGGCGCGCCGGGTTCCAGAATCACAAAAGCTCCTCCAGTTCGAGTAATCTACTCCGCGAAATCATTTTTACCATCCTTGAGAGGTTCACAAAGACGGAAGGTGTTAAATCAGAAGGGCATTGGGTAGAAGGTATGATTGGATACATTTTGGAATGGACGATTACGATGGACTTATGTAAAGGCCTGCATTTAGGCATACGACCCTCATTGCCGATGTTCCGACGTTCGTGGGGCTGTTGAGCTTGACACAAACAGAATGGATCGTATGCACTTCTAGCTCAACTTCACTATTATGCATTGTATACTCTTTCGGTCCCTGGTTTTCACATATAAAAGAGTCTGTCTCGTCGAGATAACTCATCCTCATCTCAATTACTTCACTCTTCTCATTCAACTCAGCAACAACTCAACAGTCTTCTACCTTCATAAACGCCAGGTCAGCGCCAGTCTCCATATCCACACCAGCAATGTTAACAATGATGTAGCATGCAAATCACGGCAATCATCGCCACCGCCCTCCTGGCAGCAGGACAGGCAGCCGCTGGCATCAACTGCAGAGGAAGCAGCAGCTGCGGTATAAGCACAAATTCTCTTGGGGATTTAGTCAACCTTGCCAACTATGTCGACCGCAGTCGCTGGTACCAAAATGGGGAGCACATTGTATGCGCCGACAACCTCTGTGCATTCCTGCAGAATACTGGCGGCATGCCCGGCACGTCAATCCGTTCGCTCCTCGTAGAGCTGTCTAATCACGGCTGCAAGAAATGCGGCAGTGTTCCAGTCTTTTTTCCGGACGACAACGATGAGAAGAGCCACGGTATTCTCACTGTTAACATTGTTTCCAAGCCTCAGTGCAAATGGGCTGCCTGTAAAAAATAAGATGTACGGGATCTTTTAAGTGTCCTTCGAGGCCTTCGCTGCTGTCTTCAATGGCTGCCTCATTTGATCATTTGGTGGAACAGAACCTGAGTGATGGAGTGATATGTGGAAAAAGGTTATTAAGAATCCATTAGATCAATAGCAAACTGTCAATAAATCAAACATCTACCTAAACCACAGCGAATACTTCACTGGAATAATGAATATTCCTGACTATGAGAGCAACAACACATATTTAACACAGTGGGCTCAGAACCTAGCTCTACATATTCCGCCCCGATAGTGCTGAAAGGTATGATTTCGGCAGGTACTAGGCGCAAACCATAACATAGAGACTCATTCTGTCCTCCTCCTTTAGTTAAGAATACGACCCTATGGCTGACATCTATAAGAGCTTCATACCCTGTCTCTTTTTTTCAGCTAAACTCCGCCCTGCCATTTAGGGAGGGCTGATGGCTCGTAACTGCACAAGCTCGTAAAATCCTTGTCATTGAGAATTATGACCAATTATAGTAGGTGCTTTAGGAAGTAAATTAATCTCTGAGCCCTATAACTCCAGTCGTTGCTTGCCCTATTTATACCCTCTCTGGCGCTAGGCCGACGCCGGAACCTAGGCCACCCTGTTTCAGACCATATCATCACGGGGACGACGATAGTATCATAGCGACGCCTAGAGCTATCCTAGAACCATGGTAGCCTCTTTGTTATCCAAGGCTAGGCTAGGAGTAGATCCTACGTCAGCCGGATCCGCGTGTGGTGTAATAAGGCTAGCTTCTTTTCATAATGAAGCAGGAGAGCGGAGGGAACTCTTCAGCCAGGTTAATGAAAAAAAAAAAAGAAAGAAAGTGACAGGAAGTCGGCGGCAGATGAACTGAAGTCGTGGCTCCGTAGATGTGGTTCGTTTCACGAAGGTGGCTCGGAAACGGTGGCGTATTAAAAGGGGCTTAGAAGGCTAATGCACCACTCGAATCACATGGCAAGAGAAAACATGCATTGGTGGCTAGAAAAATGTTTGCTTCAGCGCTGTCACGCCGAAAAAGTGAGAGTTGCAGTGGATTTAAGGTTAGTGTTGGCTGCCGTGTGCGAAAATAAGCTCATCCGAGGCACGCCTAGCTCGGCGGGGAAATTAATTGTAAATGCCGTGAACAACCTGTCTCGTGTAATATTGTCCATCTTAAGGTTGGCTATTTGGCTCTCCTACCAGCTTAGGCTGACCTCCTCTGAGGTCTTGAGGTTGAAAAAAATAGCTCACCTCGTATAACTGATAGGAATTTCATCTGCCGGCGGGCCGCCGGCCACGCCCGCCACCAAAATCGTCCTCCCACCAAGACAGAACTCAACCCGCGTGGAGGTGTTCTTCGGGACGTGGAGGTTCACGACGGCTCACACTCTCTGAATTTCTTAACCGACGTGTTTGATTCGAGGCAAATCTCGGCTTAAATTGCCAAGGAGAGGTGATTACGTTCTGGGCGTGGGGGGCAGACGCATCACCACCCACACGATGACAGCTACGTATTGAAACGCCACCTTGTGATCACGGCACGGCTTCGTATGTTTAAAATGCATGAGTTGAAGAGAGTATTAGATATCGTCAGTCCAAGGTAGCCAAAAGTGCCACGTCGTTGGGAGCATTGGCTCTGGCTCTTCGTATCCGGTGTAAGTGCTTGGCGTTGTCCGGTATTTTGAACGGCACATGGGGAAGAAACAACTTAATCTCAGACTTCAAAACTACAAAAGAAACCCCCACGAGTATCAAAACTCTAGGAAAACATAGAAAAACTACCAGGATGATCACGGTTTATATCCTCTTCATCTTATCTTTCTCAGACGAGTCCCACGCAAAACGGGCGAGATAAACGGGCCGAGAACCTTGATGGACACGTCTATGCTCCCCCCGTCAGCCCACTTGGCAACTATTCGCTCCGCCCAATCGTAAATGCGGCATTATTAAACAGGGCTTGAAATTCCGCATAAAACCAAGGTGCGCCATCTAGCCAGCTGCAAAAACCATCCAATAGCTGGTGCATATACAAGGGTAAAGAGTAGGTTTCAGCCACTTTATATGCATGTCGTGCACTAACGAGACGTCAACCATAGTGACGGATTTCCTTTGGGGCGATACTAGCAAGGAGGAGAAGAAGCTGATTCGCAAGCTTGGTAGGCACCCTGATGACATCGAGTGATTTCGCTCATCTAACGCCTTGCAGATTTCTTCATCCTCGTAAGGCTTGATGTGACCCTGGCCTGAGTTCCCTGCTAAGATGAGAATCCTGACAGACCTTTTGCTGCTTCAGCTTCTTCTTTAATCACCTCGGTACGTTATTCCCCTCACTCCAGACCACCAGGGATGAGCTAATGCAGTTGAAGACCGACAAGCCTTTGCGAATGCATATGTAAGCCTTGTCCTCTAACCATGTCTCTACTTGTACTAACCGTACCCTTAGGTGGCCGGATTGAAAGAAGCTCTTGAGCTCACTGGAAACCAGTACAATGTCCTCCTCTCGATGGCTTCGGCCGGGTAAGTTACACCGACCCTGAGCCGGCGAAGCTTGGACTAACCTTCCACCCAGCATGCTGGTCGGCCAAATCCCCAGCAGTCTCATCATCCAGAAGATTCGACCCCGGATATGGCTCTCGGCTATGGTGGTCGTCTGGGCGGGCCTTACCATGGCCAGCGCTGGCTGCAAGACATACTCTCAACTCTGTGCCGTTCGATTTCTGATGGGTCTCGCAGAGGCAAGTACTTATGCTGGCTCTATCTACATCATGGGCTCTTGGTAGTATGTCTTTTGCTCTGCCTGCATTCGGAACAATGTTGACCTGGTACTAGCAAATCTGATGAGATTGCAAGACGAACTGCAATGTTCACCGTCGCGGGCCAAGTTGGTAAAATGTTTGCCGGCGCCATGATGGCGGCAATCCACGAATCGATGGAGGGCCACGGCGGGCTCCAAGGCTGGCAATGGGTCTTTCTCATAGACGGCGTCATCACGGTGCCCACCGCAATCTTTGGCTTCTTCTTTTTCCCTGACCTTCCGGAGATTACCGAGGCACCCTATCTTGACGAAAAGGAACGCCAGCTGGCCCTCGATCGATTGCCGCCCAAGCGTGAGGATGGGCACAACATTGAAGCATGGAGCCTTATCAAGAGAGTCTTGGGGCAACCTCTGATGTGAGTGTTCAATATTGTGCTATAGATGTGTGTTAACCTCGTTTTCCTAGCTACGTCTGCTGCACTTTCTCGGTGCTTTCCACAGCCATGCAAGCCTACATTGTCCAAGGCCTGATGCTGCTTTACCTGAAATATCGCAAGGACATTGATGGTTTCAGTCAATCCCAGGTCAACACCTTGCCAATCGCGACGCACGCTATCGGAATCGTGGCGGAACTCTCGTCTTCGTTGGCCATCGACCGATACAACCAAAGGTTAACCATCGGATTCACTCTCTGCGCCATTCAGATTATCTGCTCGATCGTCCTACTGGTTCCAAACATGTCCGTACCCGGAAACCTCACCGTTCTCTACCTCTCCTCTACATCGTACGGTATCAACCCTCTGTTATACAGCTGGTCAAGTAACATCGTTGCCCGAACCGCCGATGATGCTGCCCGCAGTGTCATCCTCGCTTCGATGGCCGCTAGTGACGGGCTTTTGTGGACGTTTTGGGGTATTGTCTTGTATCCGGCCAACGACGCTCCGTATTGGCGCAAGGGGTATATTGCCATGATTTGTATCAGCACAGCTCTTGCAAGCTGGCTTTTCGTTGTTCGTTGGGTATGTGATTCATCCTCCTGGGAGGCTATATACTAATGACTCGCAGCTCGATGGGTACACAGCAAGAAAGTACTCCGGGGACTGTTCTGATTCCTCAGATCCTGTGGTTATCGAGGTTGACAACTCGACCAAGTAGGAAGATGTGGTGCTTTAGAGGGCATCTTTTAAAGAGATATTATTGCAAATTATTAGCCTCTTGGATGTAAACCTCAAGTATTTAAATTAGCTTTAATAGCTTTATTAACAGGCTGCCACTGGCAACTTCCTTCGTAATCGTCTAAGGCCGACTCTCTTCTTCTGAGTTGTTTGAAAATCTCAAATAGTAAACGTTGCTCGGATCCCAGCGCACAGCCAGCGTTGATCCCCGGACATCCTGATGCTGGTGTGCCAAGCCCTTGTTTGAAGGGCGATATCTGTAAGGAAGCCACAGGTGCTTTTCTGAATCTCTGAAGATCCAACTTCCCCCAATCTGGTACTTGTGGCGAGGTATCGGCCTAGGTTCCAAGAGTCCAGGCAAGTATTGACATGGCAAATCATCATTTCCACTAAACGGATCGAAGGAAACCGTCCACAGTTGCAAGTTGTCGAAGTACATGGAGTCCGAGCGTCTGTTCAACGTACGCTCCATGAGAAGCTTTGGTACACCCAGGTCATGAATCTGGAGAGTATTATCCCGGGTGAAGTATGCCAGGTATCTTTCGTTGTTTGATATTACCACATGCTGGTTGGCTGCTGCACCTTCGGGCATCTCGCTTCCCTCAGAAACTGGATCAATAACGTTGATCATCTGAGAGTCGGCAATAACAATGTTGTTTGAGCTTCCCAACACGCACAGATTCGAACTGTAAGAACCTGCAACGTGAAGCATGGGCAGACTTTTGCCAGTATCAACACTGCAAACCCCTAGCGAACCATGGGATCTCCACCAGCCTATCCAGATCAGCTGGGCAGATGTCCTGGTGAATGCAAGACTAATTGGTGCCAAATCGCCGGGGAAGGAGATATAAGGCAGGCCAGCTTGGCTGAACGGCCCATCTTTTAGTGCCAGAGTGTGAATGCACTCTCCGGTATCGACGCTCCAGACTCTGATACAGCCAGTCGTGCCACTTGTGGCTACTAGTTTTCCGTTGGGCGAGAACGCTATGTTAGACCTAGAACGTGCAATCCTCGACTGATCACGAGGATGTGTGCCGGCCATGGTGCTGTCATCCTCGAATACCCGAAGGCAATTACCGGTCTCCAGTTCCCAGACCGCCAAGGGTCCAACCTGTAGGAGGAAGAAACCTGATGAGCGAGGTTGAATGAGAATTCGACCGTTTCCGCGACTGCTACATGCAAACTTTGCGAAGGAAAGAGGTCCCAGTGTGATCTTACGAGTGTTTTCTGAATCAATGACTATTTTCTTGATAGCCTTGCGTGTCTTCAAATCCCAGACGGTGACGGTCCAGTCGGTAGATAATGTGACACACTCGGTTGTAGTACCATTGTAGAAAGAGAGAGCAATAACCGAGACCACGGATGGGTGTTCCAACACTCCTTCTTGCCGGCCCGTGATGGGATCCCAGATGGAAACTGTCGAGCCTGAGGCTGAGAGGAGTTTGTCGGAACTGCCCTCCGGTAAGGATAAGAGGATACTCTCCAGGCTGGGGTTGCTGAAGATACCGAACGGGAATTTGTGCTCGCAGGGAATGGTCAGAGTATGGAAGCACTCTCCTGTATTTGCATCCCAGACCTTTATGGTCCCGTCGGTCGATGCTGAGGCCACAACTGTTCCTTTGGGGCCGCTGCTTGAGGACATGGCCACAACATCGGCATCGTGGCCCTCGAAAGCCGAGAAAACTGAACTCCAATAATCTCCGGTATGCGGTTTTAGAAGTATGTCCCTTGGCTCCTCGTTCTGGAATATCTGCCTAATGAGACTCTTGCTGGGGCTAAAGATGAGGGCAGCGGAGTACACCTGAAGCGGGTAGTTCTCAATCCCTACTTGATGAAATCTCATAAATCGGAGTGCATCTTCTACAAGCTTGGATAGAAGAATTGGTTTGGTGACATCTTGCCGTCCCTAGTCATGTTAGTGGATGAATTCTGACACTCGATGAAGCCTAACACCCACTTCTAACAGTGATAATAATCTTGCAATTGAACGGACACCAGACGGGAAACTCTTCAACAGAGAAAGGGCCTCGACCCAGTTGAGGAAGCTTTGTCTCAGAAAAAGATCGACAGGACCTCCGTCGGCGATGAGGTCTGATATGGCTTCACGACCTTCTGAAGCCAATGTGATTAGATGATCGGCCCAAAAGATGCAACTGTAGTGAATTGAAGCAAGCGGGTCTGGCTGAGGTACGTCAAATTCGTCGATTGAGACACCTGGCCGCTTCAATTTGTAAATGTCGCGTTCTAGTGTCGAGTTCATAGCCTGTAATGACCTCTCGATGATCTCGCGGTGCGTGGGCGCGACCTCGATGGGAGCTGATGAGGAGAGGAGAAAGTCCTTGGCTGACTGATGAACAAAGTAGATAGTTTCGTGCTGCAGAGTGAGGAACGCGTGACAAATGCCCACAAGCTGCACCGTCTCGTTTTTCTCAATGCCAGCCAGACATGAAAACTCTGTCAGCGAGATCGGACGGCTGACAACTGCTGCAAAAGCAAGTACTTTTTGACATGGTCTATCGCCAAAGGACTCAAGGATCTGGCGGAATAGGTGAAGATACAAGTTATCCAGGCCCGGAGGGAATAGATGGACTGTGTCGATCGCCTGGCCCCTTCTAGCTCGCTCTAGTGTCTGACATGCGAGCGTCACCCAGTGAAGATTGGCGTTGGCGTTACGTTCCAGATGAAGCTTGACGGCCATCTTTGTCTCTTTGCCGTAACACTGGGCCTCTGCCAGTTCATCGACCTTGGACTGCAGATAGGTGCGAAAACTAGCTGCCTCGGAGCTGGCGCCGAGCTCAATGCGTAAGATAGGATCCTCCATAAACTCGTCGAAATGTTGTTCGATGTCTGATTCGTTCCGGCTTGAGACGATCCATTTCACTCGTGGAGTCTCAGAGGAGAATTTGGCGACGAGATTCAGAAGCTGATGGATGCCAATCATGCATTCATCGAGAGCGTCGACAATGATGACGATGTCCCCTAAGCCTTCCTGGTGGAGAGCCTTGCTAAGGATTTCCTTTAGCGCGTACCAGGCATTGTGATCACAGAACAAACTCCTTCCTGCGTTCTTGTACTCATCCTGCACAAGTTCTCGAACGGTGCCGTGCTCTCTGGCCAACATGTAGACAAGCCCCCGCAGAACTGCAGCGGAGGAACTCAGATTCTCATCCGACTTCTGACAGAAGAAGTACGCCAACGTCGCCTCTTCGTTAATCTGAAGCCAGTTGATGATGCTGCACAGCAGCATGGTTTTACCCTTTCCAGAGTCTGCTTTGATCCAGAGGAGACGGTTGCTCTGGGGATTCCGCCATTGGGCAAAGCACGCATCGGCAAAGACCCAGTCGCAGGGTTTTGCCAGTAAGCCGCCTTTGAGTTCTTCAATGCGATCTTTATCCCGGCGTGGATCGGTGCCTCGCAGGTCAATCATGCATTTGTTGTCTTCCGGGCTCAAGATGTAGTTATCGCCAACGTGAACCTGCGAGCGTTCAGACGCGGATAATTCCTTGACGCTGTTCTTTGCCATCGTGGACACGACTCATAGAGCGAATGATAAATCATAGGTAGTGGAAAAGCTCGAAGGGGAAGGCAACGTAACCGAGCGAGACCCCTACAGAGCGAGGACCCTGCCAGGATCCTCCAAGGAATATCAGTGTAATTCTAATGCCTTAGTCTGTGGACTATTGTGTGTGAGTTGCGAAGAAATAGAGACTCCCCGAGTAGGTAAAGAGAAGATGAAACGTTGAAAGTTGCTGTAGTGTTGAGAAATGCGGGGAGAAAGAATGAGATCCGAGGTGTGAGAGGCGTAGGGCAGATCCAATGCAACATTATGGGGTTGACCAGCCTACTCCACTGGCTGAAAGCTCAAGCGCGGGCGGCTAGAGACCTTGGCTACTGAATGTGATTGGGCAAACATGTTTCAGCTGGTTGGTAGTGGAGGCGCAGCAAGTCGCAAGTCGCTTGTACTGAATCAGGCTGTGATGTTACGGGGCCGTAGAGAATAAACGGGAATCATATGAAACAATTGCAAAGGAAATTAAGCAGCGGAAAAATGAAGTCAAGGCGAGAGGATGGCTAAAATGGCTGAAACCGCAAGCTTTCCTGCCGAGTCCAAGCGGATAGGCTCATAGGTTGCTGTTCACTAGGCGAGTCGCAGTAGGTTTTAAGCTGACATGTAGCAAATAGTGCTGTGATCTGGTAGGCGTCTTGAAACGAGGTTCGCGGAATGACTGCGGAATTAAGAAAGATGACTGGCCAGGTTGCCCGAGGCTTTCAGCGGAGGCACACCACCTTGTATCTCATCAGGCTCTGGAGTGAGAGGCCTCCAATCGTCAGATTAGCACTTATGAAGTCAGTCAGGCTCTGAAATCCCCTCGTTTGAAGAAAAAGAAACACACTTGACACTTGACCTGCGAATGGGAGTGTCTACAATCACTACCATGTCCGGCCTTGGAAGAAGTTTAACGGAAACCGTTATGGAACTACCTATCCGTCTTGTAAATGGTTAGTATTGCCTTGGATGACCACCATTTTCGGTGAGGGTTGACATGTGTACGTAGGGAAGGCAGCCGACGCAGTCAAGCTCACCTACGAGAGCAACACCACTGTCGGCGACTTGAAGCGTTTGCTTCGGGCAACGCCTCATAACTTCGATACGGAATGAGTTACTTTCCGAATCAAAGCCGCTGATGAGATGTCAGAGGAAGTGAGCGACAGGAGACTCGTTCAAGATCCTGCCGAAAGAAGCGGGACGCTCAGTTTTGAAGGCAAGAAGTCTGTGACACCACGTATTGCTCTCCAAGCTACCCAATTTCCCCAAGGGTGACTCACCATTCTGTTACTTCCAGACACCGTAGTTGATGAAGTCCCAGATAGGTCATCCGGTCCCGCTGATGCGCTAAACATGAATGAGGTTGAGGAGTCGAAGCTTCGAGGCAAAGCAGCACTGCACGTTGGAGACAGGTACGCAGGCGACATGCCTGCCTGGCTGAAGAAAAAGGGGGTTATGAATAGGATCAAGAAACATGACGCTGCTGATGAAGCAGATGCTCATGTCGGGAACGTCGTAGGCATGGGCCGTGATTAAGGAAGACTCGATCTTAAACTTTGTACGTGAGAGCTAGTAATGTATTCAGGCAACATCGGTGTTCTATACTACATATCAACCATAATTGTTTCCAATGTGAAACTGTAGACGAGCCCTTGGCAGATACAGAATCTGCCTCATTACGGGTTCGATCCTCCAGTCCGATTGCGGCACTCAGAGCAGCAGTGCTCCAATTGTTTCCCAGTCTGACATTGGCGTCCTCACTAGTACTGATAGCTTTCACGGAGTTCTCACATTGATGATTTTGACCTTCTCCTTGACCATATCCGCCAGGAGAGGGTCGGCCTCAATTGCAGTCTGATGCAAAACTGTCAGACTCTCCTCGTCGGCCATATCCTTAATCTCCAGGTTGACAAGACGACGACGATTAAGCTCTTCGGCAGGGAAGAGGCTCTCTAGGTCATCCAAAAACCCCGATATCTGCTCAATCAACTTCTCAAAGTTTTTTGCATCGTAGAGCGCCCATGAGGCCTTTTTAGCCAAGTTGACTTTTTTCTGACTGGGACGACGAGCAGCATTGGTCCATCCAGCACGGAGGCGACGGAACACGGGCTGCAGGTTCGCTTCGGTAAGGCATTCCAAATCATCCTTGGGGGCCTTGATCGTGTAGCACTTGGAGGACTTTTGGATAGTCTGGAAGAGTAGAGCAATCTCTTCTAGGATGGCTTCAACCTCTTGAACCAATGTATCATCTCCGGCCCGGGTGCTGAATCGAGGGTTCTCGTCGATGTTGACAGCTTCTCCCCATCGATCTATTCTCCGTTCGGCGATGTCCAGCTTCAACTGATACCGGCCAAAGTCTTGGACGAAATCTCGACCCAACTGCACATACTCGAAGCATTCTATGCATTCCTGGAAGAGACCCTCGAGGCCGATGGCACCGGTCACTATTCCAAAGACCTCTGCCATTTCAAGGGTCTCGAATTAGAATTGCCGTGTTTTGCGGCTCTAGTGATCCGAGGATAAAGGATTATGGCTGTTTGTCAGACTGCTCTGATGTTTGGTGGACTTTCCATCTCATTATATTGGGCCTCTGGAACTGTCTGCGCCACGAGGCTGTACCCTCATATGATAAGCCAACTACCCTAGAAATAAGAAATACCTAGAAGCTACATAGCCCTAGAAACGAGATAACTTTATAAAGATATTTGATTCATTTTTTGTAATATAAAGTACCAAAAATAAGCTATGAAGAAGAATTACAACTGACGCAACTAACTAACTGGCGCGCCCTGTTTCTTAGCCCTGAGTAACTTGCTTCTTATGACATGGATCTCGTATTCTGCCAACGCCACTATAAGCATAGCTTCAGATAGACAGGGGTGGTTCAATGTACTATACTCATGCCCGGACGTCCTGCTGATGTTTTCCATCATTTTTTGGGGCAAATCCCAGAGATCTGGCTTTATCTCATCTTGATCCAGCACAAATGAGTCACCATCACCATCTCTGCGGCACAGTAAAGTGACCCCTGTTAATAACGACCTCGGTTAAAGAACACGACAAGCCACCAACAGATTTTATCTCAGCGATTTTTAGGCACCCGCGTTGCTATACGGGCGCACCCCATGCCTGCTTTTGTAAACGCCACGTAGTGGAATGTGTACCATGTGACATATATAGTGTGACACCCACTTAAATCTCTCCCGTCTGTCTCCTTCACGCATTATCTTGGCACCTTTCAAACCGCAAACTGTCAGTATCTTATCTGTTTTGCTGTCTTGTGCATTTACCCTCTTCGCCCAATCACCACGGGATCTTTTAGACCTGGTAAGACCAGCTACTTACGTACTCCCGCGATATAGCTCACCAACACAGCAAAGCCCTCAACATGAAGGCCCAGAATCTGCTCGTTCCCCTCTTTGCCGGCGCTGCGCTTGCAGACCATCATCCAGGCGCCAAAGAAAAGTGCGGCCGGCTTGGTGTTATGGAATGGGACCCCGCCGAGCTCCCCGACGGTGTGACCCCGGACATGGTCCGCATGTGCGCTGATCACCCCATGGGGATGGGAAACTACTGGGGCTGGGGCGAGTACATGCCCGACTGGGTCCCCGTCAACCCTCTGGTGTACTTGCTTGAATGGTGGTATGGTGACCATGACGGCAATGATGGCGGTGATGATGGTGAGATCGAGCTCGACCTCGACTTCGACCTGTAGATGGTGGATGGGAGGGAGTATGAGGCATTTTAGATGCCTAGAATTTCTCAGTTGCAAATCTACCTGCTGGGCGATCTCTGCTGTACATCAAATACTCACAGGATTTCAATGTTGTCAGACTAGCTATTGCAATGAGATATTCTATAAAACCAACCTAATAGTGTTGTCATTTGAGTTTCCAGAAACTAACTAATAGGCTCCTTAGACCAGCAACATATCTAGCTATGTAAACGCTACTCTATTTAGAGTCCTTATTTGGAGCTCGGACATAAGATAAGTTGTGCGGAGGAACATCCTGCGTGTCCTTTGTTGTAGAATACCCTTCGTCATGTCGCACTTATCATCCAGTGGACCAGCTAAATTATTTTCACTCAAGCACTTCCCCAAACTGGCCAGTCGTGCAGGATCACCTATTGGACCAACATATAGTCTAAGAGAACATATGTACGTTGGAGATACTAACAAGAGGTCTTCGAGAGGTCTAGGGCTGGATAGTATCGTACTGTGTGATAGTGCCTAAATCCCTATCCCTATCTTGAGGTTGGCGCCCAATGTCTACAAGTCCAACGCCTAAGCAAGACACTAGGAATACAATAGAAAGCATCGGAGAATGTTCATGAGAAAACCAAAGTCGAGTCAGCCTGAGGCCGGCTTGGACCCGCCGGACCCAAAGTGTGCGCCAACTCCGAGCAAGAGTTCATCTTGCATTTTCTTCTTCTCGCCCTCCTTAAAAGAAGGTTCCCCAGGATCAGAACCAGAAATGAATGAAGTAACCGTAATATCCCCAGCCGGTGGAGGTCTAGGGGAACCACTGCGAACAACAGTGCTCCAGCTCTCTGTCTCAGTGCTGTCCAGTGAAGTGAGCCTGATAGTTCACAAGTGGAATGGTCATGGACAGAAATGAAACCGGTGGACATACAGATTGGGCATTTGACGAGGAGGGGCTTTGACAGTAAGGCAAACGATATTTAAAAAAGACGTTCCGAACGTTGAGGAGGCTGTCAAATATACATATAGATCGGCGGTAAAAAGGTGGTGTCGCCAAGGGAGAAGCATGAGCAGAAGGCCCTTATACTCGAGCTGGGGGTCCAGTGGTACCAAGACACAAGACAGGCTATGACAAGGTGAAAGACTAGATATTTATGGACGGTCGATAAAGTACATGATATTCAGAATTGTCAAGTGAAATGAAAACCCCTCTGCTTGGGCGTCGTTGCCGAGAGTAAGCAGCCAACAGCCCGGGCATCTAGAGACAGTCGCCAGCCGCAAAAAGGCACTCACACTAAGTCAAGCTGAGAGTCTAACAGGGGTAGGCATGATGAAATGAACCCAATATTGTAACAGCAGCAAGGCACCGCGATCCACCCTGCCCCGGTGTTGGTCAGCAAAGCCTATTCATTGACCAGCGAAGTTTTGTTCGGGGCCCCTGGAGAAGCTAATTGGATTCTGTGTCGCTAATCGGCCATGCAGACAATTATGTCGGTCAGGGCGGTATCTGGTCACTCATCCCAGGTGAAGCCTCACGGTGGCTTCGAGTCCGAGTCTGACTTGGACCTTGATTTGATTGAGATGAGATTCGCTTTCATGATTGGTCGGCGATGTTTTGTTCAGTATCGCAGGAGGATACCATTGGCTGCTAACTATGCACCTTGCCATCCGGACACGTTGTGTCGATCCTTGACCATCGACGCACCTACGGGGAAGCCTCACCGCGGCTGCGAGACCAAGTTTAGCTAGTGTCCTGATTCGTCAGCGATGGAATTCTCCTCTCTGACTGGTCCATAACGTTTTGTTCGGGTCCACTGGGGCTTTCTTGGAGGTTGCCGTTTGCGTCAGCCTCTGTTGTCTCGGATGTCTGTGGGCTACGAGGGAAGACGGAGCACCTGTGTTGGAGGACTCTGATTGGACCGTGGCGTTTTGTTCATTCAGGCCCATGCATTTCTCTAAGACAGAGAGGCGCCCAGGTGCCTGGCTGAGGTGGTTCGCCCAGATTTTGAGGGGAAACGAGGCAGCGGGCGTTGCAAATTTGACTGGAGGGAATTTCACTATAAAGCCTTGTTTCTTTGCAATCTTCCGTGGCAGTTAACTCCTCATTTTCATCAGTCTTATCTTGCAACCTTCATTTGCACATTTCAATTGCTAAAATCATCTTCTTTCTCTATCCCATCACTCTTATCTCTTTACCTACCACGTCATGGACCCCATCCCAGCCGGATTACTTCCGCAATCAGATGATGACAAGTTCCTTTCCTGTTCTCACGAAGAGCGATGGAACCACCTCAAGCCAGTCATTGTCGAGCTTTACACGGGAAGAAACGGAGGAAATGAGCGATCGGCAACCCTGGACCAGGTGGTTGAGTTCATGAGGACCCATTACTCCTTCCATGCGGCGTATGTGTCTTGCCACCCTCTTGCTCCCATGCCACCCGTTGCTTGCAACTCAACTAATGTTATTGCATTCCAATTCCAGGTGCTCCGAGTATCCACCGCGATTCCGACTCTGGGGCGTTGGTAAGCGCATGGTGAAAGAGGACAAGGACGCCATCATTGGTGCTCTCGCCAGAAGAAAACGACCTGCAGCGAGCATGTCCGACGCCACTACCCAGCACAACGGTCAAAGTAAGGCGCTTGATCACAAAAAGTTGAAAAGGCATTTGATGAGCATGAAGGCCTGTCTCGAAGTCGCCCCAGGCTTGTATGTACTGGACCTGAAAGGGGGGACGAGTTCAAATCACAGCTGACCCATCTTGCTAGACTGTCATCATGGAACCTCCCTTACGCGGCCCTTGTTGCCTCCCTGCCCAAGAACCCGGACGAACCCTCCCCGTTCGGACCTCTTGGCCCAACTCCAGACTACTTGCACATCAAAAGTCCCGAGGAACCCAGTCCCGGTCGTGAGACAGCCGGCCCATCACCAAAGATGCAGCTTGTGTATGAGAAGCACAAAGAGCACTGTACGAGCCTCTTTCTCCAAGGGCACCTCAAGCAGCTCTTGATTGATATGCGCAAAGAAGACCGCAGGTGTGTTGACAACATTTTCCATTGCTTGCCCACCTCCTTATTGTGTGCTTCATTTTGGTTCTACCCAACAGATGATACAGTTTGCTGACCAGTTTCAGAACAATGGTCAACTACTTCCATGACTTTTACATGAACGGCTTGATCCTGGCGAAGAATTGGAATCAGGAATTATTGAACCCAATTCCAACACGAGCACTCGCCCTCACACCCCAAATATCGAATCCATGGACGCCGTCTGCATTTCTGAATCTTTCTTCCGGGCCCTCATCTCCCGAAGTCTCCAATATTTCCTGCCCCCCGACACAGCTTTGTAAATGGTCGATCCATGTAAAGTCCACCAATCATGTCTCATACGGCAACGTGACACCGACCTCATTTATCGAATCTCTGCACCAATCTATGGCTTCGAATGACTTTACTACCACACCGAAAGCAGACCTCCCTCTCGCCCAGGACATGATTGCAAAGTCTTTGGAAGGGAGCCCAAGCCCTCTTCGTCTGGATGCCTGGAAGCTGGCAATAATGGCAGGAAATGTGGGCCTTTTGTTCGAGCTCTATCGAGGCAACGATAATCGGTCGCGTCGAGGAATCGAGGCTATTTATCCTTTCCACCTTGCCGCTGCATTCCTGGATGGCGGCAACGAATGCTGCGGGATGTTTACTGCCTTATCCAAGATCCTTCCCCCCCCCTTTACTTTTTCCCACAACATTGATGATCTTGGGCATACAATTCTGGATGCTCTGGTTGTGTCTATACTTCGCTCCCACACTAGTGTTCACCCGGACGATGTCAGCTACGGATTTCAGTCACCCAACCGATTTCCTGGGGAGGAAAAAGACATCTGCGGTAGATGGGATGCAAGTAGTTCGAATGTCCGCGAGCTCTTCAAACAAGGATATGCTCGGATCCCTGCCAAATGGAAACATCCCTTCTGCCACACAGCTGTGCAAGCCGTTTGTCACAGCATAATTGCCATCTTTGCATCACCAACCTCCCCGAACATCAACGCGCAGAGCGGATTGTTTGTGCGTCGTTGTACAACATGTGGCCTGGAGCTCAAACTTGGGCCGCTTCATACTCTTGTCGTTGCAGCCTTTTACCTGGCGCAGTCGGGAATGCCAGAGGAGACTTTGTTTGGAGCACTTGCGGTAATGGTGTGCCTTATTACCCTCGGCGCAGATGTTTCCGCGAAGGTGAATGTTTCTGTTGCGGAGATTTTGAAGTTTCCAGATGACGGGCAGTGTCGTCACACGGCCTTGTCTCCGCTTGAGCTCATGAAGGCTGTCCCGGGAGATGTCGTTGAAGCTTGGAGCGAAAAGTGCCGTACTGGCTGGAGTTGTCTCATTCAAGTGTTTGCCCTTGCCGTAGCGGAAAAGCGTCAAAAACCAAGCAGCCCTCAACAAAGAAGCTCCATGAGTCCACCGGTGAACGGGTGCCTAGGGACACCAGTTTCAGTCGTCGGCAAGTCCTCGGATGTTGACTCGTGCGACATAGAATTCGAACGAAGAATTCACAATTACTGGCTTGAGCTCCCATGCACCGGTCCACGAATCGGCCTCCTCTGGGCCTCGATTCAGACCGAGCTTCTTACCTACCGTAGGTTGAGCGAGGGAGAGGGTTGGGTGTCTGAGAATTTTTCTATGGACGCACTCAAGGCGTGGCTAGAAGGACACTCCTCAGAGTTTTCAACGCCTCTAGTCCAAAACCAGATGTTCAAAGCGCATACCCGCTGTGGATGGTTCAATCATGCTCCTGACTTCCTCTTCCCAAATGCTGAGGAAGTCTGTGCAGAGTACTTTATGAACATGGATGTCTATGGCAGGGCATCATACATCCGGCAGCCTGACCTACTTGGATCTTTCAGGATCTTAGAATATATGAGAGAAAAAACAGGTCGAAAATACGGGGAAATGCACCGGGCGGATTGATCATGGTGAAATAGTTCGATTGTAGGTTAGGTAGACATTTGACTCAAGCTTCGCGATGGAATGGCTCAACAGTGCTCCCTGCAATCAGTTGGTTCGTTTCCTCTTGAAATAATAGCAACTCTTCGTGACTACGATGTCCCGTTGAAATATATATGGGCAGGGCAGCCGGCACGAAACAGCAATCTCGGATGCTAGCGAGGTGGTTGGTCTCGGCAACATTAGCCGACTGACTGCCTGCTAGACGGAAAAGTCGAGCGGGGCCTAGGATAGCCCGGATCTATTCATAAATAAAGTAGACAAGTCAAGCGGGGAAATAGATCTACAGGCCTTTAATAAATGCTGCGGGGATTCACCTCTCTTCATGAAAGTAGCGACTGAGGGTGTGAATCCGATTGCTTATTTACGACAACATATGTATTATAACATGAGCAACCACATGCCAGTCGTGTCACCTGCCAACAAACAAGTGGCGGCAAATATGTCTCGAGTCGGAAAACGAACGGCCCCTAACCGGAGTACGATGAGCTGTGATCGTTGCCGGAGCCGAAAGACAAAGGTATGTTGGCATTGCAGAGCCATATTTCAAACCATGCTAATTTTATAACCATTAGTGCTGTAAATCAGGTATGGTTATCTGCGTTTATCGTTGATGCCTCTCCCAAAGACAGCATCGTGGAGCTGACTTGATGTCCCTCCCAAAGCCGGTCTACCCTGTGACTACTGTCGCAGTATCAACGAGCAATGTTCATTTGAAGCCGGAAAGAAACGCAAAAAGCCGTTCTATTTTGTCTCGGAGGAAGAGTATCGCTTGCTGTATCAGCTGTGCCGGCAAACCTTTCCCAACCAGCCCTTGTCCATCTCAAATCTACGACAATTGACCTCCCAATCCGTCACCATGAACCCTCAGGGCGAAGAGTCACCCTATGTCATCAAGGATACGCCATCCTGCAATCCCGAACCCCCCACGGTGGCCTCGCCTGAAGGAACAGACGTCCCACTGCCTGAAATCATTAGCCTTCATAATGATCTCGGCTGCTTGATGGCTGACGCACAGGGCAATTACCGTGCGTCTTGTTCCCCTTTCCTCCTTCATCGGTACGCTGACTTCGTTTCTGGGTAGGCTATATGGGCGCAGAGTCTGGCGTGGGCTTCAACACGGCGGTGAGGTCTTGGGTTTTCAATGCCGTCCACGACAAGAGCAAAGACAGGATACCGTCTATGATCAAAGTGGTCATGCCCAAGGCAACTTTCCAACTTCAGCCTGGCCACCAGACGTGGGAACCGTCCAAATTGCCATCGAAGGACGTTATTCTGACATGTTCAAGCCGGTATTTTGAGGAGGTGCACTCCATGTACTGGCTTTTCTCCTCAGAGGACTTTTACCTGCGTCTCGAGAACACGTACTCAGACCCCGAAAGTCTATGTTCTAACTCTTGGCTTTGCTCACTTCACAGCCTGGTGGCACTTTGCGCATCAGGGATGCCGGCATCCGAAGAGTTATTCCATTTGCAGTTGGCGTACACCTCATTAGAGTCGGCGAAGCTTTACGCGTCTAGAGTTACTGACGAAGCGGATCTTGATAGTATCAGGGCGCTCGTCCTGCTGGTGAGTACCTGGGTCGCTTAAAAGCTCATTCGTATCAGGGCTTTAACAAAGGTACAGGCATTGGCTCTGCAATCCAATGGATACCTCAATTCGGCATACTTGCAGAGTGGAACTGCGGCTCGCATCGCCTTCTCGCTTGGCCTGCACCTAGACAAGTACTCACCTTCAGACAGTCTTATATCTAAAGCATATGCGAGGCGTCTATGGTGGACCTTGTTTCTTTTTGACCATGATATTTCTCTCCAGATGGGAAAACCATGCATGTCGGGATCATCGGAAGTCTGCCATTGGCGGCCCCCTCTACCTTCTGAACAAGTAAGTAGGTAACAGAGGAGAGATGAAATATCAAAATACTGACATGCTCATAGATTGTTAGTCCCGGGTCCTTTACTCCCCAAGATTATCTTGGATGTTGCGTCAGCCTTGCCCAACTCACAACAGAGATCCGACACAAACTGTATAATGGACCCATACAGCAAGGCCACGGCTTGAGCCGATGCCACGTCGACGACTGTTTGAAGTCCCTTAATAAATGGCTCCAAGATCTACCGCCGCATCTTGACCGGGCACTGCCAGGGTCACCTCGGTATCGACGATGCGTCGCGCTGCTGCATCTCCGATACTGGAGCACAGTGATGCTTGTCACGAGACCATTTTTACTATGTCGCCTTTTGCGAGGCAGTGAGTTGGTTGACATCGACAAGCGGGAGTATTTTGACGACCTGTCGAAAACTTGCGTGTCTGCTGCCACAACTTCCATTCACATCCTGGACGAAATGGTGAACCAGGCATCCATTTCTAGTTTGGTACTATTCGACTTCTTCCTTGCCTTGGCCGTGCTTCAAGTCATCCTTGTTGCGTCAACTCTGTTCCCTGCTGAAGATCACCAGCATCATGTAAGACGATGCATTTCTATTCTGAAAGCTCTCGGCGCCCATGGCTGCCCAAAGCATCTGCTTCCGGAGACCCTTTTTGAGCTTGAAAGGCTAGGACTTTATAGCGACAACGATGGCCAAAGCCATGATTCTTGCACCGAGCCACTACAGAACCTCAACGACCTTCGCGAGCCGACCAGCGACGACTTTAGGTATGTAAACACGAAGACGCAAAGCCTGTCTTGCGAAAAGCTTCTTATTAGTATATAGGATATCGGTGCAGCAACATGTCACCGAAGATTGGAATCTGCTTACCAACTTTGACTTTTTCGACGTCACGACGGACAAAGATTTCATGGATCAACTCATGGAAATCTCAGGCTCGTTCTCCCACGAAGTATGATTATCATGTCGAGGATGAGCTGAAACACAGGAGATGGCGATTGGACGGTATTCTTGCAGCTGATATGTATTTGGAACCCTCTAAACCGCAGCTCTCTTACGGACCTTGCAATAAAAGCCCCTGATCTTCACAAACCACACGTTTTCCGTCTTGCATTCTGGCTTGCCAGATGACGTGTCTGGAACAAAGTTAAAGTGACGGATGACTTGCGGAAGCACCTTTGAAAGCTCCATGATACTGATGTTCTTTCCGATGCAAGTCCGTGAACCTTGACCAAACTGAGAGGTAGTTGTGAGCTTGGACTGGTTCAGTTGAAAAGATAAGGGGAGTTGAACTGACTGCCATAAAGTATACATCGCGCTTCTTGACTACTTCTTCTTCTTCCAGCCATCTTTCCGGACGGAATATGTCCACGTCTGGGCCGAAGACGTCTGGGTTGGCATGAGCCACCCACGAGTTGATACCCACGATAGTCTAGCCCTCGTTAGTCAAGAGAGTCAAGCAACCATAGGGGAAGATGATAAGAGTACATACTCCTGGAGGAAAGTACTGTCCTGCCAAGGTCGCGCCAGCCGGTGGCACAACCCGTCCAAGAATCAGTCCAGTTGCGGGGTGCATTCTCAGGGCTTCTTTGATGACGGCTTGCGCATAAGGCATCTTCTGGGCTTCAGAAAAAGAGATGGGATCAGATATCAATCCCCGGGCCTCAAAGACCTTGATTTCCTCGAGTAGCCGCCCAAGGACACTTGGATATTTGACCAGATAGAACAGTGCAGCAGTGAAAGCAATCGAGGTTGTATCTGAGCCAGCACCGACATTCATGACACAGACGGTAGATATGTCATCTTTGGTAATCTTGCTCGGCTCCTGGTTGTGAATCCGGAGGAACTTGGTTATGAAATCGGTCGGCTTCGTTGGATCTGCTTTCTCTTCGTCGGACTCGAGTTTGCCGTACTTTGCCTGAAGTTGAGTTACTGCAAACTTCCGAACGTTTAAGACTCCTGTGAGTTTCTTGGACTGCTTCAGGCGATTGTAAAGCGTCTTGTGCCACTCTGAGAATATGCCGACTCTGGCACAGTAGTCAAGGTAGTCAGAGAGTGATGCCATGACCCCTTGGACATCGTCACCAGAGTCGAGAAACCCGAATCGCTCACCAACCTGCAGCATCTTGTCGTTAGTTATGAGATATCTTGATGTGTTGGAGAACTTGCCGTCATTTTGCCAATGACATCAAAGGCAAAACATTGCATCCAGTGAGCAATATCCACTGAAGCTCCGCTCGAGGCGAATTCATCCATTTTTTGTATGAGCAGGGCGGTGCATTCGTCGACAAATGGTTCTACTTGAACCAAGCTCGTCATAGAGTAGGCTGAGGCTATCTTTCGTCTCGCTGCGGCGTGGAGATGTGGATTGGGCTCGGAAAAGATGTTTGTCGTTGTACTATATGGATTCCCGCTCGCCTGATACCACGGAGACTGCCACAAGCAGACTTAGCATACACTTTGTTCTATCTTTGTGGATTGTTTTTGGATATGAACTTACCTTGACGAAGCCCTTACTACTCCCGTAGATGAGCTTTACTGCGGCTGGGTCATCAATGCTGTATTCATTCGGCGCGATCCGAACAACGGGGCCTGGCAATGAGTCAGAGGAGCGACAAAATGTCAGAAAGGAGATTGAACCGTGTTTCTTGTGAAGCTCCGCATTCGTCTTAGGAAAGGTACCGCGATAAGTTTCCTTGAAAAGCCATAGCTTTGTGTATCTTGCAAGAAGCGGCCCCGGGACGTGCCTCAAAGGAGACACGAATGGCCGTATCAAGGTAAACAGAATCCAGCACAGAACACAAACAGTCACAAAGGGCCAGATAGTTGAAGCGGTGAGCCTTTCCATGTTGACGAAACGGCGGGGGCTTGAATCCTATGGCGTGTTTTGGAACTAGGAACTGGCCAGGCCCTCTAGATAGAAGCATTATTTTATCCCTTGTCCATTCTTCACCCAATGTGCAGAAATAGCCTGCATGCCAACGCCCGGAGCATTACCACCGATTGCTCTTGAGCGGACCTCTCACATTTCTTCGGTCATATTGCGCCGAAGCATCGGATCCAATGCGCCGACCACGACTATCCCTGTCAGCGTTGATCCCATCGGAGGTAGTGCCCCTAGCGCGATTGATCCACTTCCCCATGGGAACGTTTGTTTCTAAATAAATAGTTTGAAGCAATGCCGCCCCCCCGAAAGTATCGAACATACCAATGTGATCCTATGCTCGAAGAGGCCGAGCCAAAGACTTCAGTTGTTGAAGATGCAAAAAAGAAAGGCTCCGAGTTTTGAAAACAAGGCTTAGGATTACGCGGGTAACATTTCCAGGAAGATCCTCCTTCTTCATTGGCCTTGGGGCTGATGCCGCTAATCGCAAGGGCACGCTTTTGTTCATGGATGTCTTCCACAGAGGCCAGCGGTTCTTACCAGGCTACCTATCTAGACATGACTTTGAATAGGAGTGTACGGTAGACAAGGATCTCGTGTTCTGCCCAACTTTGCATGCATCTTGACCACACTCGGGGTTATGATAAGTCGCTTAACCTGTAATCACTGACAATGCAGTTTTCAAGGTAAGTTGTTGTCCAATTATATGCCACGTTTCAACCCCAGCCACGTTTGCATGGACAGGCGAAACGCCAAGGCAGAATCAGGAGGAGGCTTGGCCAGCACAGCCACGCTGGCATTTCATTCCCTCCTCAACTCGTGCTTATCTTGACTCCCTTCATCATCACTTGAGATCGAAGCAAAAGTCTCGAGTCATAATACCCATTCGATTGCGATGCCACAAACTCGGGCCCAGACCCGGAAAAGACACCGCCGCAACGAGACGCCCCCTCCCACTGCTCCCAAACGAGTACGGAAGCTTCTGGACGATGTACCCAGTCCGTTGCCATACCGACAACTTGACTTGAAGAGCCACCAGATACGGATATTGCATCTCCTTCCCGGAAAACCGAAAGACCCCATTCGCTGTGTCCTCCACACGGCATTCCTCGATGACAACCCCACGTACGAGGCCCTGTCATATGCTTGGGGAGACCCCCTAGATTGCCGTTCTGTCGAAGTAGACGGCAGGAAAAAGAGCATCACTGTCAATTTGTACCACGCCCTTCGAAGATTGCGATACCCGCGACGCGAACGTCGCCTCTGGGCGGATGCCTTGTGCATCAACCAGGACGACGATGTGGAGAAATCCCACCAGGTCAACCTGATGAGAAAAATCTACTCGCGTACCAAGAGAGCAATACTCTGGCTGGGAGACTTTTCCAATGGATCAATCGCAACAACGAACCAGATCCCTCGTGCAACGGCGACAGCGGCCTTTGCTTTCCTCAAGTCGCTGGCTGCCAACCATCATTATGACAGTGGCCAGGAAGAAGTAGATGAGAATTTCACTAGCAGGGGCATCGCCGGTCTGTGTTGCTTGTTCCGGCTGCCTTGGTGGCATCGAGCCTGGACTGTTCAGGAGGCGATTCTTCCGGAAAATGCCACAGTCGTGTGTGGAACGGCACAGCTGCCTTTTCCACTGCTCCGGCCGGCACATCGCAATTCCGTCTTTCATTACCTACGAGGCTGCTGCGGACGAGTCAAGGTCCTAGAACCAATTTGGAACCAGCTGTGTAGTATCAATTGTGCCCGGGATCGTGTCCAATCCAGGGAATTCTCCGTCAGCGAAGCCCTCAATATATTCAGACCTCGGCATGCGTCCGACCCAAGGGACAGAGTGTACGCATATCTCGGGTTTGGAAGTGAGATCCTAGCAAACTATTCCCTGCCACACGAGGAAGTTTTCAAACTTGCAACGCGATCGCTCATTATAGAGTCGGGAACTCTTAAAAGTCTTTTGAGAACCGATGAAGAGAAAAGATCTCCTACCCTGCCGACATGGGTTCCAGACTGGTGTGCTAACTTCAGCGAAAGGCGATACACCCGTGAGCTTACTTGGTTCCACCTGTACCCCTATTATAGAGCGGCAGGAGATGTCAAGGCGGCAACCAGGGTCTCGTTCTCTGATGCATTCTTGGACCTACAAGGATTGGTTTTGGATCGCATTTCGGCAGTGGGACCTATTCTAGACAAATATAGTAGGATCGAGGATACGATGTCTGAGTGGCAACAGAAACACAACAGCGAGTATCCTCACGGAGGAACATACAAGGAAGCCTCCGTGCGGACACTCATGGGCGACATTTATCGGGGCCAGACATCTTTCAGAAGGCTGAACTCAAGCGACGACCTCGAAAAAATAACGAAAAATGACCTAGGGCAATTAAGATATGAGGTTGTTGTCGTCGCCAGTTCTAGGAGGGGATTTTCCACGAATACAGGCATGATTGGACTTGGAAACCAGGACATACGAGCAGGAGATTTTATTGGTATTCTAGGAGGAGGTAATATGCCATTCATACTGCGCCAGGTCGAGGGACATGAAGGGGGCGTTGCTTATCAGTATATTGGACAGGCGTACGCCCACGGGATCATGGATGGGGAAATGATGGACGAAGGCCGAGACTTGGATTGGATTAGCCTTGTGTGAGAAGAGCCTGTACGGACACATTTAGTGCATATTGGAAGATTTGACATGGCACCCAATTGCAGACGAAGTATTCTCGGATTCACCCTGACTGCTACGATCAACGGCAAAACCCAACGCTGGATCAACCAAACGAGCACAAAAATGAGCAATGGCGCCAGGTAGAGAGATCCAAACAGCCATATCTGTAAGTACCTATGAGCATCCAAATGATAACACGTCTCAACGTGGGTTTATTTTGCAAAGAGAAGCCGGCCTCATTCTATCACGACAATGTCGTGGATTCTGCCCCTATTTGTGAACTCCGGCCGCTGTGTACGGATACCCCGGCAGATCCGATAAGTCATTGTCCAGAACGTATTGGTAGAATTCCGCAAGGCTTCTGCCCCGCGGGAAGTCAGGGAACAGGTTCCAGAAATTGACGTTTCCCAGATAGTCGGCGTATTCCGGCGTGTTGTCCCCACGGATGCACCACGGTATGCGATACTGTCCCATGTTGTAGTTGGCAATATCCATGATGTTGTCCGGGTGCGTCACGGGCTTGGGGCTTGCGTCCAGTCTCTGTCGCGTTTCTTTGATGACCTGGTTGATTTCGGCTTCTGAGATCTAGATGTAACTGTTAGCTGCCCACGATTCCCCTTTTCGGCCCTCAGAATACAGCTTACATAGTCCTTGGCGGAAATCTCTCCGCTTGCCTTTGCCATGGTGTCCTACATATCATTCATGCTGAGAGCCTCGGTGTATGCAAACACCCGCTTGTTCTGAACGCCTTTGGCGGCAAATTGCTGGTCGGTAGAGTTGTCGACCGACGTGGCTCGTGTGAGGGAGGTCACTGACTGTTAAGCAAGTTAGCAGCTTCCAGTTAGTGCCGGCGGCTTGGCGACGTACAAAGTTTGTTGGCGAGGAGCGCAGGCCTTCCACCACGGACGAACCTGTTTTGCCTGTGGCGCCTATTACACCCACTGTGATTGGGCCAGCCATTCTCAAGAGTCTGATAGGATGGTAATATCGAGCTGAGGGAACGTTGAAAGGTGAATGTGATATAGCATGGCTGCTGCGAGATCTTGAAATACCCAACCACGCGTCTGAGACGCATCCGGGTATCGACGAATGCGGATGGCTCAGGATGAGTCATAATAAGCAAGCGGCTTGCAATTCCTAAAATTTAAAGTTAAAACAAGGAAATAGGCATAGCTAATAGCTATCGCCCTAGTCTTGTTTCTCCTTTCCCACTCCCCTATTCATCAATGTGGAAGAAATTTTCTGTTTAGATCTGATCTACCGTTTATAATGGTGAAGCCATCCGTCATAGTCAAGGCAACTTAGACGGCCGTGAATGCGAACCCCCAAAGACGTGAGTCGTTTGACGTGCCTTACTGGCTTGGCCCCCTAGGTCACTTCATTTGCACCTCGGCGCCGAACAACGCCATCAGGATATATCCACCCTTGACCGAATTCTTCTCCAACGTCGTTCCAATTTCACGCCTTCTCAATGCTCTCTCCATCATCCTTGATTACCACCTGACTTTGACCGACCGTCTCTCTATCTAACCTGCTTCTGGCCGACGATATCTGGGCCATTTGGAACCAACACTTTCCTCACTCGGGGCAATTTGCGATGATGCTGTCAAGTCAGGGCTTTTGGCGGTTCAGCTGATGGCAAATTTGACATGCCTACTCGATTTCACCTCAGCGGGAGATTCATTGCTTTGGCCCTAGGAAGGCTCCATTGAGAATGCCTGACGCGATCCTCTGTTGGCCGCTCAACACGCTCGTTTTACATGTTGCTTTGTCGCCATTGGCCATGTTGTGTGTGATGGTAGAGGCTTTCTCTTACTATATTAATATTTAACCGTT
Source organism: Fusarium falciforme (assembly GCF_026873545.1). NCBI lineage: Eukaryota > Fungi > Ascomycota > Sordariomycetes > Hypocreales > Nectriaceae > Fusarium > Fusarium falciforme. The sequence goes on from NC_070546.1 coordinate 714,883, forward strand.
ACCACAATTTAATGTCCAGCACAGAAATGATACGTATGAAACACAGCAATTACTACCTACCTATGCTAATGGCAAAAGTAGAGAATACCTTCTAACACGTACCGAGGCAACTTTACACCAGAGCTTTGGGCACGTGACAGGCGCATGGTCAGATCATAACAGTCCGAGCGCGTCAGGGATACTAACCGCTTATTATCAGCTGGCTTAGCCGAGAACTGCCGTCATCCACATTTCAAATAACGCAATCTTTAGCAGCTACCAAACCACCAAGCTATAAGAGCAGACGAGTTCGGTCTATAGCATGGGGTTTAACTTCACCAGCCAAATCACTCAAGAATCTTAACACCGGCCATAGTAGGTTGTTCGACCAAACATTGGTTATTACCTGAAAGAACATGGCTAACGGAGTGAAATAGTCAAACTCAAGCAAATATTCGTATTTCAACATGTTGCGAGCTCAACTTAACCCACTGGCGAGAGCCTGCGCCAATAGCCTGAGTGCCAGCCGTCGTCGATTTTCAACCTCTCCGAGCAGGCTCCAATCACTCCCGGTCCAAATCTCGGGCCAAGGAAGAGGCACAATCCAGTCCATCTCTGTCAAAGACAAACCATACACCTTTTCGGCAGACACGTATACCGTCATTGGCGGTACGGATTCGCACCCTTCACCGGTCGCTTACGCCCTCGCCAGCCTGACCTCTTGCAACCAGGTGACTGGCTCGTTGGTTGCAAAGGACCACGGCATCACGCTCGGAAAGTGGCATGTGACAGCCCATGGCCAACTCCCTACTGCGGTTCTGGTTGGAGGTCAGCAGGGGAACCCCAACTGGGAGAGCGTAGCTCTTACCGTGCGGGTGCAGAGTGATGCCAAGGGTGATGCCGAATTTCAGCATTTTGTGTCCGAGGTTGAGCGTCGATGTCCCATCACACAGCTGTTTAAGCTCAGTGGTGTGCAATACAGCAGCGAGTGGGTGAATGAAGCCCTGTAATAGTATCAATAGGTACTAAGAAGTGGGCGAGATTGATTGAAGTGCGGGAGCCTTTGCTAGAGCGTGGGGCGATCCTTGTGAATGACTCTACTCTCCTTATCTCCTTGTGTTGTTGGTGAAGCTATCGGTACCGCCAACTGGGTCCGTGATAGCCGGACGACCCGACAAAAATAGAATCCGCCACGAGTTTTCTTCGGTAACGCATTATTTATTACGAGTGTATGACTGTACAGCGGTGCACAGTTAGATGTTTCACAGAGACATTGAACTTGTCATGCCACTCAGCGGCCTGTTTGGGATCACTTGGGCAGTGATAATGGATACATGCATCTCGACCTATCCAGCACAACGTTTGCTGCCGTAGAAACTCTTGGGATTTTATCGTCGATGCGAAATATCAATATTTCAGACAAATGGTAAACGGGTACAGCTAAGTAGCTGTGTACGAGATCTATCAACAAATGCAATATGGAAAGGTACAAAACACTTAGTATGAAGTCTCGCCCTGGAAGCCAGCGTAGGGCAAGTGATTGCTGTGAACAAGCTCGTAGGATAAAGGTAAGTTTTGTGTGTACAATGACTCAACTTCTAAGCCCTTCTTTCCCAATTTCCAAGTCACACCCTCACACTCACACCTTAACCTGTGCTGCATCCCCCTGCTTTCTCTTTTTAACCTCCCTCGCAACGGCTAAGAAACCAGTGCCAAGAGTCAAGCAAGCCCCAGCGAATGCTTGCGCACCAATATATCTACCGTTCATGGCGGATATAAGTGTGCCCGCGATAGGGGTACCAGTCAAGACCGCAAAACTCACGATGGTAAAAACCATGCCGATTCTCGTACCCTGCTTGCTTGGGTCCGTCGTTAAAGACGCCAACGCTGAAGGGAACATGGCCTGAATGCCTCCCAAGGCAGGGCCACTAACAGCAGCCCAAACATAGAGACCAGCCTGGGAATTGACAGCTATCCAGCACCATACGAGCAAAGCTCCGAGCCCAGCCGTCGGTACAAAGACGGTCAATGCTCCAATCCGATCGCCAAAGTAGTTGGGTACGAGGCGGCCGAGAATACCGACTCCACTCATGACCATGATAACGTCGAGGGACTTGGAGTAAGACATTCCCTGAATATCGCGAGCATATGCAGCAATGAAAAAGAATGCAAAGTATACCCCCCAAAAGCACTGGCAATACATGTTAGCACAGAATAGGTGGACAGGAAGCGCGGCAGCTTACCATAAATGCGCCCAGAGTGTAATATGTATACTCCAACTCCTTGAACGCAGACCACTCAACCAGTCGCCCACTCTTTCGCGGTGGAATTCTGGGTTTTAGCGATAGCAGGGAGATGACGAAACATCCTGCCTGCATTAAGCCAATAACCCGAAGCGTCCAGCTGAATCCTACACGCGGAAGTAGCCCCCGTACAATGCCCGGGAAGACTAGACCTCCTGTTACACTCCCGCAAGCTGTCAGGCCTATTGCGATCGATCTATACTTCTGGAAGTAGGTCGAGATGATGGCAATAGCAGGACAGAAGAGACACCCGTTACCCAGACCGACGCATACACCCTGGGCGAGGAATACCTGCCAATATTGCGTACATGCCGAAGTCACCAAAGTTCCGAGAACAACCAGAATGGAGCCTAGGATAGTGATGGGGAGGAAGAAGCCGGCGTCAGTGAGGCGGCCAGTAAAGGTGCCAATGAAGAAGAGGAAAAAGACTTCGATAGACCCGATCCACGCGATGTCGGATGGCGGTCGTTGAAGGGCTTGCACGTAGTAGCTTTGGAAAACTCCAAAAGAATTGATCACGCCCCTAATTCTGTTGGTTATTACTGTCATACAGGAAGTGAAAAAGTGGCATACCAAGTGTTCATGACGACCAGGTGCGTACCGAGAACTGCGGCCTCAAGTCAGCGATGGTTCTTTGAATGAGGAGTCTGGGAATTTCTTACCGCACATCCACGCCCTAAAGCCTCCATCGGGGGCAGGACCAGGCGTGATGCTTGTCCTTGATGTGATGCGGCTTAGCACCCTGCTGGCCAAGCCTGGCTCGGTTTCCTCCTCTGGCACAGCGTGTTTGGTAGATGCCACACTCGTCTGAGATGACTGGCTACTGGGCAGTACCAACTCTTCGGTCGCTTGTCTCTTTTCGTTGCTTTCTTTCTCATTGTGTGAATCCTCGTCTGGCGCGTTCGGTAGCCAAGGTCGAGGGGCTGGCAGCGGACTAGGCAGTTTTTCAGGCATCGTATTCGCTGGGTCGTGAGCTAAAGAGAAACGTTGATAGAATCTGAATCCAACTGAGAGGTTTAATTGCCGTTGTTCTTTAATAGATTATGTTGAGCCTTGTCATTGATTACAGAGATCGGTAAGCTTGCTCACGAGGGTACCGGAGATGGGGAGAATTGGCTAAAACCCAACACAAGAGTAGTAAAGGAAGGGGGAAATTTTTGCAAAGAAGTCAGTAAACTTTTGATGAAAGATTCTGTCCTGTCCATTTTGCCCTTTCGCTTGTCTTTTTCGCCTTTTCTCTCATCCATTTCGCCCTTTGCTAGCATCAATGTGGGGACAGCTAGAACACGCTAACAACTCAATTGAAATCACGCAGCACACACTTATATAGCCGTAGGGGAACATATTCGCGCCAGTTCACCTCAGAAGAATGCCCGTTAAGCTCACAGCTTAAGCTAGGTGGCGACTTTGACTCAACAACCAGGGCTATCCTTCTAAAGCAGGGGAAATGTAATGTTACTGGCACAGGGGGTAACTGTTTGTACCTAGACCCTCATCCCGATACCTCGCGAACCTTGAACAAAATCATTTGATTTGATTCCACAGCGTCCTTGTCTCGCATTTTAGCAGCGGTCTCTAGTCCTGCCACAGGGACACGGTACTCAAGCGGCTGTTTAGTTGGCTCCTCCTTGGTCGCATTAGGGAGCGGGTAGTGATAAGGCAAATATTCGGGCATCAGCCCCAGCTGAGCCAGTACAGTACCTTGGTCCCATATGATGTGCTCGTGATAGAGCCGGTCTCCGCGAATATTGACAACCGCGGTGAATGGGATCTCGAGCTTGCGTCCGGTAGGGCCAAGGCCGGGAAGGCTAAGCATAGTATTAGAATCATAAACACGAGCAAGTGTAGGGAACTTACAGCCAGTCTATACGGGTCTCATGGGTGCATTTAAAGATAAACTCATCAATAACCCTATCAATGCCCACTGAGCGACTGATCAACTCGTTGGATGTGTCTGCTGGATTTTGAAAAATAAAATGGTCACGGTAGAAGGCCGTTAATCGCTCTCTGCCAATTCCACCCGTCATCTGAAGGTATTAGCAACGCTTTCACAGAACCAGGATGAAATTCTGCAAAGCTCACCGTTGGTATGTGATTTACGTAGGGCTCCTGGACCATTGTCCCCATGGTGCACTCTACAGACCGGTTGTCAAATTCGTAATATGTATGCTCATCCCAGATGGCCTCAAGATCGAAATAGGGTCCCTTCATGAGTTGTTTCAAGAAGGAAAGATTCCTGGTATGGGAAATAGACTCGGACGCGTAGCTGAACTCTCCCTGGAACGGGGTTGCGAATAGGAAGGACTTGGCGCTGGGGTAGTCGTACACGGTCAAGTCCTTGGCACGTTGCAAAAGCGCCGAGGCTTTGCCAGCAAGATGATGGATTTGAGGGACCGAAGCTGGCGCCAACGTCGACTGGCCATGGTGCAGATTGCCGTAGACTGCGGCACCAACGATCTGTGGGAATAGCTGAAGCTGGGGTGCAACTCGGTTCCAAAGTTCCGGGCTGTAGGCTATTTATTGTTAGCATTAGTACACTACTAGCGGTTTTAAGATAGTAATAGTTTAAGACGTACCAACCAGGCCGACCACATCTTGTATATCGACCGTCTTGCATGATTGTAGCTCCTGCAGAGCCCATCTGATGGCGTCATCAGGTCTAGCTAGTGCTGTCTTGGTGACCTCGACCACCGTATAGCCTTCCTCCGCCCACTTCATCAGAGGTGATGGCACGCCGTTCTCGATGGCCAGGGTCAAGGAGTCGGCTAAACCAGTGTCGGATACTAGAAGGATGAGCCCAGGGCCCACACCCTTCCTGGAGAGTGGCTGCAAGATTGTGAGGCCTGGTGCAAACTGCTTCAGTCGGGTTTCAGGTAGGAACGGAAGAACTGCGTATTTGCTATTCATTTTCAGGGTGGGCATTGCGATGGGGCTTTGTGGCTGACTACCTCTATACCTCTCTAGCACTGACATCGACACGAAAAGGGTTTAAATGCAGTTAATGCCAACCATTACTACCCTTTGTCTTTGGTCGGTAACTGATAACTAAGTTTGGTTCGGCAGGCCCGAAACTTGAGACGGATCTGCAAACCGGCGCCACCGGGGTGGGGTTATTACAGTAGGAAAGTCGGAACGGAACTACATCTGCATGAGTTGATTGCGTCTCATCAATCAAGCCCGGATAGACTGGTTTCGTCAGCGCCGGAACTGCACGCGGAACCTCCGAATGGGTATCCGGAAGGTTCTATCAAGAATACAGAACTGCCGATGGTTGGTTTTAAGTGACTTATCGGCAGCTTTGCAATCCGTTGAGTAGCACAAAGGATCGAGACGTATCCTGTTTCGGTGTCTTCAGAGCAGTTGAACCCCTAACGAGAAAGGAACCATGCCGACCATCACCGTTTCGGGCGTTGGTGGTTGTCAAATCAGAGGTTTGCGTCTCCATCATATTCTGAAATCTTCACGGCTGACTAGTAACCTCACAGTGCCAACGGGCCTCTTTATCGACAATGTCTTCGTTTCAGCCCACGAGAACGCCGTCGTGGACATCGAAAACCCGTTCAACGGCCAAAAGCTGGGATCCGTCTCCGCCGCTCAAGCTATTGACGTCGATAGGGCCGTCTCGTCAGCCAGCAAGGCATTCAACGAGACATGGCGCTCATCGACACCTCAGCAGCGCCGAAATTTGTTGAACCGACTTGCGGAGCTTATCGAACGTGACGTCGATGTTCTCGCTTCCCTTGAGGCGGTCGACGCAGGAATCCTCTATCGAGACTCTAGTAATATGTTTATTCCACAGGCTGCCGAGACATGTCGCTATTATGCGGGCTGGGCGGATAAGATGGATGGTCAATCTTTAGATATTGCCAATGGTATGGCTTACACTCGGCGCGAGCCTTATGGTGTCTGTGCTGCTATCGTGCCTTGGAACTCGCCTTTGTAAGTAAGCATGCCGGGTTTTACGACTTGACTGTCTAATTATACCTGCTTATCTAGGATGATCACACTCTGGAAACTCGCACCAGCCATCGCCACCGGCAACGTCCTCATTATAAAGACGCCTGAGAACTCACCATTATACGGACAGCGACTTGCAGAGCTCGTTGTGGAGGCAGGCTTTCCTCCTGGTGTCATCAACATCATCTGTGGCATAGGTTCCGTGGCAGGCCAGGCTCTGGCTGAACATCGAGAGGTTCGGAAGATCTCCTTCACCGGAAGCGCGGCGGTCGGCCGCCAGCTCTTGGCCACCTCGTCAAAGACAAACCTCAAGAAAGTAAGCCTTGAGTTGGGCGGGAAGGGACCAAGCATTGTATTTGCTGATGCAGACTGGGAAAATGCGTTGTCTTGGACTACAGCTGGCATTACGGTGAACAACGGTCAGATATGTGCGGCTGGAAGCCGTATCTACGTGCAGGACACGATCTATGATCGCTTCGTACGCGAATTCTCGCAACGCTCCAAGGATGCCATCGCAGGCGACCCATTGCTGGCTGATATTACCAAGGGTCCTCTCATCAGCAAGCTACAAAAGGAGCGGGTTATGGACTATATCCGAAAGGGGCGCGGAGAGAAGGCCAAGTTGATTCATGGGGGAGATGACTCCGAACTACCAAGCAACGGACACTTCGTTCCTAACACTGCCTTCTCCGATGTTGATCCTACCGCCTCCATCATACAGGAGGAGATCTTCGGCCCAGTAGCTTGCATCGCTCGCTTCAGCACGGAGGAAGAGGCTATCGAGCTAGCCAATGGAACATCGTACGGTCTCGCGTCAGCCGTCTTCACAGAGAATGTCAACAGGGCCATACGAGTCGGTGAGTCTCTTGAGAGTGGACAGGTGACGGTCAACATGTGGGGTACTGTCAATGTGAACACGCCCTTTGGCGGCGTCAAGGAAAGCGGGTTTGGTCGGGACCTAGGCCGGGATGCTCTGGATGAGTGGACTCATGTCAAATGTATCAAGTTTCAAGTTTCCAAACTGTAGGTGTCGCGAACTAGTCTGAATGGTAACTGAGAGTTATGCCGATCAAGCTTGCCGTGTCTCATAGCGTTCAGCCAAATCATGACGCTTTGATTCATTAGAACCTTACTTGTTCTTCCGCTGCGCTGGTACATCTCGGTATGCAGGAATGCATGTCTAAAATACCGAACTGAGTTGCATTAGGCGCCCGCCCATGCTTCTCTGTGAGTACGGTTATCTCCTCTCCAAGGGACTTGAACAGTCGTAGCAGGATACATACTGTAAGTTTTGGAGTAGTTTGAGAAGGTACAGATAAAGAACCCCGGTTCCGACTTTAGGAATGAAAGCGATAAGGAGGGTGGCGAACCAATAGTATGAGGCGGAACTCGCGGAACACGGCTCGTCGCAAGATAAGAAGATGACGATTATGCACTGGCCTCAACACCCTGTTCAGGGTTCCCCGGATTACCATGATTCAGGCTGAGACTATTTAGTCTCTCACAGCCATCTATGGAAGAATACCAAATCTCATGTTTTAATCACACTCACAACAAACTTGCTGCCGTACAATCATGACGGACACTACCGAGGTCAAAAAGGTCACTTCTGTTGACAAGGTGACTGTCGACCGCACAGTCACCAACTCGGACGCAACGCGCCTGGAACAACTTGGCATAAACAGTCAGCTCGAGAGATCATTCTCTTTACCGTCTCTGATCGGACTCTGCCTCTGTCTGATGGCCACGTGGGAAGCGAGCACGGCAGTCCTGGCCCAGGCGTTGCTGAGCGGCGGCGCTCCTTGTCTCTTTTACAACTTGTGCGTCACCTTTCCTCTTTAGCCGTCTGTAACTAACTGGAGCTGACATCTTGTTTGCCAATAGCCTCCTCAGTTTCATTTGCAGTCTTGCCATAGGAGCCTCCCTAGCCGAGATCGCGTCCATTTATCCAACCGCAGGAGGTGAGCAATACCATTCCACGTCGTTTTCCATCATTGACGGTGCGGACAGGACAGTACCATTGGGTCACGGCTTTGTTTCCTGCATGGGGTAGAAAACACATCGGTTGGGTCACGGGGTGGATTTCGATCGGCGGCCAGATCGTCTTTACGGCGTCGGCAGCCATGGCTAGCGGCCTAATGATCCAGGGGCTGATCGTCCTTAACAATGACGACTATACTGGCACCAGATGGCAAGGGATGCTATTATACTGGGCCTTCTTGGCTTATGCCACCGCGATGAACATATGGGGTCATCGAAGTTTGCCGTCATCAAACTTGATATCAGGTCGGGCTCCAAACAACTTACCATGCCTGTCAAGTCGTGAAGCTAATACCAGATTTAGCTGCACTTCACGTGGTTGGCTTCGTGGCTGCGTTCATTGTGCTCGCCGTCATGGCAGATAAAAACTCGGCACGTTCCGTCTTCGTCCAAGTCCAAAACTCAACCGGCTGGTCCAGTGACGGGGTGGCCTGGATGGTGGGACTGCTCAGCACCGTTTACCCATTCCTTGGATATGATGCTGCCTGCCATTTGGCTGAGGAGATACCTCATGCCGCTAGGAATGTCCCTCTTGCAATCATGGGCAGCATTAGCCTCAATGGCTTGATGGGCCTTGCGTTTGCCACCATGATTTTGTTTTCGACAGGACCGTTGGAAAGCATTCTCACAACCCCGACGGGATTTCCCTATATCCAGATTTTCCTCCATGTCACCAAGTCCCACGTCGCGGCAACGATTCTGCCCTTGATCGTCATCGCTATCGCCATGGCTGCGACGGTTGCCGGCATCACATCAACGTCGCGGACGTTGATGGCATTTGCCCGGGACAGTGCTACCCCATTCTCGGGATTTCTGAGCAAGGTAGACCAACGTGAAGCAATCCCGACACGAGCCATCTGGACCATCGTAGCCCTACAGATGTTGTTGGGCTTCATCTATCTGGCCAGCTCAACAGCCTTCAATGCCGTTCTCTCCATGGCTATTATCGGCATGTACCTATCATACCTCTTTCCCGTCGTCGCCATGCTTCTCGGAGGCCGGAGCGGTCTTAAGGCTTCCGACTATGGGCCTTTTCGACTTGGGAAAGGCCTTGGGATCTTTCTGAACGTGGTGAGCGTTTGCTGGATGATGGTGTGTGTCTTGTTCAGTGCGTTTCCGACCGTCATGCCAGTTACCCCCACTAACATGAACTACTCATCTGTGGTCATAATGGGATGGCTCCTCTTTGGCTTAGCCTACTATGTAATCTCTGGACGCCACAAGTTTCAGATGCCCGTCGTCGGGACTGGAGTTGTGATTGGGATCCCTCTCGCTTTGGACGTTGGCGCCTGATCCGCAAGACTGGCAAGGGATGGTACGCGGAGGATGTTGGCTCTAAGGACTGGCCCACGGAAAGACAGAACATTGAATTGATTGCCTTCATTCCGTCTTCTTCTCAAACGTTTTAGGAAAGGATTGACTGGGCTGGGCTCGGAACTCGGCTTTCCTGTTCCGCCTATGATCCCGTATGACATCCCCACTCGTTCCGTCCACGCAGCCGTAGTCAGGTACCTGCAAGATATAGGCCCTTCCTTCTCTATCTTTGCCCTGTGCTTGACGTTGATACATCTTTTTGACACCTAATACAGCAAAAGACCTGTTTTGAACCATCAACAGATATGCACAACCTGTAAGAGTTTCCCTGTACAGCTTGCTCCGATGAATGAATGACTGACGTGCTATTGACAAGCGGGAAATATTCGGCCTCGTTCGCCTTCTTCGAGGGTCTTTGGGAGGTATGCGTGCGCCCTTGCCCTTTTTTATGGACAGTTTTCTTACATGGTGAGCAGGCTGGTGTTACCCATGTCTTTGTCAACTTGGGTTCGGACCATCCGGCCATCATGGAGGCTCTCGCACACGGAGCCCATTTGAAGGGTGTCAATTTCCCCAAGGTCATCACTTGCCCTCATGAGGTCTGTGCCCCAACGGCTTTGAGCCCAGTGCTCTACGCAAGTCACTAACAAGTATGTTCAGATGGTCGCAATGTCCATGGCTGACGGATTTGCCCGTGTGACAGGCAAACCTCAGTGCGTCCTAGTCCATGTCGATGTGGGAACACAGATGCTCGGCTGCGCTATGCACAATGCATCCGTTGCAAGATGCCCGGTCCTGGTGTTTGCAGGCCTGTCTCCCTTCACCCTCGAAGGTGAAATGAGAGGTTCCCGTACCGAGTATATCCATTGGCTTCAAGACGCTCCTGACCAGAAACAGATTGTTTCTCAGTTCTGTCGCTTCTCAGGCGAGTTCAAATCTGGCAAAAACATCAAGCAGGTGCTCAACCGAGCATTGCAGTTTGCGACAAGCGATCCCAAAGGCCCTGCATATCTCGTTGGTGCTCGAGAAGTGATGGAGGAGGATATCACGCCATACCATCTGGATCAAGATGTGTGGAACGCCGTGGCCCCAGTTGGTCTTCCCCCTGACGCCCCGGAGCTCATTGTCTCTCTCCTGGCCGAAGCGGAGAGCCCGCTTGTCATTGTCGGCTATACTGGCCGTAACCCGGCGACTGTTCCCGCACTGGTCAAGCTGGCTGAGTCCATTCCTGGTGTTCAGGTCCTGGATGGCCTTGGAAGTGACGTCTGCTTCCCATGGAGTCATCGCGCCTTTTTGGGAGTTGGAATTGGACGTCACGAATCCATCAGGACTGCAGATGTCATCGTCGTGATTGACTGCGACGTTCCATGGATTCCAACCCAGTGCAAGCCTCGTGCCGATGCAAAGATCATTCACCTCGATGTCGACCCCCTCAAGCAAAACATGCCTCTGCATTACATACCTGCATTCCGCAGATATCGTGTCGACTCAGAAACAGCTATCAAGCAGCTGAACAACTACATTTCGATGCATGCGCACTTCTCCAAACTGACTGAGCTCGAGCCGTATAGAAAGCGTTGGGATCTGTTGGCTGAGGCCCATCGGCAACGCATGGACAAGATTGCAACCCTTGCGGAAGCACCTTCAGACGAATCCTCGTCACCGAGTACCTCTTACTTGTGCGCTCAACTACGCAGAACGTGCCCCAAGGATACAATCTGGTGCGTCGAGGCAGTCACAAATGCTCCTTTTATATATGAGCAGCTGCAGGTTGACGACCCAGGCCATCTCTTCAATGGCGGCGGAGGCGGGCTCGGGTGGTCCGGGGGAGCGACACTGGGCGTTAAGCTCGCCTCAGACTGGGTTTCTGGCGGCACGGGCAAAGGCAAGTTCGTAACACTCATTGTGGGCGACGGCACATACATGTTTGGAGTGCCAGGTACTGTATACTGGATCGCCAGAAGATACGAGCTGCCTACTCTCACAATTGTGCTTAGCAACAAAGGTACGTCTGAACACACACGTGCACTGGCCATCTATACTGACACCGAAAAGGCTGGAACGCTCCGCGTAACTCAATGTCCCTGGTGCATCCTGACGGATACGGGTCCAAGATCTCGAACGAAGACCTCAACATTTCCTTCTCCCCAACTCCCGATTATTCAGGTATAGGAAAGGCAGCTTCTGGGGGCAATGCCTGGGCTGGAGTCGTGTGCTCCATCGAAGACTTGGGTCGTCTACTGCCGGAGGCTGTGGAAAGAGTCCAGAATGGTGTTTCAGCACTCCTTGAGATTAGGCTGAAGGGGTCCTGGTGAGCGCGGCGAGTAGCCACAGCTCAGCGAATAAAGTGACATTCTGTAATCATGATTAGCCTTATCTTATCTTATCTTATCATCAACTCTACTTAGTTCGCACCCTCGGGTAGGTACGTTGTGTCTTCCCAAGAAAGTGTCTTTATTATCTCCTTTATTGCAATTATTAATTACAAGTAGTTAACCTGAATAGCTTGCAGCATCTTGTTTGGTTTTTTCTCAGCCTGAATTGGCTTTTTCGAAGCTGAACTGAGGAAAATTACACCGATCCTAACTCTGCTTGAAGCGTTTTCTGTTTGCGCCCTGAGCTGCTATGCCCACCCTGGCCACCTTAGTGTCGCAATGCAGAACACAACGGTCCCCTCCCTCGGACTTTCGGTCATAGCAAATGCCGACATCTCCACTTCGGTAGTTCCGATGAAGCGTTCCGGAGTTGTGTTACAGCTGTATTATTTCTGTTGATTTGCTCTGGGGCTTCCGTCCCCTGGCCTTTGCAGCCTTTTTTAACAAAGTGCTCGTTTGGAGGCCCGGGACCGTATCGGTGGCCGGACATGGTCCTCCAACATTGAGGGCCACACCTATGAGCTTGGGGGAACTTGGGTCCATTGACACTAGCCATTTGGCTGGAGGGAGCTTTCCAGACATCCGACCTCCAAGTCCATTGATCCATCGTAGTGAGGGCGACGTGGTGGAGATGAATCGGAAAGAGATAACACAGACTACCAAGTATTCCTGTTTGTGGATACGGGAGCTGATTAGAATTCTTTTTGTACCCATTGGCTCATGTGCAACGTAGACTGACCGAAATCACCACCGACCTAACCCTGCACCAGCACTACTAACTTGCTTGCCTGCCTTATCTTGTAACGCAACCACCCACTTTAGTCCAAATCACTTGAAAGCTTAGATTTCCCACTTGTTTGGTTCATCTAAGAGACCTTAACGCGTACGAACGCATTTTGAACTGATCGTCCAGAATATGAAAGTGAGTACGTAGTACTTGTCCGAACCATGCAAGCCAGGGGTGATGAAGTGTGGTGATACGGACGGTCCACCCATGAGACGGTTTCGGTTTAGTTTCGCCTTCTCTTATCTGTTCCCCGCACTCTAGCGTAGCGGACCTCATCCCGGCTTCCCCCCGGTGCCGATATTAAATGGGGTCCCGCTCTAACGGTTGCCTCATGTCTCCCGACATTGTCATCCGACTCTTCGCTTGCGAGCTATTGTCCCGTCATTCCGAACCTCTGCTTCTCGTCTTTCGATTCCTCTCCGTTAGTGTGCAAGGGTACCATGCCCCAGGCAAAAGAAAACAGAGTTCACAAACGGTCAGGCACCCAGAATGGGGAGCTGGCCAAGCGGAGGGCCCCATATGCTCTACGGGCCTGTGATGCCTGCAGACGCCGCAAAGGGAAGTGTGATGGACGACAGCCATGCGGCCATTGTTCGGGTAGAGGACAAGACTGTAGCTACAGCAGCAGCTTCGCGCCCGAAGGTTGGCAACCGACAGCGGTTGTCGCTGCGGGCCGGGAGACTGGCAAGTCTGATAACCGGCGACACGGCTCAGCTGTATCATAGTATGCCACCATGGATGCACATGTGCTACCATCTAACTGACCTGAACCTACTATAGCAACAGAGATGCACTCGTGGAGATGCTATCGATTCTCCAGGAGCAGTTGGACACTCTGGCGTCCCAAGTGCGCCCGCCCACGCAGGTCCAGCTCGACTCACCATCACCAACCTTGGCAGCTGATTGTAGCGGTGATGAGAACTTCATTGCTACTCTCATCAATGACACCAGTGTCGGTCAGGATAGCGCACACCCGGCCAAACAGCAGTCGCGTGGTTCAGCGCAGCACTTTTACGGACCGACAAGTCCAGACTACAGCTTGAACGTAGCCCAGTTGAAACTCCGTCGAAACAGCTTCCCGGGCGCCCCACTCAAGCAACGGCAATTTCAGCTGGCCAGCATCGATGAAGATACCTCGGATGAGGACGAGGTTGCCGACACCCCCAGCCCTGCTATGCCACCGCGGGTCCTTGACCGCGAGGCCCTCGGGCGTCTACTGCAGTTCCGCTCCTTTTTGGATCTACAAGAAGCAATTCGTCTTTTGCATGTGTATCAAGAGGTTGTAGGAGACCTTCATCCGCTGATTGACCTCAACGAGGTTACTTCCCTAGCACGGTCCTGTTATGCAGACCCAGAGTCTGTGGTTTGGGATGTCTCTGCTAGGAAATCGGGAGCTGCCTCAGACGAGAATCTTGTCATTTTGAACCTGGCTTTGGCCATAGCCCTCCGAGCCGACTCTAATCCGGAAAGTTCTTCCGTCGAAACTCTTGTCCGAAACTGTTTTCAAGATGCCGTCAATGCAAAACTCGGCACAGCTCCCCATAGCATCAGGCATGTCACCATCGTCCTGCTTAATGTATGCTCGCGTACCTACCAACCCGTCTACCCGGTCGTCACCTCACTAACTCGAAATGCAGGGCTTCTATGAATTCTTTCAAGATATGCCACGCTCCGCCTGGCGCATGTGTGGAATTGCTGGCCACATGCTAATGGAGCTGGGGTTTCACAATGGTGAAGTCTCCAACCATCTCTTGGAATTGAACGCCCAGAGAGAAGAAGCTTGGAACTTGATCAGCTGTATCCTCATTATTGATCGCCAATGGAGCTCTGCAACTGGGCTCCCAACCCATTTCAACAATTCCAGCTTCAGCTCAATTCCAATGTCTTGCGTAAGTCAACTTGTGTCTTATAAGTCACCACGCGCTAATCTGTGGCAGATCAAGAACCCTCATGTCAAGGCGATGCGTGCCTTTATCCTAATCAGCGACAAATTTAGTGAGCCTATTGCGCAAGCTGCCAAGGGAGAAGGGTATTGTGATGATGAAGCTTTCGAACTGATGAGTTTCCAAATCGAGCAGTGGAGGAAGAAGGCTGTTGGGGAGCACATACTCTCTCAGTCTGACAAGTGGCAAACCGAACCGTCGACGAAGCCTCCCACATGGTCAATTCTTCTGAACCTCAGGGCTGAGTCTGTTCGTAGTTTGCTGCTCAAGCCGTTCTTCTTCTCAGAATCTGATCCTGGGAAAATTACTAAACACATCCGGCCTGCGACGGAACTAGTATTCAAAGTTGTGAACGTTCTCTACACCCTCGATACTACCACTGACATATACCGTAAACAACACCCCAACTATCAACATTTACTGGCGTCCGCGATAGCACTTGCCTTTCTACTGGTAGCGCTTATTGAACAACACAGGACTGACTTGCTGCCAAGTCTATCTCCGGACCTCCTCGATTCACTGAGTCGCAGTTTCGAAATGGCGGTCACTTTGACGGATAACTACGTAAAGACGTCGAGGGCAGCGCGGAGACTATCAAAAAGGTTATGCGAGATGAGGGGAATCTTGCTGAATCTGGGCCTCCTCAACAGGTCGAGCTCGGGCGACGCAGCAGGAATTGAGTCTACCCAGAGAAGCACGGCCAGAACCACACAAAAGACACCCTTCTCCCAAACTACACAACTTTTCCCATCGTTCACCTCCCCCTTCACCACACGCGACACCAGCGTAGGTCTTGGGACGGTTTTCCCTACTACTTCAGATGTCGAGATACAACCGAGGTCAAGTTGGACAGACTCACTCCGGTTTCAATGGCCCGTTGGGGATACCAGTACTATTTTCTCGGAGGGTATTTTCTAGCGCCACTCTTTCAGGTGTATTAATGATCGGCGTTGGTATTATTACTTGCTGTTGACTCATGGGACGTATTACTTGCCCTGCATTCTCCGTTTATTGAGCCTCTGCTGCACCTCTCAGTACCGGACGCGCCCGTGATGAACTCTTCTGGAATCCTTCCCAACGCGAGAACCCTTCGGTGAAAATGCCCAGAGAGTCCAGCATTCTCCCAGCCGTCTGATCAATGACATCTTGGATCCCTCTAGGTCTCGTGTAGAAAGCCGGGACTGGCGGGAAGATGACGGCACCAGCGCGTCGCAAGAATAACATGTTGTCAAGGTGTATGTCGCTGAGAGGAGTCTCCCGAACCGCTAGGATTAGCCTGCGATTTTCCTTGAGACTGACATCGGCAGCTCGGGAAATCAGATCATCGCAGAAGCCAGAGCGTATCGCAGCCAGAGTTTTCATGCTGCATGGCACGATGATCATGCCGTCGTGCTGAAAAGACCCAGACGCTATACTAGCAGAGACATCTTTGGCAGTGTATGTTGTGCTGGCCATCCCGCGGATTTCGACCTCGCTTAGTGACGTTTCATACTTCATTGTAGCTAGAGCCCACTTGCTAATAACGAGGTGAGTCTCAATGCCAAGCTGGCGTAGAATGGACAGGATTCGGATGGCGAATACAGTTCCAGTAGCGCCTGTAATTCCTACCACGATCCTTCGTGGCCTGGCTTGAGTTTCTCGGACTGGATCATGTTGTCGCGTCTGTTCTTCAGACGAAAGGAGACTTGATGATGCGCCCAAGCCATCGACTGGCAATCGTTGACAGATGGGCCCAAATGTATGAAAGCTGAGTTTGCCAGGAAGAAGGGGTGTTCTTACGGTGGCAGTAGCTTTGGCTAGACGGAGGCTGAGCATTTTCTGGGGCGAGTTGTAAGGGAAACGGCCGGGACCAATATCAGGGCCAGGAAGAGATTGTTTTGTAGTGATTGGATGTAAATATCGATCGGCTGGCCCTGATTCAAGCGGGAAGCGACAAGGATGACTCCTCGTCCGAACCTCGAGTAGCGCTTCCAATGTAATGATAATTATGCTCCACCCTCTTACTTACAGTTGGTATGGTGGCCCGGAGCCTTTCTTTTCTCGCCTAACCGGCTTGCGAGTGACCTAACGCCGGCTAACGGATAAGGTGGTTGATAAAGTCACCGGAATGAAGTTCCTAGAATAGGGGCCGGAATCTCCGCAGCACCATTGCAACCCATTCCGCATAACGAGATCTACTCACGGACTAAAAACGGGCATGGCATTTCATCTAAGCAAGGTGGCCGGCTACTCTATGCATTCTTCCCCCCAGCTTACTATGCCAAGTAATCGAATTGGGACAACAAGTTATGGCGCCTGTTGCTTTTGGACGTTGCACGCTACTCCCCTCGAGCCGCGCAAAAGCCCGAGTCAGACAAATCTTTGCTCCAGTATCGATCCGTACCAAAAGTGAAGGAGCTTCCTCTCAGCCGCGTCACATTGCTGCCCAACTCGACTTTCGAACATTCATCGATGTCCTGCGCGAAGACGGCGATCTGGCAGAAATCGAGCGCCAAGTTGACCCCCATCTTGAAGTGGGCGCAATCGTGCGGCGCGTGAGCGAGGTCAATGGTAAGGCACCCCTCTTCAACAATGTCAAGGGTGCCAAGGACGGGTTGTGGAGGATGTTTGGAAATGCGGCAAGCCTACGGGCCCGCGAGGAAGAGAGGTACGGCAGGATTGCTCGATCGTTAGGTCTGCCCGTCGATTCAAGCTGGAAGGCTATTCTGGAGAGAACACAGGAGGGAAAGGCTCGACCCCCTTTAGCCCCGCGGATTCTATCAACTGGGCCGTGCAAGCAGAACCAGATCCTTCAAAAAGACATCGATCTGCATAAGCTTCCAGCACCACTGCTACACCAGAGAGACGGGGGGAAGTACCTACAGACATATGGATTGCATGTGCTGCAGACACCGGACGCTTCCTGGACAAACTGGTCCATCTTCCGGGGCATGATCCATGACAGCAGGCGCCTTGTGTGCCTCGTCGGTTCAGGCCAGCACAACTCCATAATTAGGGACAAGTGGCTGGCAGAGGGCAAAACGGAGATGCCGTGGGCGCTCGCCATGGGCGTCCCTCCTGCCGCAAGTCTGGCTGCCGCCTCCCCTATCCCGGAAGGGGTGTCAGAAGGCGAGTATGTCGGAGCACTCGTTGGGCAGCCTCTGGACATGGTCAAGTGTGAGCTGAGTGACCTCCTTGTCCCCGCAAACAGTGAAATTATCTTTGAGGGAACATTTTCTCTCAAAGACAAAGCCTATGAAGGTCCCTTTGAGGACTATCTTGGACTGCACTTCGATCACGACAAACATTTGCATCCTCTTTTTACAGTCAACGCAATCACATATAGAGATGATGCTATTCTACCAGTTTCAGTGCCGGGAAGAATAACGGATGAATCGGTAAGAAGATCAGTCTCCATGTTTGAGCGGTCTGATTGACATAGCTTGAAACACAGCACACTACTGCATCACTCGCATCAGAGGAGCTCTTAACGCTCCTCAAGCATCACGATCTTCCCATCATAGATGCCTTCGCACCTCTTGAGTCCATGGCTACCTGGTGTGCGCTCCAAGTGGATGTCGACAAGCTAGCCAAGATGAAAACGAACTCCAAAGACTTCTGCAACAAACTGGGCCGCATTGCTTTCAATGATAAAAGCTGCATGCTCATCAATCGCATTCTGCTATTCGGTCACGATGTAGACATCGGCAACTTCAAGGATATCATTTGGGCCCTGGTTACAAGATGCCGTCCAGGCCAGGATGAGTACCTGTTTGAAGATGTCGCGAGCTTTCCCATGACTCCATATATGTCTTATGGGAGTGGAGGCCCCAAGAAGGGAGGAAAGGTGATTTCTGACTGTCTGTTCCCCATGGAGTACGAGGGGAAAAGATCGTTTAGTGGGGTTGACTTTGAGAGGAGCTACCCTGAGGATGTCAAAAACAGGGTCAAGTCTAACTGGACCGCTATGGGATTTGAGCCCGTCTAGAAGGGGACGTGTCGGTTTGACACTGGTGCATGAATTTGACAGTTGCGTTCTCATGGTTCCTCAACGTAGATGAGCGTCTCCTAAAGTTATTGAAATGCATTCTTAGAGCGAAACGTGTTCGCAGCCGAAACGTGGTAGGGGTTTAATAACGTTGTGATATTTTGTTGTGGCATCGCGGCAGCCAAGTTCAGGCTACAAACAATACATCTTCTACATAACAGGGGGCTGGATCGAGTCTCACGTGGACAATAAGGAGAGAAGAGCAGTGAAATGAGTATATCACGATAGACAATGTCAAATAACTTGGTGGTCGGCGAAGAAGCACGTCTACTACCGTCATTGGATTGTAAGCTCAGTCATATAAACGAGTTCCAGACCACTCGCAACTTCCAGTGGACAAGAGAAAATTCACAGTTGAGACCGGTTTTGCATGCGGTTGATCTTGTCGTGCGCCCGGACAAACGCCTTATAATTGGGGAACAGCTCGTTGGGATCCCACTTCTCCCTAATCCTCAGGAACTTGGCTAGGGCAGTATCGCTAAGCACCTTGCACTGCATACAGTTAGAGACATGGCTTAGAGAGGGCATTCGGAGGAACATACGTTGGCATCGTCATTGTTGACATCGATCTCTGTGATGTACTGACCCACCGCAACAGGGAATGCACGCTTGTATCGGTCACGCATTGGCTGATAGATGCCTGGCTCAAGCTTAGGGTCTGTCCAGCCAGTGATGGTGGAGATGTAAAGATCTTGCGGCAGGCTAAGACAAGCATCTTCCTCATCAGGTACAATATCGCAGTGGCACATAAACACGGAAGAAGTCCTCGTGGGAAGCTCGAGCATTGCGGGCTTGATAGCTTCCAGGAGCTGTGTATTGTTCCACGTTAGTCAATCGACAAAGCACCGCTCAACAAGGAAAACTCACCCGCTCAAGAGGAACCTCGGGGTCATTCATGATACTGTTGATCTGCCAGCGATCATTCTTGGCGTTGCCCAAAAAGCCACGCTTGCGTGCAAAAATCTCGTCAAATGTCCTCCTCTGCACAGGCTCAAACTTGAGCAGATGTTCTTGCACTTCAGGGGTCAGCTTGTCATAGGCACTGAGCAATGTTCTAGCCTCCCTCAGTGTATCACAATAGCACTGCAAGTTCAGAGTCATGTGCAATTTCGCGTTTGGTGGAATGGCGTCAGTGGTATAGGCTGGGTCAAATTTCTCAGGATAGTCGATAGTGAGGTTGAGATCGGTGCCGTACTTGGGCGTGTCGCGGCCTCGCTCGATGGCCCATGACATGAGAGTCATGTAATTGTCGCTGTTGATTTCGAATTTGAGACTTCGCTCCCACATGAGTGAGGCTTTGATCGTCCTTCCCCAGAAACGGGTGACGAGGCCGAAGAAGCCGAGTCCGCTGCCCCGGGCCGCCCAGAACAGGTCCCGGTTCTCAGTGCGGCTGGCAACCACGGTCCGGCCATCAGGAACAACGATTTCGAGCTTGGTGATCCATGTTTGGTTTGTTGCACCCCATCCTCGAACAAACCAACCCTGGCCTCCAGCGAGCAGAAATCCACCTGATCCGACAGTGGGAGCATGGCCGTGAGGGAAGAACCTCTTGACCTCTTGGAGTCTAGCAGCGAGCTCCTCTACACGGCACGATGGCCCGAATGTGACTTCCTGGGTGATGGGGTCGTAGTCGATCTGCCGGTTGAGGTTGACTGTGTCGATCAGGATGCCGCCTTCAATAAGGCTGGGTACGTTGAAGATGTGGCCAGAAGTTCGAATGCCGACTTTAACGCCCAACTCGGTTGCTCTCTTGAAGGCATGTGAAACATCTTGGGGTGTTTCCACAAGATGGATCTCTCGCGGGAATCGAGACGGAGTATCAGCGGTTGGGTTGTTGCGGCGGCATCGCTCGTAGTCAGGTGTTCCACGGACGAGCACCTTGGACGGATACTTTGGCTGGGTGGCGTACCGTGGCTGGTTTGGGCTGGACATGATGGCAGTGATAGCTTCTTGGTTTGGGGAGAGTAGTAGTCGGAATTGATCAAGCCG
Organism: Fusarium falciforme; assembly: GCF_026873545.1. Lineage (NCBI taxonomy): Eukaryota > Fungi > Ascomycota > Sordariomycetes > Hypocreales > Nectriaceae > Fusarium > Fusarium falciforme. The sequence goes on from NC_070546.1 coordinate 735,597, forward strand.
TGAGAGGACATGATAAGATTTCGGGGACGACGGCTTTCATCCTTTAAACATACATATGTACTAGAATTCCTATTCGTACGTCCGTCAAGTTCTGTGGCTCTATACGACTCCTGCGTCTCAGGTTGTCCGCAATACAACATCTCGAAGCCCTGCTCAATGGTCTGAAAGTAATCGATTGGCGGGCGTCTCGCCGACTTGTCAAGTCGGAACTTCCACGGTGCGTTCCGACAGGGAAAACAACTATGTACCGAAACTCGGTCCCGACACTCGGCAGCGGACTCGGCAGCGGAGCGGGGTAGTCAACGTATTCCGGGCCGTTCCGCCAGACATCCATTGACTTCGAGCGAACAGCAACTGAAGTCTGTTTCCGACCAGTTGGTTTACAGTTGCCCAGGAATATCAAGTCATTTTGTGAGCAAACCTTGGTAGCCAACTGAACGTTGACGCGAAACTGGAGCCGTTAGTTTGACCACCGCGGCCACAATGACGTCCGCCATCGCAGCATCAGAACTAGCCAGACATGACAAGAAAGATGACGTCTGGATTTCTGTCAATGGAATGGTCTACAACATGACCGAGTTTGCGCCCGAGCATCCCGGAGGAGCGGAGAGTAAGCCCAAGTCCCACCCCATCAGCGACCTAGCTAACCGTCTTTTCATTACCTAGTTATATACCAGCACGCTGGAGCTGATGCATCGGCCACCTACAATGAAGCCCATGGACCATCTCTGATTCGAAAATCTTTGGACGTCAAGTTCCACATCGGGACTGTTGACCAGGCCACGGTGCCCCGGAAACCGCAGGTCCCCAGTCGTCCTCAAGCCGAGGACCCACGTGAGAAACCAGACTTGGACGCCATCATCAACTTGGATGATTTTGAGCATGCAGCCACGAAAGCTCTGAGTGAAAAGGCCATAGGCTACATCAGCAGTGGCTCCAACGATAATGACACTAGGGATGCAAACCGCTCTATCCTAAAAAAGGTTTTGCTACGCCCTCGGGTGATGCGAAATGTGAGGGACGTCAAGGCAAATACGACACTATTTGGATGTGAGCTGGATATTCCCGTCTACATGTCCCCTACCGGCGCGGCGAGGACTGGCGGCGCAGAGGGGGAGCTTACTCTAGCCCGTGGTGCAGCTGCTGGCGGCATCGTTCACTGTTTTGCAACTCCATCCTCATACCCCTACGACGAAATCCTCGATGAGACTCCAAAGAGGGCCTTCTTCCAACTTTACGTGAATAAGGATCGGAAGAAGTCAGAAACGGCGATTCAACAGATGGACGCTTCTGGCAAAATAAAGGCTATCTTGGTCACCGTGGATGTCCCTGTTGTTCCAAAGCGGGAAGCAGATGAGCGAATCAGGTCTAACGAGACATTATCTATAGCGGGAGTCAAGGTAGATGTGAAGGGCGGTGACAAAAAGGGCGCTGGTCTTGCGCGACAGACTGGCTCCTTCATCGACCCCAGTGTTGATTGGGGCATCATCAGCTGGCTCCGCAGCCTGACCTCTCTCCCCATCATTGTCAAGGGCATCCAGACAGCTCATGATGCCAGGATGGCTCACAGGCATGGTAGCGACGGAATAGTTATCAGCAACCACGGGGGCAGGGCCGTCGACCATGCGCCCCCAGCAATTCTGGTCTTGTTAGAGCTTCAGAAGAACTGTCCCGAGGTACTAGAGTCTATGGAAGTTCTGATTGACGGCGGATTTCGCCGGGGCGCCGACGTGGTTAAGGCCATCTGCCTCGGAGCATCAGCTGTGGGTATTGGCAGAAGCTTCCTGTACTCGCTGAGTTACGGCCAGCAAGGAGTAGAGCATGCCATTTCCAGTAGGTTTCCATCAGCTCCCTATATCTGTTTGCAGAGACACTGAAAAACGCGCTTATAGTTTTGCGCGATGAAATCGAGACTACGATGCGTTTATGCGGAATGACGGACTTGATGAGGGACGCCCACCCAGACTTGGTCAACACTCTTGAAGTTGATCACTTGGTGCCAACAGATAGTCACCCCTACGCAAGGAAGATAACACGACGTCAAAGCCGCCTGTAGCCAGATTCAAATAGAGATTCCGGTTTCGACATGGATCACTTTTCTAGTTGGGCAAACTTGACATAGCATGAGACAAGAATGAACATGGCCGCAAGTATATTCACTATCTAAACTGAGGACTTGTCCATGCATCATTATGTTTAGAAGAGGAGCAAGTTACACTCACTTTATTTACGCACTAATCACTGACAAGGATCCACCGCATAAGCTGCTGGGATCATCAAGGAGGCATTATCCTAGGGTGACATTCAGGTCGACGGCCCTCTTCAGGTTCCGATTTAACTCGGCAGAGACCTTGGCTCAGCCAAGTGCTTGACTCAACACTAGTCCATCCAAGTTACCGTCTTGTAATACAAGAATTCGTCTAGCCCTTGGTAGCCATTGAAACGTCCAAAGCCGCTCTTCTTGACACCACCATGCGGCAACGGATGCTCGTCATGTACGGTCATGGAGTTAATGTGCACCGCTCCTGATTCAAGCTCGTCGGCGATCCGGAAGCCCTTGCTCAGATCGTTTGTGAAGACGGCCGCAGATAAGCCATATTCTGTGTCGTTTGCCAGGGCCACAGCGTCTTCGAGGGACTTGAAGGTGAAGAGAGAAACGCTGGGCCCGAATGATTCGCCTGAATAGAGCTGCATGTTGGGTTTGACGTTGTTCAGAAGGACAGGTCTCATCCGTGTCTCAACCTGGTCTGTATGGCTATCGTCGAATAGAGGTACTGACTTAGCACCCTTGGAGACAGCATCCGCAACCAATTCACGGTTGCGCTGGGCAGATCCTGCCGTGACAAGGACTGGTGTGTCTTGCGCAGAGCCGAAAAGCTTTTGAATTGTCTGACCGAGAATTCTCTGGAACTCAGGCGCGATGGAGTCCTGCACCAGGATTCGTTCAGTGGACATGCATATCTGGCCCGCCTTTTTGATGCGCATTAGTCGTTGCTACAGATCATAAAGACGGTAGCAAGATACTTACATTCATGAATGCCCCTCGAGCGCAATGCAAGCTGGCTTTCTCAAGATCGGCGTCCTCGAGCACGATGGCACTAGCTTTCCCCCCGAGCTCCATCAGCACGGGCTTCAGGTGCTTGCCCGCCGTTTCAGCGATGATGCTGCCGACTCTAGTGCTTCCGGTAAAGTTTATCTTCTTGACATGCGGGTGAGTTATAAGGCTGTTGATGGTGTCCGACGCGTTCATGGGGGAGTGGAAAATGAGGTTCAGACAGCCATCTGGTAGGCCTGCCTCACGGAAGACGTCTGCAATGGCCCAGTAACACCGGGGCGAGAACTCTGCTCCCTTTAGAATGGCTGTGTTTCCCGTTGCCAGCGCGAAGGTGACGGATCGAAGGCCCAGATGATATGGTGCGTTCCTGGTGTCTTTGTGTGAGCAGTCCCGCTGTCACAAGTCGAGGAAAGAGGTAGGCATGCTTACCACGGTGCAATCCCCAGGTTAACTCCGTATGGCCTCTTGTAAACCAGAGCCCTCATTCCCTCGTGGTTAGACTCCGGTACAGTGCCCTGAACTGCCCCGGCTATCCTACCAGCTGTATCCTTGAGGCCATCAATAGAAAGTCCCAGGATAAAGTCTTGGTAGTCTTGATTAGCCCCCATTTCGTGGTGCATGTACTCCCCGAGCTCCTTTCGTCGTTTATTCATGACATCGGCAGCCGCAAGGAAGATATCGCGCCGAGCCGAGGCCTTGGTCTTGGACCACTTCGTAAAAGCATCGTGCGCCTTTTCAACGGCATCGTTGACCTGATCTTTGGTTGCACATGACATGGACCAAATTTCTTTCCCCGTCAGTGGACTAATGACGGGGAACGACTTGGAAGATTTGATATCTTTGCCGTTGATAACGAGGGGAACTGTGTGCTTAGTCGAGATATTTCGATAGCCTCGATGTGATCGAGTTTGGACGCTCCGAGCGAAGTCTGCCCGACAATGCTTGATACAGTTCATGATGAGCTCACGTTACAGGTCCCGACTGCCAGCAATGTTGGCACGTCGCTTTATTCACAACTAAGTTAAGGCATAGACCCCAAAACAAGGGTCTCCAACCTGCATATGATAGCCATTCAGAACGCGCATCAACACAGGCCACATTCCGATTCAGAATCCCTGTTCCGATACGGCCCCATTCCGTCGCAGGGTCGGAACAACGCCATCAAGGTGATCCGTGTTCCTACCTGCAAGCGAGCCCAATATCCTACCGTGTCCGGCGGCTGTGGATGTTCCGCTTCAGTGGCATTTTCCTTAGAGATGAGCATATGAGAAGTCTAACCGCTTGTTCTCACCGTTGACACAGTGAAAAAGTTTGGAGAGAAAGCTCTATGATATCATCGGACAGACTGTTGATTCTACTAGATCTTGGACCTACCTAGATTTCCCTCTCAACAATTCCCTGCTAAACCATATGTGGACCAGGTCGGGTTTCAGGTTCGCGTGAAAGTAAGAAACGCATGAGAGAAATGCGAAACTCCACAGTAGACGAAATGACTAGATGTCGGATGCGGCATCGACACATCATAGATGAATGTCAACTGGACCACATGACGCGAAGTGGCTACTGTATCTATCTAGTACAACACCTGTTTCTCCCACTTCGGGGTCGCAGGAGTATTGCCCTTGAAATATGTATTCTGCCTATCTTTACTAGCCAAGTCTACCGCCTACGTGCTAATCCTACCTACATGCAGACCGCCGGTGATTGCGATATCAGCGCCAGTGGTGTAACTCGCGGCGTCGCTGAGTAAGTAGATGACAGCACCAGTGAGATCATCCCGCTTCCCCATGCGCTGTAAGGGTGGCTTCTTCTCAAAGACCTCGGCCATAGAAGGCTTCGCATTTCGCACCTCCTGCGTCATTTCGGTGTCGATGAACCCGGGAGATATGGTATTGACTCGAATTCGACTTGGTGCCAGCTCGACGGCCAGAGCCTCAGATAGTGTCTTGACTGCGCCTTTGGTTGCACCGTACGCTGACATGTGGTGGAATGGAAGAACAGTATGGGCGGTGATGGAGGAAATTAAGACGAGGCTTCCACCGCTCCCTTGTTTCTTCATCTGCTCCGCTGCAAGTTGTGCTGTGAAGTATGTTCCAATGACCTGCAAATATAATTAGTCTCGAGTCGCTGCTAACGAGCCTGCCTGGTTGAAACAAACATTGACATCGTGGATCCTCCGGGCCTCTGGCCAGCTGGTCTCCTCAAATGGCTTCTCCAAAGCCAGGCCGGCACAGGTAACACACCCATCTAGGCTCCCCAGCACGGTCATTGACTCTTGGAAGGCTCTTTTTAAGCCCTCTTCGTTTGTTACATCGGCCTGGACGTATTTGACCTTGACGCCATGCTGCTTTGAAAGGGTGGAAAAGTCCAGACTTGGCTTATCTTTGATATCCATTGCCAACACATTGCCCCCCATCTGGGCGATGGCATCAACCAGTGCGAAACCGATTCCCTGGGCACCTCCCGTCACGACGTAGTTTCGTGACGTTAGATCAAAGGCTCTTCGTACACTTGCAAATGCTGTCGTCGCCATGTCTGTTTTCTTTGGAGATGGAGAAAATAAGCTGTGTAGCCCGGGAATTTGAGGAGCAATGGTTTCTTTATCTAAGGAAATGCTCTTGGAAGATATTGAGATCACCAGGAGGCGACTGTGGTTCTCATGCACATACATACTAAGAAAGCTGGCTATTCAGCATCTTGGTAATACCCCGCTGCTAGCCAAAGTCGGAATATCGAAACATCGGAACATTCCTAAGACAAAGGAGGTTCCGAACTTGGGAGAACAAATAGTTCCGCCGGGCGATTTTGAGCGGCATGAAGGTGACTGACCTTACGCAGGGACTTGATCGTGCTCCGGCCGGTACTTGGCCCATGGATGGCATTGTGAAGGTTGATCGGACGGGGGTAAATCGGATGCCGGCGCCGGATTGACATCCGACCATCACAAACGCTGCTGATTAAGCCGTTGACCAATAATTGCTTGCTTCCGGCGGTCGTTCTTGTCACAAGATGGCACAATACTAAAGGAGAAAGGATGACCCCAAATGTTCAGGATAATAGAACAAATCACCTTCAAGGGACACAACGACAAACATCATCATGACTGGAACTAATCGCTGGAGACAACTCGATGTCGCTATCATCGGAGGCGGCATAGGTGGACAAGCTTGTGCGACTGCTCTCCGAAGGCAGGGTCACAAGGTCACCATTTACGAGCGGGCAGACTTCGCCGGTGAAGTCGGGGCCTCGATCTCCTGTGCCGCGAATGGCACTCGGTGGCTTGAGGAATGGGGCGTCAACATTGAACTCGGTGATCCTGTCATCTTGAAGAAGCTCATTAGCCGTGACTGGAAGACGGGCGAACCCGTCAGCGTCTATGACCTGTCTGACTACAAGGAGCGCTGGGGATATGTATGTTCAGCTTGTCACCTATCAGCCTGATACTAACCTAACTGTTACCCCCATTAGGTCTACTACATGTTTCATCGGCAGTACATGCATAGAATGCTCAAGGATAGTGCCAGCGGCGAAGGAGAGGGCATTCCGGCTAAACTCGTTGTCAACCACAAGGTGAGTGGTCCAGGTCCCAAACTGATGCATCCATGGATCTGATATCTTCCTAGGCTGAAAAGGTCGACCTTGAAACAGGCGAAATTACCTTCACCAACGGAAACAAGGTCAAGCACGACGTCATCATTGGTGCCGACGGTATCGGGTCGACAGTTCGTCAAGAGCTTGGCATCAAGGCAATCAGGAACCCAGCCACTTGCACATGTCTGCACTCCAATGTGGACACTGAAAAAGCCGTCAAGCTCGGCCTAGTTGACTACTCCAAAAACAGCGCTATCGAGTACTGGGGTGGCTACAACACGCACTACAAGATCGTCCTTTCTCCTTGTAACGGCGGTCGCCTTCTGTCCTACTACTGCTTCTTCCCGCGGGAGGCTAGCGATTTGGCACACCAGAGCTGGGACCAGGCGGCGACTGTCGAGGAGCTGCTGGCGCCATATCCCGACCTCGATCGCCAGGTCTTTAAGCACCTAGAAATCAGCTACGAGGTGCGCCCATGGCGTTTATGGATCCATGAGCCGTACCCACTGTGGCAGAAAGGCTTGGCTTGCATTTTGGGAGACGCAGCTCATCCGGTACCAAGTCCATGTCCTGCCACGAACGAGCGGCGTGCTGCTAACTGGTGCCCTAGATGATGCCCGATCAAAGTCAGGGCGCGTGCCAGGCGATTGAAGATGCCGCCGCTCTGGGTCTAGTCTTCAGCAAAGAAAACTTCAACGGCGACATCCGTGAGGCACTCGAAGTGTTCGAAGAGGTCAGGAAGCCGCGGGGAACCAAGGTTCAAGCCGCGTCAGCCCGGGCCAGAGAGAACATCAACGAGCGTATTGGTGAGATCCATGGCGCAAATCAAATCCGCGGGAGTAGATGCACTGACTGGTCATAGGTTTCTCGAGTAACACGGATACGACAGTCTACGCCGTGCAGAGTGAGGAAGATAAGCTCACCATCGATGAAATGAATCTGTAAGTATCTTTGTGCTCTTAGACACCGAGACGAGCCTTACTAAATCACCTAAGCTATGACATGAAACTTCATGTCAAGGACACGCTGGCCAAACATCGGCAGGGTGAAGCTTAGCTGGAGTATAAAGGGCCTAGGTAGTGATAAGGAGAAAGATGATTCCGAACATTATTTCGCCACATAAGCAGTGATGTGTTTAATAAATCCGGGTCTCGAGCCCCCACGGGAGTGCTGTTCGTGTCATGCGTAAAACTATAAGGTGTTTGGGCGGAAAGTTCGAATTGTCCTTACAGATCTCCATGGAGGTCACGCTAAGCTTGGCTGTAGGAAACACATCCTAAGTCGATTTCACTATGCCGAGAAGCCGTACGATCACGTTAAAAACATAGGGTAGCTGGGGTAAGAGGGAAGGCTTTGGGCGATGGAATTCAGATCCTCGCCATCATAACTTGCCCTCTCCTCGGAAATACTTTTGAGCTGCCATTTCATCGGGGTAGGACCCGGTTGCCTCCTTGTAGTGGTCGTTGAACTCCCCTTTGTTTTTCAGCACAGCCTCCAGATCTTTAGCCATGACTTCAATCTTCTTTGGAGGCTTTCCGTCCACAGCATCTTTCAGACTCCTATGCCGTGCCAAGCTGATGGCACTAACCAGGACTGTTTCATCAATCAGTGTTAGCAATTCTGACGGCTTCATTTCTAGAACGTGGCCCAGGCTTACGATTCCGAATGTCTCGCCCGTTGAGCTTGAGATTGGTCGGGTACTGTTCCTTGCTTAAAACCACGTCTCGTGCCGTAGATCGAACAACAATGGTCGGTTTAATGGCTGAGCCACCAGTTTGCGAAGATTCAGAACCACCTTCCTGGTCCTGGTCCAGTTTGTCGAATAGCTTTCTCCAAATTTCTGTCCGCTCCGCATCGGTGGGACGCTCATATTGCACTGCTAGATGAATGCGAGACATCACAGCCTCGTCGAAGAGGCCGATTCCATTGGACGCCTTAGACGCAATAGAGAATGTGGTTAGAGGAATACGACAATGAGAAAAGTCGAACCGATACTCACGAGAAATAAAAGACCTGGAAAGTATTCCATCGAACGAAGAAAGGCTACGGGACAGATATTAGTACAGCGAGAGGAGTGCTGCAGAGGCATTAATCTCAAGTTATGAGAACCCACCAGTAACGAGAGCGTTGCGGCCAGTCTGCCCAGGCTCCCTTTGTTCCATATAAACCTCAGCTTCATCAATGAGCACAATGGCGCCCCAGATAGCTGCACGGCTAAGCCACTTCATCAACCGTTTCTCCATCTGAACTTCCTCCGTGCCGAGATCTGCTACAGAGAGACTTAGGAGGGGTCGTCTGGTCTTTTTGGCGATCAACTCCACCGTCATGGTCTTTCCAGTCCCCGGAGAACCTGTCCTCCTCAGTAAGTACCTGTTCCGTCTTGTGCTTCCTGAGAAGAGAAGTAGGAGTAAGCATCAAGCCTGGGCATACCATGAAGAAATATGACCTGTCCTCGTCCTTTACCTTCGATAAAGTCTGCGCTCCAATCAGTGGTCCATGGTTTCAGAGCAGTGCCCTTTCGAGGGGACCCAGCCACCGCTTCGATCATCTCTTGCTTCTCCTGGCTCATGATCAAGTGCTTCATTGGGTTGCTGTCCATAACTAGATCCTCAACGAAGCTCATATCAAAGATCGCTTGCGAAAGTCAGAGATTTCAAAGGACGGTGATCAACGTAGGCTACCACTCACCCCACTCTCGCTTCCCGAGTGCAAATCCCAGAACATGTACCGGAAGAAGGAGATAATGAGCGAGGTCAAGCTCATTGGCCGCTGAGCACTCCATGTCATTGAATTTTGAGAAGAGCGGCTCCCCGTGCAGATCCTGGGGTTCTTCACCAGAGACATCTGGCACTACCAAGTTGGGCGAGTCCAGAGCCTCCAGCATGTAGCTTTGGTGATCCACGATGATGTCTCCTTGATACTACAATAGTGGCGGTCAGTCTTAGTCTCGGGCTCAAGATTGCAGTGTGTAATTTCAGCTAAATCCACTTACGTGATACGGCTTGTCACTGATGACGAGTCCGTTATACCGCATGTAGCTTTGTTGATCACAGATAATGCGATAATAGCGCTTTCCACGCTCGATCAGCTGGGATCGTAAAGCTTCCGGGTCGGGCGCAAACTTGGTCGGGAATGCAGCGAGGTCTGTGATGACCTGCACACCGTAGAAGCGGTTTATGTAGATGATGCGGGCCCGCCGCCGCAGGCGCCCATTATCATAAGCAAGGTTCCAAAGAGTCAGTTGCCAGCGGTCTGTAGGGTGTGGATCAACGAGTGGTGACTGGCTTCCGTTGAACGACAAGTAGAGAAAATCCATAACAACGAAACCGGCCAACTTCTTGTCGCTGCCCTGCGATCGCAAGAAAACAATATCCCCCGGTTTAAAAAGAAGCCAAAGGAAGTCGTATGATGCCCGACCAGAGCTGTACAGATCCAATTCAGGTTTGACGATATTGTCCCACGCCTCCTGTACCGGAGGAGCCGTTAGTAACGTCTGGATATGCTTGCAGGTTCTCTCATCGCAAGAGACTCTGACTTGAGATCCCGTGTCCGGATTGCGGACGACGGCTTTGCTCTGGCCCGTGGCATCCCGGTGGCCCAGAAGATAATGCAAGTCATCCCAGTAGTGGAAAAGCTCCTTGAAGGGGTACACGAACGTCATTTCGTGATCCTGAATGTTGTAGCCGGGATAGTAACGAATCAGTGCCCGCAACACGTTCTGAATATACGGCGAGTGTACACGAATCCGTGTGGGGTATATTGTGCGCGCCCGAAAGTCAACATCCAGACTGAACTCCTCTGGATCCTCAATGGAGAAGTTCTTTCGACGTTGGCTCTTGCGAGGGGGGTTCTTTAAGTGCTCACCATCTACCCAGGCGTCAATATCCAGAACAGCGAGGTCTCTTCTTTCACGTCTTTCACGATCATCTTGCCGTAGGCCCTTAAACGGTAGCCAGGAATATCGAAATGTCTTCTTCCCTCCCTCGCTGCAAACTACTAATCAGTACGTCTGGGGGACTACTCTGTCGGGGGCAACTGACTTGCAAACTAAACGATAAAGGATCTCCTGACTGTTTCCAGTGGACGGAAATTGAGTCGGGATATATTCCTTTTCATCGGATATGGCAACAGTGTTGGAACCAATATTGACGGGCTCATCAAATGACCTGGAGAGGCCAGTTTCCTGTTTCTTTCCTCGTGGCACATCGTCACACTTGTCCTCGAATGCTAGATTCACAGGTGCCACGCCAAATCTCATTTGTTCCAATAAGAGGTCCCAGTTTCCTAGCTGATCCACATCCTGTGATGATACTCTTTCTTCATCCACGTATCCCCCGTTTGTTTGGTGATATCGATGTGCTGACACCACAGGCTGAATATCCTGTGATGGTATTCCTCTTTCACACTGGTCTGCCCAGTTTTGTTCGTGATATCGATGTGCTGACACCACAGGCTCAGCCTCTTGCGTCCTAGTGCGTTCTGAAGAAGTCATGTTCTTCTTTAGCTGTTTGAAAGTACCAGCGGAAAGGGTTGTAAAATAGGTATGGAAGGGAAAACAAGAGATGCGCCATATGAAAGCGGGCTTCTAGACGGTCTAAGAAGAAAAACTGCTGTCTCCTCGATAATTAATTATAGAACGTGCCGGTGCGGGGTACTAATTAGAGGCCGATGACGACTCATGCAATAATACGCCGTGGGCTGCCTCGGGCGTAAACGAGGCTTGAGCATTGTGTGTTGAATGGACGACTTCTCAGCTCGCTGCCCGTAGGTACATTGGTTAGCGGCTCGCCATCTCATTTCCAGCCTACTCGGTGCAACCCAAACGATACCTTTCTAACTCAAACCCAACCTTGATCACCGCCATTAGCTCAACCCCTTGTGGAGGGCTGCCTTGGCTGTTGACAGGTTGCTTCAGCCACACAACTTCTGATGATGGATGTCTACACATATAAAACCCCTCATATAACCACATGTATCCCTTCGCATTGATCTCCATTGTGAATCATCTGTGACCATGTCATTTGGTTGGAGCGCTGGAGATGTTTTCGCCGCATCACAACTCCTCTGGAGCTTGTACAAGGCTTTAGACGGAAAAGAAGGCGCGCCAGAACATTACCGAAGGTCTGCATCAACTCTGAGGGCCATTCAGTTTCGGCTACGGTACCTAAGCGAGGTGGTGGGAGAGGACACGAGCCCGGACCCCCTGACTGAGACCGAGGAAGCCAGCTTGCTCGAAAGTATGGATAAAGATGACATCCGCTACATTATTGTCGGCCTCAAAGTTTCAGTCGGAAAGCTTGAAGCCCTGGTAGCCAAGGGTTGTAACTTGCGCCTGGAGCCGGCCAACAAGAAACGTCGTCGCGACTGGCCGATGGATCAGATCCACAAGCTGCGCTGGTACACACTAAATCAGGGCGAGGTGGATAGTTTGATTCAGCATATACTGGAACTCACCGCTCCCCTATCGGATCTACATCAAAAAATCAGCACGTGAGTTTCTTCCCTCGAATCGAAAAGCATTACTCATGCTAGAGGTACGAAAGCTAACTTCGGGGACAAGTGCTTTTATGAAAGAGCTGGCGGCTAACCAAGGGGTGTACCACGAAACACAGTTGAAATATCTCAAGGCCATTCTGGAACAGGTGACTGTGATTGCAACGGGGCCTGCGCAGAACCGACTGCTGGATCTAAACAAGAGTGAGGAGGAGAAACGACAAGTGTCATTGCTCCACACTGGTCCTGAGCTTGGCATTCCTTCGGCAGCCAAGCCTGAGCCAACAGTCGGGTCAGCGCTCTCTCATCTCACGAGTCTTGCTCATGAGATTGTGAGTGCGGGCCTGCAAACAAGGGTGATGAACTTGAAGGCTGATCATCACGTCAAAAACATCTTCACCAATTGGTACAAAGGGGCAATCCCGCCGCGTTTGTGGCTACATGGCGATCAGGCTGGCGCCGTTAGTGCCGTAGCCTACATGGCCGTTCGAGATCAAAGACGGCCCACCATTGCCTTCTCGGGACGCCACGCTGCCGGTGGCCGACTACTCACGGACAAAGAGAAGCTATACCGGATGATATACTCGCTCCTCTTTCAGCTGTTGCAGCAATTGGAAGATATCCCCACCCTAGCCGTTACCGGCGTGGACCGGCCATTTACTGATCTTCAACTGTCCATGGAGAGCATGCCACTAGCACTCCAGTACATGCGGTGCTTCCTCAGTTTGCTCCCAGAGTGCATCGTTGTGGTGGACGGGTGGCACTTTATCAGCCAGGATGCCGGAGAGCACGTAAAGCAGACTCTCAAGACTTTCTTGGACCTGTTTGAAAAGTCACAGGAGAATGCAGGGGATGAAGATTGGTGCATCAGGCTACTGCTCACGTCACCCGGGAACTCGTCAATGCTTCGGGAGCTAGGGCAATCATATGTGCACGACTTTAATCTCAGGGGTCGACTTAACACTGGGGCAAAACTATACACAATCCTGCTCGGCATGGACTGGTAATTCGCCTTGATTGTTTGACGGAATCATCAAACTTTGTCTCACAAGTATAGCCAGCACAAATACCTATTTCACATAGCTACCCAATTGAGAGAAGCACTAGGCACCAAGTCAAAAAGACTCCATGAGGCCAGGGGGCAGGGGCTTCAAAGAAATTCAACGGAAAGAAAGGCCTTATTCCTTTACCGTTTGATCAGTTTTTGCCCTGTACGCCGCCGGGTCCACCTGAAATGTTTTTGTCTTTATGGTTCTCCTCATTCTCCCAAGACTACTCCGGTTTCGCTCATATGTATAGCCATGGCTTCAGCCGATGAGTGGCGACCGCTCTACGGTATCTGCGGGGTCTTCCTTGGAGGGAAGTTGCAGATCTATGAACCCCAGCCCGGCTGATTGGGAGCGGACGCCATCGTCCTTGAGGGTCCCTGCATGCCAAATGCCGATGGAGAGAAATCCGAGGCCGTCCAGGCTTCTAACAAGTCTACTACCTGTAATATAGGCATTGAAAACAACATCTAGCATGTAAAAATGAAGCTAATCCCGAGCAATAAGGTCGTCAGACCACAGCGTCCAAGAAACGACGGCGATCCCTCAGCTGGGGCTTCATGCCATATCCCCCTTCATGATGCCTGTCAGGGGATTGCCGCCCGCGTAAGGGATACCTCTCCACACACAAACATTAGATCCCTGCACGACCTGTGGGCAGAATCGGACCAGCGTTGTCGCATGACCCGTCTCCAATCCATATTTATGAGGACATTTGTCCCACGCATTCCCGAAACTCGCCCCGGCGAATCTGTCAACTTAACCCTGGTACGGCAAGAAACCATGTTTGTGAAATCCCCAAGCTCAGAGCCTTGCAGGTGAAGCAGTTGGAAGCCTTGGGCACAAGCAGTCACCTCAGCTCATCCAGACAGGTCGCAGCCACCAACGCCGGGCTCGCTCACTCACACTCATTGGCTTGTTCCCTCGCTCGTAAAGCTTTAGTAGCGTTTGAGGACTCAGGAAAATGCTTGAATTGACTCATGCACCCAAGCCTCTAGAAGAAACGTGCGACCCTGCTCTCATGGCAAACAAGCATGAGCTCGCTAGACTGCCTGGACTATTTGCATCCACGCAGAGAATTTAGCGTGGCGCAAGGGTCAGTCAGAGAATAAGGTCCTATTGATGAATGTGTGTGGCTGGGCCACGGGAAAGGAGATGGGACGCAAGACAAGGCTTTTACTTGGACCGGGCTGTGGTAAGCAGAGCAGAGGCAATGGGACCAAACACAATCAGAGGCGGCCCAACAGCCAAGTGTAACGAAAGCCAAATTACATGTCATTTCGATGGGCCTCCGTCCTTGCAGCCATGCTCACCGCCTGAGATGAATGAGGTTGTCTCCATTTCAATGGACCTGGCATTGCGAACCTGAAGTTGAGGCTCCCGATTGTCTCACACCCCCAGCAAACATTTACTGCAAGATCTGCACTCATCCGCCTCTTGCACGGATGTCACCTTGGCAGGGAAAGGGCCTAGACCAGGCGGGGTGAGCCTTTCGCGCAGGCTGCAGGGCAAAGACAGCTAGTCACCTCCGCATGGGTGTTCGTCACTTAGCAGCTCCTCCGTATCGCTGCGGCGTTGCTCGGGCGCGTAGTTGGGACTGCTTGTAAGATGAGCCAGCGTATTTCGGTACCCTGGCCTTGCTGGATGCCCATCTCTGTATGAGCGGCTGTTGGGGCTCTGGTGACGTCTGGCCGAACCATCCCCTGAGTCGGCAAGCCCAAACTCAGGGGAGGGGAGCATCCACTTGGTGCTCACACCCTGGCCTCTTTGAATCTTCTTGTTTTCTTGTTTGCTCATTTGGCGAAGCGGAGTAGGTCTTCTGAGGCTTGCGCAAGGCGACGGTCCACTGGCCACGCCCCAAGCCTGCCCACTACATTTCACTGCTTCATACACGCAGGAGGCCCCTGCGGGAAGGTGAGTCCATTGGCCAGTTGGCTGTATCCGCCGCCTCTAGGCCAATATCGTGTTCTTTGATGCTGTTCCTGACAAAGACGTCACTAATACCAACAACAACAGTGCCTGGGGCAGAGCGCTGGCGGCATCTCTTGCGAGATGCGTAGAGTTGCGCGCCATGTCCCGCTGAACAAAGAAGAAATTTGATCCAGCGTCCTGTATCAACTACCAATGTCCCTGCAGTGAAGAGGCATCCAGCGTGTCCTTGGAAACTTTGACCAACTACAGTGTCAGGAATTGTTACACAAGAAGGGGTAATAGCGAGAGGCCACTATGCCCAAGCCTAGCCAGAAAGCTCAATAGAAACACAACTGTCAGAAAAGATGATCATGAAGCTATTCACCAGGCAGGCCGAGCCGCTGTATACGGGTGAGCACGACGGAACCGTGCAGCCATGCCATACATCTGGACAGAGCCACCCCTGACCAGCACGAGCTGTCAGCCTGCTCCCCGTCCCTTAGTGCCAGACTACCCCTGCTCTATCATCTGGCACCCAAGAGCCGGAGTCCCCGCGCACCTACGGAGTAGACCTCTAGGAACTGCTTTTGCTTGGTTTCAGTCCACTCACGGCCCCTCACCCAACGGTGGTCCCTTTGGGGCCTGGCCATCTTGGACCGGTTGTGCTGTCGTTCTACAACTCTATTTCTCAAATGCCAGGCTGAAATATGAGTCCTGCATAGGCAAAGCGGTTGAGACAGAGCGTCGCTGGCCAGAACACGGCCACATGTGGCCCGCCCGCCTACTGCACAACAACAGGAGCGGGGGTGACCTTTTCCCGGGGTTTCTCAGCTCTGGTGCCATCCATGTCTATCCAGCCTTCTTAAGGTGGGCTACTAAGTCGCCATCATGCAAGGATCATGGCTCACTCATGTCAAGACCAGTGCCTGAGCCTGTGGGGCTGGTTCCTCTCCTCTCCCAGCCGGACTCTGAGAGGGGAGTGGCTTCTCGCGGCCTGGAGCGTCTGATACCTCAGGCTCCTTGTCATCAATGGCATCTCCGTTGGCCACAGTATCAAAGAGCAAAATAATGTCACAGGCTTGGTAGGTCAGCCTCTGGGGGGCCAGGGTGTTGAGGTGGGTTGGGAATCTGAGCATCTAAATATGCTGGAGCTTCTCCCTCCTACCGCAGCTTCGATCTGCAACTTCTTCTGTTCATCATTAGATTCCGCCTCTCACTCGATATTCTCATTCAATCTCCCTCGCAAGAACCGTTCACTGTCCACGGTCGTTCAGCAAACAAGTCCCTACTCAACCAACTGTTTTCGTCGCAGACATCGAAACCAAGCTGCCCTCCGGTTGACCATCCTCATCCACCAGTTCCCCGTTACCGACACCCATTACATTTGATTTGCGCAAATCTCTACAAATAATAATGTCCGGAGCAGAAATCATCGTTCCAATCGCCCTATTTTGCGGCAAGTTTTTCGCCCAGTTCAGTATCAGTCTGCTCGATACAGACAACGATGCAGAAGCCTTCGTCATGCTCGAGAGCAACGTCTTAGACGACATTCACGATGCCTACTTGTTTCATAGGAAGCTTATGAGATACGTGGGAAAGGAGGAACTACTGAAGGAACGCGCTATGGCCGCAATTCGCAAAACGGAGGAGGCCATGAAGAAATTCCACAAACGCCTGAAGCATGAAGGGTTCAGACAGAATCTGAAGTTTGCACTCAGCGACCGCAGAGCGGCTCGCAGCCTCCTGCGGCCGCTTCAATCCGCACAGTCAAATCTATCCCGCCGAATTGACTGGATGCGGAGCGCGTTGGAAAGCAGATTGAAAGCAGCATCACCTTCAAAAAGCGGTCAAGAGAGAGTTTCAACTATTTCTCTCAAGGCTTTCTTTTTACTAATTGATTATTTCCTTGGTCTCATTTCGGCTTTCTATCCCAGTGCCGCAAATGTTCTCATTCCCCCTTCTCTCAGCCTTTGGGAGAGGACTCGATTCTTCACTCCGCCTGTGCGTATTGATGTCCCCAAAAAGGGATAGAAGACATTGTGGCAGGTCACCAATGTGTTCTTTATTATAGTTGAAGCCCGGCCCTTGATGGGTTAACTGAGTGACAAGATCGTGGCAGGTCACGGCAGTACTAATCAGGACACAACTTGGGATAGAGCACCATTCATTGCTGACAAACTACCTGCTTGAAACACCATGACTACGGACAGAACTGAAAGGGGGAGGGAAAGACAGGCCAGCTCCGTAACCTCACTGATTGGCGGTACTTGGGCCTGGCTCCTAGCCGGCCTCGAAAGTCACCGAGTGACCATCCTCGAGACTGGACAGCTTCTCGGTGTCAGGCTTTGGCTGCTCAGGGGCGTTGACTTCCGGATGTTGCTTGTCGCCTGCCTGTTCCTTGTCGTCTGAGGGTATCGGCCAGACAGTATCGGCATCCACCACAGCAGGCTTCGAAAATTTGGTGTAGCCATTCCAAACAAGTCGAATCTCGGGAAAGACAATAAACCCAGGCTCATTTGCGACCCACACGGCCTCCCACTCAGAGGGCTGAGCCAGAAGATGAAGGGCGCTGTTGGCAGATCGTTCAAGGATTCCTGTGATGCACCTCTCGATCCTATCCTCGGGCCCCCGGTCGGTTCTGAGGGACTCCAGGCGCAGGGCATCGATAATGACGGGAACCATGGCGAGAGTTCTTTCCTCCCTTGGATCACCCTCCTCGAACCAACGAGGCGGGAGCGGGAGTAGGGTTAAGAGGGACTCCAGTAGAAGATACATGCTTTCACGCCAAATAGCAGTCAAGTCCTCTCCTGCGCTCTTGTTAATCTGGATTTTGTGTTTATAGTCGAGTTTCAGCTTACTGTGTCGGTTATCATGAGGGACGCATATGAATTGGTAGCAGCTAGCGATCTCTGGGGGCAGCAGACATTCTTGAGGAGGACAGTTCGGGTTCATGCGCTTGAAGATCAACTGTGCCAGGAAGCATTTCACTGCGGAGGCTCGTGTAGCTGTGTTGGAGATGGACGCGGACCAAGTCCCGCCATTGACAGGCTTCCCGGCCATGCAGACGAGTTCGTTTTCGTCGAAGAGAGATTCTGGAACAAGGGGCTGTGGTCGGAAGGGGGTTTCGATGCACGTTTCGGTAAATGAACTGATAAAGTCTTCGAATTCGACGACTTCTGCGATTTGGGGAACGCTCGCCAAGGGGTGCATACGACGAGAGAACCACCTCAATGAATCGGTTCTGGGGTCGGCTTCTCGCTTGATCATTTGAGGCTCTGGGATGGTATGCACAGGCTCCCCGTCCTTGACGACTTGGACGGAGGGGGTGGGAATGTACAAGACCAGAACCAAGGCTCCGACAAAGCCGACAAAGCCGGCGACAAAGCCGATACCGATAGCCTGGCCAACAGTGAGACCCATGGTGAAGGTAAATAAGGTGCAGAAGGTGAAGAAGATGTGGAAGGGGATGCGATGCTGGACAGTCAGTCGATGCGCTGGGGGCTCCGGATTGCTTTTGTACAACTGGCTCGCCTGCTGCTCAGACCAACACAACCGCGGGCAAAGAAGGACTGTGCCTCCCTGCATAAGGAGGCGTTTGTGCCGTGGTAGCGTGGCTAATTGCGTTGCCTCCCAGCCCTCCCCAAGTTATTGATGTTGGTATTGTTGTTTGTTTGTGCTGTTAGCGGCCGGGGATGGAGGTGTGCTAACTACCGACACCCTTGGGGGTTTGTCGACTGATGTCTGAGGTACCTGATACATACTCCCCTCAACAGGACTAACCAATTTTGGACTCCTGGTGATGGCATCCATGCAGCTCTCCGAAAGTCACGTATTGGAATTATTACCTCCAGCTCCATCTGGCTGGCGACTTCCTAGGCTTGCCTGTTGTTTCCTGAGGCATCCAAGTCGGTCGGTCAGCAAAGAGTGTCATAATGGCCAGGGCAGCCATCGATATGCTCTCCAAGCCTGCTTTTCTCTCATCTCCTCGACAGTCTTTTCTTCGTTCAGCCGACCCAGTCTTTCTTCATCCAGTCGATCCAGGATTTGTTTGTTCAGCATACCCAAGATGGAATTCGATCTGATCATAGGAGTTGATTTCGGCATGAGCGGTAAGGCCCCTTTCTCATTGACTCGTTCCAACGCACAGTCTAACCAGTGCCGACACAGGGACGGCGGTCGCATACCATCAACCCGGGGGCTCCCTTGGCCTAACCAAAAGCGAGGATGTGATCTGCCTCCTCTGGGGGACCGACGATACGATCGAGAAAATCCCAACGAGACTTGCTTACAGGCAAGACGGCCACAGAAGGGAGCTCATCGCCTGGGGAACGGACATTCCCATGGACAACAAGGCCATACTCATACAAGAATGGTTCAAGACAAAGTTCGGGGGCCCAGGAGCTGACCAAACACAAGTTGAGAAGCTATTTCTCGACTATTTGAGTCGACTCCATGCAGAGCTGGCCCGGCGGTTTACCAGCGATGTACTGTGTGGGAAGCCCTGGGCCGAGGCGAATATCGCTTTTCATTTCAGTACACCCAGCATTTGGGATACCGCTATGGTCGGTCGTTTCAAGGCCTTGGTCGAAGCTACAGGCTTTGGCCAAGCCCAAACTGCTGTCCACGGCCGCGGGGTCCGGAGAGTTGATGTCAGTCTCGTTGAGCCGCAAGCAACAGCAGCTCTCCACCTCTGCGCAAAAGACGCGCCGGTCCAATTCAAGGTGAGGAGCCCCAAACCCGGTCAACCAATGCTTGCTGATAACTGTTACTTAGAACGGACAGTGTGTCATGGTCGTCGACGCTGGCGCCGGCACAGGAGTACAGCTTCGCCCCCGAGTGCCATTCGTTCTCTGGCTGACTGGTCCCAGGACTTCTCCCTTCTTAGAATCAGGAAGGATGAGCGGGGCGCTTCTCGGTTGGACGAGAAGTCCCCTGTCTATGGTAAGTGGGCTCTAGCCTCTGGTGGTGATGGCGGTAACTGACTGAAGCCCCGAAAGGCGGCAAGATTGGCTCAGCCTACATTGACCAGGAGCTGCAAACCCGCATAGCAAACATCCTAGTGCCCTACAGTAGTCACATAAACTGCGACGCCCTCACTGCTGCTTGGATCATGAGATCCAGCGTCCATTTTCAGCAAGCCAAACACCAGTTTGGCACCAATGAGGCACAGAAAGGAATTCCTGTGCCTCACCTGAAGGACCCTGAGAGCGGTCTGGGGGATCGAATTCAGGATGGAATGCTAATAGGCATCCAGTAGGTTCCTAAGATGGAAGCCAATGTTCACGTAGCTGACGCAATATAGGAATGAACTAGAAGACTCCTTCAATAAGCAACTTGACAAGATACAACAGCGTATCCGAGATTTGATGAGCAACTGGCATACAGGCGGTAGACTGGCAAGCTTTACAGGTTCATTTTTACTTCAAAGGTACTAACAATCCAGGCAGCACTACCTGTTGCTTTCTGGAGGACTGGGTAGCTCGGCCTACGTCCAAAAGAAACTCCGGGACTTTTGCGCCAGACACGACGACCTGAAGAACACACATGTCGTAGTGTCCCATTGCCCTCGCATGGCCGTTTCAATGGGCCTTGTTTACGATGCTATGAGCAACCGGACGCTGTTGGCCGAGATCTGTTGCCGAACGTCGTTCGGCCTGGTATTCCGGATGCCAAATGACAAATCGCTGGTGTCAAGATTGAGATCAAAGTTCAGAGGTTTCAAGCCATGGGGCTTTCATCGTAGTCGAGACACTCTTGTTAGTGGTGTCCATTGGTTCATCAAGCAAGTCAGTTTACTTCACCGCACCCCTTGTCTAAGGATGCCCGCCTGCTGATACGATCCCAGGGTGACAGAGGTGTCAACGGTCGCGAGGCTACGCATCCCTACAAAGCCTCCTTCAAGATCAATGCACCGAGAGTCTGCGATGTTGAAATCGTAGCATCTCCAGACAAAAGTCTCTCGCCATCCGAGAAGGGTATACCAACGACGCAATCTCACCCAGATACTGTGTACATCAAGCTAACGGAGCTGAAGATCACCCGCAGAGTCGTGTCTTGATACACGTCGACCTCGAACATTCCGACCCGCTCGAGGATTTTACCACCTGGCGACAGGAGTCGTACGTCACATTCCTTTTTTTCGTCAAGGCGACAATCAAGCCGGCCGAGGTGAAATTCCGTTGTAGTGAGTAGAACTCCAGACAGTTGGCCGAGTCATACCACTGACCCTGAATAGTTGACAGCAAGGGGAAGGAGGTGAGTGAGGGTGTTAGTTTCTTTGCCGATGGCGGCCATACCATGCGCCCTCTTCTCATGGGCTTGGGCGAAGATGAGGAGTAGGGGAAGAGCAAGCAGTGTGAAGGTTTGGGTGCTTGTCATTGTTGGATATCGTCGGTTTCTTTTTCTTCTTGTCGTTCTGTTATTTCGAATCAGCGGTCACCATGCCGCATATGTAGCTCAGAATACCGTGGTTACCTGAATACGAGTTGCGAGTAAACATTGTAACGGCCCGCCTTGACACCCCAGCCTTGCCCCAGCCTGACCTCCGGTAGATTGGCAAGACCTCGAGGGCGCTCAAAGCGACGGGCTTGCCACTGCGTTTACTGGCATCTGATGGATGAGGCTTGGTACTGTGAAAGCGTCAGGGGAGACCTTGGACCTGCACCTGGCCACCCCAGGTTTGCCAAGAGTCACTTGGTGGTCGGTTTGCCCTACTCCACGACTCAACGTTCTTGATTCCCAGGGCAACAGCATCCCCACCAGTGAATGTGTTCTTTGTTATAGTTGAAGATCGACCCTCCATGGGAACTGAGCCAGAAGACCGATTCAGCATTCCCATCCTGGATAACAAGGACGAGGTTTCAGGAGATATTCCATTCCTGTTCTAGCTTCTTGACAACCTCCCAGTCAAAAGCGTGCGCGTGCACTTGAAGGCAGAGGTCTTGTGTGATTGGTGAGCCAGGGGTCCATGGCAGTTACACTAACCGTGTCTAGAGATCACCAGCGCCAGGGCCAAACTTCTCTTTTCAGGACCATCTTGCCGCCTAACGGCTTGGATTGCCCGGCCGATACTACAATCATGAGTACTCGACACATACGGGATAGTCCGAGTACGGTATATAAGTAATTAATTAACATATAGAAAGGAAGAGCATGTTTCTTCGGCTCTGCGGGCACCTGTTGGGGAGATGAAACACAGTCGGGGTAATGCAAGTTTAGTAGCTCCAGCCTAGCTTGTTATCCGAGCCAATAAGTGGTGAGATGGTGACAACCCTGGCAGCCTGAATGCTGGGAAGATGGTGTGCACCGGTTGATGCCTACTCAAAGAAATGTCGCTCTATCTCTAGATGCTTCTACAGCTCAACCTCGTTGTCACACCCAAGCCTGTGGTTGCCGTCGTAGCAGACATGGTGGAGATGAGTGAGGGCAATGTATTGCCGCTTGTTCCAAGCATGGGGGGAGCGCCTCTGACTTCAGCTCGTGCTTGGTCGTCAAGAAAGTCATGTTGGGAGGGCCAAGCCCTTCAGGCTACAAGTACCATGGAGGTACCTCAAGAGGTACTATACTCTTAAGCCACTGCTGGATGAACTTGGGCGTTCTCCGCCCAGACCTCTAAGCTGATCGGGAAATGTGATTGGAGCGCCTCAACTCCAGGCTCTAGGATTTGTAATCCATAAATCGCTCTTCTATGAGCAACACATCTTGTAATTGCCGCTGCGATACTTGTGCGCATATAAAGCCTCGGTCGCCCTGAGATCCAAGCGACAATCTCATTCAAACACGCCAATTTGAAACAAATCGCAACTTCATACCGGAAACCCTCGTTCACAATGTCTCTTGGCAGGAGAGTCCTTCTCAACAGCGGGCACAAGATCCCGTGAGTGACGAAAATTACCGCAAGGCGGGGAGATGGCTGACGCATTGGGTGATAGCCAGCTGGGTTATGGGACCTGGCAGTCGTCGCCCGGCGAGGTTGCCTTGGGTGTTTTTGAGGCCCTGAAAGTTGGTTACAGGCATTTGGTGAGTTCATAATTATTACTTGTTAGTGGTGTCGTGCCCTACTAACATGACATCAGGATCTTGCCAAAGTGTATGGATTGCTCCTCTTACACGCTTATCTGTTCCTCCAAAGCTAATGTCGTTTGCAGATACGGAAATCAGCTCGAGGTCGCTCAGGGTTTGAAGAGGGCTTTTCAGGAGATTCCAGGTCTTCGACGTGAGGACATCTTCATCGTATGTACCATCTCCCCGACTGGAACTCAGCAGCTCACTCAGGTCGTGTAACCAGACATCTAAGTTGTGGAACTCGTGCGTGCTTTTCCTATCTTGCTACTTGCTTCACTCACATCCTACCTAGTCAACATGATCCCGAAGTTGTTGAATCTGCTCTCGACGACTGTTTGGAGGAACTTGGTCTCGAGTATCTTGATGTAAGCAGTTTTTGGAACATGAACCTCGACACGATGTTGCTAGCCTAACACTTCCAAGCTCTACCTCGTTCACTTTCCAATCTCGTTCAAGCGGAGCTCCGTCCATGTCGGCCAAGACTTGTTCCCACTCACCGGGGGTAATCAGCCCGTTGGTGACGTCGCCATTGACGACACAATCTCGATTGTTGACACCTGGAGAGGTAAGTAAACATCCCTTACCTATGTCTAATTCCAGTCACTCATGTTGGTGGAATCTGCAGCCATGACCAAGTTACCTCGATCAAAGGCTCGATCAATCGGAGTGTCCAACCACAGCATTGAACATGTAAGTTGACGTGAACTGCAATATTTGTGATGCTTCTAGACGGGCTAACAGAAGCACTGTACTATTTTAGCTCAAGGCAATTATCAACGGTACATCTGTCGTTCCAGCAGTCAATCAGATTGAGCGCCATCCCCTGCTCAGGCAGGACGATCTGATTGCCTTCTGCAAAGAGAACAACATCCATATTACCGCCTATTCCGTATATCCTCCCAGTTACCATCTTGTTAGGGGTTGAACTAACTCTGCAAATAGGCTTTCGGGAACAACATGCTCAATGTCCCGTTGCTCTTCTCCCATCCAGACATCAAATCACTGGCCGAGAGACTCTCCCGCGAGAGAGGCGAGGATATTACCCCCACTCAGATCTTGTAAGCATCGTCGCGTATCTTTACAGGATATCAGTACACATCAATCTAACACGGCACTTCCACCTTGTCGTAGGCTTAGCTGGGCTCAGAGCGGTGGGCACAGCGTCATTCCCAAGTCGGTCTCCCCGGCTCGCATCGCCTCAAACTTTGAAGAAATTGATCTGTCACCTGACGACCTCCGAGTGGTTGAGGGAGTAGGCAAGGAACAGAGACGGTTCAACATCCCGTACATTGCAAGTAAGTGATAGCTGGGTTGACCATGAGCAAGCGATGATACTGATCGAGGGAAATCCGAACAGACAAGCCACGGTGGGACATCAACCTTTTTGGTGACGAGGCTGAAGCGCCAGCAACGCACAAGGTCATTATCTAGGTCGATCTTGCATGTGTTTTCGGTGAGGATCTCGGAGGGATAGCAATGGAATGGCAACTCGCATATGTACCTGGTAGTCCTAGTATCAGTGGCGGTTCATATATCAGGATTACCTTGGTACTTATTCTAGACAGAGTAAAGTATCCCGTCTCGATGGATATCATGCTTTTTACCGGCCCTCCCGCCATGGTTATATAGCAGTGACGTCTGGTGCTCCATGATGTGTCATGCATGTACTGCCCTGGTGAAGCATCCAATTCTAGCCTACCATCTCGTTTACGTTAATTGTAATAATGCGTCTCAAAAAAGACAAGACATCAGCCATTTGATTGCGGCGCTCTGTCTCTGGTCTCCTTGGGCCCTTAAGCGGGCGTTCAGATCAACTACACCAACAAGGTCAAAATCCCAACGACCAACATCAGCAGCTCTGATTTGACGCAATATACAAGTTGGACAAATTCACGTCACAGCAATCTCGGTCAGAGACCAAAAGAAAAAACTAATGGCTGCGTTTCTTGATCGGGAATTGCCAGTTGCCGATCAATACATCACTTGAGCCTCCAACACGTGGCTCAGGCGAGGGCACTCAACCAGGTCCATTGCGATACGAGGGTGCTTGCGCTAATGCGTGAGCCGTCGAGACTAACGGGCGTTACTAATGACCTTTTCATCATACTAGGTTCTCTGGGAATATCCACTCGTGCTTTCTTTCCACCTCCTCTTCAATCTCACTTGCGCCAACCCCTTGTCTCAGATTCAGTTGATCCACGCTCATCAGACGATTCGAGTCTGGGAATGAGAGCCGCACTTGAGCATGGGTTGGTGGAACATTCCAAAAGTTTGGATAACGATGAGTGCGTGTGAGAACTAACGATAATACAAGATAGTATATAAATCCAAGCATCGGAAACCAGCCTGGTTACAACAGCTTTTTCAAACCAGTCACTCTTTTCCACTTCTTCCCACACTCATTTAGAACACAGGCGTTGTACGCAGTTCACTCTTTACTTCTTGTGCTTATCACGTTCATCATCTTATTCTTGAACCAGAAAACAACTATTCAAAGACAAAAGAAAAAATGAAAATCCAATCGCTTCTTTTGGCTACCTATGCGGCCCTTGCCGCCAGTCGAGCTGTGCGTTGCAAGTCTCATGAGCATCTCTTGTACCATCGCAGCAACTATACTTTGCCCGGAGGAGAGCTGGCCTCAGGTACTCCTAGCATCTCAACGGATGAAGCTATCGCTTCGTATGGGCACAGCACTCCCTCGTCCCTATCCCTGAATGTGACCACCTTGGCCAGACTTATTCGTACAGCCGGTCCAATCGAGCACCATTCATCCTCCAACCTTCCGGTGGAGGCGTCTCTACCTACAACTACAGCTTTCGTTTTCGTGTCGACCACCACCGCCACTACTGTGCAGCCCACTGCTCCCACCATTTCACTTGTGGCGGTTAAGTCCAGTGGTGTACCAGAAACTATCAACCCCGACAAGCGACCCAAGAAGGGCATGTCCTTCACCAACCAAGACGTGGCACAGGCCTGGGGTCAAAAGAAGATTGGCTGGGCTTACAACTGGTGGACCGATCGAGGTGACATCCCCAAGGAGATGGAGTATTATCCCATGGTCTGGTGTCCCACCAAGATCGGTATGGACGGCTGGACAAATGATGCCGAGGCTGCCATCGCTTCTGGATCTAAGCATCTGCTGGGTTTCAACAAGCCAGATCAACACGGGCAGTGCGACATCCCAGTGGAGCAGGCTGTTGAGGGATACAAGAGTTACATGAACACGTTCAAGGGGCGAGCTCTCCTCGGTTCACCGGCCGTCACTAACAACCCCGCTCCTCGGGGTCTCGACTATCTTAGCCGGTTCCTCGACCAGTGCGGGAACGATTGCCATATCGATTTCCTCGTAACCCACTGGTATGGGGTGGAACAGAATGGAGTGTGGAACTTCCAGCGTCACGTTAACAGTACTATCGAGCTCGCCGCAAAGTACGGTATTTCGCAGGTCTACATTACCGAGTTTGGAATGACGGGAGCCGAGGTCGAGACAAGCAGTGCTTTCATTGAAGAAGTTGTGCCTTGGCTGGACCAGAACGAAGCAGTTGGTGGATATGCGTACTTTGGATTCTACGACGGCATTCTGATGAAGGGTGATGCTATCAGTGAGCTTGGCCAAGCCTACGCAAGGGCGGGCTAGAAGCTTGTGGTCATCATCCTGCTCTGCAGGGAGAATGTCTCCTCTGGGTTGACCCCTCTTTTTCTCTCCTACTTGACTCCAAGCAGTCTTTTTCTTTCATTTTGTCCCTTATTACTTAGTATTTTACCGTATTTGTCTTTGCTGGATCTCAGGCATAAGCCTATACCTCTGTATAAATTCTCGAAAGGTATGATCATAGATTCTGAGGCTGGCCGGCTCACAGACGCCCGCGGAGAGCGCGGAACGACGGAGGAGAGTGACGTCAAAGAAAAGTAATAACAGCCATTGCTTGACAATCATCATTCGGGACTTATCAGAAGCCGTCCATCACTCGCGTCGAATTACCCCGAGGGCGGTGGCCGCCCCTAAGAAATTTGACAGGTTAAGCGAGCGAACAGGGGTGAAGATCGACATCGATTGTGTGACTCTCCCGAAGCTAGGATGCGGCGGCAGGCGGGGAACCGAGTTCTAGACACTAGCGTTGGTGCAAGTGGTTAATTCAGGAAGCGTTCGAATCACCGGCGTCGTCGATCGTTGCTCACCTTTTCGAGCCTCGAGTAAGGTAGAGGGAAATGAGCCTTTGGTTAAGTCGACTTAGAAAACTAACGATAAGAAAATCCCGAGTGGTACTTTGGCATGGTACCTGGGACTTCGGGCTCGGACATAGGGGTAGTCACTTACTCGTCAATTACGGACTTTTGGGTGATGGCAGACAAGGCTTTTTTTAAAAGTGTTTTCATCTTCAGCACATGGAAAGTCCACCTCTCTCTATACCCCGTACAAATTTTGCCCATGCTTCATAGTTCTGTTCTCTTTCTTCCCAACTCAAGGCACCCTCGCCACCACAAGTACAACACAATCCCCCTGCAGCATTGGCTGTTTCGAGATGGTCGGTCTTTCTGGCTATCGGCCTTCGTAGGAAGAGTGCACGGTGTTTGTGGGTTTCCTATCACCCACCAAGAGGCACTACTGTTCAGAATCTGGATGTTGAATGCCACGGTGTTCATCTCTCTGGCACTGTCGCCATACTCTGGATAGCCGGGCATTCCGACGATGCTGTGTCGGTCTGTAGAGGCGTGAATCGTGTCCCCTTGTGTCAATGTTAGCGCCAGGATAAGAGATAAAAGGGAAGCAACTTGGCTGGCGTACATCCTGCACTTTGTGGTCGCCCAAGGTGTCATCCGCTAAGGCAGTCAGCAAACATATATTACGATTTCAAGGGATGCTGGAGGGATGTGTCACTACGTCCGAAGGCTTTGCCGTTATGGAGGATCCGGTAGGAAAGGTTCCGAGTGTCACGGTACTTGCAACCAACGCTTCGAAGCGTGAATATGAGATCGCTGACCGGGGTGCCGTCATGAATCGAGAAGAACATGTTGGAATACAAACCATGCAATTTGATTGCGAATCTCGGGCCTTGGAAGTGACTTTCATAACTTTCCGTCGGAGAACGGTCCAGGCGAGAGATCTCAAAGTGCAGCATCCCCACGGTATCATGACCAGTGGCCTGAGATACAGAGTTCAGCGGGGGTACCAGGGTGTAGCTCTGAGTAAAACTCCCACCTTGAATGAGGTTCAGGCGATGAAGGGGGGGTTCCGTAGCCTCAACGGCCAGTTCTCCTGAGATGTCGTTGACGCTGCCCGAGTAGATCTTGATGGTGTACTCCTTTTGAGAGGAGAAGGTGACAGACATGGCCTCGCGCTCTAATTATTGATATCAATTCCATCAGCACCTTGCTACATTGGTATCAGAAGAGCGCGACTTACGAGACATGGTAATGACACGGTCACCTCTCTGGGCGACCTTTACTGGGTGATCGCTGGCAGTGAACAGCGGGAACAAGCCAATTGATGGAGGCATATCATTGAGGGAGGAGTCATCAGTAACGGGAGTGAAGCGATTGACGGTTATTTCCAAGTCATCCAACTTGATGGTGTCCGACCGCTGGATGTCGGGATTCCATTGCGTGAAGGGCCCGACGATTTTGTCAGGAGTTGCCATGTTGATGGTTTAGGTCAAGGTCGTTTCTCAGAAATGTTGTAGATGTAGAAGTAAGTAGACGTTGAGAAAGGGTTAAAAGTCTCTTCTTGTGGGATCTGAAGCTGCTTAAGTAGTTGGCTGATTTTGAATGTGGCGACCTGCCCATGATAGAATGCTGGCTCTTGATTCAGGCCCACAGTCGTGATGGTTTCCGAGCGTACACTCTACGAGAAGTGGCATAACCTCACGCCGGTGACAAAGAAAGAGGTGTGCCGTTTATGCCACAACATCAAACGCGGCACGCCACGTATCCGTTGTCCCGGGTTGCTGCATGGCTAGTGTCTCGAACTAGACCTTTCACTCAAAGAATGGCCCCTTTGGGCCTGGAAAAAGTAACCAGCTTGCAATGAAGATGCAGTATTTGAATGAATATCCTGATCTCTGAGCGTCATTCAGCCCGTGTGCCACGTTTGGTTGGCACCTCATGTCAATGACACGTAGGTATGGAGCAGTTGTTGGCAACGGTTAGATGCAGATGTAACGGACCGGGAGGGGAACAACTCACGGGATACAGCTCGTGGTGATAAATAAAAGACATCTCATGATCATACACCATTAATCACCTAGTTCAGCAAACATCGTTCTTTGTTGAGCAGATGTGCAAGAGTCTCATCTCCAACTGTTGGTGGAAACAGAGCCCGCCGAGCATAGCCACCAGACAGTTATGTGGTGATCATAATCTCCCGTTTTCATATGGATGCTTCGATATCTACAAATTGTCTCTAAGCATATGATGAAGCGAGACATAGCGTCTTGCCCTCTCACATGTCCGACGTACTCAAGCCGGGCCCGGACCAAGACCGATGGTCCGAGAAAAGGTGTGGGGCACTATCGGCGGCTCTCAGCGCTCCGTCATCTCCGGCCGAATTCACCTCCGGGACGACGATGTGGTCCACAACGTGGGTCATTCTTGCATCCACTCATGAAAAATCTGCTCACGATGCAGAGGGACCCCATCAACTTGCTTAACGAAGCCGCTTCCCATCGGCCGCGTGGCCTAATGGCTAAGGCGCTAGATTTCGGTCTCTGAGCTCCCGAACTCTCTAGAGATTCCAGGTTAGTTCACTCACAGCATCAGCCATCGAATTCCCCACTAACATTGTCAAAAGGTTCGAATCCTGGCGTGGTCGAATGATCAAGCTCAACTTCCCTTTTTTTTGTCAAATTCCTCTCGTGTAGGTGGATACGGAGAGGATTTTTTTTTCGCCGTCAAGCCCTACACCGCGACGGCAAGCGCGGTTGGTAACTGACTTCTTTGTTCAAAAGAACTTGTTGGAAATATATATGGGCTTACATGGATTTTCTTGTTCAAGTTCCACTCAACAAGCCTTGAGTGTCATGCGTTACGTCTTGCTCAGTATTTCACTTGGCGAGACTTACCTACCCTACAGTGACATCAAAACTTGATGCATTTGAATCTTACCCTCTTCAGAAAACTTGCCGGAACCTGTAAAGGGATCATCACCCGTGCGTATAGTCGATACGAACGCCCTTGCTGCGTAGTAATCCTCTGAAAGGCAAAAGGTCTTAGTTATCGTCATTGGTTCAATCACGTCTCTAGTAGAGGCTATCAGCTAAATTAACAACCAACAAAGCTATCTACACGTGACAGCATCAACTGCAATCATAAAACACCGTAACCTGAAATGTGGCCACGCAACAAATAGCCCAATCCCTTTACAGCGATGCCTTAGGACGCCACTTCGCATATGGATGTCCATCTAGGCCAGGAACGAGGTGATCCACGGCCCCCGTGTTCACCAACCCAGGGTGGACTTGAGAGAGATCAGTGATACCGCAAAGTCTCATGGTTGTCTCAAGTTCGTCTTTGAGTACTGTGAAGTAATTAGCTCAGGCCGATGTCAGTTTTCCAAACAAGTACTTACTCTCGACATATTTCTTGACACCCTCTTCACCATAGTTGAGAGCATACGAGAATC
The DNA here is from genome assembly GCF_026873545.1 of Fusarium falciforme. Taxonomy (NCBI): domain Eukaryota; kingdom Fungi; phylum Ascomycota; class Sordariomycetes; order Hypocreales; family Nectriaceae; genus Fusarium; species Fusarium falciforme. The sequence goes on from NC_070546.1 coordinate 766,375, forward strand.
CCCTACCCACCCCCACGGCTCTAGCCCCCAGACACAATGCTTTGAAGACGTCGGTTCCACGTCGAATACCTCCATCTACCAAGATCTCTAGCTGATCAAATACTTCAGGGCAGTTCTTCTGAAGTTCGAGAAGTAGTAGGATGGTCGCTGGGCTTGTGTCCAAATTCCTGCCGCCGTGGTTACTTAGAACGATAGCGTCCAGCTTGTGCTGGGCCGCGAGCTTGGCATCCATGGCGGTCATGACACCCTTGAGCACGACACGACCAGACCAAGCCTTCCGCAACCAAGCGATGTCTTTCCAGCTGAGTGACGCATCCACCCAGTTACCCATGATGCGCCCGTATCCGCCGCCCTTGCGATCGCTCTTGGCCTTGGAGCCACTTGGAATAGAAAGACCTTCTTCGGCCTTCGCTCGTTCGTCTGCTTCTCTCTTACCGGGAACTGGGCCGTCGACAGTGACAAATACGGCCTTGATTCCCAGTGCCTGGACTCGTGCAAGAAGGTTCTCGCTCTTGCTCCGGTCCTTATTGACGTAGAGCTGGTAAAAGAAGGACTGACCAACATCTCCTTCTTTGACAATCTCTTCGACCGGGTACGATGCTTGTGTTGAGATAGTCTGGATGACATTGTTCTCCTTGCATCCTCGCGCAACCGCCTTCTCGCCTTCAGGATGAACCAGTTTGGCCATGGCAACAGGTGAGAAGTAAAACGGGACACCGCTGTCGCAACCAAGGATTTTCTGCTTCGTGCTAACCTTTTCAACATCAACCATTACGCGAGGACGCAAGATCATTTGATCATAGCAAGCTGCGTTCATGCCCTTTGTTATCAGATCTGTCGCTGCTGAAGAGTAAAAGGCCCATGCTTTGGGGTCGAGGGTCTTTGAAGCTACTTCTTCAAAGTCGAGGGTGCTGATCAACGAGTCTAGAGGAGGTTTCTCTCCGGGCTTTGAATCCACGGGCACCGTTGCCGTTGCTGGTGGAAGATTGGAAGCATCTTTGCCAGCCTGTTGAGTCTCGCTGCTAGGCTGGTCTGTGTTAGCCAATTGGGGCTTGCGTGGTGGAGCAGTAAACAAGCTGTTGATGGGCAGGCACATACCATGATGAAGAGATTATTGTTCAATGGAGATAGTTCGAAAAAGATGTTTGTTGCTATGTGTTCAGTGATGCCTTTCTTGAACCTCGCGGGGGATCAACCACCGAGAGGCGGGGCCAACTATTTACAGTGTCGAGGGCCCCACGTAGGAGTCGACAATTAGCCAATCAGAGAGTGCCAGGACCCTTCACTCGGTGCTCTCGGGGTAACTGGGTGCAGCGGTTTAACCGGATTTAACAGGCGGTGATTTACAAGATGACTAAGAACGATTAACCGCGGCTTTTTCGCCGAGCTGACTGTATCGCGTGATCGGAATGCTCTCCGTCGTTTAGCATCCCAGTCCTATATGGATGCTGCATTTTCAGTACCGTTTTCTCAATAGGTATTGCATAGAAGACGTAGATATATGGCCATGGCCTGGAAACCCTGTATGGTGTTGGCAGGGAGTCAAGGGTGAGGGTTAGCCAATTGGACAAGTTCAGATCATGTGCGCGTTTCAGAAAGAACCCCGCTATCAAGAGAGGGCATCAGTCTCCCCCATAACGAACACATTTTCCCTCCTCCTCTTGATATCCTCTCAGTTTTGAATTGCTTCTTCCTCTGGCTCTATCATGCCGTTCCACTCGCAATCTCAGTCTCCATTCGTCGCCCGTCTGCCGTCCGAGGTTCGTGAAGCTATTTATCTCGAACTCTGGCGCTGTGTCGGCCTACGGCAACACATTGTCGCTCATGCAAGGTATCGCCTTGAGAAACTGACCGAGGTGCATTTGACCCGATGGCCGTGTACGACGGAATTTTACGTCGGGAATCGCCTGCAAGAGGAGGTCGATGCCTTGCCTATCGCAATGTTCAATTCTGTCGGCAGGCTCGCAAATAACATTCCTTATCGTCGAAGATATTTTTTCTTGTGGATGGACCATTGGTCCTGCGAGGAGAGACTCTTTGAATGTGTGGTCGAGCCATGGGACTCTGAACATTGTGAGAAAGTCGAGGAATTCGATGACTATGAATGTTGGTGCAATCTCAAGAAACAGATGGCGGCCAAACGAAAAGATTCTTCTGCTCTAGGCTCGTATATGACCATGCTATTGACATGCAAGCTCATGTGCGTGAATACGACAACCCCATTGCACTCAATCTAACAAGGAAGTACAGATCCTCAGAATGCCTAAGATCCATCTACCAATCCACAACCTTCATTGTAACGGATTACTTGGCTATCCAAGGGCTCTTCGGGTCTTGCAACTCACACCCAATATTGAGGGAACGGAGGGGCTTCTACGAAGACCGCATAAAACCGCCCCCAGCTTTCCTTCAGTATGCCCGTCACATCGAAATTTCGCTTGACCGGAACTACCCTCTGCACCATCGCTGCTGCTGGAATATGGCCACAAGAAAAGAAGCTGAAAAGCATTTGAGGTTCTCAGAAGGCGAGCCTTGCGACGACCTGGAGCCCGAGGCTCACGAGCCCTGTGACTTTCACTGGCTACACCTTGAAAGGTTCAGAAACCTAAGGAGTCTGAAAATATGGATTTCTACCAGAAACAGTAACCTGTACGGCGGTTTATTTACCCATCCCACCGGCCTTGAGGAGGTGGACTTTGGGAAGCTGAGGACACTCCTCTCGGGTCTTGCCAACGTTGAATCTGTTGTCTTGAGTGCCCCATTAAGCAAGCATGTTGAGCCTGATGAAGGCTACGTTGAGGGCATTGCAGAAAACGGACAACTGAAAGTTTGGAAAAGAGGTGAAATACTCCCTCTGATGGTAAAATGGGGCTTGAAAGTTGACTAGGTATCTTGACATATGCCGGGAAATGGGTTTTCAGGTAAATGGGAGGGCAACTTGCAGGAGTAACTTTTTTATTGTTATTATTGTTTGCAATGACGACAAGAGAGTAACATTTTTAGCACCATCGCGGCGTTGAGAATTCCTGTAAGCAAGAGACTGTCTCTGGTCCTATTAGGACCTTTGCTTGGGTTGCATCTCTAAGAGCCAAGGAGCAAATTCTAAAGGTTATGTTCTCTTGCATTCTTCCCTAGGCTGCCAAATAATAAAGAATAATTTAGAAATAATAAATTCAGGTCATTGGTTCGAAAGTTCATTTTTGTGGCTCGTTTGTACGGATGTTTGAGGATGAAGTAAGAGGTGTTCGCGCTTTCATGGAACCTTGAGAACTTCGGACACTGACGTAGTCTTGAGTTCCCGTAATATATTCGCATTTTATCCTCTGCATGGCAGGAAAGTCGAGAAGCTAGACTCTTGGCTTTCGCAAGATGCCACACTAATAAGACCACCTTTACCAGCTATAAAGGCGTAATAAATATGCATGCGCATTGCAAATTAGGTATCTCGGTACGAATCTTTCCCACTTAGCCTCGCTCAGAGACCTCGGGACTTTTATTAAGGGCTTGTCACGGTGCTTTACTCGGGGGTTACGTGAGAACATTTCATACACCACTGCACTTGGATTTGTCTGCCGCGTTCAACATTCAACCACCAACCCGTTTGGCAATTACTCAATGCCAAACCTTGGTTCCCGTCCTATTATGAATCACGAAGCCTTGACTGAGTACGCTCGTTCACATCTTGTGATTCTCCAACTGCTCGTGTCTCTGCATCAGTGTTACACAACCCCTGAGCAAGTCTCGGCCTGGGATATAAATACTCTTGCACATGCCCACTCACTTGACCTCAGCAGACTCAGTACTAGCAAAGAACAACTTGCAGCAAATCAAACTCTCAACTATCCATCAGACCACCAAGGAACCAGCGTCGCAAAATGTCCGCTGTTTGGCCAGGCTACTATACCACCCACAAAATACCCATGGAGTGGATCTATGACCAAAAGGTCTTTACAGATGCCCTCACAGAGATTTACGGATCGAATTACATGTTGACTCGGGGAGCTGCCCTTATGGTCGTGGACACAACACAGAGAGAACCCGAGAAGCTGAAGCAGAAGCTAGTCAACGATGACATAATTCGGGATCCGAGCTGTAAATGCACCAATTGCCAGAGAATGATTGAAGACCTCAAGCCGAAGGATAAGGAAGTGGCCGAGGAAGGTGCTGAGGGATCGGACATCCAATAAGGGCGAGCTTATGGTAACTGGAAAGTCTCGTCGGCTTTAATGCGGCGCCTCCTATCTCGCCATGGCTTCAGGATAACTCTTAATAAATGAGGGAGAGCAAAAAAGCCACAAAGGGCCCCGGCGTTTAGGAAATTGAGCTCAATGTCATGGTTTGCTAGGGCCTCGAAAGTAGTGGTTTGTAGGCAGTTCACAAACAGGGTTCCAGTTGCTAGAATAAAATAGAAACCTTCTCAATAAAAGACTCGATTCAGACTCTAGCGTGCAAGTCTCACTCCTTGCGAATGAGATGGTTGAAAAAGTCTCCCAGAAAGTAAGCCGATCTCTTGGCATACCTCGTCTTCTCTGGACTCTCAAAGTCTATCCAAGTACATCCAAACCTATCCGAGTAGCCCGCAGCCCACTCCCAGTTATCCGTAAATGTCCACCCGAAATACGACTTGATGACAACGCCCTCTTGGGACGCCTTGGCAACTTCGGTGAGATAGCTCTTGTAAAAGTCGATTCTGAAGGGGTCTTCGAGGACGTCGTCGGGTCCTTTGGGTTTCCAGTCGTGTTCGCCTTGGGCGGTGGTGCCATTTTCAGTGATGTAGATTGGCACGCCGTAACGGTTCCAGATCCAGCGGAGGAGCTTCGCCCATCCCCAAGGTGTTGTGCGGAGCCAGTATGTGTCACTCATTGGTCCTCGAGGTTGGCCCTGCTTATTCTCATCGGACTGCACAATGTTGCCCTTGTGGTCATTGATATCAGCAGGCTCATCGCGATGACGAACGTAAAACGCAGAGTATGAGTTCATGCCGTAAAACTCAGAGCTACCAAGAACGAGCTTGCTCTCCTCTGGTGTAAATCGCGGAAGACGATCACCGAGCTGAGCTCGCATCGACGCTGGGTAGTCTCCCGTCTTGTACAAAGGATCGGCGAACCAGGCAATCTCAAACTCTCGTGCCCGTTCCGCGGCCTCTTGATCTTTAGGGTCATCGGCATCCCAAGGCTCAGACCAGTTGCCGTGGAGAGTGATCATGATCTTTCCTTGCTGAGTCGGCTTGAATTCTTTCTTATACATGTCTGCTACATACGCGTGAGAGACGAGCTCTGTGTGGCCGATAGTGAAGGGCTCAGTGCTGCTGTCACCTTCTTCGTTGCGGTCGCGGAAACTTGAGCGAGCTGGCGCGTGTACTCCAGCGGCATAGCCAGCCAGTGAGTATACGCCCGGTTCATTGTATGAGATCCAGTTCTTGACGCGGTCTCCGAATCGTTCAAAGCAGACTCGCGCGTAGCGGATAAAGTCGGGTGTGTAAGCCTCCTTGTTCAGCATACCCCCATAGCGATCTTCCAGGGCTTGCGGAATATCCCAGTGGAAAAGGGTGACGAAAGGGGTGATGCCGTGAGCAAGAAGCTCATCAATGAGTCGGTTATAGTAAGCGATGCCCTCCTCATTAACAGGGTCGTCTTTTCCGCCAAGAGGAATGATGCGCGACCATGCAAGCGAGAAGCGGTAACCCGTAGCTCTATACTTCTTAAGCCAGGCAACATCTGTCTTGTACAGATCGTAGGACCGCACGGCATCATCGCCAGTGCTCCCGTCCTTCACCTTGCCGGGCGTGTGGGCAAAGGTATCCCAGATGGATGGGCCTTTTCCATCCTTGTCCCAAGCGCCCTCAACCTGGGCAGCTGCCGTAGCCCATCCCCTGGTCGATGTCAGATCGCGCTCTTAGTCTGATAAATAAACTCACCAGATAAAGTCAGGAGGCAGAGCTCCCTTGATGGATTCGTCAAACTCCTGAGAAGCCATATTGTCAGAAACTCGTGATAGTGGACAATGTTGAAGCAAGAAGCCTACTCGCAGAGCCTACTCAGTCTAGAAATAAAACCCCAAAAACGTGACCACACTGGATTTCACCATCATGCGTTGTCAGAGGGGAAAGCATGCATGCAGTAGTGGAGGTTGTGCTCACGAGCGCCCGTCCCCGTGTCCACGAGAAATGGTTCGTTGAAGGATCGGGCCAAACTCTCCCGATATTGGCTCTTATGAGTAGCCGAACCCCTCTCACTTGCGCACGAATGGTGTGAGAGCCACTATTCGCATGCTGCGGGCCGTCGGTCCGTTATCCCGGAAGGAATCCGGGGACCCTCCAACAACAAAACCCCGCCGGAACAAGGCTCATTTTTCATTGGATGGTAATTAACCGTGCCGTCGGATCAGGAACGTCTTTTGTCTCGCGTATCTGCCGTGGTGAAGAGGAGAAGGTTAAGCATCTCAATTATACCCCCATTACTTGAGCCTCCATACGAGAATCCATCTACTTGGCAAGATGTGGGGATTCATGAGCTCTTCTTTTAAGAGTTCCCGAGTAGTTTACTCGCAGTGTTTGTTGTGTAGTATCGACCGAGATCCGATATATATGGATAGGCAATATTGCAAGCGTTGCTGTCGGTGCAAGTCAAAATGCCACCGTTGAATCCCTTACTTTTACAGCCCCCTTTCACAAAAATAGACCAAGTTATTGCAAGATTAACAAATCCAATGTTATTGAGATTAGTTATACGGTCATGAGAGCAAACTATCCGAGCAGACTAAGGTATCATATGGTTCATATCGTAAACAAAGTGGTCTCATCGACACACCCTACACCTCAACAACGCCCCCATTCCGCGCACGGAGCTTCTCCGCCTTGAGCGAACCCCACTTGGCGTCGGCAACCTTGACGCTCAGCTTGACGGGGTTGGCGCCCTTGGTCTCAAAGATGTGGTCGATTTCCTCGAGGTTGAGCTTGCCCGTCTCGGGGAAGACGAAGTAGGCGATGATGAGCTGGCAGAAGTTGTAGACGATGTAGACGGCCCAGATCTTGTAGCCGATCTTTTGGATACCGACTGAGATGCCGTAGTTGTGGACGACACCAGCAGCGCCCTGTAGATTGTTAGTGTTGTGCTGAGATGGGTGTACATAAAATGCCTACCTGGAACATGGTGTACATGGCCATACCCTTGGCTCGGAGGGCCAGGGAGAGCAGTTCAACTGGGTACAGGTTGTGCATGGTTGCAATAAACGAGGCACTGCAGACCTGGAAGCCATAGATCCAGAGAACCGTGAGATACGACAGGTATCGCGCATTTTCCTGCTGCTCGACTTGCCAGCTGGTGATGGTGACTGCGATCTGGGCGACAATAATGGCGATCAATCCGGCAAAGATGAGCGTGCGTCGACGGAAATATTCGATGATGTAGGCACCGAAGAGGGTAAAGACAAAGTAGGTAGCCGTCAGACCGAGGTTGATACCCAGAACATCAAGCTTCTTGGTGATTCCGATGGTCTCGAGGGCGGGGTCCAGGTACATGCCGATAATGCCACCACCTAAAAGAGTCAACATTATTCTTTCGGCACATCGATGCGTGACTTACCATTCCACTGCTGGAAAACAGAGTACAGAGCAAGGATACAGGTACGGAAGGCAGCGGCCTTGGTGAAGAAGACGCGGAAATCCCAGGTAGCACGGAAACCCACAACACTGGTCTCGATGGACTCGTCAATCTGGGACATCATGACATCGACAAAAGGATGGTTGACGTCGTCAGAGGAGGTGAAATAGCGTGAGATCATGTGGCGAGCCTTCTCCCTCTGTCCCTTCATGACCATGTATCGAGGAGACTCGGGGCAGAGGAAGTAGATGGTGCAGCAGACAAAGGCTGGGAAGGCGGCTTGGATGAGGAAGGCGACTCTCCAGCTCCAGTTGCTCTCCCAGTGGGTGAAGCCCATCATGATTCCGATGATGGCGAGGGAACCGACTTGGAAGAAGGCACCAAAGATACCGACGATGCTGTCTCTTGTGTGAGTCAAGTGAAGGTGCGAGGGTAGAGGTCCTACTCACTGTCCACGAATATGCGGAGGCGCAACTTCGGCAATGTACTGCGAACTCGTGCAAAGCGCAGTGCCGAAGCCCAGGATGAAGCGTCCAGCCATCAGGCAAGCAACATTGGGCGAAGCAGCCTGGATGGCGGCGGCGGCGACAGTGAGGAAGCAACCGGCAAAGTTGACGCTGCGTCGACCGATCTTGTCGGCCAAGCAGAGGAAAGGTGCACCGCAGAAATTTCCAATGGTCATGAGGGCATTGATGACGCCGAGCGTGGAGCCCTTGTTCTCGAAGCCAAAGTAGTCGTGCCAGTGGGTGTTGGAGTTGATACTGCTGATTACACCCCAATCGATACCGTAGCTGTGCCAAGGTCAGTTGCTGTTTACAGAAGTATATCGTGCCATGTCAAGCACCAAAGGCACTCACCCAGCCTGGTTAACGGCCATGACAAGCATGATGAGGCAGAGACGAAATCCGGCTCTCGACCGGAGGTTCAAGGCCTCTCTCGACTTGGTGACCAAGTGGTCCTCGGTGATGCGAGCCGCGACAACCTCCTCAACAGCAACGCCAGCCTTTGCGGCATCGGCGTTGACGTCTTGGTAGACGTTGTGCTGCTCAACGTGTGCAACGGGCTGTCTTCTCGCCATGGTTCAAGGTAGTTGAGCGAAGAGGGATGAAGAGTGAAACCTTGTCTGGCGAGGAGCCGCAAGTGTCTCGCCGGTACTTATATAGAGACGCCCAATGCAACCGTTGCAGTTGGATCATCCTCTAGTCTTGACCGAAAGGCAGATGTGCTGGAGCCGGTACCGCGTCCACGGGATTAAACTTGCGGTGCCGCACCCTAGCATTACATTTGCCCATGCCCCAGACAATTAACCAACCCACCTGCTCATGTGCCCACGGGGCATTTTGCAAAGTTCCTGGTCAACCCTACCCGAAATGGGTCCTCTATGCTTTGCCGATCACTCACGGCTAAAGTCGAGAAGAGCCAAGCTTTGCCCAAAGCTTCTGACTCTGGGGTTGGTTCCCCCCCTGTAGACAATAATTCCTCGAATCAGGAGGCCCAATTACCCTCGTACCCCAGCCGCCCACTTCGGTATGTGGGTTGCTCTGGTGGTTCTGGGGTTAAAAACAGCGGTGCAAGACGGTCCTCGTGGAGGATCAGTTCATTCACACAATCAGGCTAGCAAAGGCACAACGCAGCATCCTCACATTCAACCAACAAGACGGCTATTCTTACATTCTTGTCCCTTTCCCCATTCTAGCTTGATTCCCGTCCCCGCAACCACTAGGCACCGGCAAGCCGGCGCGCGTTTCCAGCCATGGACGACGCCGATCAGGACCTGGCTCTGCACTACACCTCCCCCGCATCTTCTTGGTCCGAGGCCCTCCCCGTAGGCAACGGCCGGCTGGGGGCAATGATCTACGGGAGAACTACCACCGAGCTGCTCCAGCTCAACGAGGATTCTGTTTGGTACGGCGGCCCGCAGGATAGGACCCCCAGGGATGCTAAACGCAACCTTGCCAAGCTTCGAGAGCTCATTAGAGCCGAGAAGCACGAGGAGGCCGAGGCCCTTGTGAAGGAGGCCTTTTTCGCCACGCCAACTAGCATGCGGCATTATGAGCCATTGGGAAACTGCACTCTTGAATTTAACCATGGTGAGGAGGATGTCAGCGACTTTAGGCGGCGTCTTGATCTGAGCACTTCTCAGAACACCACCGAGTACACGCGCCGAGGTGTTTCTTACCGACGGGATATTATTGCCAGTTTTCCAGACAATGTCTTGGCGATTCGATTTGAAGCGTCGGAAAAGACGCGCTTCGTTGTGCGATTGACGCGAAGGAGCGATGTCGAGTGGGAGACCAACGAGTTTCTCGATAGCATCAGGGCAGAGGACGGTCGCATTATTCTTCACGCTACGCCGGGCGGGAGAAACAGCAATCAATTGGCCCTCGTGCTTGGAGTCTCCTGCGATGCGGATGATGGGAGCGTTGAAGCGATCGGCAATTGTTTGATCGTCAATACGACTCGTTGTGTGATTGCTATCGGCGCGCAGACGACGTATCGAGTCGACGACCCAGAAGCATCTGCACTCCACGATGTCGACGAGGCTCTCAAGAGGCCTTGGAGCGAATTGATCGAGCGACATCGACAAGACTATACCGATCTCTTTGGCCGAATGTCGCTGCGAATGTGGCCAGCTGCAAGCCATATTCCGACCGAGGAGAGAATAAAGAACAAGCGAGACCCTGGGCTGGTGGCATTGTATCACAACTATGGCCGCTACCTCCTCATCTCTTCGAGCCGAAACTCGCACAAGGCCTTACCAGCGACATTGCAAGGCATTTGGAATCCCTTCTTCGCGCCGCCCTGGGGATCCAAGTACACCATCAACATCAACCTCCAGATGAACTACTGGCCGGCTGCACAGTGCAACCTTCTCGAGTGCGCACTACCAGTCGTGGATCTCCTCGAAAGAATGGCTGAGCGAGGCAAAAAGACTGCCGAGACGATGTACGGCTGTCGAGGATGGTGCGCCCACCACAATACCGACATTTGGGGTGATACAGATCCCCAAGATACATGGATGCCTGCCAGTCTTTGGTCGTTGGGAGGCGTCTGGGTCTGCATTGATGTCTTCAATATGTTGAAGTATGAGTATGACTCTGCCTTGCACAGTCGAGTTGCTCCAGTGCTTGAAGGCTGTGTCGAGTTTCTACTCGATTTTCTCATTCCATCTGCGTGCGGCAAGTATCTTGTTACCAACCCTTCACTTTCACCAGAGAACACCTTTTTGTCGGAGTCTGGCAAGCCTGGAATTCTCTGTGAAGGATCTGTCATTGATATGACGATTGTTCGCATCGCGTTCGAGAGCTTCCTTCTCAGTGCGGACATTCTCAACCAAGATCATCCCCTCCGAAGCCAGGTTCAGGAAGCTCTTGATAAGCTACCGCCGCTAACTATTAATGACGACGAATTGATACAAGAATGGGGTTTGAAGGACTACAAAGAACATGAGCCCGGCCATCGTCATGTCTCTCATCTCTTCGGCCTCTACCCTGGAGAATACATCGATCCCATCACGTCGCCTAAATTAGCCACCGCAGCAAAGAGGGTGCTTGAACGACGAGCCGCAAATGGAGGAGGTCACACTGGTTGGAGCAGAGCCTGGTTATTGAACCTACACGCCCGTCTTTTCGACGCTGAAGGTTGCCAACAGCACATGAACCTGCTGTTGGGAGGTTCAACACTACCAAACATGCTTGACAATCATCCTCCTTTCCAGATAGACGGGAACTTTGGAGGCTGTGCCGGAATTCTGGAATGTCTTGTGCAGTCCCGGATCAGGTTCGAGGGGGTGGTTGAGATTCGTCTCTTCCCAGCTTGGCCGGCTGAATGGTCATCCGGCAAGGTGGCAAGAGTGCGGGCGAAAGCAGGCTGGCTGGTATCCATGGAATGGAATGAGGGGCAATGCACAGCAAATTTAGTCTTGGAAGCCACGGAGCCTGAAACCCCCGACGCCCATGTCATCTTCCCCGACGGCGAGGGAGTCCTTGTCACCGGAGGAGACCCGGGACCGCGTCAGGTTCAATAAAGAGGAGGAGAATAAGGTTATTGATAGTTTCCTATTTTATTGATACCACGATTCTGCATTTTTGTTCTCATAATGAGAACATGACTGAAAAATATTACCGCAGCGACCCAGAGCCTCGTTTTAAGGTGCAGAATGTGGCGTTGCTCGGTTGTCTGGTGCCTCCCTTGCCCTGCCAATCAGGCAGTCTTTTTGCATATTATCAAAGTTGGCAGACCGTGTGCGATTATGCCTTGGACAGCTGAATGTGGCTGCAGTGGGCGTCCTTGGCGTTAGGCGCCAACATAAAACGAGCTGAGTGGTTTCGAGCGCCCCCAGTTCCTCCCTTCCTCCCTACTACCTTGAAATCGGATGATCGCTTCTTGACCTGCTTTCGGGCTCTAATCTTGCATAATTCAAAATTATTTCTGATAAATGGTTCTCCATGTCTTCGGACCAGTCGAAAGGGACGCTATATTCCGGCCGCGTCAACCCGCTGCCAGCATCCCCCCAGTTTCAGACTGTCTTCACATGGGATACCGATCAATTCAATGAAGGCATTGACGCTATAACTCTTGGTACTCTCGGTCGATCGTGGATCTGGTTCCAGCTTCTTAATGAAAGCTCAAGTGCCGAGTTGCCACGCGATGTGTCAAGGATCGCACTCATGCCTGGGGTTTGCGGGGATGTTTCAAGTGCCACCACAAATTGTTCCGATTTATGCAGCCGCCGCTCAGATATGTTCGGTTCATGGAAGACGCTATGGCATTGTCTGACCCTTGCCTCACTGGCAATAGCAGACACGTCGTTCCTGGGCCTCAACGACTCGTCTCATGAACTCATCCACGCAGCGCTACGCCAATTATCCATCACTAGTGCTGCTGATTTCCCTGGCGAGGTTGTGCTCAACAACACATTTGAGTGTGCCCTGGCAAGCTGTAACTCCGGCAAGAAGGAGTGCAAAATGAGGGAACTCGATGCCAGCTACATCGTGGATGGTCGTGTCCAGTTGAATGTCCTAGGCATGTCCCTCTTGGAGTTATGTGAAGGCCTTGAGGTTGAGATCGATGCTGATATAGCCGGGCCTGGAGTGAGTGCAGCGTGACTTGGTGGCTTTATCAAAACTGACCGGCTGATAGGTGGTCATCTCATACATCTTCCAAGCAGCGATGGCGGTATATGTATGGGCGTTCATAGCGCTACCCAGTAGCCGCTATGTCCCATCTGCCCTCAAACGCACATTTTCTACTCTTTGGTTCAAAATCCGATCCTTCACTGGCCCCTTGCCGGCTTTACAAAGCCTGTGGTTAAACTTGATTTATGCCACAAGCACTTTCTTGGTCGAGTTCCATGAAGCTCAGTGCTTCCTTGTCGCCAGCATCGAGATCGCGCTGCTCTATGCTAAGTCCCGGAGCCTTCCCAGCGAGTCAGCCAATTGGGGGAATCTAGACCAATTTAGAAACTTGATTCAACTCGTTGGCGCTACAGGTGCTTGGTCTGTCATCCTGACTCAAACATCCTTGCGCCGGGCACGGCTTAATTCCGTCTACAACCTGGCGCTATCTACCGTTGCTCTGGTATTGGCCACTGCGGCAGTTTCTAAAACCACTGATCTGACTGCCGACGAGGCATATAGGTTGTTCAAAGGATTAAATCATATCTCAGAATGCGGTGGCAACACTTCACTTCGATCATTTTGTGCCCAGCACGGGAGATATATTCTGAGTCCATTGCCGCCTGGATACATTTACCTTTGCGTCGTTTCAGTCATCACTACTTGGCTGTACATGTTTGTGGATCTGGTGCCCAAGATGGCTTGGGCAGACCAGATGTATCGGCGCCTCGCCCCAAGGCAGCGACGCACATATAGGAAAATGATGGGTGTCCTTGACTCCTTGGATTACCTATTATTCCTGGGATTCGACGGTTTCATCATTGGCTCGCTTTTGAACAGTCTAATGTCACTCGGAGCTCTCCAAAGGAGAGTTGGTGCAGATGAGTGGGGTATTGGTCAAGTGATCGCGGTACTAATATGGGCGCCGGTGTTATCAAAGTACTTGTACTTGATCATATGTGAGTCTAACCTCGAGTCTTACCGGCCTTCATCACAACACTAATTGCCCTCTCACAGTTGGCATGGAGAAGGGATTCCTCTATCGACTCTCACACGCTTTCATGGTGGTGAAGCGGCCTAGCGAAACCAAGAAGCATGGTGAAGACATTGCCACAGGTGACACACCTGATTCTGACAATGTCCCTCTGGCGCTTGCCCATCGACACACGGCAGCATGGTAAAGCATCTATGTGATGCGGCTGGTGATGCACAGGAAGGGCGAAGCTGATGCAAGGTTCGACAGCACAGCCACAAATAGTCAATATTTTTAAACAAGATCTGAACCATCGACACACCCCATCTCAGAATGGATTCGCATCCCTGCATTGCCACCCATCTTTTGTTCACAGCCTCCATCGCTAACTGGCCGTTACAACGTTTACGCCACCTACCCGCTAACTAACACCTTAAAACCTTCAAAACTCAATTTCGACGGCAAAAAAGTAGCGCATCTTTGCCTCATTCCGAAACATGACGGAACACCTGGATGATAAGGCTGACATAAAGTTCAAACGGCCCCCAATCTATTTCAGCGAACCAATCGCTTAGAGTTGATCAGCGGGACGCTATTCATTTGGAATGTAACGCTAAGCTTGATTAAAAGGGACCACGGTCCCCGCTCAATGTGTCGCGCAATACCAGCTCCAACCCCGTTCTTTTTTAGCTGTTGAACCATTTGCATGCTTAAACACCTTTGCAATGAGGGCCTCAGGGTACGGCGAGATCGAGGCTCAGCCGTTCCTCCAAGATCCGAAGTTTAAAAAGCGCACCAAATGGGCTGAGATCTCTTCAGGATGGAGACTCAGTCTCGTTTATGGAGCCGGCGCGTCGACCGTTGTGCTGCTAATTAACCTCGGCGTCACCATCTGGTCCAGCACGCTGAAGAAGGGAGACGAAAACAGCGAAGACCGTCAATCCAACAACCGCAGAGTCCTCTTCCAGGGGTCTTGCGAGGAGTCTCGGAAGCTAAACGTCGTCCTGCACATCTTTATCAACGTCTTTAGCTCCGTACTCCTCGCGGCCAGCAGCTATGGCATGCAATGCCTCACTGCGCCGAACCGCGCCGAGGTCGACAAGTCCCACGCCGTCCAGAGGTGGATGGACATTGGCATCCTCAGCGTGCGAAATCTACGCGGCGTCTCCCGGAAGCGATCTATCCTGTGGTTTCTCCTCACCATGTCTTCGATCCCTCTCCACCTTCTGTTGGTCTTTCCAGCCTGTATGTGGTCACCAGGCGCTAACAGCTCTTAGGTACAACTCGGTCGTCTTCTCGTCGCTATCAACCATGGACTACAGCGTCTACCGCATCGGCGAACAATTCAACGACCCCCAATCAGCCGAGATGATTAAACGCGCCCGCGACCAAAAGTGGGACAACATCACGACCGAACAATGCATCACCGACTACGGCGTAGCCTTCCTGACTTCGAGGAGCGACGTCATCCTCGTCGTCGACCAAAAGCCAAACACAAATGGGAGCAACATTTTCGACAAGTGGTCCCAATACCATGATTTGGTGGTGGGCTCGGGCTGTTATTCCACGGCCTACTCGTGGATCTGCCCAGGTATGGAATGCAATGCTCAAGGGTGCCTTGCAGAGCTACCAAAGTATAAGAAGCAGGCAAATGACTGGAGGCCATATACAAACCGTGTCAAGTACTGCCTCAGCAAGCCAAGAGAGGAGATTTGCCGGGTCAACTTCAATATCCCCGTCGCCATTGGGGTCATTATAGCCAACGCGGCCAAGGCAATCATTCTCCTCTACGTGGCCTTCAAACCACCCGAAGAGCCGTTGCTGGTTCTTGGAGATGCTATCCATTCCTTTCTCAGAAAACCGGATCCCTTCTCCAAGCATATGTGCTTGGCTTCCATCCACGACGTCAAAACACAAGGAGCCTGGGCGTCTATGAAACCTTCGCGCTGGGTATCAAAAAAGAGGCGGTGGGCGGCAGCAATAAGCCGTACCCGTTGGTGGATCAGCGGCTCACTGTAGGTCTCTTTCTACTTCCTCCAAGCCTGAACTGACACCTGTGATAGATACGGGTTTGCCCTCGGTGTAGCAATCTTCTTCCTAATATGGGGAATCATAGCTTTGAGCGGCTCGCACAGCGTCAAGACCCTTTGGGAGATGGGCTTTGGTGCCATCACCGACAAGGCCCTCATTTCTGGGCTTCAACCCAGCAGCGACAACTCTGATAATGAGATTCTCACTAGCGTTCTGTTGGCCAACATCCCCCAAATCACTTTCTCGGTTCTCTATTTTCAATACAACGGCCTCTTCACGTGTATGCTATCAGCCAAGGAATGGTCAGACTTTGGCTGGAAGAGAAAGGCCCTACGAGTATCTTCAGAGCCTGTCGGCGAACAGCGCTCCCGATATTTCCTACAGCTCCCTTACCGATGGAGTATCCCACTAGTCCTCCTCTCGATATTGATGCACTGGGTGCTTTCTCAGAGCATTTTTGTTGTTGCTGTCGAGACTGACAGACCTAACATGGACATTTACGAGACGACTCCAGACGGCGATTACACGCGAAAGTTGTCTTGGAATTTCGCCACCTGTGGATACTCCCCGGTAGCCATCATCTGCGTTATGCTTGTCTCGTTGGTGATGGTAGCTGCTGTCATCATCACAGCTACCCGTCGACTGCCAACTGCAATTCCCGTGGTCGGGAGCTGTAGCTTGGCTATCGCCGCGTCATGTCATCATCCTGATGGTGTTCCTCAACCGGAGGCGCCTTATCACCCTTTGAAGTGGGGTGTCATGGGCAAGAGCGAGAGTGACGTGGATGGTGTGTATCTTCATTGCGGATTTTCTACTGAAGAGGTCGGCGAGCCTCAGGGTGGGTTGGAGTATCAGTGAACTGGTTTGATGAGGTTACGGATATAGCAGGCAAGGATCAAGGAGTTGGCAAGGAATTTTATCACTTTTATTATTCTCGCTCACTGCCTGTCATCTGCAACTAACTCGAAAGAAACGTACTCGATAATGACCAACCAACGCCGCACCCATGCCTATCATTGACCGGAACTTTGCCTTGAGCAACTCATTTAGGAAAAATCAGATTTCGAAGCCCATCTCCTCCAACGTAGCCAACAGCAGCCGGCCATCCTCCAAGAGCACCAAACACATACCCATACGTCACATCGTGAGCGTAATAAACACCTCCAAGCAGCAAATTCACTCCGTCAAAGATCCAGTTCGACTCAATATCCAGCTTCAAAGCGAGGACTTCTTTCTTTTCGTCCACCTCCAACCCCAGATGAAGAGGCTTTGTGTGCCCAGAGACGGGAATGTCAAAGTTCTTCAGTACCGTGCCAGAGTCGATGAGACTGTAGGCGACCATGACGGTGTCGGCGTTGCCCCAGAGAGACATCCAGCCGCCCCATTCGGAGCTTCATACGGTAATGCTGCCTTTCTGGCCTACCGGGCTCGACTCTCCCTTGATTGAAACTTCTCCAAGAACCGCAATATCAATTTCCACGGTAGGGCCAATACCGGAATCAAAGACGCTGGTCGACGTCAAGCAGACCTCTCCGATGTACCCATCGCGGAATCCCTGAGAAATTTCGATCGGCAGTGCCTTTTTCTTCTCCTCATCCTAGCCGTGACTTGTTAGCACAATGTTCACCAGGCGATAGGACTAGGGTGTCTTACGGCCATGCCAGTATGAAAGATGCATTTAGGGGTACTGAGGCTGGGCGCCCATTTGCCGTTTCCTTCAGGAATTGTGAAGCGGACGTCAGTGACGAACACCTTCAGGCCCTCCTCGATCTTGCTAAGCTTGAGAATGTGACTGATTCTTCCGCGAGGCATGTTGGTAGTGTTTTGGTTGACAAAGGTTTAGAAGATGAAGAGAGGGCACTTGAGAAGGATGTTTGTGATTGTGCATTGAGGACTAGAAATGCGACTTTATAGAGAGAGAATGAACTTCTAGACCAAATAGAACAGTCCGCTTAACATCTCAGCTGGTCATCTACAACGGAAAAAGAGGAAAAGATCGACAAGACGGACAAGCCCGAGAAATAGTCTGGCGCTTGGCAAGGGAACTAGTGAGCGGGCCGAAGCAATAGTCTCGGCCGAGATAAGCGATCGCAGGTCCAGACTCCGAGATTCAAGGTCGAGATGAGGCCTCTCGTTTAATACCATGTAGTCACGAGAATATTTCGGGGTTCATCACTGTATTTGGCATAGTTGAGATAAACATAATCGTTAGGACTAGTCCCGTGAACCACATTGAGGTTGGGTCTCGCCTAGATCAATCATGACTATGGAGTCTCATCTTACTACGCTATCTAGTTACGAAGAGTTCTAAGAAGCCAAGGAATCAGAAGCATACTTGCAAGGAAGCTTACAACGTGCCTTTCAAAATGTTGGCAGGTGTTTAGGGAGGGCTGCGTGGGTATCAGCATATACGGCGTGCCAAGGATGCCTGACAGGCAGGCAACCCTACGGCTACAAGGATACGCTCTTTAATTGGAGTGGGTTTTGCGATTCTTGGCAATTTGCTGACCTGGTATTCTCAACCCCTGCCTGGCCTGACTCTGCTTACCAAAAGTCAGTAAACCCTCCTTCCTCTCGAGACAGATTCTTCTTCAGATCAAATCTCGCGCGGTTCGCAATGTGCTCCCAAATACTTGAGTTCAACGCATGCAACTGCATTTACTATCAACACGCCATCTCCCGATGTGCTTCATACGGAAGTCCTGGGCATCAGACTACGTTCCATCGACGCGTTTTACCCGCTCTTTGCCCATTCCATCAGCAAGCCAAGCAAAGCCAGAAGGTCAGCCGTCAATCTTGACATTGTCTGGATCTACACTGAAGGCCAAGCATCGAGGCCAAAGCCCGCAGACACGGCTTTCTATTGGCGTGAGGCGCTCTATCACACCTCCTCTGGCAGGACAAGCGGATGGAGAATGACATGAGGGGATTCATGAGCAAGCTGAGGAACAAACTTCGCCCATACTCGCTCGGCAAGGCCGCCGCATTCTTCAACTTCCCCGACAGAGACTTGCTCAAAGGGGGCTATGAGAGGGCGTACTTTGGGGAGAATCGTCAGGAGTTGCGACGCATCAAGGAGATCTGGGATAAGGATAACCTCTTCAAATGGCTCCAGAGTATTCAGCTTCCAAAAGATGCCGTCGACGACCCATGTGGGAACGTGGATTTAGCCGACTCCAGGGGCCGGACGGATCAACTTGCGCAAGGTTTGTGGAAAGACTTTTGGGATCGACGGAATTGGCAGCATCATGATATCACGGACTTTGATGCGGCACTAGAAGAGCTTGAGAAAGTGCTCTGAGGCCAGTCTTGAGGTCGAACACTGATACTGCCATGTACCTACATTCTGTTAACCATCTGCCTCTCTCTATTAGCCTGTTGCCAAGCAAATCTTCGCTCACTGGGCACCTGCAATCATATTGTATACGTTTTGCATGCCTGATTGTTGGCACTGATTGATGATACTCATTGTAAGAATTCTGCTGCGAAGGCTTGATCACTCCGAAAAAGCGAAGGCACCTTACACAACCTGAGGTTCAACCGTGAGAAGATCGACGCACTTGTACTGAGGCTTTTGTTCCTGCCTTTCGGACTCGCTCGAAATGCTTTAAACGAGTAGAACACACTAGAGAAATTTCCTAGCCCCAAGCAAAAGTGCTGGCATTGGGTGCTAGCAGAGTTGATAAGGCTGTATGCATTGTATCCTCTCGAAATGTGGACGAACAAGGTTTATCTGCAAACTCGTCTTAATCGCATCCATAGATAGCTATCTAGGCGTTACAAATCAACAAAATTCCTTGATTGCGCAATAGTGTTGCGCCATGATGCACGTTAATGTTCTGATGCGGGGATGTTGTAGCGCACGGCGGGGACAATATCTTGATGCTTCCTCAGGCCCAAGTCACGCGGGGCTTCAGATACCGTGGATGCTTGTACTCATCAACGTAAGAAAGGGCTTTATTATCAAGGCAGCAAACTCGACTCAGAGCTTGGACACCTCGCTAATGAATATAACGCTTCTCACAATGCTGACAGAGGATATGCCGATCAACTTGGTCACAATCCAAGACAATATGGATTTGTGATGCGGGATGAAAAGGTGAAAGGGTGTGGTTGTCACCAAAGAAGTATCGAGGATTGATGGCCTTGAAAAGGCAGTTACGTGGAGATGAAATTTGGTAATGTATCAAGAGATTTCTTCCTCTTAATGGCTATATATATCATCAAAGCTTAGAAAGAAGCCCACCCTTGCCGGACGAATCCACGGCTGGCGCGATCGCCAGACCGTCGAGTGAGCCTTCATTACGCCAGCCCTCAATGTAATTCATGAACGATTGCGTTCCTTCACCCCAGGCGCTGGCTTTGGCCCTCTTTCTCTTCTCGTCAGGATCCGTAACCCTAGATGCTTCTCCATGCCCGTTAAAGTAGCCCGGCGTGCAACCTGCCAAAGCTGAGTAGTACGGAGCTCGTTTCAGAATCTCGTCTGTATGAGCCTGCTCAGCCCGGCTAGTTACCTCGATGATGGGACGTTGACCGGGTCCGACCCGCTCTTGAGCCTGGGCTATCATGTACGTGATGTGATCGGCGATGAGACCGAGCATGAAGACGTTGTTTCCCGTCTGGGTTGCCTGGTTAGAGCTCGAAAAGAAGAGGTTGGGGAATCCGTTGGTGGCATATCCATGTAGCGTAGCGGGACCGTTGGCCTGCCACTTGTCGTCTAGAGGGAGTCGCTCACGACCAATGATGGAAACACCAGTTCTCGACGTAGGACTTCCCAGACTAGAAGCCGGAGTCTTGTATCCGGTGCCAAAAATGATGATGTCGAGGGGATACTCTTTATCGCCAACGACAAGGCCCTTTTCGGTTGCCCTGGATGGACCTCGGCCATCTGTATCGACCAGATGAACATTCGACTGGTTGAAAACCTGTAGATATGCGTCGCTGAACGTCGGTCGCTTGCACCACGATGGATACCAAGGCTTAAGCTTTTCAGCCGTATCGTCATCTTGAACAATGTTCTCGACCCTGGTACGAACGTCCTCCATGTGCGGCAGATCAAGGGCGTGGAAGTTTGCGACGTGCTGTGCAAGATTCTCAGGTGCAGGGTCAACAATACCATAGTTGGGTGACCCGACAACAGCAGAGTAGCCTGGCATAGTCGTCCAGGCATCCCCAACCAAGTTGGCTGTTCCAGGCTCGGCGGCGTTGTTGACGAACGTGGCAAAGTTGGTCTGCCTCTTGAACTGCCATCCACTTCCTGTGGCGACCGTCTTCTCAAAGTCCACGGAATCCGTTGGATGCTGGCCACGGGGATTGACGCAGGCTGGTGTTCTCTGAAAGACGTAGAGTTCCCCAGCGTACTTGGCAACCTGGGGGATAACTCCAATGGCAGTTGCAGCAGTACCGACAATACCAACTTTCTTGTTCCTGAGGCCATCTAAAGTTTGGTTTGTTGGAGAGCCTCCAGAGACTTTGTAGTTCCAGCGTGCAGTATGAAAGATGGACCCGGAAAATGACAGCAGACCAGGAATGTCCGGGATTTGAGGCTTGGTGAGCACGCCCGCAGCAAGGTAAACATACTCAGCCCGGAACTCGATGTCGATCTTAGGAGTCAGAGGACCTCGTCGCTGCGTCAATTTTATATTCCAGATTTGCCCCTTGTCATCCCACTCAACGCTTTTGACATCAGAGCGGAAAAGGGCTTTGTTCTTCAACTTCCACTGCGCTGCGATCCGCTCAGCGTGAAGTCTGATCTCGTCACCGGGTGCGTACTTGTGCGTGGGTATGTAGCTCGTTTCCTCCAAGAGTGGTAGGTAGATGTAGCTCTCGACGTCGCAGTGAAGACCGGGGAATCTGTTCCAGTACCACGTGCCTCCAAAGCCCCCAGCAGCATCGGCAAGACGGATGTCATCAGCAGTGGCGATGCCTTTCTCGATGAGGCGGACGGCGAATTGAAGACCGCCAAACCCGCCGCCGAGGACAAAGAACTTGTGAAGGTCGTGTTGTTTGATGGGCGGATCTTGGGCATTGAGTGCTTCATGGTCTGCCCAAGGATCCTCGACCAACGCGTTGAGCCGTTTGTTTTCCGTCTCTGTCAGTTGGATAAACTGAGCAGAGCCCTCAGGCCTGAGACGTTTTCTGGCTTCTTCTGCGTAGCGTTTCCGTACGTTGCTCAGGTGCTCACTATCCTGGGCAAGGTTGGTTGCATCGGCCGTCATCTTGTTCCGACTATATTTATTCGAGGGAGGTGGAAGTAGTGTAACGTATTAACTGGAATTGTGATGAACAACTTGATAAGGCTAGTTAAGTAGGTGGTATTTAAATCTAACATGAATGACAAGCCCTGTATCCTTATTCTATACTTTACACAAACGAGCCAGGTGAAGACGCAATTCATGAGCCAAGATTGAGCATAGGAGACGTGATTGACCCCCGCTGCGATTGGCTGGCAACCCCAATGATTGATAAGATTGTCAATTACCCCTCACTTGTAAATCTAACCTGTCGGAAATAAACTGTCTTTGTCTCATTGGGTGTTGCTCGGCAGTACGTATGCAAAGAAATACATCAAGGAGGCAGTCCTTTCCGTTGCAAATCTACCTAACCTGACTTGTCTATTATATTATCGACATGGGCGCTGTGAAGTGAGGCACCTCATGTTAAGATCTTGAAGTCCTGTATTACGAAAAATAAGCCTTAACTTAGGTTAGGCTAATAAAGTATTAATATAAGATAATAATACAAATAAATATTAGTATTCTTAAACCTCATCTCTGAGTTCTTTAGACCCTATATCCCGTGGCTCGGTGTGGGCTGGCAGCTGGCGCATTTCTCTTAGCCTCATGTGTTTGTCAACTGCCGTGAACACTTTCACATTTGTCCCACTGGCTATACTCAAGTGGTCTCTGGGCTATTATTTTACTAAGCGCTTGCCATCAATCAAGTTCCTCTCTGCATCAGATCATGACACTCTGCCGCAAGCCTCCTAGATTCTGCTGAGAGATACTCCTCATCTTTGCTCAGCTGCATGAATGTGCTCCTCCAATGGTCCCAAAAACCAGCCATAGTGTCTACCATAACATGCTTCCGGACCCAATTCCCCCTACGGCCGCTCGAAAAGGTTTGGATGTGTTTTGGCTTCATGTCCGCCATCAACTTGGATCCGGCGACCTTGAGCCACGCGTGAATTCCAGTGATGACGATATCCAGCCCGGGACGCCAAGAGCACACCTGGTTTATGGTCTCGTAAGCCCAAACATCTGATACACCTCCAAGATTGCGCAAGTACAGCTCTGCCTCGACTGTTCCAACAGCTTTAAAGCGCTGGCGTAGCTCTGTTTTCCTGTCACCAGAGAGCGATTCCTCCTTCCAGGTATTTGTTCCATAAACACCAAGTCTAAGCAAATCGGTCCACATGGATGCAAAACCTGGAAGATCTACCCAGTTGATGCCTGCTTCGGGTGGAAGCGCTTGAATGGCAAAGAGCAGATCATACAATTTGTCGCGGTCGGCAGGAAGCTCAACGGGGGCTTCACAGAGGAGGGCCATCAAGCGGAAGAGCTGGTCCTGTGGATCAGCTTCTTGTAGAACTGGTTTGGTTATGGCGGTGGCAGCCTGTTGAGCTGTTATGTTGTTGTTGAGGTAGTCGATTAGGCATATCGCTTCGTCCAGGTGACAGCCGTCGCCTGCATACAGCTCCTCCTTTGTGGGCGCAACTTGCGACAGGATCCATTCTTCTCTGGTGGACATTATCCGATCTGTAGAGTCGAGATTTAGGGCGGTAGAGATGCTCAAAGCTAGGCGTGTCTTGGCAAAGGGAAATCAGCAAGTTTGGAATTCAGCCATCCAGCGATGACGTGGTGCAGTTCCAAGGCAGCACCGCCGACCTTTATAGCCAGGGTCCCACTAGGCCACATCGGGCCAGCGGGAAGCAAGGAAATATCGTTCGTTATTGGGTGCGAAGGCTTGTTGGTCTTCACTCACTAACAACACTACACACCATTGATTTTTTCTTTTTTCTTTTAGGGAAAGCCAATGCTATGCCAGTTGCTCGCTGTTGAGCTCATCTGAAGCTTTGGAATCCAGCCTCGACAGTGTATCAAGGAGCTGCGTCAAGTACGACCTTGATCGTGTCCTGATTGTCTCATTGTCAACATTTTGAATCACTTCAAGAAGAGCACTTCCGACTCTTCGAAAGCGCTCGACCTAGACCATAGACCATGAGTATTTAGGGCGGGCGATTGCTGCAACACGGTACTCACAGTTGGCTCTCCTTGAACACGAAGGCAGAGAAGAGGGACCCTGTTCACCTCGACGAGAAACTCGTGAATAATCTCGGTCTTTTTCATGGCTAGCGTGAGGTCTTGATCATGTAGGCCCATGATGTCGGACAACCCATACTCGATCGCCTGCTGAAGAAGAACAAGGTGGAAGCAATGAAGCCCCAACATGAGGTTGCTGCGCTGGACCGAGAAAAAAGTCCTCTGGAACGTAAGAACGTCTTTGTCTTGAGAAAATTCGAATGTCTCGGGAGACTCAAGCCATGGGGGGAGTTCATCGACCATGCTCGTGAATTCCAAGAACTGTCCCGTCATTTTCATCTTCTTTTGTCTTTTTGCATCTGGCTCGTAATGGGTTTCTTGACGAGCGTACTTGCGCATTGAAGCCATCAACCCAGCTGCCGATGCCCATAGGCGCCTTGTCAAGTGATAACCCGAGAATGCGCGATCCTCAAATGAGTCTTGATACCTGAGTTGAGTCTTGTCAAATAATCCTGGTCCTCCTTCTCCAAATGGATCCAGGGTCATGTCCCCGTCAAAGAGGGATTCTTGCAGCACAAAAACCCTATTGCGCATCAATGAAGCCGCTTGATCCGATACGTAGAGATGCCAGAACCGAAATCGCAGCAATTGCATCTCGATGGGGTCGCTCCGCCTGATGTCTCGCTCATTGTAGAGGCGCATGCGTTGTGCGAGGAGTGCAGCCTGGCTGGAGATGCTCCACGCTGCTCCTGTCTTCCCTGTAGTATGCTGAAGAGCGGTCGAGTGAAACATTCTTATACTCAGTGAGCTTGAGTCGGGATGCTCCAAATCGTAGTCTTCGTAAATATAGAGCATATCTCTCGATGCCCGTAGAAATGGCTGGACTACCAAGTGGCGATATGGGAGTAGCGTTTGAGGCATCATGGCGGAAACAGCTGCACATACCGCTGTTAAGCTAGCAAAGGCCCTCATACAACGCACAAGTTGCTGCTCATTATCAGTCCTAAACATGGATGAGCTGGATTGTGCTGAGAAGAGTTCCACATTAGATTCCCGAAGGCTCTTCTCGTGAACAATCGGGCAGCATGGGAAGACATATTGCATGTAGATGTCGATGCAGGAGTCCACAACGTCGCGCATGGAGACTGATGATAGAACCGAGTTGACTCTGCTAACAAGCATTTCCCAGATCATCTGTGGATTGGACCCAAATGGCTGAGATAGGTTGCTTGCGTCAGAGCCTGGTGAAAAAACAGGGACGCCCGGTGAGGGCCATTCCCGAGGACTGTATCCCGACTGCAGATCTGCGGTTGATGGCGTACTAGGCTGACCTTGACTGTGATGCTCTCGGAAAAGATGACTCCGAATACTACCCTCACTAGCCATTTGTCGTGACGGATGTTCAAGCCTCTCGGGTAGGCGCACAACTTTGGGCCCTCGTTTTCTCGGCACAATGGTATACTGGCAGGCGATGTTGGAAACGCAACAGGTTCCGCATGGCTGCGTTCCGTTGCATTTGACCTTGCGTCGCTTACAAGCATCACAAGCTCTGGGCGGCATCTTGAAGTCGGTAGTTGGTGAATGCGAATGGGGAGACGAAGAAGGCGGCGAAATCCCCTCAAATCCTCCGAGGAGAAATATGAGCTAAAAATATGGATCCGAGGTCTTGGCCGGATATGGCAATCTTAAGCCCTGGCGCGAGTGATAGCATGACAGGTGACCAGGCACCATTCTGGGGAAGGGTATCCACATTGTCCAGTTGCATACGACCATGTATTTCTGTATGTCGGAGTATTTCCAGTTGTCCATTCAACCTGTCATGAGAAAGCTGGGAAGTGGAGGTAAAATCAGGATCATCTTCAGATTGTCCAACTATAGCATATACGCTCAACCAAGTACTAAAGGCCATTCCACGTAAAGTTCTTGACCAATTCAATCTCTCCACGAAGCAATCCATCCTTAGGATCCGAGCTTCTGGCAATGATAACCTCAAACACTCCCGCTTCCGCCAGCCACATGCTTTCGATCTCACTCCAGAAAGACAATGCATACTTATCCAGGGAAATCGTCACCTTTTGGGACTTGCCGGTGTCTATCCAAACCTTTTTGAATGCCTTGAGTTCCTTGAGTGGCCTGGGGGCCGTGCTGGCCTTGTCAGCCACGTAGAGTTGAACAACTTCGTATCCACCGCGGTTGCTGGTGTTGGTGACGTCAACCGACACATGGAAGGAGTCTGCTTCAAACAAGTTGACCTTTTCCGGTACTTGCAGGTTTGAATACTCAAACTGGCTGTAAGAGAGACCAAATCCAAAGTAAAACAGTGGAGGGTTCCGCAGCTTTTCGTAGTAGCGATAACCTACGAAGACGCCTTCTCCATAGTGAATCTCCCTCTCGCCCTTGCCAAAAGTCAAAAACGCTGGCGTATCTTCGAGCCTCTTGGGGAATGTGAGAGAAAGTCGCCCGCTGGGGTTGGTCTTGCCAAAGAGCACGTCGGCAATGGCGTTGCCCGTCTCTTGGCCGCCAAACCAAGCGTGAACGAGTGTCGGGGTGTCATCGAGCCATGGCATGAGGATTGGGCAGCCTGATTGGGTTACAACAACCTGATGACAGTTAGCTAGAAGTTTCGAGAAGGCTGTTGGTGAAGGAGACTTGCCGTGTTTTTGTTTGCCTTGACTACAGCTGCAATGAGCTCATCAACAGCTGGTGGCAAATCAAGCGACTTGCGATCAAGAGCTTCGCTCTCAAAGTCGCTGTTTAGTCCGGCGATAACGATAGGCACATCGACCTCGGAAGCTAGCTTGATAGCCTCTGCAAGAGCAGTAGCAGGACCAAACTTTTCACAGCAGCCAATTCTCAATCCGCCGCAGTTGAGCGCCCCCACTCCCGCGACAGCAGCTTCGTTCTTGAGATAGACTAGAATCTCGTACCGCTTCCCTTGCTGTACCTCAATCTCAGAAGTCACTTCCATGCTAGCTTGGTCGAACATGGGGGTCTGCAGAGTCTTTTTAGGCTGACTAGTATAAAGATCGATCTTTTCTTGGCCGTCGACAAACAACTTGCCCTTGCCGAGGACGCAAAGGCCAAGCTCAATCGTGCAGGACTTTGGTGCAGTGTAGATGGTCTTTGCTTGAAGCCAGTACGTCTTTGGTACTGCTTCTGGGAGGTTGTCGGCAAAGTACATCTGGGCCTGAATGGTGGTAACCGAGGCGACGGGCTCAGCAGCTGGGTTGAGCATAGGATCTTCCTTGTACCAGGAGACAATGTATCCCGGCTCGGTGCTGTTGGGTACAGCAATGTCCTTCGACAGCTGAGGAGTGAAGAGGTGGGCTGCCATTAGTTAGTTCACTGTCGAAGGAGGTGTTGTGACGGTACTAACCCTGGCATCCGATCGCAGGCTTGACATTTTCCGATCCCACAACATCGATGATGGCTTCCAAAGGTCTGCTCACGTAGTGCGGTGTCAAATCAGCCGAGCCGCCTCCACTAATGGCTGGGTTTCCAACAGCTGGCCCGATCAAACCATATGTCTGCTTTTTCTGTGGGTCTAAAGGGAGAACGCTGCGCTCGTTCTTTAAGAGAACTATCGCCTCACCGGCAACCTTTCTGCATAGATCTCGCTTGCGCTGAGTATCTCCGACTTCTTTCGGGGCATCATCCTTCCAAGGCTGGACCTTGTTGATGAGCTTGAGAAGGTTTCGCACGCTGGCGTCGATCGTCGGCTTCTTGACCTTGTCGCTCATGACGGCCCAAGAGAGCAAGTCGCCTCTCCACCTTGACGGTCCTGGCATTTCCAGGTCCATACCGGCGTTGAGAGACTCGGAGGTACTATAAGTGCCAAACCAATCGCTCATAACGAGTCCATCCCAACCCCAGTCCTGTCGTAGGACCAGATTGATCAGCCAAGAATTCTCAGTGGCGTGGATGCCATTGATCTTGTTATACGCCATCATGAAAGCCCATGGGCTTGCATTCTTGACGGCTAGCTGGAACGGCAGGAGATGCATCTCGCGCAGAGTCCGCTCTGACGCTCGAACATCGTCCTCCACTGCCATTGTTGACTGATCGTGCGCGGCGAAATGTTTGATCGAGCAAGCTACGCCATGGCTTTGGGCACCATTGACGTATGCAGATGCTATGGTTCCGCTAAGCCATGGATCTTCTGCGAAAGCTTCGAATCCACGACCGAGAAGCGGAGAACGTTGGATGCAGACAGTTGGAGCTAGCAAGACGTGGCAGTTCTTTTCTTTTGCCTCGGCTGCCAATAGCTCTCCGGCCGCGTGTATTAATTCGGGGTCAAATGTCGCTCCCATGGCTGTCGCAGAGGGGAGTAGCATGCCACGAGGGCCGTTGAAGAAACTCGTACCGCGAACGCCATGAGGTCCATCAGAGGTCTACCCGACAGACCCAGTAGTTAGTATCATGCCATCAACAAGTCGATATGTGGAAATGCGCTTACCGTGATTCGGGGAATGCCGACACGATCATTTGCCCAGGTGCCCCAGGTATCTTGCCCAGCAAGAAGCTTGACCTTCTCCTCCAAAGTCAACTGCTCTAGGGCATTCTCGATATTGATGAGAAACATGCTCGGCGAGTCTGAAAGTATTCAACAACGAAAGGTGCAAGGCTCAAATGCCGTAAACCCCTGCAGAAGTGATGACGAGAGGATGAGGAGGTAATGGTTCGGTCAGCTGCCCTGCAGTTAGCTTGTTATAATGGCCCGTATACCGGGATTTGACACCTCTCGTCTACCGAAAGGTCCTGGATGGCTGTCATGATCGCTTCATCTCCTCATCCAGCCATGATCCGTTCAGGGGTCTTGTGGCTTGGCCCACAAGCTCGCCCCTCAGTTCCTGCGCGGAGAAATACCACGGCCCTCAATTCCCCCGGTAGCGTCATTTCCGACCAATAAGTCAGAAAAACACGACTCAGGAAGCAATTGTACTAGTATTACGCCGCGGCGAAACACAGAAACCCCGCGGAAGACGCTGTCAAAGCTTGTCTGGCACTCATCCGTGACCTCTCAAGGTTTTCTCGCTCATGTATTTTCGGAATAGTTTATCCTCGCTTGATGTCGTCTGTCCCGGAAAATCATATCATCTGGGGATTAGTGTGGTTATGAGCTGGGGCCCCAGGTTTTCCTCTTGGCCTAAGCTCGGTTGATGACAGCCTCATGATCTCTCTTTGGTTGCCCCTCAGCATTGAGCATATAAGGACTCGAGGTCTCCTCTTGGCCTCAAAACGGCTCATCTCTTACAGAGAGCAAGATCTACACTCTTACTTTTGATCAATTCCATCACCTTCCACTACTCTCGGACTTTGTTTGTCCATTGGACGCACCATGGCCAAACTCGAGGAACACGAACACCATACGGCGTCTGACGCCATGGTCGAGGATGCTGCACCTCTCAAAATTGCTGACCTCATTCCCGACTATGGGAAACCTTGGTACAGGGTTCCTCATCTTCTGAAGTTGAACGCTCTCCTCCTCGTTCCTCTTCTGACATCTTACGTCTCTGGTTTGTCATCTCAGCCGACAGCACATACTCAACATCTAACTCTAAAAACAGGATTTGACGGGAGTTTATTGAACGGCATGCAGAGTCTGCCCTCCTGGAATGAAGGTACGTTCATGTTACGCAAGTCGTACCGCATTATGCTGACTCTCCTCCTCCAGACTTTGATCACCCTTCCGGAAGCGTCCTTGGAATAGTCTCTACCATCCAAGTCGTTGGCGGTATCGCTGCTTTGCCATTCGCCCCAATGCTTGCCGATCGACTCGGCCGCCGTCATGGGATATTAATTGGGTCTCTCATAATCGTCGCTGGTGCCGGTATCCAAGGTGGCGGTAGCAGCATGGGCACCTTTCTTGGAGGTCGTGGTCTCGTTGGCTTTGGTAGCAGCTTCATCGCTGTTGCTGCTGCACCAATGATTGGCGAACTTGCATATCCATCTCATCGCCCGATCATCACTGCCATCTACAACACATCATGGGCAAGTATTCTTTCCCTTCATAACTGCAAGGAATGATACTAACTGGATGATAGTATCTGGGTTCCATCGTCGCTGCGTGGGTTACCTATGGAACTTTTAAGATCCCCAACAGCTGGAGTTGGAGAATTCCCTGTATCCTTCAAGCTGCTCCCTCCCTCATTCAAGTCGCTTGCATCTATTTTGTCCCAGAAAGCCCCAGATGGCTCGTCGCGCACGACAGGCCTCAGGAGGCACAGAGAATTCTTAGCAGATACCATGCTGGCTTGGAGGAGCCCAATGAGCTGGTGCTTGCCGAAATGAACGAGATTACGATTGCGATTCAGAACGAGAAGCTTCAGAATACTGCTTCCTATATGGACTTCTTGAAGACCAGTATGTCTATTTGTCCTTCGATGTGTATCCTTTGCTAACATGACCATAGATGGAAACCGCCGTCGCCTGTTCATTTGCATCTCTATCGGTTTCATCATCCAGTGGTGTGGAAACGGCCTCGTATCTGTCTACCTTGTTCAAGTCCTCAAGTCTGTCGGCATCACCGACCCCGAAACCCAAAATATCATCAATGGCGTCCTTCAGATCTTCAACTATCTCGTCGCCATCACGTCGGCTTTTTTCGTGGACCGCTTCGGCCGTCGTGGCATGTTTCTCTTCTCACTTGCTGGAATGACGCTTGCCTTTATCATCTGGACGGCCATTTCGGCCAAGAATGAGCAGCAGCACTTCCAGAACAAAGGCCTGGGTATTGGAGTGGTCACTATGATCTTTGTCTTCTTCCTGTTCTATAACATTGGCATGAATCCCGTCCCTATGGCCTACGTTCTGGAAGTTCTCCCCTATACCCTCCGTGCTAAGGGACTCACAATCTTCAACGTCTCTCAGTTCGCCAGCTCCGTTTTTAACGGATTCGCCAACCCGATTGCCCTCGAAGCTATTGGATGGAAATACTACATCGTGTTTGCATGTCTGCTTGTCGTCTGGTTCTTCGTGGTCTACTTTGCTTACCCTGAGACACGCCGACTGAGCTTGGAGGAGGTTGCGACTCTTTTTGACGGAGAAGATGCTATGCAAGAGGTGGATGCAAAGATTGTGTCCGAGAAGCAGGACCAGCTGTAAGGTGAGAACTATAGTATCTAGATAGGAGAGGGACTTGGATCGAGTAATTATAGGCTCATTCTATTGAGAAAGATTGCCTTTTTGTGTGAGGTGATGTGTATACTCGACCATCTATCTTGAGCCTCTTCTTTGACTCGTACCCAACATCGTCTGCTAACGCAGCATACCCAAATTCTTGCCCTGGCTGTACATCTCTAATCCTCAACCGCCTATCCTTGAGCAAGCGCGCTCGCTCCTCGCCAGCTGGAGGAGTGCTTCCTCCTGCCGGCACATTGATATACCCAGAGTCCCTTGTCAAGGCCGAAACATTGATCCGAAAGTCAGGCACTCAGATAATCAACCTGAGCGCAAGAACGACGACTATGGCTAGGATCGTCAAGATAAGGGATACCACGTACATGGCCATCCAGCTGGTCTGAATCCAGTATCTCCTCTCGCTAGTAATGAATTCACCAGTCGCATTGCCGTATGTGTAGGAATATCTGGGAGTTGCTCTCGTGGCCGCAATGGCCGTTTGGTTTACCTTGCTAAAGCCCACCGCAGCAGGACTGTAATAAGAGACACGCAAGGCCGTGTTGATGATCAGTGCAAGACGCTGAGCGAAAACCTCGAGTGAAAGGCTGGTCTACTCATCCTTGACGCCCTCGTCTGCCTCTCCCGCTTATATGCCTTGAGCAGGGTCGGCGAGATAGTTCTCAATGGGAGACTTGTACCCGTTGTGGTAAGAGGGTGTAAGCCATGGGAGGGCGGCAAAGATCGCAGCAGGGCCTGTTCTATTGAGAGCAGTCAAGTCTGTGTCAGGCATTGGAATCCGATACCCGCGTGGATGGCGGACCTAGGTCGCAAGACAAGCCATCGTACCAAGTTGTTGTGATCGTTCGCACTCGACGCTGACATCAACGTATACATGACTGATGTCACAGATAGTCGAGTTCTGGGCGCTCCCAAATACCAACGTACCCTGGGTGATGTTTCCTTTGCTCGTTATATCCTTGGACGAGAAATTGAAGCCACGATGGGGGCCTGGGCGGCCTGGGATATCCATAAAGACGTTGGGACTACCGCCTCCAAAGCCAACATTGTCTTCTCGGGGAATGCTCGAATTTGAGTATCTGTAAATCCACAGACCATCTTTGGTGTCCAACAGCCACTGCGTTGTGTTAAATCACGGCGAGCACTGGTGATACTGATTAGTACACTGTCAAAGTGTTGTAGCACTGCAGGGACTCACCTCAAGGGCCAGATAGGCGGCCGATAATTCGAGTGTCAAATTTCCAGGGGAGTCTGTAGGCATGCCTCGAAGCGGAATGCCCACAAGAGACTCATAATTCACCAGTTGGACGGTAGGGACGTCGATCCAGCTATGCGGATCACTTGAGCGATACCCCGGCAAGGAAGTAACCTCAGGCACACGCACGTTACCCCAGAGATCTAATCTCGCGCCGGCGCTTGCTACCACCGCTCCTCCAAGTCTTTCTATCACGGCGTCGAAGTTTGGGCTGGAACCATTGGCAGCTTGGCCAAGGGCGCTGGGCGCAGAGAGCGCGGTTCGGAACATGGGGACGATTGTACCAAGGGTCGTGCCTCTATACGATGCACTCTCCCAAAGGCCGTAGTTGAGTGGTGGCCCAACAGTTGCCGCAGGGCTGTACATTAAAGGGTAGCTCTGGCCTTCAGCGTGTGATGCAGTATAGCTAGTGCGAAGAACGGCCTGACCACCGAGCGGGCTAATACTCCATAAGATGAGCAGGAAAATGTCCAGGGAGAACGGAGCCGGATTAAGAACGGACTCTTGAAAGTGTTTGTGAGGGTTTGGCTACCCAACAGAACCTCGAGGGTCTGAGATCAGTTAGCATATGTCTGAGGTCTGCTGGGTGAGTGGAGTGAGGCAACTGACACCGAGGCTTGTTCCTCTCTCTGCTTTGAATAAAGCTATAGTTCGAACAAGGGCACCGATAACTGCAGCGAAAGCGATGGGCCATATTGTAGATGCCACGCCCATGGCATCAAGAACATCTCCTCCATGTGACGAGATTGGCTGATTGTTCAATTGGTACATGTAAACGGCGAGAGCTTCAACGTTGGATTAGAACCATGACCTGTCAAGAGGATAAAGTATAGCCTACTGATGAATGGAACTGGGACGATAACCAGCGGAAGGAAACCCAATGAAAAGTCGGACCATGAAATGGCCAAAGGACGAGGATGGCTTGGCCAGAAGGATGAATCATTTAGACCGCCACTGTGAGATGAGATTGGAGTGTCGCGTGCCGAGAGCAGAAGAGACGTGGAAGCATCCTTCTTTCCACTCTGCATCAATGGATTCGGCGATATATTGGCAATCTGTTGCCGTAGAAAGCGAGGAGCTGGTTGAAGATGCCATTGCTGCGGCCGAGTTACCTATTTATTCTTGGACGTTGAAGGATTCTTTGGCCCCCAACTGGGCTTCGCTTCCTGATCATGCAGGCCCATACGCAGGGCTGAAATGCTACCATCTCAGCACAGAATACCCAATCAGCAAGGCTACTGACACAGGGATCTAGGCTATCTTTGGCTTGGTCCAGCAAAAGTACGGCTCATCCCCTTGCTCAACCGTCATCAAGTTCATCCGGTGGGTTCGTGAGGATTTGGGACACAGCCACCGGCTAGAGGCGAACCGAAGCGTGGCAGGGGATAACGCTAAAGAGTTCGCTCGTCAAGGATTTATGGCCGTCAACCCAGTTTAAATCCGATTAACCCGTGTCAGTCTAGCTACTATTCTTGGTTACCTATTCTTAAAAGCTGTCATACTCGACTCGATTAGTCGAAGTGGGCACATGTCTTCTTTTGTGTAAGACTAACTATTAATATTATCCCTGAGCCTCTACATGACTTTGTGCACATTTCCTCGTTTTTGTAAGCCAAGATCCTACCAATCATCTTGCCGTCTTTTCTTGGTCCCCGGAGTCGCACGTGAGGTTCTTTGCAACTCTTTGCCTCGGTTCTAATCATATGTTGTAGTTCTTAAAATTAACCCAAGAGGTCAGCCCTTGTCGAGTCTCCTAGTATCTATGGGGGCAGTTATTCGCAGAAGCAGAGAGTCGACGTTGTAATGAGGGATTCTTCCGTACGGAGGTTAGAGCAGTTAAATACCCTTTAAGAGGTAAAATGCCCTTTTATAATGCAGCAAGGTATACGTCTTCTACTGCAGGTAGCATAAAGACTAAAAAAAGAGGCCACTATGTTGTCATCGGGATAGAATGCTATGATATACCGATATTCTGATTTTTTGTTTACTTGAAGATTCGTTCATTGCGCGCTCTGAAGCGGGAGATGATCTAATTATCTTGCCTAAAGGCAGAACCTAAGGCGAAGCTGTTAGAATGAAAAGAGAATGCCGAGTGCATGTCTGGCTCTGTCTACATTTGTTTAGCGGTACGCTTCCCCATGACCCTGACACCAGGCCCCACGTTTACAAATCATCACCCAGAGGAGTGAGGCCCTGTGCAGTGCCAATTCTGTCCTCAAACCAAAATCTGAGCCTCTCAACGCTCGCCCGGTCCGCCATGAAGTCCCTAAACTCCACCGGATTACTGCGCGGCAGGCTGATCAAGTTCCGCTGGCCAGCTGGGGCCGGCACGTCGGACCTCACGCTCCAGAATCCGTTCGCGGCCTGGAAATCCCTGCTGAGGAGGAAATTGTGGAAAAGCTTCGCCCCCTCTGGGTGAGGGGCATCTTTGAGAATCGCCGCCGTCTGCGCCCATGTCACATGCCTTCCTTGCCTAGGAAACGTGACGTTGAACGGGCTGGGTGCTTCACCTAGACCAAGCATGGTGGTGAAGGATGCAGCGTAGGGGGACTGAGGGTCTGCGATGATCGCAGCAGGAGTAGAGCTTCCGCGGACCCAGCGAGGATTCTGGCTCAAAAGGTCCTCAAACCACTTCTCCCCGTACTGCTTGATACTAGCACATTCAAAGTCAGCTCCTGCTTCTCTCGTAGCGAGAATGGGAGAACTTACATCAAGTCGAATGCAAAGAGGATGGCGTCGTCATCGTTTGGATATGCCAACACAATCTTGTCTTTGAGCTCGGGACGCAAGAAGTCGGTGAAGTCTCGGATGGGATTGCTTGGCAGCTTTTCTGCATTCCAG
The DNA here is from genome assembly GCF_026873545.1 of Fusarium falciforme. Lineage (NCBI taxonomy): Eukaryota > Fungi > Ascomycota > Sordariomycetes > Hypocreales > Nectriaceae > Fusarium > Fusarium falciforme. The sequence goes on from NC_070546.1 coordinate 801,591, forward strand.
ACGAGCTGCCAGCCCAGTCCAATATATCCGTAATACGTCGCGTCGCGGTCCTTAAGACTGGGAAAGACTCTGTCAAAGCCAACTGGAGCGTAATTGAGAAGAGCGCCCTGCTCCTTCCATCTCGGAAAGTCATGCAGTGTCTGGAGAATAACGCTGTCGACAAAGACATTCTTCTGTGCCAGCTGTTTATCGATGTTACCGTCGTGGTATTTCGACAAGTCGATCGTAAGATTAAGCGTTATGCCGGGAAAGGCGTCCTCGAAAGCAGCTTTGAGCCCGTCCATCTGGTTCGGCTCATCACCTCCATGCCAAACCGTGACAACGCCGCCCTCTGCCAGGGCGGCATCATAGATCTGGGCGAGAGATCGCTTCTCCACCCATCTTACCGAGGGGCTAACGGCAGCATTCGCCCCCATCCATAGGAGGAACGAAGATATGGCAAGGAGACGCATCTTTAGGCGGGTTTGCTGAATGGTTTGGATGTGGAGAATGATGTGAGTTAAGGGGAATGAATGTCCTTCTTATTGTCAGGAATTGAATGATTTTATATTCATTCATCTTCCATTCATCAAATTCATCCCGCATATCCCACTCCCGCGGTTGTCTTGACCGAGATGACGAACGCGTGGCTTAGCTGGCTGACTTGGCCAGCAACCGCGCGCGATGTCGGCGTACTTCATGGTTGTAGATCGGAGAGAGCTTCTGAAAGAAGACTCGGCCCAGCCACTTTAGCTCTCTAGAATTTAGTAGCGGCATGGCTAGCCAAGGATCCTTGTCTTCTCTTAGAAGCACTGATTTGCTTTGCATTGCGGAGATTACAAATATTCATCCCACCTTGAATAACTCTAAACTCTAACTGGTTATGCATCTTGTCTGCCGCGCGGCCGTCCCAAATTCCAGGTCCAAGCCTGTGATGTTACGCCGTAACAAACTCCACCATTGCCAATCACCTCATAGATCCCGGGTTTTTCAAGGGGATACTCACTGTCTTCTTGGTTTCCGAACGAAGCCTGACAAGGACCGGAATTGGTTTCCGAGCATCGAGCAGTGAAATTAAGTCGCTATGCGTGCTAAGAAATGAGGATGTAGCAGAGCCCGAGAAGCTACCACTGTCATGACGGCTTTGCAACCATTATTAGGAGAGGCAATACGGTCAAAGAAAGCAGTTATTGCTACAAGATCATGCCAAGGGTTATATTGTAACCCTCGTGTCACAAACATGTCGTGCCTGAGAAGACTCCTCGTGAAGCGCGGGTGAGAGCAGTGGTTGATTCTAGCTACAGCTATCTAAATCAGGCCAGCTCAACGTGATACTTGCCACCGACCAAATTCTCCAAGGTGATGCTAGTTTTACCACTGGCTGGAACCTTCCGGTCGCCACGAGGCCCCGAGATGCGCAGGGTCTCGTCTCCAACAGAAAGTGCCGCGCGTGCCCGATGGGGTATTGAATGTTCCTCTAAGACGGCCATTCTTACTCGTCCACGACGCAGAGAACTGTCCCAATGAAGTCTCAAACCCAGCTGTCGCCCTCCCCAAGGTTCCCAAGCGTGGAGTCACGCTCCATGTCTTTCCCTAGGCCGATGTGATTTCAAGGCCCACGCCTAGGAAGGTGAGGGCGAATGTTGGCGTCGTGGCCCACGCGTGTGCATCACTAACGCCGGCTAGGTTGGGATAGGGGGGATAATAGAACCTATCACCCGGAGCGTAACCTTCAACGAAATTACTGTTCGTCATGGCGGGCGGGGTTGTCGAGCATATGGTCCGCCCACATCAGCTCCATCAGCTCTATGGCCCTCTCTGGAAACCATGCCACGTAGTAGGCCCGAAGCTCGAACCCAGAGGCAAAGGGAGAGACGGTGTTGCCCGCTTCGGGCGCCGGCGCACCGTATGGGCGGATCCAACGAGCTTTCAGAGACTCAGAAATGGCCGCTCCTCTGGTATTGTTAGCAATGCCGGTTATAACAGCCCAAGCATTTCCGTCCTGGGGATGAAGAGAGTTTGGCTGCTCGTTACGGTCATTGTCCCAAAAAAGAGACTGGTCGTTGTCCCATAGGCGCGCATTGATTTCCTCTTTGATAAACTCGGGGGTCGAGGTCCCTTGCAGTGGCATCATCGTTGTTGAGAAAAGCCACCTTGGCGCCTATCAACAGACTGTGGTAAAAGATGGCATTTGCCTTTTGGATCGATTCGTCAGATGAAACTGAAATACAAGGAACTCATTTTTTTAACTTCGATCATGTCTGAAATAAATGGGAGAAATGCTGCGATAAGAGTGCTGTGGTTTCATGAATATCATCATCCACAAGTTGAGGAGCCGTTTCTTATGGCATACAAAACTTGTTAATCGACATATTAGAGCGCGATGCGACATAGTAGAGGCATCGTGAAAGTCCTCTTGCATCGGTTCGACTTGAAGCGAAGACACCGAAACCTACAACCATCATGCTCTTCCATCGCGAAGTAAGCTTCGAGATTGACATAGACCACATACCCTAGATACCTACCCCGGTTCGCTACCCAAGAAAAGAACAACCTTGTTTCATCCGAACTCACGTTCCCTGACGTAGGTGCCCTGCTCAGCTACATCCAACCGGCGTAGATACCGGCCCGGACCCAAAACAACATCACATCTCCTCGGAACCAACTCGGAACCAACCGATTTAGTGATGCTCAAGGCTTCAGAGGAAGTATTCCTTTTATTCTGGAAGCCAGATACGTCAACAGCACCATTTAATTCACTCATGACTGGCATGAGACGCAGTTACAATGGGCGATGAGAGGGCATGAGCCAACTCTATAGATTCCTCCAATGGTTGATATCTTTTGCTCTGTAGACGACTTGCTACACACCAACATGGCCCTCGCCATTCATTAGGCCGAACTTATCTCCCTGGATTGGTGGGTGGTCTAGATCACTGAGCGAAAAATCTCGGTGTCCGTAAATGTGCGGATGCCGAATGAAGCGCGGCTGGCCTCGAGGATGAAATTTGGAGATTCAGGGGGCGTTCAACCCGTCATCTTTGCCGAATGGGATCCATGCCTGCGGTGCCCACCATACTCGACAAAAGATTAGAAAGGCCAAAAAACGGCAGCTCGGATAATCATCAAAGCGAGTCTGCTGTCTCTGTTGAAGGTGATGGCGCTACTTTCATTGTCTTGGTCAGGTCCTACACGAGGTCCACGCGACGCAGGGGTCTCAAACCTTAAAATGTGATGTGTTCACTTGATGATCGGCGGTAAGAAATGATAGATACCTTTACAAACCACAGGACTATGACGGAGAAGAAAGTACCGATACCTTTCGGTTGGTGAATGATTGAAATTTAAACACCCTGTAATCTGTGCGAACTCGTACGATGTGAAGAATTAATCCAAGGTGTGCGGGGCAACCTGGCTTCTCGTCGGTTCAACTTCTTAATCAGGAAGCATTACCCTTTGTCAAGTCTTTGGGCGTTACCGATGAGGGATTAGGTCAACATCAAGACGACGACATGAAGGTGGGTGGCCCTGGACTACATGCACACGACAATGGGCCGAATTGCCTGGGTATTTCTATGCCTATTTCAGCTTAGTGTCACTTCAATTCTAACTACGTACCTACCTTTAAATGTGAAGGTTGGATTCCTTTGTTCTCGACCATGAAGTGGCATTCACTCTGTAAGAGACAAGTTGCAAGAATGTCTGTAGTTTTTTTTGATTCACGTTATGAGAAAGCAACACTGAGATAGTCATCATCCATCCGGTACTCTCTTTGTATATTCACCTCGCACGTCAGTCAAAGACCCGTAGTGCTGGGTGACCATCCCCGACTCCACTGATCGGCCTGTGGTGGAGGACAAGCGCCTGAGCGCCACTGTTTCAGGCGATTCGTGTATCTTTGCGCGCGTAAGCGAAACGCGAAAGATGAACCGATTGATAATCACTGGCACACATGCCTGAACTTCTCTTGCAGGGATGTGGTGACTCTCTGCGACCTCTCGGTTCGGCGGTAAGGTTGAGATACACACAGGTTCAATACAGTGTCATGATCGGTCATATCAGCGAGGTACCTGGAATTCCAGATCCAATGCTATTTAGTTGAGCTTACTGACCAAACCATCGCAGATCTCGCCACTTGCCTTGCGTGGTATCTTTACCTGCGGTGTGGGTGTCTCCTTCGGTCTCGGCCCTCTTACTGCCTTCATCATCATCACGTACACTGGTGACTTGGATTCTCGGTGGGCATACCGTGCCGTGTTCTGTTCTTAATGGTTCTTTGCTGTCGTCGCTTCCTTGTTTGTCTACTGGATGCCCGAGTCACCCTGGTGGCTCTCGTCCAAGGGCCGAGACGACCGCGCACTGGCAGCTGTTAACGGTCTTGGATATACCGGAGAGCACGGGCGTATGAAGCTGGCACAGATCCAGACCACTCTGGAGGAGATGAAGAAAGAGACCGAGGGCGTCACCTACATGGAGTGCTTCCGCAAGTCTAACCTTCGCGCACACTTCTCACGATCGTGCCTTTCTGGATCCACACCTTCACCGGCATCTCGTTTGTCGCCGGTTACTTTACCGTGATTGGCTCCGTGTTCATATTGCTTGGAACATAGACTAATCCATGCCCCTACTCCAGTACTACCTGCAGCTTGCTGCTACTCCACCCAGATGAGCTTCCGACTCCAGATCGCCCAGCCAGTTATGTCCATCGTCGGCAACCTAATGGCCGCAGCTATCATCGAGAAGGTCGGCCGTCGTGATCTGACCTTCTGGGGCCTCCTCGTACTCACTATTTTCCTGATGATCACAGGAGGGTTAGGTACAGGCAGTACCCAGCCCATGATCCAAGGCACGGTGGCGTTTATCCTCATTTTCAGCTAGTAGTTTAACGTGTCGATCGGTTCATCGGTATTTTCCCTCATATCGGAAATATCGACTCCTCGACTCCGCGTCAAAACTATTGCCATCGCCAGCGCGTCGCAGAGTCTTGTCAACGTTATGTGGCAGTGGACTATTCCCTACATGTTTAACCCCGATAAAGCCAATATGGGCGCCAAGATCGCCTTCGCCTTTGGGGGGTCTCTGCTCTGTGTCCCTGCTTTATCTCTGGTTCTATCAGCCCGAGACCGGAGGAAGGTCACATCGGGAGCTGGATGAAATGTTTACCAAAAAGGTTCCAGTTAGGAAGTTTAAGAAATTTGTGACGGAGGTTCAAATGCAGAACCAGGGTGCCGCAGCTATGGAGGAGAAGCTTTAGGTGACTCCTTTCAAAAACCAATAAACAAAATCAGAAAGACCTTGAACGCAATAGAACATTAGACGCATAGGTCCAACCATCGCCATCGAAGAATAATCCAAAAGCTAGGCTTAAAATATTACGGGGCTATGATACACCTCTTTCCCCATGATTGGAAGCGCCAAGCAAAGTCAGTCCGAGTCATCGTCGTTGTGTCCAAATCCAACAGGAGAATCCAAGCCAACGAGGCGCAGATTCCGGCATCCTCGCTCGGACAGCAAAGCCTGCGAGTGCGGGCGGATATGGCCTTCGGGAATGGCAAACGTGAAGTCGACGTGCTCTGGCAGAGCAGCAAGCGGTAGGCTTATTCTGGTTATGACATCGTGCTTCTTCACTCTCCCTCTCCGGAAGCTGTTGTTGATTCCCAACGGCACAACGATTGACAGGGATTTCAAGTTATCCATGGCAGCAATCGCATCACAGATCTCCTGCCAGCTTTGATCATGCTCGTGTAAGGGCTCTCCCGTATCCTCGTCTTGGTATACCGCCCAGTAAGCAAAGCCTGGCCACTGGATCGTAAGATATCGGATCGATTGAAGGCCGTCGTGAGGTGAGAGCAGGAGAAACCGGTAGAAGGCCTCCATTGTGTGGAATTTGAAGGAGTTTTGGCTGTACAAGATGTGTAAAGCCTCGAGATAACTTCAGGAACCTTTAGCTTCTTTCAGGTTACGTAGGATGCCAATGTAGTGGGGCTCACATTTGCTTGCAGGTTTGGAGAAGGGGTAGCATGTCGAGCTCAGACATTGTCTCGGTAGCCTTGTATCGCTTCTCGTAACCTATTGGTCCTATCCATGATTTTCGAGTTGGCACCAGCTCCGCTTTATTGACCCTTTCCGTATCCATTGGTAAAATCGCATGCGACAGCTTGTTTATCTTTCTTACAATGGTCACGTCGTAGCCACCAACTACATAGCCCCAAATCGATATCCGGATCTCCTTGGGTAGCCTGGAAAGTAATAAAGATTGCTGCTGGTCCGAGTAGAACTTGGTGACAGATAATCCCAGCCTTTTCGAAAGACCACTAGGCACCCAGTCATATTTGGGCAAGATCTGAGGTGTGAGCGATGTCGAAATGTCGAGCCCATTGCCGTTGGTGGCCCGGTCGCGCAGACTATGTCCATTGTGTCTTTGCTCCTGGATATCCATCCATTCTAAGCGATTCTTTACGAATGGAGCTAACCGACCCATTTGAGTCGCTTGTGAAGTCTGGGGAAATTTGTTGCCTTTTAAATGTGCTTATGTTTTGGGAAAGCTTGGTTGGTCTTATAGTTAAGAATATGCCAGGCAGCCGCCAGGATAGCGGGGTCCGGCCAACAGTCGAAGCCCCTCGGATCAGTATTGATCCGCGGTGCCCCACTTCGCCAAGGTCAACGGCGAGCAAGCAACATAGAGCCAGTAGACTTACATGGAAATATCGAGCGTCTGTGCTCTAGGCCTTGTCAATAGATGGGATATCAGTATTTACTTGTGCCTCTCGTTTTGGGTTAGAGCCAACGCTACTTCTGGTAGGTCCAGCGGCTAAGAAGCGCGTCAGAAGCCGGCTACAAACTGTCTTGACGATTCGACGAATATTTAATCCCGTATTGTAGCCCTAAGCTATGGGTGTACCGTCTCAACATGTTCTTTTCCGTACGTAAATGTTAATCACGCCAGCCATCAACTGACTTCTGGACTGGCCTGCAAACTCGACTTCTATTATTCCCTCATATTCTCGACATCATTTGGGAACCCTGTTTGTCGAAAAATGAGACAAAATCGCAGGGTTGATGTGTGGAATTGAAGCTGCTGAGTCACCAACCCTAGAGGCTGAAAATTGAAGACGGATTCGGGGCACAGCCACGACTATGCAGAGCGGACCGTGCTGCGATCTGGGCGGCCTCGCAGCGAAACAAACAGGGGCTATTTCTTGTACGAACGATTTATGGGTCGCCAACTCAAGTTGATCTGATAACTAAACACGGGTCATTGTACTTTACTACCCTTTTTACAAGGCCGTTATCTTCAACCATTCCCTCCAAATCAAGATAGGTACCTGCCCAGCCAATCAATTTCAAGATCCCTAAGTAATGGATGATCTCATGGCCATGTCCTCGCCTTTTTTTCTAGCCTGATATTCGGCCAATCATCTTGTCCTGTTACTCGCTGCACGTGAGCTCTCTCACAACCAGGCTGTGTCAATAAGCCTCATCTCCCCGCCTCGACTTCCTCTAAATGTGTCACAGATTGCATCTCTTCCTTCCATCCTGCCCTGCAACATAGAATACTACACCAAAGGTCAAGGCGCAAGACACCTTTCAACAGGTACTGCGACAACTGGGCCGTTCATGGTCTCCCACACTTCTCCACTCCCGTCGTCGCAAAACGCGGAGATGCCCGAGACATGAACTTCCTGAACACCTCCAGTTCGCAAGATGTTGTCTTGTCGCAGCGTGCCTCTCGTCAAGCCGATCAGATGGCAGCCGTCAAGGGCCTAGAGAACACCATTGCTAGGTTCCAGGCGATCTTGACCGATGATGACCGAAAGAATCTGCAGCAGTTGAAAACCGAGCCCCACGATGCGCAATCCATCATCATGTTTACGGCAAGCCTTGACAGGTTCGATCCAAAGCGCAGAGGCAAAAGTGTCGCCTCCAGGCTGGCCTCATTCCTGCAGACGATTGAGCAGTTCACTCCTATCGTCGATACCTACATCCAGCCCAATCCTGAGATTGCGGCGCTGGTCTGGGGGTCTGTTAAGCTCACCTTCCAGGTAGGCGACCGAGCAAGGCATTCTGAATCGTTGCTGAGACTCAACAGCTACTCGCCAACTTGACATCCTACTTTCAGTCCTTTGTCGAGCTACTGTCTGGCTTTGGTTCCCTATGTTCCAGGTTTGCTGAGCACCAAGTTATCTTCATAGACTCTCCTAGACTTAGAACATCCATCTGCGCGTTTCACTCTTCCGTCGTTAATTGCTGCGAAAGATTGTGCTGGTGACACACCGGCTAAGTTAGTTCTGCTACGCGGAGACCTGGCCCCTTACTGACATCATCATAGTGAAATCACAAGCATGGATGGCTATTACTTAATCTTTCCAAAGTGAAATCCGAGGATATGTTGACGATATCAAGTTGAAGGCCGAGATCGTGCGGGATGACATCTAGCTCGCCAAAGCCCAAAGCGATAGCGAAGAGCATCAGTTGCAAGCCAAGGCACGGCAGAAGGCAGAAGAGAGTCACGGCCGCATCTCTTCCTTGTTGACAAAGGATAGGTCAGAAATGAGACTCATTGGCGAGCACGGAACAAGAGGGACTGCAGGTAGGGCCTCACTGCCTTGTTTCAAAATGCGCCGCTAATGATTCAAGAACAACGCCGGCGTCGTCTTCTCAAAGACCTCTCATCGCATAACTATACATCCGCATTCAATAATGCTCGTAACAAGCGTCATCTCGGAACTGCTGAGTGGGCGTTCAACACCGACCAGTTCCAGAACTGGCTCACAGGTGACGGACCAGTAGTTCTTCATGTGACAGGGAAAAGTACGTCAGGCCCAGGCTAACACGTGCCATTATAACTAATGACTTCTTTGTAGTTGGATCTGGAAAGACAATATTGGCGTGAGTGCATACCGTTTCTCCTCTTGACCGTGTTTGTTGCTAACTTTGCCCTAAAGGTCTTCAATCGTTGAACACTTATGTCAGATCAGACAACCCAATCAGTTCATCTCATTTTTCTTCTCTAGATTCGACAATCCGACAACATTGGTTTCTGATACTATCATTCGCTCACTGGTCCAACAATTGCTATCCATGGCTCCCATGGAAACGATGAACGCAACTCTCGCATCCAAGATCGCCGACTGTCTTCAGAACGCCCAGGACAACTTTTTCTCGCTCGACACTCTTGGGAAGCTCTATGAGACGGCTTCCAAGTTCACACAGGACTGGTTTATCCTTATCGACGGTGTGGATGAGTGCGAATCCGAGCAACAGCGGTTACTATATGACTTCTTATCTCGCTTCCTTAACAATTGTTCAGGGCCACAGCGAATTAGGATCCTATTCTCGAGTCGAGAAACGACAAAACAAGAGATCGAGAGGTCATTTGGTTCCGTAGGGAGGCTGATTACTGGGACGACCAACACAAGCGCCGACATTGTTGCCTTTGCTGAAATGTCATCGTCGCAAAGCTGGCTCGAGGAGAGTTGGTCGTGAGAGATGAGGACATTATTGGTGATATTCTCGACGCAATTGCATCCAAGGAGGAAGGAATGTAAGTGTGAATCCTCTGCGTGTCATTTGGGTGGGTTCTAATTAATCTCTTCGAATAGGTTCCTGTGGGCATTTCTGGCCATCGAAGACATTTGTTCTGGAACGAACGACAGAGAGATTAGAGAGTCGATTCAAGAGATCCCGACAGACCTTCCAACAACGTTTGACCGTGCATTGAATCGAATTGCAAAACGTCGCAACCAAAAAATTGCCAGCGAAATATTTGGGTGGACCACAGCTGCTCGTCAGCCATTGACCCTTACCCAACTCCAGGAGGCCCTCTCCGTCAAGGTTGGCCAACACAACTTGCATCCAGATGGCCTGATCAGCGGTATGGATCGTATCACCGTCTGGTGCGAGAATCTGGTGTGTGTTGAGGAGACGGACAACACAGTCCATTTCAGTCATCATTCGATCCGGGAATACCTTCTCAAGCCCGAATCCGGCGACCTGAAAGATTTCCATGTTAATCTTGAAGAGTTTGACCACCATGTTGGTGAAGTCTGTATCACATATCTCCATCTCGAGAACCTCAAGACAGCGCTCATTGAGGGCGAAAAGGCCGAGCCCCCCCCTACCGTCACAGTCACGATGGAAGGATTGAGCGAGCAGACAGTTCGAACAGCAGTTGGTGGAAGTATGGGCGCCCGAGTAGGTCGCTGGACAAGCCGTGTCGTCAAGTCGACCTCACGCTCCGCCCAGCCCTCAGCAGGGGGTGTCGCAATCCACTCGACTCTCGGGAGCCTTCGCTATGCGCCTCCGGCTTCGAAAGGGATTGAGTATGTTTTTCTCGAATATGCCGAGGAGAATTGGTTTCGCCATAGGACTCGCCTTGACCGTACTCTTGGCCGAGGTGAGAACAGCATGTGGAATCTCGTTGGTCGGCTTCTCAGGAGCCCACGTCAAAGCAAAAACCTGCCTTGGAAGGACTTGCGTTGGCGGGAGTCTATCACGACGCGGGGATATTTAAATCTGTAATTAGTCGATCCATCTAAATCTTTCGTCCCATCTGAGTACTTCTTCATGCCTCATGAGACAGAGAGATATTTGCAGGCCCAGCCAACACCGGACCCGATGAGCGACCTCTCACCAATTGGTAGCCTCCCATTCCTAGCCGTCTACGCTGTTCAGAACAATCATGAGAGCTTGGCCTGCTGCGCTTTCATGACATTTATACAAAAACGCCAAGGGTCTCCCATAACCAGGTGGCTCACCTTGTTCCTGGCACTGGAAGGGAAGCATTCATCTTGCCCAAATCGCTGCTTCGCTCGATTACAGAAGCATCTATTTCATTATGAGCTGGTCCATACCATGACACTTTGCATCGCCGCCGGGGTTTCGCACTGGCCCGCTTCCGCCTCCGAGAAAGGTATCGACGATGACCAACACAGGCAATGCTCGACGAATAGACTTCTGGATTTCTGCAAGCTCATACCGACGGGCTACGTCGCGCAAGATGACATGTGTATTCGAGACTTTGCCCTCGTGGCTTTGTCCGCCGTTACCAAGCCGCAGTGGTTTCGTCTTCCAGGCTTACAGAATGAATCTAGCAGTCTTCTCACTGCGAGGACAAGCAATAAGATGTCCATTGTCGATATTGCGGCAGAACAAAACGACGAGGAAAGCCTCGGCTTTTTACGGTCATTCTTCAAACCCCGATGCTTCCAACAAGGCGAACTCTTTGAGGCAGCTAAAGACCATGGCGAGATGGAGAAACTAGCGCTGGGCGGTTTCTGCACTGCTTTACGGAACGGCTCGAGCGAGAGCGCAAAGTTCCTGTTCGAACAATGCGTTGATCTATTCAGCTCCGAACAGGCAGACCAGTTCGAACAACTGGACATTATTAATCTCCATCTAGCACTATCCCAAGCAGCCGTGTTTGAATGGCCGTTTGACACCACCAAGAATATTTTGTTCTGGTTTTTCAGCGCCTTGGTGGTAAAGCGGAATATGGAAGCAGCAATGAACCATCTCATCGAAGAATCGATCAAGGCCGACAATTGGAAATTTGCCGCTGCGGTAGTCGACACGGTTTCAGACCTGGAATTCGAGAGGACCGAGAGCGACGATCCTTTCTTCAAGATGACTCTGGACTCGTTAAACTGTCAGCGATGCCGGGGGAGACAATCCTGGCCCGAACCCATGGACACGCCGCTTTTGTTTGCTGACCAGCGGTACAAGTTGTGCTCCAAGCACAAGAGACACACTTGACGCCAGACTATATCTCACTCCTGACAAGGCGTCGCTGCAACTGGCGCGTTTGAACGAGTCAGACCAAGAAAAGCTTCCTTCGGACAACGAGGTTGAGGAAGATTCCATTTTGTCCGAGCCAGTCGATGAGCAATCATGATCCTTAGGAGTGGACGGGGGGAAGTTGTTGATCGGTTCAGCACTTGGGTAGCTTGATTGATTAGAATCAGCATTTGGGATGCTAGGCCATCAAAAGGCATATTAAATCTTCCAAGCGAGTCAACTACAAGGCATATGATGATGAATATCACCGTTTGTCGACATCAGACAATTCGGTAGCTTGGGAAAAAAGCCTCACGCTACTGGCCAGTTTTTCTCCCCCACCTTCAAACCCGATGATTTCATCCCACTCCATGCCACCCGATCACATTGACGACAACTTGATCCTTGGCTTTCAAGTTGAGCAAAAGATCTTTCCACTGTCTAAAGCAAGGGAATGCCTTCTTCCAAAGACATGGCGACAGACTGGGATACCCTCAGCAACCTACTCTCTGTCAGCGGGTTTCCAATCTGGCTGAGGGCGATTCTCGCCTTGGCTATCTTCGCTGTGCTCTTTTCACTTCTCCGTGCCGGGCTTTCACCTTTGCGGGCCATACCCGGCCCATTCTTGACTCGTTTCACGGATCTTTGGTACCTCTCGCGACTTTACCGAGGCCAATTCGAGCAAGAAAACCTCGAGCTACATGAGCGATATGGTAATGACCACAGGTCTCCATTACCGATAGCTGAAAGTTCTGACAATATCTTAGGTCCTATCGTTCGTCTTGGACCCAACCGCTACTCCTTCTCTCACCCCGACGCCTTGAAGGCCATCTACGGACCAAGTGCCACGCACCTATTCCCCAAGTCCCCTTCTTATCGCCCAGCCGCTCCTCCAGACCCTGAAAGATGGACTCTCTTCGCTGATGAAGATATTCAACGCCATGCAAGGCACCGTCGACTCTACCAGAGCACCTACTCCATGTCCTCACTTGTCACCTACGAAGCCTATGTTGATGAATGCGCCGACCTCTTCTCACTTCGATTCTCTGAACTTGCAGATGCTGGCGTTCAAGCTGACATGGGCTATTGGTTCCAGTGTTTTGCCTTTGATGTCATCGGTCTCATCACTTACTCAAAGCGTCTTGGCTTCTTGGACCGAGGCGAGGATGTAGGAAGCATCATCAAGACCATCGACAACGAGATGGTTTACTTTGTCGTCGTTGGAGTCTACAGCTTCCTTCACAAGTTAGCTTTTCCCATTCGAAACTGGCTAGCTGGGAAGAAAGGTACTGGTCGCACGTACTTGATGAACTTTACCAAAGAGAGAGTTATTGAGCATCAAGCTCGACCGCACGTTGTCACCACCGAGGACGCTGAAGCAAAGAAAGTTCCTTTGGACTTTCTTTCCAAGTTCTTTGGCAAACATATGGAGGACCCGGCCAAGTTCACCATGTATCACGTCCTCGCAGGGTGTGCCTCCAACATCGTTGCGGGCTCAGATACGACCGCTACTAGCCTTTCAGGCATTCTGTATCACTTACTCAAGAACCCTCAGGCACTCCAACGGCTTCGGCAAGAGATTGAAGAAGTTGACCACGAAGATTCTGGCAGTCGAACCATTGCCTGGACCCAAAGTCAGAAAATGCCACATCTTCAGGCAGTGATAAAGGAGGCCTTGAGGTTGCACACAGCCGTGGCATTGCCAATGGAAAGAGTTGTGCCTCAAGGAGGTGCAGAGATTTGCGGTCATTACTTCCCAGCAGGTGTAAGTGACTCCCATATTTCCAGGTTCAACAAGCTGACAGGACGTGTAGACATGCGTAGGAATCAACAACTGGGTCTACCACCGCAACAAAGCTATCTTTGGAGAAGACGCAGACGAGTTCAAGCCTGAGCGTTGGCTCACGAGTGACTCTGAACAGCTAAGTATCATGAACAAAAACTTGATATCAGTAAGTGACTTTTCTTCTTTCTGTCGATTTGATCAGTGCTGACAGATGGCTTTTGCAGTTTGGAGCTGGAGCTCGAACTTGCATTGGACGTCATATCGCAGCACTTCAGATGTCCAAGTTAGTTCCACGGTTAATTAAGGACTTTGATTTCACGCTTTGCGATGACATCTCGGGACTGGGACATCAGTGGACTACCAAGAACTACTTCTTTCTCAAGCCAACCAACTTTCGGGTTTCGGTGAGAACGAAAGTTTGAGGGGGGCTGCCACGATTCAATGGGTTGAACAGATTCTTAGTTTACTAAAATCGTGATCTCATCATTCATCTCTACTCATTCGCTCATTCTACTCAGCGTCCTATACTTCTACCATTCCATTTAATAGTCGCGCCTCCTCAACTTAGAAGGCTTCGACTTCTTAAACTCGGCCTTAATCTCATCCAACAATCCATCCACCGTCAAAACATCCACAGCAACACCCGCAAGACTCTTGCCCACCATAAGCGCCTTCTCAAACGCAGGCTTGCTGATAGCTGCCTCTTCAAAATCCTCTGTGTGAGGTCCACCCTTAGGGACGGTACCGTTGGCAAAGGTGATCTGAAACTGGGGACTGATGGCGGGGAAGTCGTGGCTGATGTTTCCCTGGTCGGTTGAGCCTCCGGGCTGGCGAGTCTTGTCGATGTCAGCATCGGGCAAGTCACCGCCAAGCTCCTCGAACCATCGAGTGTACGAAGCTGCAAGACCATCGTTGTTGTTCATGTTGGCGTAGCCATATGGCCGCATAGTGAGGTTCAGCTTGGCTCCTGAACCGAGAGCACCGGCCTTGAAGCAGTTGACAACGCGATCAGTCAGTTCTTCAAGTTGCTCGTCATCAGCAGAGCGGATCTGATAGCTGGCCGATGACAGAGCCGGAATGACGTTGATGCGACTGCCTCCCGACTGGATGATGCCATGGACGCGGTCTGTAGGTCGCATCTCCTGTCGCAAGTAGGAGAGAGCGCTGTTGGCAAGCAGCAGACCGTCCTGCGCATTGATACCCTGCCAAGGAGCTGCCGCAGCATGGGACTCCTTGCCAATGAACTCGACATCGAAGCGATCGGTCGACATTGTAAGCATGTATGGTGTGTCGGCGCCATTGCCGGGATGCGAGATGAGGGAGATGTCGATCTTGGCATCCTTGAAAACGCCAGCCTCCAGCATCTTAACCTTCCCGCCCAGTGACTCCTCGGCTGGGGTACCGAATAGGATAACCTTGCCGGCTAGCTTCTCTTTGCGCATAATCTCGGCGGTTGCCAAAGCTCCAGAGAGTGATGCTGTAGCGATAAGGTTGTGACCACATGCATGGCCCAGTCCTTCAAGCGCGTCATATTCGGCGTTAAAGCTGACAACAGGACCATCTCCGCTGCCCTCGAAAACAGCCATGAAGGCAGTATCAATACCACCGACGGTATCATTCACGCTCCATCCCTTTTGCTTCTTCATGAAAGACGTCAAGAGCTTGTGCGCTTTGAACTCTTTGTAACCGAGCTCTGGGTTGTCGTGGATTTCCTTGTTGATGGACCACATGTCCTTTTCAATAGAATCGACATAGTCAGAGACAGCATCGAAGTATGGACTCGTCTCATTCTTCTTTTGGCGGGGCTGTAGAGAGTTCTGAGGGGCGGCCAGGGCTGGGGTGATTGACGCAAGCCCAACAGCAGCGACCAAGAGGCCCTTGGCTTGCTCAATGCGAACCATTTCGATGAATTCAGAAGCCCAGCCGATATAACAATTTCAACCAGAGAATCCTGGGGCGAGCAAGATGAGGCTACTTCGCGGTAATCTCTAGACGCTCAGTAACACAACCGCTGATGGGACTGTCGGCTTTATATAAAATTAGGAGTCATTCCCCTCCAATAACGAGCAATTATTCAATTCACTTATCAATAATGCGAGTCATGCATTCAGTCTCTTGATCATCTCGCCTTGGCAAACAGTTGACCGAACCCAAGGGAGCCAGAACTATACCCCGAGACCGCGCTCCCCTCACGATGGTTTATATCAACCTGCCTAATAAGGCATGTAAACATGTCGATGATATCAAACCACCGGCGCATTTCCATTGCCGAACATGCAAGCCGTCCGTTGACGAGGCCGGGGTAGCCCGTAGTGGGGTCTAACCCAAAGCCATGTTGGGGTTAGCGGTCATGGTTGTCCGGAGGGTGAGGTCACCTTATTGCTCTCGAAGAGGCCGGGGAAGGAGTTTATCGCTCATAAGCTCTCCACAAGCGTTGCATCTTGTATCGGGCTCGCTTCCGTGCTCGGGGCTTCCTCCGTTGAGTGGACCTCTGAAAGATAAGGAAGTGAGTGGAGAGGCAGAATCCGACAATCCTTCAACTACTCCGCGGGAGCAAGAGATCTCTCGGTCAAGCCTAATAGACTCAAGCTGACTCTCTATAATCTTTGTCTCCGACTTCGCTCTCTTCTGCATATAATCATCCACCCAAGCCCAGTTCCGCATGGCGTTCGCAATGTCTGGATAATCTTACCTCGAATAAGCTTGTATAGTGCAGGGATTAGGATCCTCGGGACGCCACCCTAGACGGCATGATCATCGCGCCGCGGAACGAACTACCCCTCCTCCTCCTCTATTACGCAGGATGCGGTAAAGTAGCAAACTCGCTGGTAAAATGTCTTTATCATCTAAACTTGACTGGGAGTCGATAGGTCAGCGGCGGGAGCTCGGGATTTAATAATCCCGAGCTTTCAAAGCTGAGCGGGAGAGAATTTTGCAAGATAATGTAATGGATTTTACTCAAATAGTTGATGTTAGAATGTTGCTTAAAACGATGATGATGCCTCCTAATCAGGGCTCATATCCGACACGGATTTTGCCTTCTGTACTAGGTTAGTCAAGCTTTCGAAATGCTCCTGAGCGCCCTGTAGCATCGTGGGACAAGTATCCAAAACTAATCATAATGCCATGGAATGTAGGGTAGGTGTGTGTTTTTCAAGCCACACAGGTACAATGTGGTAGCTGTATTAGTTAGAGAGGAGAAAAGAGTGATGACAGCGCTCTCGGTACTTCATCCCTCCAAGTGCAGGTGTTGTAGCAGATGAGATGCAGCTTGATCCACGACTTCCTGATTAAGAAACATCAAACGCGCGCGTAGGTACATGGAAAAAATATTTATAAGTACAAAATAAGCAGCTCTCATAGAGGTGAATAGCCTCCTGTAGCCAGGGGGGAATATTTTAAGATCTACTGGAGGTCCGTCTTGAGCATGACATACGCGCCGCATTTACGTGGTCATCATTTTATGCAAGAGATAACTCACAAGCAAATGTTTTATTCTCTACCTATTGGCAACACGACCTACTACAACTTCCAACAGGTATTATAGAGTTCCGGCGTGTGATGAAGGAATAGGGTTCATTAAATTCTTGTTCCCCGTTTGGATACCTTTATGAAGAGCCGTGAATCTGGTTATCCCTATAGCCTCTATGCAAATCGCCACCTGGTAATGGCCTTTCTCTTTCTAAACTAATGAGGGAAAAGTACGAGCACATAATGAGTAGTTGCGGAAACGACCAACAAGGTTTCGGCGGATTAGGCCGTTGAGGCCGTTTACCCGACAAGTGACGCCTATGATTGAAGAGAAACAACCTGAAGTGGCGTGAAGTGGACGCGCGTCACTCGTTAGTTCTGACAACGGGACTATGCGTGCCTGACGGGCTGGAAAAGACCTATGACGAAATAAAAGGGGGCGCTTGAACTCTGTATCAGTTGGACTCCAAGGTTCGATGCAACGCGGGGGAGGCCGCATGCCGACCAGCCGAAAGAGTTCGGCTTATTTTGACGACAGCTAACAATAGCAGCTGACTGAAGTCTACCGCTGTGTATGGTTTGTAGCTGGCAGGATCACTCTTGAGTAACCTTCTCATTCGCTGGACCGTATTGTAGCAACATTTGACGGCCTCCAACCTACGGTGCGCCGGTGGACAGGCAACGAGCTTGCCGAGTTACCGAATACTGTCTCGTATCCAAAAATGACGGCCGGGTCGTGCCTTTCTAGATGACCACCTGTAAGCTGTAAGCATAGCTGCCGACCAGCCGAGTTTGCCGGCTGCTGAGTGGCTACACCAACGCTGACTGCCGAGACGGAAACTGACTTTAGAATTGAAGGCAGTTGAGACGGGTATAAAGAGATGTGTTGTTCACGGCGATATCTATCTATTTCCCAAATCAACTCACTACTTCATTTGCCTTAACCAACTTACACAAACCAATAACAACAACGACGCTACAACAAACACCACCATGCTTCTCAACCGCTTCCTCCTCGGCGCCCTCGTTGCCGTTAACTCGGTCAGCGCCCTCCCCAACCCAGACGCCGACAACCAAGACGTCGAGGCACGAAGCATCATCCACCACTGCGGCTCCCACGCCTCCTGGAGCGGCTCCACCAAGTCCTGCGTCTGCCACGACAAGGGCAAGGTGTATCACCACAAGCACAAGAAGTGCCGCTGCCCCAAGGGAGAGAAGTGGCACCATGTCGAGCGCGAGTGCAAGAAGTCCTAAATCTCGCGCGCATGCCTGGCAATGTCGTCATTGGAGTATTTGGCTGTCTTCTGTTACCTCGTCATAACCCGCGAATCCATCTCGACGCATCAATACTTGCCCTCCTTCGACCTTCTCGTTATTTTATCGGCTGTAACACATGGGAATGTTGGATAGTGGACTCTGCACGTGGGAGTCTGGAGATGGACATTGGCAAACCTGGCTCTGTAAATACGTTGATGTAATTATCCCGCCACACATTCACGACAATCCCTCATATTGTTATCGAAATGGAGTTAAGATTATTTAACATCTCTACATATTATTGAGACGCTTACTGTCGTATATCATGCCTTTTATTTAAGTGTGACAGTCTCAATAGCCGTGGCCGACTTGGCTATAACCCCCCCATCCATTATGCCCTGGACGTATGCATCCCCGATGAACTCAAACTCCAAACCCCGATCGCTGCTTCTCCGTATGACATGTGGCACATTACCGCACAGAAACACCCAAGCCTTATCACCAATCTTTGCATCTGGAGGTCCAATGCCAAAGTACCCAGATTCTGTGATGAAGAATGCCTGACTTCTTGCCATATCCCGTGCACTGGAGGCAATGTTAGGGTCCCAGCCACCCCGGGCATAGTTCTGAACTCTCGCTACATCTTCTTGTGAAGCGCGATGGTTTGGTTCAGAGCCGTGGTAAACGAGGTCTCCAATCAAGACGCGACAGACGGCTTCCAGACATGCCATGGCTTTGTTACCAATATATGGCTCGTCTATCGATCGATCGCCTAGCCAATTGTAGAACACAGACGACCATAAGCTGATTGTTTGTAGAGTGTGCTCGTCGTATTCCTCAGAGTTGAGTTGTCGGTGGTCAAGAAGGTAATTGACAGATCCCAGCACCGCAATCTTGTCCACCTGCATACCCTGAAGAACCAGGCCGGTGCCCTCGGGCGTTATTTCAGGCTCAACGTACTTTCCACCTGCGCAGTTGAAATAATTATATCTCCAACAATGGCCAAAGTAACCCGTTGTCCTTTGTGACGGGTCGTCGGCGAATGTCCAGTCAAAGAACCCAGGATGGCAGCCCAGGAGTCATGCGAGGCTCGCCGCGACGACCGCACACCGGAAGCAAGCCTCGGTGATGGCGGATGAGGTCCAAAGTGACTCGAGTATACAACTCGGTCTCGGAGATGGTATAGTCGCAGAAGGGCACGCTCTTAAAGGGAAGCAACCCCATCAAAGCGTAGATTTTATCTAACGAATTCGTCGCATCGCGAGAACGCCAGCGATACAGCGGTCCGAGTATCGGCGCCGGGTCGTTGATCTGAAGGTCCATAATTGGGATACAAAACTCGTCGGATAATGGGCCAAGAGCAAAGCATTGTTCAAATCGTTGGCCCACGCCCGAGTCGATCCTGACAAGACCAACAGCGACCCTCTTCAAGATATCAAAGGATAGGGTGTGGCCTCCCCACATAAGGTCGGATTCCACTGGTAATTTTGCTTCTTGGATTGTCCAGATGCGTTGCCACTATTTGATGCCCTGCCATTTCGCCCATTGAGAGCCCATAAGTGCAAGGATGACTTCGCCGAGATCCCGAGGCGGCACCCCCTCGGCCGATGATCCGGCATTGGGCAAATCGGTGATCATTTCCGTCAAGCACTGGAAAACGAGGGCTACATGAGTCTCCGGGAAGCCTGTCTGCTCTTCTACCGGAAGCTCGCCGAGCCAGATCAGTCCGCGCGATGCCTTTCTGTAAATATCACGCATAACGCTGACTTGGGGAGACTTTTCGACGTCGTTGGTCTGGTCGATGCAGAGTTGGTCAATCCACACTGTCCTTGGTCTGTCGCGCAAACGTAGCCGCGAGAGTGCAAGGTAAAGACTTTCGGTAATGGTTCGGGGTGACCCATCGCAAGTGATTTGGCGAGTATTCGACTGATCGCCCCAAACGTATGATAGCGTCTCGTAACTCGGATCGCTCTTTAAGGGCATTGTACTAACATCGCATACAATCTCGTCCCCAGGTTTCCCCGGAAGAAGCCGTAAGAGAGCGATGTTGACATTTGAGAGGTCAAAAAGGTGTTAGCTCTCTGGACGAGCAGAGGAGGCAAGTAACGTACCTAGATTGTGAGAATCCATGGCGAATCCTGGCTTTATGGTTGAGCGACTGTTTACGCGCATTCGTCTAAATGGCGATAATTTTGAAGATGCGAGAACAAAAGAAAGCGCAGATTCATCTCGGGCACTACATCTTCTTTATGAGACTGAATGCAAACGCCAAACCAGTCTATTATTGCCGCCGACGTGATTGCGCCCGCGCTTTGATGCACCACCGTTCGCTAGCCCGCCGACTTGGCTGTGTTAGCGGTGTTCTCACAGACGTGTTTCTAATTTTCCCCGCGGCTGGGATTCCTTTAGTACTTTGGTCCAAGGCTGAGTTAATGCGGCCTCCGACTAATGATCCATAGCGTTTTGGGGGCCAAAGGTAGTGAAATAACTGCAAATGCGTCAGGCCACTATAGACATGATCAGTAGATATGCTAAGATATCACGTCCTCTGCTGTATGAATGGTGAGATGCATCCTAATACACCCTAGACTCTCGCATCCCACTCTCTCGCCGATTGTAGGGCTAAGCGCAAAAGACCCGACTGGGTTGAATTGCATACAATTGTCACACACAACCAAAACACTCACTGCCTTGCATCAAATTGGCGAGAACGGATCTCGGTCAATCTGTTTCGACTCAACTGACCCCCTTGACCCGCAAGTATTTGCAGAATGGATACTTCAGGTTTCTTCTACGAGGCTCGATCGTATTATTAAGCATCGCCTATTCTGGATATTATCCCACCGGCCTCAAACAGCGTGTTACGAAGGACGAAAAACCACTGGCTCGTCGCCGAGTTTTCATGCGAAATAATGGAGAATATGACGCAGAAACCCGCTCACACCGCCTTCTTCCCCTTTATGCATGACTCGGCACTCAGCAATTCATCAGCCCGTCCTCATCGGAGGGCTCGCCCTATAGAAAGGCTGCTCCCCCGACGGCCCGACGCCTTTCATTGAGGTACACCGACGACCCAGTTCCATCTACACCCAGCATTATCACCAACAGAGTCAACAATCCTTCACCATGGTTTTTGCCAAGATCTACACCTACCCTGGAAACTACCGGGTCCAGCGCGTGAGTAAAATCGACTCAATAGCAACATCAACAACTAACACCGCACCCAGGCCAAGGTCGCTGCTGAGCTCAATGGCCTCGAGGTCGTCGACGCCGAGGGCTTTAAGATGGGCGTGACCAACAAGGAGCCCGAGTTCCTCGCCAAGTTCCCCCAGGGAAAGGTCCCCGCCCTCGAGACCACCGATGGCTTCTGCCTCACCGAGAACATCGCCATCTGCCGGTTCATCGCCGAGAGCGGTCCCGCCGCCGACCAGCTCAACGGCGCTGACGTCCGCACAAAGGCCCGGATCAACGAGTGGGTTGCCTTTTGCGAGGCCCACATCGCTGTCCCCATGAACTTTGTCGCTGGCGTCACTGTTTACAAGTATATTCCCCAAGAGGAGGGTACTTTTAACCTGATGGTCTCTCAGTTTGAGAAGGGAGTCCAGCGGGTGGAGGCTGCTCTTGCGGGCGGCAAGGAGTACCTGGTCGGTGAGCAAGTCACCCTCGCCGATATCATGGTTTTCGGTGCCCTGTCCTTCGCTCTCAGCTTCCTGTTTGACGAGGAGAAGCGAAGCAAGGCGCCCGAGACTGTCCGATACCTCAAGGCGCTGTCTGAGCAGCCTGCTTTTAAGAACGCCTTTGGCGAGCTGAAGATTTGAGACTCGGGTCGAGCCATGAGGGCCATTATTATCGATGTAGCGGCCCCTACTCTCATAATAAGAGGGTCATAATAAAAAAGCGTTGTTTGACATTCTACCTGTATCGATCCTTCTATTGTGCTGTATCGTGAAGTGAAGGCCCGTGAAGTCTAGGGACTAATCATCCCTAGCCTTGGTGTGATCATTAAAACGTTAAAAGAAATCACTAGTTTTACTCTATCGAGCACAGGAGAGACATTGTAAGCAGAAAAGTCTGTTAGCTGATCTTGCTGAATCCGAATAAGCTCATCATGGCCATGATGTAATGAACGACAATAAATGTTAATCCCGAGACTCCTCCTTTCTCATTCAAAGATCCCATCAAATAATCAAGCCCGCGGCCGCAGATGATGGTAAACGAGGAATATCCCGATATTTTCCTACACTTGCTACATCTGCAGCTTCCTCATCAGAGAACACAGGGTTCCTTACTCTGCATTGAAATGAGCGCCAGCTTAAGAAATCAGCTCACACTTTGTCTTGTCCTCGCCACAGATATACTATACATTGTCAGCAAATATGCTATCAAACCCAAATCCAACGTAGAACCTTACCGAAAAGATGGACTCGGGACAGCTGTAAAGGTGGCATGGCCCTGTGATGCACTCCGGACACTCAATCTCTATCTGGAGAGTGGCATCGGCGCACATGGTCTCCTCGCAGGCGTTGGCAGCAGCGGCAGTGAGGGTAAAGAGAATGGCGTTAATGAACTTCATCGTGGATTTATAGGGAGACAAAAGACGTAGAATAGGGATGTTTGAGAAGGAGCTTGTGAGGTGTGTTTGTGCAAATGAGATGAGACCAGCAGGTGGGAATCAAGATGTTAAATAGATCTGCCCGTGAGCTAGACAGCCAGAATCGTCAATTTTTTAGTCTGAGACCAGTCACCAGAAATTACCTGCCCAATTTGACCAAACCAATGCCCCCACTGCCGCAGCTGATGTTGATCAAAACTCTCCATGTAAGCTTACCGCTCTCAAACAGACATGTATCTCCACAGTCCACTGCAGCGCGGCAACTGACCTGTCTCAGCCCATGCCTGCTCGTCCTTGAGGCCCCGTAGATTCTTGACTATAGCAAGGCTTAAAGTCGACTCCCCTATTCTGCTAAAAAGGTGGGCGAGACTAATGGTGTGAAGACGTGTTATTATCATGCAAAGCCATTTCAGAAATGCCGATACTGCCATCTCGTTTCATAATTTCATGGATAACATCCATTCTTACATTTAGGTGGCAATTCACTCAGCCATTTGGCAGATAGTGAGTATCCTTTATTCCCCTTGCGTCGCATTACGTGGACCACACTTGGCTGTCCTGCCTTGTGAATGATCAACATCTGTTCTAGCAACAAGGTGGATTCCACAGATCATAGTTGGATACAATTCCCCGAAGATGACCTTGAGCACTAATCTAAGATGACGATCAGGTGTCTCGTCACGGTAAGCAAAGAGCATTTCACAGTGATGTGGTCCCAAATCAAACCTCTGACGCCCGTCGGTGGCCACTACCACTGTTCCATAGAAGAAAACATGTGAGACAACAATGTCATATTGGGGTAGCACAACATCCTTTTGTATCTCGTGTTCGAGCTTGGCCCGAGACACTGCAAGCCATAAGCTGTCGACCTTCCTCATTCTTCTCTACCAGCCGCTTAGGAATGAGACGGGACGCATCCTGCGATGGCAACGTGACGCCCTGTGATCAAAATTTGAAGTATCATTGCGTTGCGTATCATAGGTTGATAAATGGCCTACTTTAGTGTGACAGTGGTATGCTCAGGACCAAAATCCATAAAGTCTTTGCCCTCGACTGCCAGCCTGCTCACTGTAATTACCGTCTGTCGTTCATAGACTTTTGGCCCTTCGTCTCCATGGAGAATCACCAGAAATACCTGCTGATTTTGGAGCCCATTCCTTAATGTTTCCTTCTTCACCCTTGCTGCGACCAAACATCTGTACTTCCCCGACGGAATGGTGTTGTTGTGCTTAAAGTTTCGCTCCGTGATACATCCAACTGCCGTATCACTCCCATGTACGACAAGCTCACTAAAAGGCTCGGTTCGAATGTCAAGCGTCGCCACCCAGCCCTCAAGAGTGACCTCTTTGCCATTGATTCCAATCATTCGTGGGACCAGGTCGACTTGGGCAGTCTCCTTGGCGATTAGACCGACCGGATAATGCACGCCTCCGCCCCAGCCCGCCCAACTCCAGCTTGGGAAGGAGGCTCGCCGCTTCGGCTTGACAGTGAAATCGTGTATCCAGGCAAGTGACTGGGGGAATTGCTTCAGTGGCATTCCCCACTCAAAGCCCTTTGGGTAAGCTGCCAAGCCGAACCGCGTAAGGGCGCCTTGGAAAGCATTCAGAGAGTCGTCATCGTTGGTCATATATCGGGGTGTGTAACTGGAAAGGATTGACTCAAAGATGGAATCGGCCCTGTCGAGAAAATCTTTGTTGTCGGCCTGCGTATATCGTTAGCTTCACCATCTTGAACCCCCTTGTGTTCACTTGCCTCAACAAATCCGGCCTTGACCTTGCCGCCTGATATGTGCGTCCATGTAAGGTCAGGCACCGAATCACATGCTTCAGAGTGATAGCTACAGCCCAGTGTCTCATTGCACTGCAGTTGGTACTGAGTCTCGGTGAGAAACAACTTTCGGGTGGAGAGTGCATCTTCCTGCCAGGTCCAGGCACGACTCTGCCAAACAGAGTTCTTGACCTCGGCCATGATTTGGGGCGGGACAGTCAAAATGGTGTATCCATCAATGACTTCCTCTGTAGAATGTACGCGAGGACGCGATACACCGGGAATGCCATAGTCAGATCGTGGACCAGCCACGGCAAAAATGGTAATGGTCGCGCAGTAGTAGATAAGATGCATCAGCCCGAGTTGCTTGGCCTTTTCAGCTGCTTGTTCCGGTGTTGGGTTCAAGCTCTGGTCGATGCATAGGGCGTCAACCTGCAACGGTTAGCGTGCAAATGGACGAGAATCTGGAATTTCATACCCATAGGTACTGTTTTCCCAAGCCCTTTGTCAAAGTGATGGCATCTTCAATCGTTTGAGGCAGAGTTCCTGCTTCCAAGGCGCCATCTTGAGGGTGAACACCACCCCAAACATAGCTGAGGGCTAGGTAGTCACATTGGTCTGGACAGTTGACAACCCTTCGAGTTGAGACATCGATCATGCGGGTAGCGAGCAGGCCTTTGTCGAATTTGGCCTGGCATGCTTCAGGATGATGATTTTGGCAGTGTTCCAAGCCCTTTCGAATATGATCAAAGTCAATCATCCCGTTGATCTTCCTCGCAGTATAAGTCTCTTCAGCCGGTGTTTGTTGGGTGGGTGCCAGAGCGATGGCTTCCCCAGTCATCATTGCTGTTCTGAGATTTTGGCCACTGGTGAAAAAGCTGCGTCCGGAAGGTCCCTCAACTTCCGGAGACAAGAGCCCGAGCCACACGGCGAACTTCTCTCTCCTACTCTCCGGAACAGTCTCCCAGTGGTCCTGCCGAATATACCACCGAAATGGCGTCAGGCTTAAAACGTCCATATCATGATCCGGTGGTGGCCGAGGAATCAGACGATAGATGAGCCGACACAGCGGACAGGTAGGAGTGACGACAAAAGCGGAGAGAAGCCCCAAGCGCAGCCTGTATTTCTCTTGGATCTCGAAATATCCGCTATGCTTTTCTCCCTGAAGGTCAGCTCGTTGACTCTGGTCCAGGGGCCTCGCTTCGTTGAAGGCTCTCAGGATGTCAAAGCCGGAACAGCGCTTGCAGAGAGAGCTGGGGCTTTGCTGGAGTTGCTCTAAAAGATCTTGATCTTTCCTAGTCCATGGGAGAGTCTTTTCCAGAGGACTGGCAGCGATGGTCGTGGTCGATTGTTCATTCTTAAGCGAGGGACATGGTTCATCTGTTGGCTCCAAAGAACGACAAAAGACGCAAAGTCTTTGGTTTAAAAGGTCCATTCTAGCCTAGCATGGTCAACATCATGTGTATAATACCATTATTGAATCACACTTACTGATTTAGCGAATGCTTGAAGTGGCCTGGGTAGTTGTATAGGCTCGTCTTCGAGTCAACATGACATGAATTCATCAGTCAAGATAAGTTCAAGTCCAATATGCGACCGTACGAGTCTGACAATAAGAATACAGCGTTACCCCGCAATCCTTCAAAGGAAGCTGGCGGCAGAGCGGCTGTGCTTCATATCTAATTGGGCAGTTCGAGTCTGGGCAGCTGACAATGGATCCCTGTGACACTGGTAGATAAGATGGCCCATTTATGCTAAAAGTGACTGTAGTGGATTAAAAGAATCATCAGACTCAAGGTCTCTGGCTCCGAGACAATCTTCCCTCACAACCCTATGAATAATCACCATGAGCTCACGCAGAAGGTTACGCCGCCGCACGGGCTGCCCCAACTGTGGGGATTTCGACTGGGACCAGCTTCAGAGCAACCCCTTCGACGTCTTCTTCAGTTACCCCGACAAAATAGCGCATACGGGTTCAGAAGGTTGCGCTACATGTGGCATCCTGCTAAGGGCATTGCAGCATTGCTACCCTTACGTATTTGACAAGCCTGAAGAGTATAGGCTCGCATTTCATGGTTTCGAAGGGCCGATGCGATGGGATTTGTTTCATCCAGGAGAAGACATTCGAGCTGTTTCAAGAACAAACAGGTTCATTGAACTATTCTCACGTCGAGGTAATCCCCATAAGTCATGTCAATATTCTACAAGGGAAGATGGAAGTTGACTCGTTCGCAGACGATTATTGCCCCTGGGACGAAGTTGGGGCTGCTGATCACTTCAATTTCGACCTCAAAAGTGCCATCCACCAAGCCCGCATATGGCTAGATAGCTGTCGCGACAACCATCCAAAATGTGCTGTTCAATATTCTGGAACTCTTCCTTCGCGAGTCGTTCGAATTATGCCTCAGAGTAACCCTGCCGACCCTCTCAATCCTCCCAAAGTAAAGCTCCATGAGACGACCCAGGGAGAAACAGGGCAATACATCACCCTAAGTCACTGCTGGGGCAAAAATCCCATCATCACAACAAAGACAACGAATATTGAACAGTATAAGAACGAAATTCCATGGGGTGAACTATCCAAGACGTTCCAGGAGGCCATCATATTTGCAGGTTTGATGGGTGTTGAAAGCATTTGGATTGATTCCTTGTGCATCATTCAGAACAGTGCTGAAGATTGGTCCGCGGAAGCTGTCAAGATGGCTTCATACTATTGCAACAGCGAGTTTACCATTGCCGCGACAGCCTCGACTGACGGAGCTGGGGGTCTGTATCACCCAACCCCCCTCGTTGAAACTGCTATCGAAATTGAGGGATTCGATCCCAAAACTCAGAGCGAGTTTCGTGTGGGAGCACGGAGACCCCTAGCTCATCTCCACGACGCTTTGGAGGATCGCACGAAAATCGTGGACCGATTTCCACTCTTATCAAGAGGCTGGGTGTATCAGGAACGAATCTTATCACGACGATTCCTCCACTTCGGACCAAGAGAAGTTCACTGGGAATGCCACGAGGAAGTTAATTGCCAATGCGGCGGTGGTAAAGCTGCTCTCGAGATGAATCCCTCCGGAGCTGAGACATCAAACCAGGCTCTCGCCATTACCGAAGGAAAACTCGCAGTCGACAAAATAATGTTTCTCTGGCTTGAGCAGATCGAGAACCTCACCAGTCTGAACTTCACTCATATTAGTGATCAGCTTCCGGCTCTCTCTGGAGTTGCGACTTTGATGAGACAGTCTCAGCAACCTGGGAGATATCTTGCTGGTCTCTGGGAAGAAGGGTTGCTCTTTTGGCTCTGCTGGGCGACTCAAAACTTTGGGCAGCCAAGGACATTGAAAGACACACCTTCATGGTCTTGGGCGTCTATCCAGGGTCATGTATCCTTTTCCTTCATCGAAGCGTACTTTATGAAAGGTCCTTGGGGTCAGGCTGGCCACGAGAACATGCTCCTGGTGAATGCAGCTGAAGTCAGCATGAAGCAATGTGTTCCTAGCAATCCCTCTCTTTCGGGCAAGCTTGAAGTGGCAGTGCTGGAGGTCAATGGGCTAGTTGCTCCGGTTACTCTGCATTGCAGGCAGGACCAAGATTCTGGTGAGGAGGTTTTCGGTTTCCGTCTCAACCGCCAACGCGCGGCAACTTCTGGTGAGTCAACATCAGATATTTGCTATCCCTTTCAGTGGGACATCACCAGCAGAGACTATCTAAGCAGTTTGGATGGTACACTTGCTTTAGTATTACATCTACTCAGTTACGAGAAGCTGGAAGCAGCTTATGAAGGTCCAGATTGGATGCGCTCATACTTGATAGTCAGGCCTGTTGATGAGACGGAAACGAAGTATGAGCGAGTAGGCATTCTTTGTACAGATGTCACAGGAGGGTTTCTCCCAAGTAAGGCCTGGATCGCCTTGGGGGAAAAACAAAAATCGGTACATGCAGCAGTTCGCGATGAGTTTCTGCAACACTTCAGAAAACTGGCTTCTCATCAGACACTAGACATCATTTAAGGTGTGCCAGATGAGAATCAGGAGTAGCGTTCTTAATGCAGATCCAAATTCAACTTGACTAAAAAACACTTTATTGTTCAATACATAGTATAACTCATGACAGGCATGGTCGTACCTCTGACTAGCAGACATACTAAAAAACTAAAAGACCTTCAATCCAGACGTGGCCGAGCGAACACGGCTCTCGGTCTAAAAAGTTCTAAAAGCAAGCTCACTCTCGTGCTCCTTACCCAGTACATCATCGTCGCTGGTCAGCCCACCAGGCTTGTTCTCCGTGGGAGCGTACTGGAGCTTGTAATTGGCATACTTGGGTGGCAGCACCTTCTTGGTCTTTGACAGGCCCTCATACTTGCCAGTTCCCCTGAGGACGGAGATGACAGTGTCGGGGAAGTCACTGGCCGGCCTCTCAGGCCCACCACCGATAGGCATGAATCGCCAATGCAAGTGGTTCTCCAGGTACGGGATGACATCGCGGCCTCGCACGGTGTCGAGGTGCTTGTAGTCCTCGTTGAGAGCCTGGGAGATGATGGGAATGGTGAGAGCCACCTGACCCCTCGACAGGACTTTGTTATCCCTCTGCGAACCGCAGTTGGCACAACCTCCAGGCTTGATGGAGGTCGAGGGAGTCATGCCAGCCAGGCAGTAGACCCGACCGACCAGGTTCTCTGGGTCACGGAATGTGCTTTCCCTATCCTTGTCGCGACCGCCGAGCCAGAACTCGATGGTGTAAGAAGAGCCATTGAGCGCGTAGCGATCATAGATGACGTTGATGATGTAGTCGTTCCAGGAGTGATACTTGGTGTTGTTTGGTCCAAAGAATGCTTCGTTCTCGATCCTCTCGTCCTCAAGAAGCTTTCTGTAGTACTCGCCCGTGCTGGTATAGGTGCTGTTGATCTTGGCCAGCAACTCAGCTCTGTAGACCTCCTCGTTGAGGGTCTCGTCTGAGAGAATGGCAATTGGGGCTGGGGTCAGGATGTCGTATGTATAACCAAGCTTTGTCCAGTCACGAACTCCCTTGGACGTCCAGAACCCTTTATCGGGCTCTCCATCGGGCTTGTCGGACTCGACATTGTGGAAGGGAAGAAGAGGATCGCAGGGCTCAGGGTCCGGGAGATTTGTTCTCGGATTCCCAGTCGGGTCGTTTTCCTTGGGGGGTGGTGGCTCCTTCGTGTCCCACCACTTGTCCCAGTTGAGGGCTTGCCACATGGACAGAAGGCGGTCGATGTTACTATAGTCATGTTAGAGATTTCCGTACATGCTAATCAAGCCACTTACCAATGGTGCAGCCAGAAGATGGGGTCAAAGGCGGCAACTGGCACGTCCGACATGTGTCCAAGGCCAGACTCCACAAGATCGCCACCGCCAGTCACATTCTACAAGAGTTAGCATCACAAGCAACAGACACATATAGGATAGTCAGAGTGGAGCTTACATGGACATTGTTGTGAATGTACTCCAGCGACAGGTACCCAGTGGTGAGGGTCCGAGCACTCTCCGCCCACCACTTGGTGCTCGAGAAGCTGCCCCAAGTGTCGTTGTACTCGGATGAGAACAGGCGGTTGATGGAGTCAGCCAGGGTGCCTGGGGGCTTGGACTTGAACTTGGGGTCCTTGTCAGGGTCTCCCTGCCTGTAGGGATTGTACCAGTTGGTCGTATCCGACATGGCGTTGAGGGTGAGGTTTGCTGTCTTGAAGTTGTTGACGCCCTGGAGACCTTCGTAGCCTCCACCTTCCTTATTACTAACGCCATAGCGACTGGTGCCACTACATTGGCCCCACTAAATTACCCAGTCAGTATCGTCATGTGAAGACCAAGCTGGAAGGGAGCACTTACAGGCAAAGGGGGGTGCTCTTTGTCAGTGGCATTGTCGTTGATCTTCCAGCGCTCCTTGCCAGGAGGCATCTGTCCAAAAGGAAGAGGCTGGTTGTTGGCATCCTTCTCAGGGTTTACGAATCCCGTCAAGGGATTCGGGTGAGTCGTATCTCCAGTGGGAGGGTAGATCTGGACACGATCCAGGATGCAAACATAGGGCAGACTAAAGGAGTTCTCATAACCTTCGTAGGTCTGTCTTTGGGCCCAATCCCAGTATGGGAGTCTCCAAGACTTTGCCGCGGCCATCCACTCGTCCTTTTGGTCTCCAGTGAGCTTCCAGTCATCTTCGATGACCTTCTGCATGTTTTCCCATATGAGTTGCTGGAGAAATGATTAGCAAATGAAGAGACCTTTAGAAAAATGGAGACTAACCTCATAGAGCAGCATGTAGGGCCTATGCCAGGTAGGGAACGCGATGGTGTTGTGATGGCAATATCCACCGTACGGGTTTGCACCATCAGGCTGCGACTCAGGAGGATCCCAGACAGGGTCCTTTGGCGGATCGGGTGCTCCATCCCAAGAAGTCTCGGGATAGCCATGGATACCAGCGACCTGAAAGTACGACAGTCGCTCATCAACAGACATGTTCTTGAATTTCTCCAAGCCCAAGATGAAGAGCGTCCATTGCTTCTTGGTGAGGGGGTCTTCAGACGGCCAAAGGCTGTTGATCTCACGACGGATGGGAGTGCCGGGGGCATAGGGGATCTTCTTGGTCTTGACCTTGACGTTATCAACCGGAATACCGGTGATGGCGTAGGTCTTGGGCAACTTAGACTCCGCCATGTTGAAGCACAGTTGGAGTTCCGAGGTAGGAAAGGGTTGGAGGATACTGTCTGAATTTGCGCTGACAGAGGTCGAGCAGCTGCTTTTATATCGTTTTCGAGAGTTTCGATAGCTGACGCGGCTCCGAGAGTCGGCATCTTCTCCCCAAGAATCGCTATGGCCTCAAAGACCAAGACCAGAACCCAAGACACTCAGCACCGCACTATGGCCACTCGTAGAGTCCATAGCTCAACCGATGTGGGAAACGTTAGCGATATTCGGCCAAATGTTTCACATTCTATCGGTCTAGGAGGTCTCCAGCCAGCCACCATTGGAACTAGAGCCGCTCTAGATTCAACCCCGCTCGGAGGATGAAAGCACAGTGGCCAAGCTAGCGGGCTGCGCATTTTCAGCTTCTGTTTCTAGTCCTGGTAGCGATGCGGTTCAGGCCCGTTCTAGAACTGGCTGACGAATGCCGCAGCGGCGTAGCCGCCACCACATGGTTCTCTCAGCAGATAGTCCCACCAGAATATAGGCGAACTACTGCACGGCCCGTCCCTTCAACCCCTGTCCCGCTGGGGCTGGTTCCAGTCGTGGCTCACCTGAGAGGATAAAACCGGATGGGTGGCTTCGGCGCATGCACGCATTGGGAAAAGCTATGGGGGCCAAGGACAATAGTTCGTCGTCACGTCAAGTCTCGACTGTCATATCACAATCCGTATCCTTCATTTTGTGATAATCTGATAAGCACCGAGTCCCACCACAGAAAGACAGATCTTTCTACGGATTTACGGATATCAATTCCTAGATACGTCTAGCCTTCTGCAGCCACGCAGGCGGGTCTCCAGTACTCCATCCAGACACAGCCGCCTCAGCACACATCTCTAAACTCCCAAAGCAGAATCTCCTACCAGTAAGCCCAGGTCCATAATGAATGTACTTTCCAGAATTGGTCATGATGACCTTTACAGGTTTTGGAATCACCGGCTCCTCTATTGAGCACCAACATGTATCCGTCAGGAACTGGACACCAAAGTCTTCAAGTTCCCCAACGTAGCCCGCCTGAGTGGCAAGCCCATGCTGGGCACGACCGCAAGTAACAATGACGGCCACGTCGTCGTGTTTTTTTCGCCCTCGGCAGAGATGCGCGAGCTGCTTGATCTCTTGAAATGAGAAATGCGGGTTCCCAAAGGAGATGAGGTCGACTTCCCGGGGTTTGGATCCATTATTGAACTCTTCCCAGCATGAGTCCAGGTCCTTCCAATCCAGGTCTATTCTTTCTCTTGGAACACCATCGGGACATACAGACTCGAAAGTAGGGGCCTCGGGGGTCTGATTGACCATGTGGAACATGGCCGCGCTCGAGGACGTCGCGAATGCAGCTGAAAACGCCTTGAAGTCATCTGTGGATGGCTTCATGTCCTCAAGCCCGGTGATGACGGGGATGCGACTGGATGCCCTGGCACCGATGGTGTAGCCTAGGATTGGCCAGAATGAGCTATCGGCGTCATCAACTGGTTGCACGTTGATCCATACAGAGGCCTGCCGATTCTCATCGAGATATACGCCGGCCTTGGGGGCACGTCCGGTCAATGCGATCAGAGCTTCCAACATGTTTGGGTTCTTCAATGTCCTCGCCCCTAGCACACTGTTGGCGTAGATGACGGCGTTGGACTCGCCCCAGGCGATAGCATCCCCCTGCTTTGGGGCACTTTCAAGCAGATAAGGGGCACATGTGAATGACACCTTGGCGCCCATATCCAGGAAAGCCTGAGTCAGTTCTTGACAGGTAGAACCGAGCTCCGCATCGATACCAAGGGCTTTCCAGCGCCGGTGGTCAATGGTGAGAGAGTTGAGAGTTGACGGAACCCGGAACTTGCCACCCCAATCACGAAGTCTTTGTCCAAAGGCGACACTTCCAGGGCCGTACCAGGCCCCGTCGACATGGGCCTGGCTGACGTCCATCATCTCTGGAGCATCCATCATATCTGCCATCCGAACGAGAATTTTCATCGAGACCATAGTCGCCTCACCGTGCTCTCCCTTGAGGATCTCCCGGTCGAAAGCGGACAACTGAAGGCCAAGACTCTGAATATCGAAACCAAGAGTGCGTTTGTGGTTATCGCTGCCTTCCAGCGGACCATTCGAAACTTGGCCTCCCTTGATGTGCACCATTTCTCCATCCCAACCCAGGAACTGTTGGAAATCATGAGGCTTTAGCGTAACCACGGGAGCCGTCTTGCCAAAAAGTTCCTCAACAACAATAACGCCAAGCGTAATGATCTCTTCGCGTCGCTGAAAAACGAGGGCCTTGGGACCCAAACCATTCAGGATAAGCTCCATCATGATGACGCTGCCGCCGCAAGATCCTCGTCCTCCGGGAATCGCCAGGATGGTATCCTTGAGAAGATGGCCGCTGAGGGGATGGAAGCGGTCGATGACTTCTCCCGTTTTGGGGTTGACGCCGCCCCAGAAACTCAGCTCGAGGTTCGCTGCCAAGAGCTTCCCTGAGGCGGTGCCGTCGACGTAGGGTGTCCCACGCAGGATTGTGCTGTTCTGTTCTTCTAGCCCCATGACTGCTTTAATAATGATGGTACTGGGGGAAGTTTATGGCGAAGAAAGGAGTGGTTAAGAGCCCTTCCCGAGTGTGAGAGAGTGAGGTGATGAGGAGAGTCACAGTTAAATCATAGGTGAATGACTTGCCTTTCGCTTGAGGTTGAATAAGACTTGGGCCATCGACGGTTTTTATTATAACCCGGAGATTCGTCTTTTCTCAGAAAGTCTCAACAATCCCGATGCCACAGAATCCCCGGTAAGTAATCATTGCCGCGGCGCTCGTGCAACTTCGGATCGGGTTACAATACCGATGACTCCACCAGCAGGCCTTGAGTAGCTCCAAGGCCGGTTAGCATTACCGTAGCGGCCACCAGGACTCTCCATAGAACGTCTCCGCAAATTCCAGCTTCCTATTAGGTTTCGTGTGGCTACGAATGGTCTCTAGTATAACCTGATGGTTTGAGGAATTGCTCTGTTCCGCGGCCCCTGCCCATTATCTCTCGGATACAGAGTCCGTCGAAAAACTCCACGTCGGATGCAAAATGCGTACGTCTTCTGTTCTACTTTTGACGCACCAGTGAGGATACAATATCAGATCATAGCCAGTATCACAGTCGATGTGCCTAGCCAACTACAGCTAAAAGTCAATCCGAAGTCACCGGAATCGAATACCGCCCAAGACAACCGGAAGTGGGATATACAGTCCTAAATGGGCAAAGTTATCCAGTGACTATGACCTGTTCAACAGCTGCACAGGGGAATGTCCAAGGTATAAAAAGGCTGTTAATGACCCGTCTTTGCTCAATCTACAACAGCACCATCTCTGTGGGCTCTTATTTCAAACCCCCAATACTCTTTAACTATGACTGAGCTTAAGATTGCCCGCATCGACGTCTTCCAAGTAGACCTGCCTTACTCGGGCGGTGTGTACCACCTCTCCGGTGGCCGCACTTACAAGAGCTTTGACGGCACCATCGTGCGTATCACCACCCAGAACGGAATCCAGGGCTGGGGCGAGAGTACTCCTTTCGGGTCCAACTTTATTGCCTCTCACGCCTTGGGCGTTAGGGCTGGCATCGCCGAGATTGCTCCTCATTTGATCGGCCTCGACCCAAGAAATGTGGACCGTATCAACGATGCGATGGACGCTGCACTGCTTGGCAATGAAACCGCCAAAGCGGCCATCGACGTCGCCTGCTGGGACGTGTTCGGAAAGTCAGTTGGGCTCCCTGTCTGTCAGCTTCTGGGCGGCAGTACACGTGATAAGCTGCCACTTCTGCTCTCTGTTCCTGTCGCCAACGCCGAGGACACGCGTCAGCTCGTGGCCGACGTACGCGCACAAGGATACAAGGGATTCTCTGTCAAGATTGGGCAAGACCCTGAGTCAGACGCTGAGAGAATCAAGGCAGCTCTAGCCGATAAGAAACGGGGTGAATACTTCACCATCGACGCCAACAGTGGATTAACCGTCGAGACTGCCTTGAGGACCCTACGACTGCTGCCAGAGGCACTGGACTTTGTCTTGGAGGCCCCTTGCGCCACTTGGAGGGAGATCATGTCTCTTCGCCGCCGGACCAGCATTCCATTTCTCATCGACGAGCTCTTGTTGAACGAGGCGGCGGCTTCACAGATTGTTGCCTCTGACGCGGGAGAAGCAATCAATCTCAAGGTCTCCAAGGTCGGCGGACTCACCCGATGCCGCCGAGTTCGCGACATCTGTCTGGCCTCGGGTATCACGATTTCCGTCCAGGAGACGTGTGGTTCGGATATCTCGTTCGCAGCCATCATCCATCTATCGCAGACCATCCCAAGCCGCATGCTCAGACCTA
This sequence comes from Fusarium falciforme, assembly GCF_026873545.1. Lineage (NCBI taxonomy): Eukaryota > Fungi > Ascomycota > Sordariomycetes > Hypocreales > Nectriaceae > Fusarium > Fusarium falciforme. Next base: position 837,261 of record NC_070546.1, read on the forward strand.
TCCTTCACAGCAGCCAGATGGTTATACCCAAGACGGCCGATTGCGCTTTCGAGATTCATGACGGGTTTGTCGAGGCGCCGAACACGCCGGGGCTTGGGGTGACTCCTCGGTTGGATGTGCTTGGGGAACCAGTCGCGACCTACCAATAGATGTATCTTAAGACAAGGCTTCTTTACTCTAGGTTGATCAAATACTTGATGTTTTCCCTGACGCTGTTCCGTCGTCATTGTGGGTGCCCGATGAGTTGGAACGCTTTGGCCAACGATTGTCATCAAGCAGTGGTGGTGCATCCGATGGGAGTAGGTAGAACCTCAGCTTTTTTTTCTTCCTACGCCCCTATTCTTTCAGAGGCAAAGTGCTCGTGAGAATAGTGACTAGGTCGTGTAATTGATAGGTACTAACTATGTTATACCTACCTAGCTAACAACGTGAAACACCGTCACTTGTAGGGCTTCCATTCTGCCCTTTTCTAGGCCACTTTGTTCCGTATTTCTTTTTTGTTTGACCACCATTTGCTATAGACGTCGGCTGGAGTGAATTGCCTGTGAACTGGTTGTATTCCAAGCGCCCACCCTCCCCAAGACGCTGCAAACAAAACGGTGTGAGATAAAAGCCAGTCCAAACCCTGTAGCAAGGATAAAATAGTGCCGCTGGATCCCTTGGCGAAGCTTGGTGCGTTGAAAAAGACGGGGATATTGTCGAGATGTTTGAAAATAACAAAGAGGTTGAGAGTTATCCAAAAGTCAAGGGCCAGCCCCTGAACCCTGCCAGGTAGCCGCGAGATAAGAGATGAAGAGTCGTTCAACAGTCTTGGGGCATCCAAGATGACTCCGTTGAGATTCCAAAAGAAGATTGCCTTCTCATTATCGTCAGGCTCCGTCCTCTCAATCACCACCACTTCTCCATCGGGTCCTGCGCGCTGCCACTCGTGCCACACATAGCGTGCAACCTTGATCTCAGGCTTCTCATTTTCGGTTGCGCTGATGTATTGTATCGTACTCCCAAGCTGTACGCGAATCGTACCCTTGATGACTTTGAGGTACTCGTCGTGGGTTTCGTGCCAGTGCAGGCCGCTCGACCAGGTCGAGGGCTCTCGAAGCGTAATCTTTACCTGCCCGGTTGTTGATAGATCGTAAGTGACCGCATTTGGAAGGGGTCGCTCAATCACGGTTAGGATTTTATGGTCGCCCATCGTTTTGATGTTGTCTCGGTCTCAAGAGAAGAGGAATAAATGCCAACGGTACAATTTTATAGCTCCCCCGCGGTCGAAGTTTGGGGGATTTATAAGCTGACCGGCTAAGGCGATGACAAAGCTCCGAGCTGAGGATAAGCCGAGCGGTTATCATCATGACACGTATGCTAACTTATTAGTAGGGTATCCTAAGGCCAAACTCAAGTGATACACGAGCCAACGTGGGTCGTATTACTTACAGTCGAATCTCTAAACCCAAGGTTCATACCATCCAACCACTCAGAACCTCCCACCCTGCCTTGACGGCGAAAGGGAATGGTTCAGATGAGCTTTACTTCCTTGTTGAACTCTTCGAATCTGGTTCCCAATGCAATATTCCCTTCATCCTTATGTGCCCTCCCTGAAATGAGTCGTGTTGGGATTCCCATTGTTACTATCCCAACACGCTCATGGAAACTACCCTTCTGCCGCAACATGATCCCCATCAACTTCTCTTGATGCCGGCCCAGAATAAACACGCATAGTCGACTTGGACAACCGGGCTCCATATCATGCGCGTCATACTCAGCTTCAATTTCAACATGCCACTCTTCGCTTCGACACTTCTTCAGTCTCCGGTATTGCTGTCCGTAGCTCTCGTATGAAGTGACATCTAACCAGAACAAAGGGCCCCTGAGATGAAGGATGCGTTCCGATTCGTCCTTGAAACTAGTCAACACGGGTGCTGATACAAAGGCTTCAGGGTTTAAGCATCGAACGAGCGACTCGTCCAAAGAAGGAAAAGAGATCCCGAATTGTGCATCTGACGACGCCCACGACCAGGTCGGAAAGCTAGGTACCTTACCAGCAGTTGGCTCGTAAAAGTCTGTCCACTCCACCATCCACGCGAGTCCCGAGGTGATATTGTTGCGAAAGATCCCTGCAAAGTAACCACCTCTGTGAATGCTGAGGAGCCTGCAGGCAACTCCGTGAATGGCGGCAAGCCGATCAGTCTGATAGGTCAAGTTCATGTTGCTGTACCTGGTGACAAGTCTCAACCAGTCGTCTTTGACTTTGGTCAGCATAGCTGTGTCTGTGGTTGTGGGTTGTTCAAAGACATCGTGGCTACTTCCGTCGAGCCGTGTAGGCTTGTGGAGAGATGGCTCCAACAGTTCAGATCTACCAGGGGTCCCAGGGCACTCCCAGAGACAATCCTTTGTCCAGTGTAAGATCCGACAAGATAGAAGCCTCTCCTGCATACACCACCCTCGTTTCATGAGCGGAGCTTTGCGCATTACCTGGCTGGCGCTGAGATCCAACACCGGCAAATACCTATATGCATTCTTCTGTTGGTCGAAACCAATGATGCAGCTTTTGGTCTCGTACTTTGCCATGCGGCGTTCCATGAAAAGTCCCTCGTTGCTATCCGATCCATCGCTTTGACGGATCAATGGCTATTCCAATTCATTGGTAGCTGGGACGTGGATGTCTTCTTGTCTATCGCTTTCGCTGGTTAGCGCTAGTTCTTCTTCAATCAACACAACATGCTCATTTCAACAATACGCAGCTCCTCCTCCTTCTTGCCTAATTGGGCCAATTTCCTTCTTCAGGTTCCACGTGAGCTTGTTGCGTACAGGGCCCAATTCAACAGGGTTATCCATTAGGTGGTCCTAGATGGTATTTGTCACGGCTTCCTATGGGCTAGTTAGAATGAAGGTGTTATCAACAGCTGGAGATCATCCTCCCCGGGGGATAGCTCCTTGAAGAATAAAACATGCAACGGACGTAGTTCAATTTAGCGAGAAAGGGCGATAACCTTTCAAGGACATTACGTTAGACTACATGCCAGCCAACGTTCAGAACTCCATTCTAGTTCCCGACATAGACAGCAACCAAAAGGCCACCTGAGTAGGGGACTGTCGACATCTTGAACCCATTGGCGGGATCCTCGAGATAAGTCACCAAGTCCTTATACCCCGTCTTGGCTGCTAGATTATTATCGACGACAACTGTGGCACCTGGTCTCATGCGAGGTTGAACCAGCTTAAGCGTAGGTAGGGCCAAGGGGGTCCAGACTATAAGATATTAATCTGCTATCCACGAGAATATTCTAGTTGAAGAAAAACTTACTATCGAGGAGAAGAAAGTCTACCTGCTCTGGTAGGTCTATCTTTAGAGTCTCTCGCAGATCTCCCTCTCGCAGCTCGATATACTTCTTGATATCGTCACCAGCAGCGCTCCAGTGCTCTCGAGCCCTAGCCGACTTTGTCGCTTCGTTCTCCGTAGCAATGACCTTTCCAGGCTGCGAGCCGGAATTCTGCGCTACAGCAAGGGCTAGGTATATAGTGCTTACGCCAAATGACGTTCCTGCCTCGACGACGAAGCGTGCCTGCATAGAACGCAGGAGTAGGTAGACAAAGGCGCACTTATCAGGGTCTAAGGCAACGAACTTATCAAGGGCCGTCGAAGCCGGGCCGTCTGTGCTCACATACGGCGGCTCGTCTAGTGCCTGCTTATGTAGGTCTCGGAGGAGGTCCAGAGTGCGGGGAGAGGCGACTATGGAAGCCAAGGTTGTCTCGATCGCGGAATAATCGGGCATTTTGGCGTTGTGACTGTATATTGACGGAAATCAGATGGAACTGGATTGCAGACCATCAGCATAGTTGATGGTTCAAACGTTGCTTTTTATACCTACTCAAGCCAACCCCCGTGTTGGTTAAGTTGAATGATGGAAATGCCGAAGCCCGTGCCGACACGCATGAGTCAAAGTGGAGCCTCCCGCTGGAGGGAAGGAGAATGCGATCAGTGTCCTGCGGCCCATTCACATCCCGGTAATCCGTCGAGAAGCATAGTGTCATTGCATGCACTATTAGTCATCGCACACAAGGATGCATATTCTGAGCAGCTCGTCGACTCACCTTCTATAACGTAATTGTCTGGCTTTATGAAGCCTCATGCGAACCAAGGGACTCTAACTTGGCAATCAACCAGATACCAGCTGTTACGGCTTGGTTATCCGAACAGCGCCGTAAGCTCCTATAAGCAGCTAAAGCACCTACTGTAATTGCTACAATAGTGATAATTGTCAGAAAGAACGTGTGGCACCAAGATGACTACAACTGTGTTGTTGTTCTTGTTGAGTTCGATCTGACTATCTGAGGTCATCGCCACTCATGATGTACGCAGCTCCCCCTCCTTCTTGCCTAATTGGGCTAATTTCCTTCTTCGGGTTCCACGTGAGCTTGTTGCGTACAGGGCAGATACTCAACGAGAACACAAACATAACACGAATACACTAACTTAACCAATGGACCGAATACACGTACTGTCTGGTAGGATTCCCTTAGAGTTTTGATCTTGACTTTAGTTTTCTCCATCCTGCAGTGACAAACCCCCCGTGGCCGCTCTGAAATGGTACTAAGTAGACAGATCACGACTTGTGAATCCTTACATCCCAACCTCCTTCCCAGCCCTGCCAAACGTGTGTAACTAAACTCCTCAGCGCTTCCATCCTGTTTCCAGTTCCCATAAATGTTAATAAGTCGCTTTCATAGCCAGAAACATTCTCGTAATACAGGCCCTGTACCATCATTTCGATCTCACCCATGTTCTGAACCACCCGGCTCTCAAGACTTTCCCCTCTTTCGAACTCCTCCCACAGTTTCATTGCCCAAGAACCAGGTAGATAACCTAAAATAAGTTCCGTAGTGACGCATTCGTGTAGATAATCTTCTGGTTTGCACGCATCGTCTGTAGGGACGGCGTCACCCAACAAGCCTTTCGCCATACCATGTATACCGGCCATTGATATGCAATATGTAATGTCTACTTCCTGTTTCTCAGGGAGAGCCAGGAGAAGCGCTGCTATCATCCAGGAATGTTCAGCAACCGAGGCCAGTTCCCTATTTAGTACGTTAATATAAAACTATATAATGAAAGTCGATAGTAACTGACCCTTTACAATGACGTGTCCATACTCTCCGCTTCCTGTTTAGGAGCTGGCTAGCAATGAAGGCGAAAGTGGCGAAGTTAGACCTGATATATAGTGCGCTTCGTAAGTCGGGATTGGATTCCAAGTCGATGCCACCGGGCCACGTTCCGTTCCATCGCCTAGAGTTATCCACAGGCTGAGTTCTGTTATTGCCCCTAGATTGAAGCCACCCTTGAAGGATCTCGTCAGTATCGCACTTCAGGATCGCCACATTTTCAACAATATCTGATAAGTCCGGTAGACCCTCCACATGGTTACCGGCTTCATCAAAACGCAGCATGATTAAGAGCAGCGTGATCTTCTCAACCTCTGCAAGAATTTTACTTTCCTTGCTTTCTTTCTTGTTAAATTCCTCCCATAACTCCTTTGCAAGGGGGTGTAGTGGCTGGTTTAGAGACGTCTTCGAGATTCCATACACTACAGCCATGGCCGCGCAGCGCCTGGTGTCTACTCCTAGCCTTGTAGGGAGAGCGAGACACAGCACGCTCATAAGCCAGGAATACTGGGCAATCGAACAATAGTTTCTATAATTATATAAGGCGGAGTTAAAACAAGACGGAGCGGTGTGCCGTACTGTATACAATAGTTCTCGTGTCCTGTCCACTTTGTAACTTTGGCGCGGGTTATGCCAAACGCGAAGGCGAGGAAAGAACCCGTGAGAGGCGGCGTTAACAGATCGTTACTTGTTGGAATCTCGCCTGATGGTTCGGTTATCAGGGGTGCCGCCGCAGTAAGTGCATATTGGTTTCTGGCACACGTACGGGTTTCCATTGTCTTGGTTTTTGAAGTATAGAGGGAGTTGGGTTGATCGGTGAAGTTCGATGACAGCTGGGACAAATGTATTCAGGGACGATGAGCAGTTTAGGAACGCTAACTCCGGCAACTTCTCGACGCAGCGGCAAAGATATTTCTTTGCCACATGCGCGTTTGGCTTGCCGAAGTGCGGTGTTCTTATGGCAGCTGTGCATCGGGAGAGTTATATGCCCCAGGGATTCGATTGGCTCATGTGCTCTCCGATCGCAATTTGTTGCCAGTTTTTCTGTCTGCAGTATGGCGCTAGAAGCAAGTGTCCCTCCCGCCTAGCCCTTGTGACCTGTTAAGGCTGCTGAGGTGAGTTTGCCGATTAAAGTGGGATCTCGCCCTTGCATGGTCAAGTTTGTGCTATCCACACCCCCGAGCAATGGGCAGGACTGCTCGTCAGCCCAACGTGGCCTTGAGCATGGGACCATACAGCGGAAATGTCTAGCGATAAGACAGATTTTCAGACCCTGACCACGGAGCCCAGGCCTGGAACCTCTCTGGAAAGCAGTTGCCAAACTAGATTTGGGGAGAACTCCTCCCTACATAACCATCTCGTGATATCATAATCGTCCAAGGAAGACGTTATATGACCTCACTTCTTTCCGTCAAATGATGCCAAGAGTTTACCAGGCCGGCACAATGGGTAAGCCTGAAATTATTCCAAATTTGGAACTCTTGGCGAAATCTTCCTTTACATTAGGCTGAAAGATGAGGATTACCAAATAGTGGGGGGATCACGGTCGAGCCTAATGATTGGCATCCACTTCGCAAACTATTGCCTTTTAAATCTGCCTTACTTGCTTGTCTCACTAATTTAGGTTAGTTATTCCCGAGCCTGCTGCGCCCAAATCCAACAAAGTCCAATCGGCTTTTCATAGAATGGGTAACTCATCGTCCGATGGAGTGAAATGCGACCTCGGAAATTTCAGGCAGCCCACCTCCTAAGACGCCGTTGACCAGGTATTTTCGAGTGACGATGTTGGGAAAACCTTGTACAAAAATTAGTGCTGGGTGCGCCTCTCCCTTGATAACTTTAGGCAGCGAGACGTGTTAACTCGCCTTCAGTAAACGCACATAAGGAAGCGAAAGATAGCGTAGTATCTTTAGAAAAGCAAACAAAATTAGGGAATAGGGTCTGAGAAAACAGACAGCCACCTGTCCATGTTTAGTTATTTGGGGAATTTCATCCGGGTTCACTATAGCTGCTTAATTTTCGGTGAAGACACCACGGCTACTCTCGGTCTTCTGAGAAAAGGGACCCCGTCAGATATTTTAACCCAGTGTCGCAAGCAACCGTCACCACCTTCTTCCCAGGGCCCAGCTCTTTGGCCAACTCAATAGCAGCAGCAATATTCAGACCCGACGACGTACCAACCAGCAGCCCCTCTTCCTTGGCTAGACGGCGGCACATGTCGCGGGCGTCCTCCTCGTGGACGGTCCGGGCTTCGTCGTATAATTCTCGGTCAATATGGGCCGAGATAAAACCCGGTGCAGTGCCATCGACGCCATGCGAGCCACTCCGGCCTTTTGCCAGCAGGGCCGCGGAATCGGGCTCGAGCAAGACAACGCGGACTCTTGGGTCATGAGTCTTGATGACGCTAGACACGCCCATCGCCATGCCCGCTGTGCCAAAAGCACCGCAAAAGACATCAAAACTGTCGGGGAACTGCCGGACTAGTTCGTGGCCGATTTGGGTGTACCCGACGAGCGCATCCCGATTGGCAAATTGGTCGGTGTAGAAATACTCGTCGCGCGATCCAAGGTCGGCAGCCCTCTTGTTCATGGACGCCATCAGATCCGACGTTGTTTTCCCCGAGGGGCTATGCGTGATGTCGAGCTTTCCGCCAAACGCAGCCATCGTACGCAGCTTCTCGGGCGCAATCGCATCGGCCGCCAGCGCCAGAAACGCATACCCCTTGAGGGCGCAGATGAAGGCCAGGGATGCGCCGGTGCTGCCACCTGTGGCTTCAACGACTGTCATGCCGGGTTTCAGGTCTCCGCGGTGCTCCGCTTGCTCGATCATGGATTTTGCCATGCGGTCTTTGTAGGAGCCTGTCGGGTTGAGAAACTCGAGTTTGACGAAAACATCAGCGGCGTCCTGAGGGACTACGCGCTTGAGTTGGACAACTGGCGTGTTTCCGATGATATCCAGGGCAGAGGAAGCAAGGGGCGGAGGGTTTAACGTCATCTTGAAGAATAATATCGAGGTGAGTCTATGGTAATGGGGCCTGGAAGAGGAGATGAGTGTAGAAGAAAGCGCCCTTGAAAGCTACTTAATAGAGTACGAAACGGAATGTTCACAGCGTGCGGCCGAGAATACGGATAAGCCGAAGCGCGGAAGCCGCAGCAAAATTCTCAGCGCTAGGCCCAGGTGCGGGAAGAATCCACCACGGCTTTCAACCGCATGGTAGTGGCTGTCGTATTACGTAGAATTTTCTCTCAATTGGTACAGCGAATAATCTTGTCATTAGGGAGCCAAAGAAAGAGGGCGTACTCTTGCATCCAAGTTAGGCTAGGCCGGATCAGACACTAATTGGCTCACGTTAACTTGGAAACCAATCGGCTGACTGAACTTCAAGACAGGCGGGACCTGATCGCAAACTCCTGCCAAAGCATGTCCTGGCATTAGGTAACTGTGGGGGGCGTCAAGGCGAGGTGGACCACCCGACCCCAGGCGTGGAAGCTGACGGGTTGCATAGCCAACAGCTTGGTTTTGCTGCCATGGCCCTATTGAACCAGCCTTCCGTCAACCCGGACCAAGCCATGGCAGCCGAATTCTTCTATTAAATACAACACCAGTAATCCCTCAATGCGATTCAACAGCATCTTCAATAGCACGCTCTTGCAGGCAGACAACAGAGCGCCAGCATGACCGCCACAGACCCAGGATTGGATGTCGACGCCAATCAGCTGCAGTACTCGAAGTGGTAGGCTATATGTATTTTCTGACAGTCATCGCCATGTGCTGACCTCGATATCAGGAGATACGCATCAGTCGTGTTCGCCTCGTTCCTTATCAACTTCACAGCATGTGGTGTTCTCTTTGGCTTCGGCGTCTACCAAGAGCACTACGAAACCATGGTCCCCACGCCAGGCACTCCCTTTACCGGGGCCTCCTCGGCTACCATTGATCTTATAGGGACTCTGTCGGCCTCGCTGATGACGATAGTGGCCCCCTTTGTTATGGCATGGACCAAATACTTCGGCCCTCGACCTGTTGTTTGTGCCGGCGGGGTGCTATTTGGTATCGCGTCCGTCCTGGCAAGTTTTGGCAAAGCCCTTTGGCACTTTCAGCTTACGCAGGGGCTTTTGATGGGGCTTGCGACGGGTTTCTCGTTCGTACCGTCCATGACAGTTTCCCCAACTTGGTTCGATAAGCACCGAGGTTTGGCGATGGGCATAGTATCCGCGGGGACGGGCATTGGCGGCCTCGTTTGGGCGCCTGTAATTTCGGCCTGCATTACTGTCATGGGCTTCCGCAACACGTTGCGGCTAACCGGGTGTGTCGCTGCTGCACTCATCTGCCTCTCGGGGTCTCTCCTCGACTGGGAGGTATCCATGGCGAAGCACCTCTCGGCGCAGAATGAGACCCTCTCCCCCACGACCGCCCTCTTCAGGATTCCGCTTCCCAGCTGGGGAACCGCCAAACAGCGGCTTTTTATCGCGCAAGCTGCTAGTACGCTGTTTCAAAGCGCCGCCTATTATACCCCTGTTTTCTTCACCGTCGTGTACGCCAAGACCTTGGGGTACGACGAGACGGATGGTGCGAACCTGACGGCCGTGAGCAATGCATGCAATGCCATTGGTAAAATTGCCGTGGGATTTATCGCAGACAGGCTGGGCAGGCTCAATTCGTTCTTCCTAACAACTTGGCTCAGTGCCTTTGTTTGTTTAGGCCTCTGGGTTTCCCAGCACGTTGATCGGGGCCAACGACGAGGCAGTGGCCAGGAATCTCTTCATCAGCTTTACCGTCCTGTACGGATTGTTCGCGAGCGCGTTCATCAGCCTGTTTCCGGCGGCCCTTATCGAGCTATTCGGTGTGACGGAACTTCCACGGATTGCAGGCGTTATGTATATGTTGCAGGGATTGGCCGCCCTTGTGGGCACGCCCGTCGCTGGTGTGCTTATTCCGGGACACGGGGTATCTAGAGATCCTGGCAGCTACACCGCCATGGCAGCGCTGGTCGGCACCTTGATGGCTTCGGCTGCTGTCGCAGTTACTGGAGTGAGGCTTGGGGCCATGAAAGGGGACAGTGGGCGGGCTTGGAGGTGGGAGTGGAGGCTCCAATAAATAGCCTACGTATTTTAGAGTCAGGCAAAATCGCACCCCCAGATTCAACATCAGCAATTTAGGTTCTGTATTTTAAAAAGGCTTGGCTTTACTCGTTGTCGCAGTTGAATATGCCGTGAGTAGAGGTTCCCTGAGCTCTGGACTAACAAAACAACACGGACTGTGGGAGAGAACGATACTATTTTTTGGGAGCAGCTGAACAGAAGGGAACATCGTTTGCTGCGAGTCAGGAACACACACCCCGTCAAGCGACTAGGTAGTGGTGCGCTCAACTGGTGATGGGAGTAACGCGGCTATCGACAGCTGTTAGCGAAGCGATACCACCCAGGTGGCCTCACCGATAGCATCATTTGAATGGACATGGTTCTGGGTCACGGGCTAGAGGTCACCGCCGTTGGAGATGTTGGCACTGCCATTGGGTTGGGCGGCATGGTCAGTAAGGAACCTCTCCGAAATAACCCACATGGACTTCGATCTTGGTTTCTCGGTTAGTGAACCCGAAATTTCTCGGTCGACTAACCCGAGGGAGTATCCTGTCTTTGGCGACTCAGCTGATCAAGGCCATGGGTAACCAAAGTACCGACTGGGCAGAAACCTGGGCTGGCCTACTCGGACTTGTCGCCGGGAGGGCGTCAAATGCGACCCGAAAAGGCGCCCTCTTGTTACAAGCCGGGTTGATTGACGGATTACTGGCCATGTGCACCATTACCAGAAACAACTCTCTCAGACGGGAAGAACAGCCGTACTACCATGCCAAGCATCAAGGTGATAGTACCGTCCCGCGGATGTCTTTGAGTGACGTGACATGGCCAAGAGAAAGACTGCGGATGGGGAGTTTGAAAATCGCCAACCAGCTCTGAGAAGCTAAACTCAGTCCTTGTCTATCGTAAGCGGTCCAAACTTTGCGAGCATGAATCCAAAAATAGAGAACAGTTTCCTGCTGGTAGTAAAATTTCTATAGGTCTCAGCCACCTCTATGCAAACCAGGGAACCCTGTCATCCCTGTCGATGAGATGCCAATACATGAGCCGACTCCCAGGGCCCTGAAGGTCTTTCTGCTTCCAGAACATTTCGATAATGCGTCTCGCGACATGAATATTTCCGATATTCCGTGCCTTTTCCATATCATCTAGTACGCGGAGAATGATGATTCGTTGCTCATCCGTCTGCGACTCACAGGCAACGATGAAAAGAGGCCAAGGGCTTGACACAACGGGCAGCATGTCGAGAACCTTGTGCGCCTGGTCAAGGTAAGCGTTCCTCGCGGTGTCGTCCCCATCCGCAGGACAGACACGCAGAAGGTAGAGCAGTGCTGCTAGTCGGTATAACTCTGCCTTGGCCAAGGTGCGGGCGCGTTCAATCGGTGTGGTAGAATGCTCCTCCTCGGGATCAAGAAATTGGAGTAGGTTGTTCAGTCTCAGTTCCAGCATATGCCGGCATTTGGTCAGCTCCAGCAACGGCGACGAGCTATCTTTATAGCCTGATGATAACCTCATCCGGTTGATTTTGCTGAGGACCTCAAAGACCTCGATGGAGCAGCCCAAGTATCCGATGACCTTTGACACAACATTAGCAATCGATAGTCAAAGGGAAATCAAGGGCATACCCAGGATCTGTCGGGCCCTGGCAATTGCCATAGCCACAGCGAATCCACAGCGCTGCTACCAGGGCTCTCTTGGGTAGGTCGAGTAAAGTCTTTTAGTACTTGATAGTACAAAAACCAATACGGGAGAAAGACGGACGAGAGCGACGCCTGAGTCGAGTTGAAGCTGTCGAGCATCCTCTTGGCTCCGTCCAGGTGAATATGCCAGCTAGGTTCCTTCTCGTCGAATACCTGCACAGAATCAGATAATGCATCGTCGCCCCGGCTATTATGAGGAATACAAACACTATACATGGACAGCATCATACAAGCAGCTAACTGAGTTTCTGTAGCTTCAGGCAGTGCGAGGGAAGTGGCAGGGCTTAGTGATTTAGAGAGATGCCAGACTGCCTTTGACTTGTAAAGCAAGGCGGCTTCAGAGCCGAACAAGTGGAATGTCGAGATTGCTAGTATTGCATTGCATAGCGCCGTTGCGGACAGTGACTTGTTTGATAGCGCTCGCGGGAGAATTTCCGTGGTGAAGCTATTCCGGGCTCGGGTAGTCGAGACCATTGGAGATATGATGCTTTCGTCTTGATCATCAGATGTGAGCTATCGAGAGAGTGATTCTGGAGCCAAGATGCTTACAGTATCGAAGGAACATTCCATCTTGGCCAGATAGTGGCGTGTGACTTGAAAGGCTACAACGCGGCCTGCCAAGTGGTAAGGAGCGGGCACCGGGACCAAGTTGTGCCAGGGCAAAGTCCTCATATGTTGTGTTGAGGAAGTGACTGCCGCACGGTCGCCTTGGAATGGAATGACCTGGTGATAGCACATGGGCAATGCTACCGCGGCCCTTCCGTCTCCCGTCTGGACTGTCGGGCCAGGTCAGTCGGAGGCCATACCCGGAGCATGATCGGCCTGTGCGGATGCAGTTTCTGCAATTCGGCTCAGTCTTGTCGCAGCCAATCTTGCGGTCTGAGATATGTCAGAAGCGGAGACGCCGAAAAGAAGAATCATGGCGGGTAGAGACTTGCGTTTACATGTCCAGCAGCCTTGACTTGCCTTGCGTGCCATTGTTCAGCCATGATCTCGGAGACGTAGCTGACGACTGATTCCTGAGATTTGCAGACCTTGAGATTCCAGTCAGGTTCAGATTCAGGTTCAGGTTCTATTCCTACTTGGTTTTAGCCGCCATCTCCCAGCAGCCATGCCAGGTAAGCGGTGTTTAGCCAATAGCCGAAGCGCTCCGAATGTTTATCCCGTTGCACCCCACTTTGCCAACCCATTTAGCGTTTAGCCAGCTGTTGCAAGGTAGGCTTATCCTTCAACCTGTGTGTGTATTGCTTGTGATGTTCTTGAGATAATTCCCTTCATCCCTTTTGGGACCGCGACGTCGCCCTTCCTAATTGGGTCTAGTCTGCCCCCGGAGCCGGGGATCACCCAGTCGGCTATTGAAGGCACGTGACCGCCCTTAGAGCTATTTGTTATATAACCTAGCCATGTGATAAGTCTAGCTCTATAATAGTTAGATCTACGGATAGTAGCTATTAGATAAGATTAATAACTTAGACTTTAGATTACTTTTATATATTTTTTTATATTATAACTTATATTTTTTTAATAAAATAATTCTTAAGATTGGTTATTTATTTTTTACTTTTAATAATATTTTAATCTCTTATTAAAGCTAAGGGATTTATAATAATTAATAATAATTCTAGCTTAACCCTGCTTTCCAAGATATGCCTTTATGCATCTCTACCTAATCTGACTACCTACAGCCGACAACCAATGAGCTGAGTTTTCGCCGTGCGGGGTTATCGATCGACTTCAGCCTTCACTTCGCTAAGCGTTAGTTATTTTGATCTTGACATACTCCACTGAAACTACCATCGGATTGTCAAGATGCCTAAATGTGAGACGTGCTCGAGAACGTTTGTTACTCAGGAAGCGTGCAAGCAGCACATGACTGAAAAGGGCCATCAAAAACCGAGGAAGAAATGCGACCAGTGCAATAAACTGTTTCAAGATCGGAGTGCAGCAGAAGCGCACATGACAAAAGTTGGGCATTGGGCCTCCAAGATTCCTTGTCAAACTTGTGTTGTCAAGTTCCCCACGCATGAAGCAGCAAACCAGCATATGACCGCCAAGAACCATTACAAGAACTACTGTAAGCCTTGCGAGCGCAGATTCTCGAACGAAAATGATCTGAAAATGGTTGGCATTGCTCACAAACATGCTTTGAGTTGTTTCTCACGCTAACGGCTCTCGGCACAGCATTTTAATTCAAAGGCTCACCGTCGCATACAAGATTCTGACTCTACCTACAAGACTGTTGCAACTAATGTCGACAATAATATCGAAGCTCGATCTCACACCGAAGGCTTCCAAAGGAATGAAACGATGACTGCTGGCCTGAATCTCAAGCATGTTAGGCCAGGCGCAGTAGCAAACATATTTTCACCTCAACCTCACGACTATACAGTCGGGTGGATATGTGCGCTACCGACAGAGATGGCAGCAGCTCAAGGAATGCTCGACAAAATCTACCAAACCCCCCCGCAACATAGACAGGACGAGAACAACTACGTTGTTGGCCAGATTGCGCATCTGAAGATTGTCGTGGTTTGCTTGCCATCTGGGGATGTGGGTACAACGTCCGCGACCATGGTAGCAGGACACATGCGCCAAACCTTCACTGCATTGGAATGTTTTTTGTTGGTGGGTGTGGGAGGTGGTATGCCGAGCGAGAACTCTGACGTGCGCTTGGGAGATGTTGTTGTCAGCCAACGGATCATCCAGTATGATTATGGCAAAGCTATCACGGACGGTCGCTTTGTGCTGACAGGCCATTTGAACCGACCGCCGAATGTTTTACTCAACGCCGTTTCACGGCTGGCAAGCCAAGAAGCTATAGGATCTTCTGCGTTGGCGTTGTCCATCTTAGGACACTTGGCCCATTTTGAAGCCAAATATCCTGATTCGGAATACAACTGGTCATATCCAGGCGTGGAGAACGATCAATTGTTCAACAGCGATTACGATCACGAAGGAAACACTCTCACATGCGTGGATTGTGACCCAGCCCGGTTGGAATTCCGCCCACCGCGTGGAAGCGAATGGCCAAAGGTTCACTATGGGATGATAGCATCCGCCAATAGAGTGATGCGCGACGGGGCTGCTCGAGAACGACTCCGCAAGGATACAAACGCACTGTGCGTCGAGATGGAGGCGGCTGGGCTTATGAACAACTTTCCATGTTTAGTTATCCGTGGGATATGCGACTATGCTGATTCCCACAAGAACAAGGGCTGGCAACGGTACGCTGCGGCAATAGCAGCTGCGTATGCTAAGGAGTTGTTATCCATTATGCCAAAGCACACATAGTTGCCTCAAATGATGCAAGTATGATATTCGTTTCATCAGCCTCCAGCGATGTAAACTAATGCTTGATCAATATGTGCCTCCCTGGTTACTTAACTGACAAGATCCGAAGCAGCAAATCTGTGGCCACCTGTCATCAACCACAGCTCTAATATCAATCCCCTGAATGAGAAAATATCTTCTCTAAGTATTACTTAATAAAATTTAAAGCCTAATATATATTAACTAATAATATATTGCGATTAATAAGTAATTAATTAGCTATTTCTTTTATACTATATAGGTAGGGGGGAATCCTTATAAATCTAGGTTAAAAATAAACTAAATAAAAATCTATTTCTCTAGATTAAATAATTAATACGACTAATTAATAGTATTACATTAAGATTAAATGCCTTTTTATTAGCAATATCAGGTCTAATAATAGACCTTATAATAGTTATAACTCGTCAGAGGCTTAATTATAGGTTATTTTATACAGCTTAAAGGGCAAGAAGGATTCTAGCCTTAATAAAACCTTAAAATATACTAGGTAGTTAAGAATTAATTAATTAAATAGTAAGAATAGAGGTTAAGGGATTTTTATTATACTTGGTGGACTATTGTACTCGGGTAATATATATATATTATGCTTAAAGTAAAATATCTTAACCTTAATGTTATATAATTAGCTCTTTCTTTTAATAAAATAATATTTCTTAGATAATTTATATATAAATTAAGCCTTTCTTAAGTTACAAAAATTATTCTTAAACTAGTATTATATTTATATATTTTAAATTAAATATAAACTCTTATCCTAAGTAATAAACAACTCAAGGCCCAAGCCAACTAACTCTAGACTAGAAGAGCCAGTAGATCATAGTATTATAGAACTTGGCATACCTTCGAGTAGCAGCCGACTCTGTTTCCCTCCTGGCCGCCTCAACACGGCCTCTCTCCTCTTTCACAGTCTCCGTCGGAACACCAGTAACCAGATCCGCGCTGCATGCTCGAACACGCTTAGTCTTGCGGGTGTACTTGAAGCCCAAGATACAGCCCAAATACAGAGGAATACCTATATATGTGACAATGAACCCTCGGTAGTCAAACTCCAGAACAAATGAGTTAATGCCTTGCGTGAGAGCCAGGATCGCGAAAAAGGTTACTGCCACATATGATCCCATCACTCCAAATGGAGCTCGGTAGGGGATGTACGCAGAGTCGATACGCTGGGCCTTTATGGCATGGCAGAAGAAGATGTGCGTGACCAGGATAGAGACCCAGGCTAGAATGGCTGTCAAATTATTAGCGGGGTGCACGGAAAGCCGGGTGTTGCGTTCCTACCAAAGACCGACACCACATTAGAAAGGTACTGAAAAGTGGTCTGAGAGCCCGCAGATATCGACATGTAGGCGAGAGAACAGAAGAGGCCACAGAACCCAACTGAAACATACGGAACGCCGTTCTTGGTTGTGCGCGAGAGGACCTCGGGAGCTTTTCCATCGACCGAGATGCCATATAGCGTGCGGGCGGCGATGTACAGATCCGAGTTCGCCGCCGAGAAAACGAACACGACCAGACAGCCGTTAATGATGTGATCTAACCATTTGATCTTGGCCAGCTTGATAGCCACCACGAAGGGAGATGCGGCGGCACTTGTCTTGTGTGTGGTGGCAAAGGCAAGTTCGGGGCTGTTATAGGGGACCACGAGGCCAAGAAGGAAGACAGAAGTGACGTAGAAGAACAGGATGCGGTAGAAGGTCAGCTTGATAGCTTTGGGCATGGCGAGTCTGGCGTTTTGTGTCTCGCCTACAGTCACTCCCACAAGCTCGGTACCGGTGAAGGCGTAAACAGCGGTGATCATTGCACTCCACAGGCCGAGGAGACGTCCGGTCGCACCTTCAACCCTATACGCGGCGAAAGCGCCGGGGTCGCTCCAGTAGCGGAAGCCCGGACGGTCACCAGTAGGGCCACCACCAGCTGCTAGGATGAGGAGCAGCAGGATGAGACCAATCAAGATGATGACCTTTAATGCCGAGAGCCAGAACTCAAACTCGCCAAAGGCCTTGACGCCAACGCTGTTGATGATGACGATACTGACAATAGCGACGGTGATGAAGACGGCTGGACTGACACTTTCTCCGACCCAGAACTTCATTATCAGAGCAAACGCCGCGATCTGGTTCGGCACGGCGACGAGGAAGCTGAAGAAGTAGGTGTATCCTGTAGCGAACCCAAGGGCCGGATCGACGAGGCGCGACGCGTATCCGCCGAAGCCATGAGCAAGCGGCATGAACGAGATGACTTCACCCATGGCGGACATGACCAGGAAGACGGCGAAGCCGACGATGCTGTAGTCGATCAGGATGGATGCAGGACCGGCCTTGACGAGAGTGGAACCACTAAGTACGTCGTCAGTACCAAGAGAAGCCAGAATCCAGCGTTCGTGTCAAAACTTACGTTCCAACCAAGAGACCCGTCCCGAGGGCGCCTCCAAGGGCAATCATGGTGACATGGCGGGAGTGGAGATTCCTCTGCAAGCTGTGCCCAGCATCTTCCTGAGATGATGTCCCTTCACCATTCTTGACGCTCTGCCCGTCATCAAAACGGGCAGAGATGGCCTTTTCTCCATCGGCCGTGATCGACATGGTAAGAGTAAAGAGTAGGGGCGAGAGATAAAGCTCAATGGAATAATGCTACGGATGAGAGACTAATATGTGAGAGGAGGTTCAAGACGGACGGACGAAGCGAGCTTTATAACTACAAGTCGCGACAAACCACTTTGGGCCTTTACCCCGGAACCAGCCAGGTTCCGTCTCCCTGTTGGTTAGTATCCTGGGGCATAACGCGGGGAAGGTAGGTCGGGATCGGTCTCGGTGCGCGCTGAGGGCAAATCTGGGGCAAGCCCTGCTTCGTGCATGAGGTGTTCACCCCATGTTCATCATGCTGTCTCGTCCGGAACGACTGGGTTTGCTAGTGCCGGACATCCGCAGGGTTTGCTGTAAGCTGGTCTCGGGCTCTACTGGTTATCTTCTGGGTGTAGATACTGGAAAGAGCCTAGCACGCTCATCCACCTCGGTTACAGCGATACTCCGTACCCACGTTTGAATATTCTCCGTATCCTTCTCCACTCCAAGCATCTTGCAATCAACCCGCTCGATACTACTCAGGGTGAATAGACGATATGCAACCAACCAGCAAGGTCTCGGAACCGCTAACACGCCACGCCTGCGAGCCATGTCGGTAAGTCCAGCTCACCCTGGTGTCATCTCACGACTCTTCCGCTCACTACCAGTGCTGCGCAGCCGGAAGAAGACCAAGTGTACCGCCGAGAGGCCCATCTGCTCTTATTGCCAACGTTTGCGAATTCAATGCTTTTACTTGCCGAGAGCACGCGCTGATGGCAAAGGACGAAAGACCAATAACGTGTAAGTTGTTGCCCTAAAAATCCAGGGCAGCACATAAGCTCATCCACAAATAGTGCCAATACGACAAGAAGGAGTACACGAGTGCAATCAGCAACTGATCTCTCTGGCCACAGGGGTTATGTCGATTATCCTGTCAGCGCTGGGCCCTCGGCTTACCACCAGCTCGAGGCTTGCCATGGCGACACTCTCTCCTCCATCGTACGACCTGACGAGTCCCAGTTGTCAGGCATCCCACCGCAGCAGGATTACCCGCAGGATGATTTCCAGTCTGGGGTCGAATCCCGGAAATTCTCGACATCAAGGTTCTTCCTCCTCCTGATGGCCAAAACAACATTGCATGCAACTGACATCATCTGCACGTGCAAGGCCCGAACCGACTCCAGAGGCGCTCAAGCACTTTGTCGACGTCTATCGTACCAAGCTACACCTTCAGCCTTTGCCTCTATTCAATGTCCAAGGCCTTGAGGAACAGTTAGCAACCGGGCCGCAATTTCTTCTATGGAGCTTCATGGCGCTCACGATGATGTTTTCTACTCATCCATTCTACGAGGGCCAAGAATCAGCTGCAGTCGACTTCTACACTTGTACGGCAGAGGAAAGGATTAAGAGCCTAGCTTCCGAAGGGGTTCTAATACCAGAGCTCACAAAATCCCTGTGTCTTATTGCACTGAAGCATCTCAAAAGTAAGAACTACTCTTCCACAGAGCAATCAAAAACTTATCGGGATTACAGCCCAACAGCTGGCGCGGGCCTGGATGACTACCGGCACTGCTTCACGATTGGAGGCTTTACGGATCCTCTCCTGCGATGCCACCTCTGCTTCTACGGACGACTCAATTTCTAGAGCTCATTGGAGTACCTTTATGCTGGAACGGCTTTTCGTACCCTGGACAACCGACCTCTCTGGCCCCGGAGTTCCTGACTTTCCCGTCAGTGCCCCAACACCACCCCCGCCTTCATTTGTCACCGTGAATGCCACGCCAGGCCGGACACAATCAGGAGAAGCCCCAACAAGGAACGTTCTCAGCAGTGATCCTGGTATCATCGGAGTTCACTTGCGTCTAGTTGGCATCTGGGGCAAGCTCAAGTTGTACTTGTTCCGCTTACGGCAGGGTGCGACCGAGAAGCCATGGGCTCCAGAGTCAATACAATCACAGCTGAACATTGAGCTACTCGAGCACGAGGCCCTGATCGACTCGAAATATTTCCTTTGCAAAGCTTTTTTACCCAACCGAACGATAGCGGAGGTGTCTCGACATCGCGAGTACTGGGATCCGTTCATGGCGAGCCAGATCATTTGGCATTCCATTCACGCTATCCTGAACCACCCTTTTATCCATTTGTTCTTATTGAGGTCTCCCAAGGAGGTCCCACCGTCGTGTCTCTTTCTCCAGCAGAAGGTGGACATGGCATTATTTCACACGGGCTGGCTGTTTCGGGTCCTTCAGTCGTTCATGGACCTGATGGACGTGGTTGATCCAATGGTCACTGAGTTCGTAGCTGCGGCCGCAACTGTACCGTGGCTGTTCCAGTTCTCGAATGATGCAAAGATCGCCCAAAGGGCACGGGACGATTTGCAGAAGTGCGATACTTTTCTCAGTCATGCAGCCGTCACTTGGCCCCATTTCGCTCAAAAGGTAGGCCGTCAATCACGTCTAATTGGAAGATATCCTATTCAACGTCGACCGCTAACATCGACCTTTAGCTCGGCACATTGCGGCAATTGCAGGCTCTAGCTGACGAGAACCGCAGACAACACTCGAATGATGGCACAACGATCAGCTTTCAACCTGCCTGGCTATGGGACCTCTTGGATCCGAGGATTTATTCCTCCTTGACAGGCTCACCGCATCCAAGTTCAGAGCTAGCCTCGCGCAATCTTGACTCGAAGATGTACCTCAAGAGCCACTTCGTCATGCCCTTACATGAGGATCAGGACTCCGGCCAGGACAATCAGCCAGCAAGTTCTGCCATTGACGCCGTTGACTCTCTGTTCGCTATGCCTGGGGACCTTGAGCTTTTCAACATTGAGTCGCTATCACATGACTGTCTCCAAAACGGGCTCTGGGACCAAGGTTACTAGCTTCGTTAATACTACGTTTGTTGTTGTTATCAAGATGCATATTTGTCAACTGAGCTCGCCGCTTATCTCCGATCGAACCAGGGTGCCGGAAGCAGCGAGTGCGGAGTTAGGTGGGTACGGAGAGCCTGTGCGAGCGGATGAGAACCGAGGGTGGGTACGGAACTGCTATTGTTGTTTAGCAGGATGTGTGGATACGGAAAACGACCAGGACTAAAGCCCGGGCTGTGGGTATGGAGAATGACAAGGCGTTGCAGATTTGTGCAGAAAGGAACCGCGGAGAGACGTCGTTATCATGGCCTGCGCAGGTCCTGCCGACTCCGATTACCTTCAATATTTCCTGTTCTTTTTTCCTCTCAGCTGTATTTCTGTCTTACACCTCTTTCAAATCGAACATCTAGAGACCCCGCATCTTCTCTAGGCAAGATAGTCACCCAGTATCATGATCATGACACAAACCAAGCACACCGATAATAACCGCGTTGTCACTGACAGAGGTGGCATCGTCGAAAACATCCACCGCATCCATGTCGCTGTCACGGACTCTCACGGCAACATCCTCTATGCCATCGGCAACTCCTCTAGAATCACGCTAGCTCGCTCAGCGGCGAAGCCAGCTCAAGCCCTCGCCGTTCTTGAGACTGGCGGCTTCAAGAATGCGAGTTTCGACGATATCGACCTTGCCCTTATGTGTGCCTCGCACAACAGCGAGGACAGACACATCGACCGAGCTAGAAGCATGCTAGCGAGGGCGAAAGCCCAGGAAGCCGACTACCGCTGCGGCGGGCATCCCTCGATAAGTCCAGCCGTCAATCAAGCTTGGACTATGATGGGTCTTGATATCACAGGAGGTATCTATAATAACTGCTCTGGAAAACACGCCGGTATGATGGCTGGTGCTATCGCTTTGGGCGCCAGTATCAAAGATTACCACCTCCCGGATCACCCAATGCAAATTCGGGTAAAACAGGTGGTAGAGCAGCTTTGCCCCGACCCCACTCATGTACAGTGGGGCATCGATGGCTGTAATCTCCCTGCTCCTGCATTTCCCCTCCTATACCTCGCGCATATGTATGCTATCTTCGCGAGGGCAGCAGCCTCTACCGAGCAAGAGAAGTCACGCTCCCAGCGGACGAGGGATCTTGCTAGGGTATTCAATGCTATGACGCGTTACCCGGAGTTTGTGGGAGGAAATGGGCGGTTCTGTACGGAGCTGATGGAAGCGTATCAGGGACAGTTGATCGGTAAGGTTGGGGCAGATGGCTGCTATGGGGTTGGCATACGCGAGTCTGAGCAGACGAGACGCTTGGGGGCAAAGGGATCGATGGGTATTTCCGTCAAGGTCGACGACGGCAACCTCGAGATTTTGTACGCTGTGGTGGCTGAGGTGCTAGAACAACTCAATATTGGAACAGAAGAAACGAGAAAAGGGCTGGAACACTGGCATCACTTCGAGAGAAAGAACACAATGGGTGTTGTTATAGGGTCTATCGCTTTCGATTTTCAGCTACGCGCTGTGGGCAAATAGATAGTCATACCGAAAATAGGCGGTAACAGTTTTAGGATACCTGTTGCCTACGACAGGGTTTCGCTTCCAATTTCGCCTGACAATTATTGTCGGATTGGACCCTGTATGATAGCTCTAACCTTCCATTTTTATCTTAAAGGTACCTTCACCCTGACAATGGGGGAGCCAATCTGGTCCACCTCAATCAGGCGGGTTGGAAGCTCAAAAGATTGGTCGTCTTGTTGCTTTCGAAGGCCACCCCTTTGGTGGTGGCCAATGCCCGTGAGACATTCCGCAATCCATGGGTCGATACGCTCTCTGACCATCCACTCCAGGTCTTCGTCCAAGGTATCTGGTGTGAGTCCTATAAGTGCCAGCCTGATGTAAAGTATCCCTCCATATCATATCATGAGTACGGACTCCTTTGAGTTATTGGAAAGTTCATGTAGGTGCCTGATTCTCGCAAGCCTTTGAGATCCAGGCTCACAGACCTGATCTTGTAGCCGGGCCTCAGTTCATGCCAATGTACAGCGTGCATGTGTCAGAAGGCCCTAGCCGTGAGATGGAGTCATTTCTGCCATTTTCAAGTTTTGCGAGGTAACGTGTATAAAATATCCGGCAGAGAAAACAGCCTGTGGCTGCTAAAGCTTCGAGAGCGATGATAGACTCATGATGTTGTATGGATAAACCATTTGCTGAGCTTTGCGGCCACTCCCTGCCATTCCAGGGTATTTAACGGCACTTGAGGCATCTCCATTCCACAGTTTGCAAGGGGTTCTCGCCGCGGGTCATTTTCATTTTCGCAGTGAAAGATTGCAGGATTTGATTGACCATCGAGACTCAAAACCCTTGCTTCGTCATAATAGGCTGACAGGAACAGGGGGCTGGGGTAATGCATGCATTTGCAACTCAGCTGTCGGATATAATAAGGGGCATTCCGTCTATGAGTTTTGCGACAGCTGAATTACCGAGTCGGAATGGGGCGATAAGCGACATGGTCAACCAGGAACGATATTTCCCTTTGTTCATGTTCTGAATAGCCTCAACAGCTCCTGTTGCATCTAACAATTCTAGAACCGGAGAAGGGCAGAAAAGTCGTAAATAAAGACGTAATCTAATATGGTACAGACTTCCCTAGAATCGTTACAAAATTACGCATAGGCAACACGCGCACGCAACCATCGCCGCCTCATCACCTTCCGGGTTCCCAAAAGCCAGCCGCATCCTATCCCACACTCTTAAATACGACACAATAGCCACAAGCTCCCAACTGTCTCCAAAATTTGCCCTCGACCCTATCTCTGTCATCGCAAAACGCGGAGGCTTGTCGCTGCCAACATTGAGAGCTCCCGTTGCTAGCACCAAGCCGGGCTCGGCAGGCTGCACCAGTTCCCAGCCCGATTCGCCTTTTCGCCACTCAAAGTGGCCAATTTGGGGAATCGAAAATTGATGCACCGCCTTCTGATCGCCTTGTACGCTGTAGCTGATTCTGAACTCGCAGAAGTCGTGGAGCGTGGCGTTGGCGTATCCTCTAAAATGCTTGATCGTGGCCAGACGTCGACTTTGGCCCGAGAGAAGATATAAAGTGGATTCCTCCGCATCCCAATCCATCGATCCCCTTGAGGAATTATATTCGCAAACGATTGATAAAGGTGAAGAGCCACTGTCTCCTCGGATGTTGAACTTGATTTTTGATTCGTCTTGAGGGCGAATTGTGAAAGTGCTGGGGAACACGATGCCATCTTTGCCCGGTATTGTGGATAGAGCCACGGTATCTAAGACTTCTTCGGGTTGGCCCATGTTTAGTATTTGGTCTAGAAAGCGGTTTTAGAGGTTGCGATAATGGCGGTGTCTCCTATCAATCGCTTGGCTGTTATCCGTCGGATACGGGCCAGATCTTATAGCCGTTAGATTATGAGACGGTGAAAAAGCCTCAGCTGAAGCAAGGCGCAATCGAGCTGAATCAAATGCGCCTTTTGATAGGATATTTTGAAGCCACTTGTTGAAATGATTTCCTTTCCCGAGCCCACGTGCACATTCAACAGGCTCTCGTAAGTTGATGCAGGATTTACACAGTCTTGGCACCCCACATCAGCTCGTAATTCTTTAAGAGTGCGGAGTACTATTATCTGGACTCACACGTGTTGCTATTGGTAATACTACTATTCAAATAGCTTGTCAAGAGTATCTGCTGGTAAATGCTCGCATGTCTATTTACCCAAAAGTCAACCCATGGCACCAATCGCACACTCAGGCACCCCCGAAGTCTTAGCAGGAATCCCCATCGTTGTCCAAGCCACATGGCCATCCTCAGAGAAGCAGTCTTCCTTGACTTAACACCAAGATCGGACAGTGCTCTACCTAGAATAATGCCATCGTCTCGCGACGGATCCAAGTAGCCAGTCTGGATATACACCCGAGGACAAGAAGCCGCTGCCTTGTGGGCATCCTCGCATTTTGCGATGGCATTCAAGGGGAAAATCATGGTGAGCGATAGTCAGGGTTTAAGTCTCGGAGGCATTGTTGAATTCCTTCGCTCGTGATTCCCTCTGCAATAGCATTTTCTTTTCTCGACTTCCACGAACCCTTGTATTTCTCGGGGATAATAACTGCCACGGCCACGACGGGCGTGTTGATAAAGCACCCGTGAGCGGCTTGGACGGCTTCTCGTAGTCACGCCTGCCGTCACCGAAAACATGAACCCCCAACATAGGTAGTAGCAGTAATGGCTGCACCTGCACTACAACCGCCCAATACAAAGCCTCCACCAGGGCCATCGAGCTTTGCACCAAAATCATTCTTAGCAACCTTGTAAAGGTGGACTAGGACTTCCCAAGAGCCATGCATAACGCTGGGGAGGGGGTGTTCGGGGCGAGCGTATAACTGGGCAAGGCAACGACAGCCCCGTAGGCCTTGGCCCAATCAATGCCTCAGGCTCAATGGCGACGATAGTACTCGTAGGTATAAAGTCTTCCTCTGGGAAATCTTCAAGACCTTATTTTAGAAAAAAACCCCACCCCTCATTGGCGATACACGGTATCCGTCGTCTCACGCCAGCGTGCAAGCTTTTCTAAAGGATAACAAAGGCTACAGCGTGTGAAGTCATTACAAGTTCCAAGTTTATATGCTATCTCTCTAATCCCTTGGTTATCTATCCATTTATATAACGCAGCAAAGACACGAACATTATACTTAATTTTTCATTCTTGACCTAGAGATGAAGAGTCGGGTCTTGCTGAATTGTAGTCGTCTGCCACCGCCTCGCATATCACGTGATGGTCTCTTTTTTCTCACTTTTTGAGCCAATTATGAGATTTAGCACCGAAGTAGAACTCATCCAAAGCCTCTCTACCTCATCTCTGCTCTTAATACCCGTCCCCCGAGCCGATTGCGCTTAAATCGATAATGCCAGCCGAAGAAAATGGACCGGGCGTCTTACCCAAAGACCTCATGGTCCTCCAACTGGGTCAGATCGATCTCCTGATGGCTATGTACGAATCGGACAACGCTATTTCGACCGATGCCTCATCCTCAACTCTGCTTGAGATGCTACGGGACTGGTGCGAGAATGACGGGGAGATGCCCAAATTCACTCAATCAAGCATAAATATGCTTCTCACTCTCGAGATTTCTGAAGAGAGCCAGACAAAATCTCTGCAACTACACTTGTCCGTCCCTCTGGTTGATCGAGGAGAGATCACAGCAGATGAGCCACCACCAGTGAAAACAAGGATACAACAACCAGATTGGATGAGCAAGGGCGAAGTCGCTAGTCTGACTGCCGAGATCCCCAATGAAGACATATTGACCGTCATTGAATACGTCAAGGACGCAGCGTCTCAACATTTGTCATCACAAACGCAAGCAAACGATGATACACTAAGTACGGACAAGTCAACGGTTCGCGTATGGTTTTACTTCCCCTCAATCAGCACCCGAGCGAAGCGAGACGACCTCGTCAATTACGCTCCCACATACGGCCTCACCGGGTTCCTTCTCGCTGGAAAGCCCGGTATTCTATGCCTCGAAGGCGGTTCCCAAGCCATCGATGACTTTATGAAGTTCATCAAGACGGAGAGTTGGGGTGATATTCCAGCACATCACAAGAAGGTCAGCGAGCGCTATCGAGAAGATGGCCCAGACGTGAAGCGAGCGTTTGTCGACATGCAGGAGATTACGGATACGGTTGGGGAAAAGAGAGGAGAGAGGGCGAACCGCAGCGACATGAGAGCTATCGAGGCCTGGCTAAATGAGAGGGGAGTCGGTGAAGCATTTGCAAAGGTTGTCATGTAGCAATGTATAACGGGAGGTTGGTTGACCAACAAAGACCTTGTAGTACGGCAACGCAGTCATCTCAAAAAGATATCCCGGGTCAGTGTCTCGGTTACAGCGACGAAATGGTTTCAATGTTCGAGACAAGGAATGAATCTCGTATTAGAAAACTGCCCGGTGGCCAGTAACTGGGGGCTAGAAAGATGGAGTGAATGAAACATGCTGGTCGATAGAACGTTGGGTATACGCCTCTAGCCCTCCCAGCACCACGAGGTGAAGTCTGAGCGTTGAAGCAAAGATCACCGCCTATCCGCACAGCAGCCAGTATCCTCAAATACTAAAAGCTTCCATCTACTTCTCCTCGCCGGCAGCAAGTCCAGCACTCGCCCTGTCACAATGTTAGTAAATTCACCTGTCACGAATACATGAGACCGTCGTACCTGCTGGCTCGCGTACTGTGATACTGTTAGCACGGCTCAATACCAAGATGGTTTTAGATATGTCACTTACCCAGGCCTCAGGGCACTGGGACTCCTCAATCCAACAAACCCGCAAGCAAATGTCCGGGTTGTGGATCTGTGCACTCCTCTTGGCCATCTCGTTGGTCTTGTCGGAGATCTGGGGCATGGCGAGAATGCCGTGGGCGAGGGTGAGGAGAGCGACAGCGGAGAACTTCATGTTGATGAATTGGATGGTTTTTTGATGGAAGGGCTTTGAGTGTGGTAATTGTTGTGGGGATTGATGTTCGAAGTGAGCCTATTGGTTGATGATGATGCCAGACTAATGGCCAGATGGTCGAATTTATACAAGTTCCTCCCTCTTGCCTCCTGTTGTTTCCTCTGTTGATCTCATCTCTCAGTGGGGATACCCCGTGGGGTGTGTTCACAAGGGAGGATATTCGCATGCATAGATGGAGACAATTCGGGCTGGTCTGTGTAAGAATTATTCTCACCTCACATTCCGAATTAGGCACTACCCAGGGGGTTAGGTAAGTGACACACGCAACCCCTCTCTTTATTAGAGAGGGGGCGTCAAAACCTAGAACTCTGTCACTCCTGTAGCCACTGTCAACCTGTAGAAAATTAGCTATCAGACAAAAATAAGCGATCAAAAAAGAATAAGCTTTAGGCCCACTTTTAGAATGAATATTTTACAGGGTTATTTTTGTCAAGCAGCTAATTTTATATGGGTTGACAGTGGTTACAGGAGCGACGGAGTTCTAGGTTTTGACGCCCCCTCTCTAATAAAGAGAGGGGTTGCGTACATCACCTAATCCCCTGGGTATATGGCGTCCGCAGCCAGAGCATCCATCAATGGGAAAGTAAGACGACGATCCATTGTGCATATAATGATTACAGCAACAATTATATCAGTTTCCTTAGCTGTTCAAACCTAAAACACGGCATCATCTAATGATAGTGTCCAAGGATTTACTCAACCCCAAGTCCAAATAAGTCCCAAGGATTCAACCCCTGATTCTTTCGTTTTTGGTTCACAGGATCTGCTCTTGAAGATCCAGCAGTACTAACAAGAATACTACCTAACACAAGATTAGCATCAGGCCTAGTTGCACACCGATGGCTGATTGATTCATCTGGACTTCATCCTATGGAGCTGCAAGATCTCGGGAGATCGTACCATGGTGGCCCACAGTTCAGCTCCCCCATACGGAATTTGCGAGACACTTGTTCAAAAGTCCGTCAATACCCTAAACGATCCCTCATCTTCTCTCTGCAGCGAGGGCGGGATTGGCGCAAGTGAGCGAGGCGGGGCGGTGAGACGCCACAGGGTCTTGTTGTCTCACCTCACCTCACAACAATTCGTGATATAACGTCAGACCCCCCACAACCGACCACCTTTTTTGTTACGGTTGTGCCGTCTTAGGGCGCGGCTGATTTGCCGGCGCCTATAGGGTAGCTTCCGTGATATACTGCGTTAGGCAGTCATGACCTCGATGGATCGAGGTCATAGGTGACCTTTTGGTCAAGTGACCAATTGGTCTTGCTACCCTGCAGCCACTGCCTGGCTGCCGCGTAACAAACTTTTAAAATTTCTAATTAATTTAAGACTTAAAAGTAATAAATAAGATCCTCTTTATTATATTAAGTAATTCTTCCTATAATTTTATATATTGATTATATAGTTATAGCTATTTTTGTTAATTATTTAGAGAAATAACTTTTTAGTGTAAAAAAGTGGTCGGTTGTGGGGGGTCCGACGTTATGGAACACATGATGGAGCAGGTGGATTTGTCTTCAATGTGGACGGCAAAATGACACAGATTCCGTCCTTCAGCACTTGGCATTCCGATATTGCCACCCCGAGGTCCCGAATACGATGCTTACGAGGTTGACAAGTGTTCTCGTCCACGGCCCTTGGCTTTCCGTTTTGTATCGGGGCTCACTTGCATTAGAGCAAAGTATCTCGTGCGTAACGATATGATTGGACGCTCAGGGCCAATGCGATGCTGCTAAAGACAGACCTCCTAGCCATCTAAAGGAGGAGAGGGCCCGATGCCCCGACAGGTGAGCACATTATTAGTCCCCGTTGATCTTCAATTGGGGGCGACTTCCGTCCTGAGACAAGCTCCCGTAGCTCTCCCGCTCATATCTCACTCAGAAAGGGTATGATTAACACGACCCTTATAACACGCACAACAAAAGGGCTGCTCATCCCTCTTGGCATAGGTGCCTATTCAGCTGTCGTGTTTTCGCAGGGAGATTTGAGCCGCTGACACTAGTGTATGAGTCAGAATTCCTCGTCGCGATTCCTCTTTCCGCCTTCTCACTGTCCTTGGTACCTTCGGTACTAATCTATCAATGTGTCCTTTTGTGGCGAGGGGATGACGCCGATTGGAGGGAGATAACTGCTAGTTTTACTTCAAGAGCGATTGTTTCTAAGTTCCAAGTGTTCCTCCATGAGAGTAGCTCAGAATCTACCACTCAGCCGTGGATCTTCCTCTCGACCCTGAAGGCACAGCATATCCCAGTTTCGACTTTTCAAACTTGAATGCAGGCGCCAAGATTGTAATGTCCTCTTCAAGACCCCACTCCTTCCCAGGTATGCTCCAAAAGTACTCGGGATGCTTCAGCAGATCCGGTCTGGCCTTGTGCATCGCAGCATGTGTCTTGAACAACAAGACCTGCATGTCGTCGGTGTGGCGAGCCGAGAAGTCTTCGTTGCGCTCCAGGAGCCCCTTTGCCTGCGCCTCGTCGTATTGGCCAAGTCTATAGTACCAGATGTTATACTGTGTCAAACTGACGTCTATGTCAAAGGTGGCGTCGTCCTTTGTGCGCTGCAGTAGAGCTTGGAGGATTGCAATTGCACCAACAAGCCCAGTTTGATAGTCCGAGTTTGCTACAGTACCCTGTTAGCACTTTTTGCCACTTTCTCGCTTGATGTAACGACAGTACTTACGCAAAAGCGGAACGACCGGCTCATTGAGACCGAGGAATTGCCCCTGTAGCCAGGAGATGCCAACAAGGCAGTCGCTGATCTGCTGCCATCCAGACCGATGACTCAAAGGACCCTTGAATCCATAGCAGTTCTCCCGCACGTATATCAGTCTATCGTTCACCTTGCGGAGACTTTCAGAGTCAAATCCAAGCCGCGCCAATGCTCCAGGGCGATATCCGTCAACCAACACATCAGCGCCTTTGATAAGCTCTGAAAAGACCCTCTTCCCCTCCTCGCTCTTGAGATTGATATCGGTGTCTCGTTTCCCAGTGCTGAGGTCCACCCACAGTGGTGAGATGTCGGGAAGGTCTTTGCTTGTCACCTTGATGACATCCGCACCAAGGACAGCAAGGATCTTGGAAATGACGGGCGCAGCGATAACTCGCGAGAAGTCGATGACGCGAATGCCGGCCAGTGGCTTGAAACCCGAGGCTTCTGGGCCCTCGCTCTCGTTTGCTGGCCACTGGCTCTTCGGTGCAGGAATAGACCTGGTATTCCATAGTGGCTCAGCGCCTATAATCTTGCCCTGCTCCGTTTCAAAGAACTCTTCCGGGGTGAGACAAGTCACGCCAGCTTGTTTAAACTCGTCATTGGCCCGCTTCTCAAGGACCTCTGCATCGTACTGCGCTACCTTGTCGGCGTAAATCTTGATGGCTTCCTCTCTGGAAATATCCTGCTCCTCGACGCCAAGCATTTTCATCGTCGGGCCCGCATTCATTGATCCATGGAGGTGGTAGAAACGGCCGTCTTTGGTCTTGTAGACATTCGTGGATTGCTGGTGGATAGGCTTCTGGTTGTCGTATAAATCCCCTTTCTTGATTTCCGCCATCAACTGGGGGTTCTGAAGAAACATTTTTCCGTTGATGGTTGGAAGCATGACCGACTCCAAGAACAGTGTTGCAAGGTCACTCACACATCGTCAGCAAATCATCTCGTCTAGTCTCCCACGCCGTAAACTCACGTATTGACCTCGATATCCTGATAATCGATCCCATATCGATCTGCTGCTATAGCACTAGCTGCAGCCGCAACGAGAGCTGTCAGCGAAGACGCAGACTCGGTTATCTTGCACGGCGTAGGAACAAAAGGCTTCGGATCGTCGCCAGTGAAAGTAATCTTTTCCGCCGCTTCCGCGAAAGAGGGCGGCAAGGCAAGCCGCGAGTCGCCCAGAAGATGCTCGCGTAGGATGCGATAGCTTTCGTCCTGTACAGAATAAGTACCCATGGTTAGTTGAATTCCGAGATAGTGTCTTCCGATTATCTGATCCGAAATGTTGATACATAAAGTTGCGGTGTCCTCCTCGGCATCACGCGATATCCACTTGCGTCGTAGCAGTCATCGTCAGCCAGACTAAGCCGTTTGAAGAGGAGTAAGCCGTAATACGAAACGGGGGCAGCCGGAGCTATGTGTGAGATGCATCTCTAGTGCTTCAACATCCTTGGTTGTCAAGGATGCATTGGCCGCTCACGGTCCTCAATGTGATGTCATAGTTAAGAGGCTGGTCCTCGAGGGATAGAGGACGCCTTTGCAACCAAGTCCTAACTTGAGAATATCCTACTATAGTCACTATTTAGATCGAAATGCGATGTTCATTTCCAGTTTTTGGGTGTAGACCTCACAGACAGGGCGGTATTTGTACTGAGCTCGGCCCGTCGCAGGGTGGGATCGGTCCACTAAAGCCCCAACTCCGAAATCGACAGTTGGCAAAGAACCCTTGTTGAGCAAAAATCTCAGAGAATATAGATACGTCCAATTGACTTCATCCATCTCCTGAATTTGCGAGACCTGATGGGATAGTCGCAAGTGGGAAGATGAAGAACGCAATTGCTGGGCGAACCGCCAATCGCGAGGGCAGACTTTGGGGCTCATTGATTGGCTGGATCAATAAAAGTCCGTCTAAGAACAGCCAAGAGAGCCAAGAGGAACCCCTTCCACATATCTGAGTTCGTCCACTTCCTCTCCTTGAAAAACACTCAGATCTTTCAAAAAGCAAACCATCACTCCCAACACAGCGTCAATGCCGTCAAACCCCCTTTTTCCAGTCATTTCCAAGCTCTCACGTGCTTACTAATGCCGTAGAGCCACGTAATTGGCTCCACACGCTGGCGTCTCGCCCGACAGCTCGCGACGGCCCTTTGCACTGTCAACCACCTGCAAAGCGTCACGATAACTACCCAAGCATAGGTCTATAGCTCAAATGTTCGCAGCTTATTGTCACCAACAGGCCC
The DNA here is from genome assembly GCF_026873545.1 of Fusarium falciforme. Taxonomy (NCBI): domain Eukaryota; kingdom Fungi; phylum Ascomycota; class Sordariomycetes; order Hypocreales; family Nectriaceae; genus Fusarium; species Fusarium falciforme. Next base: position 869,437 of record NC_070546.1, read on the forward strand.
AGTCCGTTGGCGTAGCGGCTTAAGCCCTTGCCCGGCCTCTCGATGACCCTTCAGGCTTTTCCAGTAGGCGAGACAGGTGCTAGTGGAGACGTCTTCGGACTACTTTTTGCATAATTTTGGTATTTTTATTGAAATGCCCATATTGCGAGAGGGCGATTGCTCTCTCTTCCCCCCCCTCTCATGGTTGGCATGTTGTCAATCATCGTGCAAGTAGAAAGATATCACCATGCCACGACCATGGTGTTGCGGCTGTGTTTTGCGACATGATAAGCACGAAATGGTATTATCTGGCTTAGAGAAATAATACTTCCGCACCATCGGACGATACCTTCTCTCCCGGACGTCCTGTCGCACCCTATATCGTGAATTCGATGGTATTACAATGCCCAAGTACCCATAAGCGCCTCGTAAACAGCCATGCACAACCTCAACTATCCGCCCTCGCATCCTGCACCTGCTTCGTCCTCTCAGAGTTGGTCTGATCTCCTGTGTTCACAGTACTCTCATGCTCAATCATCATAATTGTCGCATTCTCGGCAACAGGTCGATGCTGAACACCCTTTGGGACCACAAACATGTCTCCTTCGTTCATCAACACGGGATCCTGGCCCTCAATCTCCATCTTGAGCTTTCCAGAGAGGAGGTAAAAGACCTCTTCGGAGTCGGGATGTGAATGCCATATGAATTCGCCGTCAATCTTGGCAACTTTGACGTGGTGATCGTTGATGGCGGCGACGAGGCGAGGTGACCATTTTTCGGTGAAGGAGGCAAGGACGCCTGGGACAGAAGTTGCTTGCAACATTGTGCTTGTTTTTGATTGAGATGGATTAAGAAATGAAAGAACTTGAGAGATGATGCAATATTGAATGGCTTGAACTCACATCTCTTTGAAGCTCTTATAAGAGAGCGAACATGTGGGTCATTTTGGCTCATGTCATTGGTAAGGCGCAAGGGCGCGCGCTGACGATGTTGGTGGAGAGCCCCAGTCGCCCATGATTAATCCCACCCTTTTTACTGGCCTGGACATTCTTACCTTAGCACCTCTTGCATCGTCATTCATATTATGATTCCAGTTGCATTTTACCCTTGTATAAACCGCAGTGGCCACATCAGGATTCGAACCCGAGGTCTTCGCACTAGCAATCTTCGCGATTCGAACCCATGACCTTCAAGAATCCCTAAGCTTTGTGACTCGAACCCGTGACCTCCGTCTTCACTCTTCACGCGACTACAGGGTAGCCACTTCGCTTCGCACCCTCACAACATGTGAATGGGAACCATCCGAGGCCGTCGTCCGCAGCAGCTCCCCACAAAACGCCACGGCAAGTCAGTTCAGCCAACGTTGGGACTCACTCAAATGACGATAAGCCTCCTCAAGACCCTTCCGTTCTAGAGCTGCGAGATAGCGCTCTGCAGCTCCTGACTCGGTTCCAACATGGCCCAATTGTTCTCCACACGCTGGGAAGCCATTCACGTCTGTGAGAAGCTGCACCTCGAACCCGTACAGTACAAAGACATCCTGCCAGAAGATAGAAGCTTCATCCCTGCACAGTACCAATGATATTCAGGCACAGGAGCATTCGGGCATCATTGACAGCGCACTGCAACCCTCTTATCGATTCAGGTCAACGATTCGAGAGGTTATTTAAGCCTAGTCCAACACACCAATCGCATTCAACCACCCATCACCAGGTGGCTTGGAGCTTCGTCACTCGAGGCACACTCGCACAACCAAACGGAGATAGCCTTGCGAGGGTTCTGACAGCCCCCGATGCCGCGCACCTCGACGCGACCGTAGTCACCTGTCACAATGACTTCACGCCAAAATCTCATGGTGCTGAGCTGGCCCATCTCGGCGAATTGGAGGCTTCCGCTGAAGACATTGCAATCACATCTGCTCGGTTACCGCAGTGAGTTCCATACCAGTCGCCCCTAGCGGCCTTTCCACCTCGAAAGCCTTTGTTGTTTTGGGTATGGAGCGCGCCGCAAGCATCACCTTCTTTCCCCACGAAACGATCAGAAAGTTTGTTTGTCCATGGCTGTTGACAGAGTTGCCGAGGCTCGTATTGGTGTGAGACATTGGACCCTTTGGAGAGTACTTCTGCGTGATCGCCCCTCGAGTGATTCTCCCTTTTTCTTGGACAGCTGAGCGATGCTTCATGCGCTTTCGGGTCATCAATTGATCAATCAATTCTCATACCTTTATCATGGCGCACTCTCAGTCGCAGGAGGATGATGCCATTCAATCAGTGAGCTCCAACACTGGAAGACCAGAGGCTGAGGAATCTCCCCAGCGGCACGACTCGGAATCCTCAGGAAATGGCCAGTCGACATCCTCCAACGATGGATCCGGGAGCAACGGGAGCTTCCCCCCAGACGAAGTCGGCCATCGCAAGCATCCAGCGCGTCCCAGACTTCACAAGCGTCAAACGACCCACGTCGCTCTCGATACTGCCGACCGTAACGAACTCGTCCGTATCGCCACAGCTCTCTCGCGTCGCTATTCCATCGCCACTGGCGAACCGTCCCGCGTCCACACTCTCGTGACTGAAGATGAGAATGTACCCGCCCTCGACCCAACCAGCAGTCAATTCGACATATACGAATGGTTGCAGAACTTTGTGCAAACTCTCAGAAACCAAGGCATCACAGCAAAAAAGACGGGTGTGGCCTGGAAAAACCTCAATGTGTCTGGTACAGGAGCCGCATTGCAAGTCCAAGAGACTGTGTTGTCCATGTTGATGGCACCCCTTCGACTGGGCGAGCTGTTCAGCTTCGGAAAGAAGGAGCCAAAACACATCCTCCGGAGCTTCGATGGACTCGTAAAGAGCGGAGAACTCTTGATTGTCCTCGGCAGACCTGGATCTGGATGCAGTACCTTGCTCAAGACGCTTTGCGGCGAGCTTCATGGCTTGAGTATTGCTGAGACTTCGACGATTCACTACAACGGCATCCCGCAAAAGGTCATGAAGAAGGAGTTCAAGGGAGAGGCCATCTACAATCAAGAGGTAATTAAAGACCCGTTTCCAAAATGAATGTGACTAACTGGACTGGCGATAGGTTGATAGGCATTTCCCGCACTTGACCGTCGGCCAAACCCTCGAGTTTGCCGCCTCAGTTCGAACGCCATCGCATCGCATCCACGGCATGTCCCGCAACGACTTTTGCAAATACATCTCCCGAGTCGTCATGGCCACATATGGACTCAGTCACGCCGCCGACACAAAGGTCGGAAACGACTTTATCCGCGGCGTGTCTGGTGGAGAGAGGAAGCGAGTCAGCATTGCCGAGATGATCCTCTCTGGATCTCCATTCTCTGCTTGGGACAATAGCACCAGAGGTCTCGACTCTGCTACTGCCCTCAAGTTTGTTCAAGCTTTGCGCATGGCGGCCGACCTCGGTGGTGTGACTACCGCCGTTGCCATTTATCAGGCGAGCCAGGCCATCTATGATCTCTTTGACAAAGCCGTCGTGCTCTACGAGGGCCGGCAGATTTACTTTGGCCCAGCAAACGAGGCTAGGAGCTTCTTTGAGCGACAAGGATGGCATTGCCCGGCAAGACAGACCACCGGCGATTTCCTCACATCTGTCACGAATCCAAGTGAGAGAACCGCCCTGCCTGGAATGGAAGAGAGAGTCCCACGCACGCCCGAGGAATTCGAAAATTACTGGAAGCAGTCTCCCGAGTTTCAGTCTCTTCAGAAAGAAATCGAAGAATACGAGACTGACTATCTTGTCGACCGACCCGGCGAAAGCATCGCAACACTCCGAGAACAAAAGAACTTCCGTCAGTCAAAGCACGTGAGGCCAGGATCGCCATACACCATCAGCATCCTAATGCAAGTGAGACTCTGCACCAAGAGAGCATACCAAAGAATCTGGAACGACATCTCCGCAACAGCGACAGCCTGCATCACTCAGCTCGTCATGGCTCTCATCATCGGATCAATCTTTTACGGTACGCCGGATGCTACTGTTGGTTTCTATGCCAAGGGTTCAGTACTGTTCATGGCTGTCCTTCTCAATGCTTTGACAGCCATCTCCGAGATTGCAAGCTTGTACGCCCAGAGAGAAATCGTGACAAAGCACGCCTCCTTTGCCTTCTACCATCCGTTTGCAGAAGGAGCTGCTGGTATAGCTGCGGCGATCCCCATCAAATTTGTAACCGCAGTCGTCTTTAACATTGTTCTGTACTTTCTCGCAGGCCTCAGACGCGAACCAGGAAACTTCTTCCTATACTTCCTAATCACCTACATATGCACCTTTGTCTTCATCGCCTTCTTCCGTACAATGGCTGCGATTTCGAAAACGGTATCGCAGGCCATGGCCCTCTCGGGAGTCATGATTCTAGCTCTGGTTGTCTACGTCGGCTTCACCATCACGGTTCCAGAGATGAAACCATGGTTCTCTTGGATTCGCTGGATCAACCCCATCTACTACGCCTTCGAGATTCTCGTCGCTAATGAGTTCCACGGCCAACAGTTTACTTGCTCGAGCATCTTTCCTCCGTATACGCCAAACATCGGAGACTCTTGGATTTGCACAGTTCCTGGTGCTGTGGCGGGTGAATGGACGGTCAGTGGTGATGCCTTCATCGCCGCCAACTATGAGTATTACTACTCGAATGTCTGGAGAAACCTGGGTATTCTGTTTGCCTTCTTGATTGGGTTCAACGTCATTTACCTCGTGGCCACCGAGCTCAACTCAGCATCGACAAGCACGGCCGAGGCGCTGGTTTTCCAAAAAGGTCACATCCCACCACATCTCCAAGCCGGTAAAAGCGAGAGTTCAAAGGATGAAGAATCGCTCCAGCGCCCGGCTGGCAAAGAGACTTCATCGAGCGGAGATGTGGGAGCAATCGAACCCCAGAAAGACATCTTCACCTGGCGCAACGTCGTCTACGATATCCAAGTCAAGGATGGACAACGTCGACTCTTAGATGGCGTCTCTGGATGGGTCAAGCCTGGGACCTTGACGGCTCTAATGGGTGTTAGTGGAGCAGGCAAAACAACCCTTCTCGATGTTTTGGCGCAGCGCACAACGATGGGCGTCATCACGGGCGACATGTTGGTCAACGGAAAGCCCTTTGATGCCAGCTTTCAACGCAAGACTGGCTACGTACAGCAACAAGGCAAGACATGTCCATCGACTCCTTGAAAATCAAGCTAACATGAGATAGACCTTCACTTGCAGACTGCCACAGTCCGCGAGAGCCTTCGGTTCAGCGCTATGCTGAGACAACCAAAGTCAGTCAGCAAGCAGGAAAAGTACGCCTTTGTGGAAGAAGTCATCAAGATGCTCAACATGCAAGAATATGCGGATGCCATCGTCGGAGTCCCAGGCGAGGGTTTGAACGTTGAACAGCGAAAGTTGCTCACCATTGGTGTCGAGCTGGCAGCAAAGCCCAAGTTGCTTTTGTTTCTTGACGAGCCCACAAGTGGCCTCGATTCTCAGAGTTCTTGGGCTATCTGTTCCTTCTTGAGGAAACTGGCAAACTCTGGACAGGCTGTACTGTGTACAGTTCATCAGCCGAGTGCTATTCTTTTCCAACAGTTTGACCGCCTTCTCTTCCTCGCCAAAGGTGGTAAAACCGTCTACTTTGGCAATATTGGAGAGGACTCTCGGACACTACTCGACTATTTCCAGCAGCACGGAGCAAGAATATGCGACAAGGAAGAGAACCCAGCCGAGTACATCCTCGAAGTCATCAGCAACGTCACAAACAACAAGGGTGAAGATTGGCACTCTGTCTGGAAAGGCAGCGAAGAGCATCAAGCAGTTGAGACTGAAATCGACAGGATCCACGCCGAGAAGCAAAATGAGGCAGCAGCTGGGGAAGACGATGCTTCTTCGCACGCAGAGTTTGCCATGCCATTCTTTGCCCAGCTGCAGGCCGTCTCGTACAGAGTCTTCCAGCAGTACTGGCGCATGCCGGCCTACATCTTTGCCAAGTTCATGCTTGGCATCGTAGCCGGCTTATTTATTGGTTTCTCGTTCTTCCAGGCGTCGACTTCGCTGGCGGGAATGCAGAATGTCATCTTCTCCGTCTTCTTGCTGACTACAATCTTTACGACACTTGTGCAACAGGTAAGCCGACAAGGTGACCTCCTTGAAGAGTCGTGTGCTAATCTTGCTATGTTAGATTATCCCACACTTCGTCACTCAGCGGTCTCTCTACGAAGTCAGAGAACGGCCAAGCAAGGCATACTCATGGAAGGCCTTTATCATCGCCAACATCATCGTCGAGATCCCATACCAAGTCGTCACAGGCGTTCTGATCTGGAGCTGCTTCTACTACCCCGTCGTAGGCATCCAGAGCTCCGACAGACAAGTTCTCGTTCTGCTCTTCGTCATCCAACTGTTCATCTACGCCAGCGCCTTTGCACAGATGACCATCGCGGCACTTCCAGATGCGCAGACAGCGGGCAGTCTCGTCACTATTCTTACCATGATGAGTACGATTTTCAGCGGTGTTCTACAGACTCCTAGCGCTCTTCCTGGCTTCTGGATATTCATGTATCGCCTGTCTCCGTTTACATACTGGATCTCCGGTATCGTGGCGACCATGCTACACGGCAGACCAGTCGAATGTTCCTCAACCGAGACATCAACCTTCAATCCTCCATCAGGCGAAACATGCGGAGAGTATCTCAACCCAATTCTATCTCAGGTCCCAGGCCAGCTCCAGAATCCCTCTGCCACGGAGCAATGTCGATACTGCGCGTTCCGCTACACAGATCAATACCTCGCAGGCTCCAGGATCTACTGGTCCGAAAGATGGCGCAACTACGGCATCATGTGGGCTTTTATCGGGTTCAACATGATGGTGGCGATTGTCACGTACTATCTGTTCAGAGTGACGAAGTGGTCCAAGAAGTGATGCCGGGAGGACACATGGGAGATATGTGCCTTTAGTTTTGGTGAGAACGAGGTTGAATATGTAATAATGTAATGGTACCTAAACGAGACAAATCTGATCCCACCACATCCCAGCAAAAATGGCCTCACCGAACATGGCCCCATGTACATACGCCTCGCCAACCACTTTAAAGGACTCACCACCACCTACTTCACGGAGAAGAAGAGGCGTCGGACAGCCGGACAATAGCCACACCGACCGTCCAACCATAAGGTCTTGGGGCCCGCTCCCCAAGTACCCTGAATCCAGGGCAAACACTCTCTTGTAGTTGGCAAAGTAGAGGGCGAATGGCTCGAACCTATGGCTCAACATCTTCCAGAGGTCTAATGTCCGCGTCTTGGTCTCCTTGGGGACAAGTATCGTCTGGCCCCCGGCCGGGTGACCAATCTGCACCAGACGGCGTTGAACCTCAGCCTCTGAAGGGATGGTACAAGTAGGGTCGTTCATAGCCAAGTCTTCCATTTCGGCGTATTCCTGGAAGAACTTGATCCGCTCCTCCACGGGGTTAGAGCGCCGGTTGGTAAGTGAATCGACCTGATTGAGAACCAGCTTGATTATTTTGTACATGAGCCAGTCTCTAAAATACGCCCTCAAATTGTCGTGCGCTGGTCGGTTCGCCATGTCACTGTCGGTCAGCAACACTCTCCAGAACGCCTCTACAATGTGCTGCCCAGTGGGTGGGTAGATGGGGGGGAGGCTCTTGAGCATTTGAAAAGTCTTCTTCAGTTGATTGCGGACCGCCATCTCTTGCCAGGAATTTCCGACGGCGCAAACTGTACCAAGCTTCTTGGCATAGACCCAGAGCTTGCTAGGGTTGGATGGGTCAAAGACGGGTTTCATCACTGGCAGTATCTGTGACCCGCCGCTATTGTAACCTCGCGTGCGGCGGAAGTTGGGACAGAGGAGCGGAATAGCTTGGCGGAGAGGCTGTAGATCTGGGACCCATGACGGAAGGGGGTGTAGTCGTGGGAAGAGGACGTTGTATCCAGCTTCACCCGCCAAGGTGATGAGGTTGAGAGTTCCTGTTTCTTCAATAATTGCTCTGCACATTTGCATGCAGACGGCCTCTTCCGTGGTCGAAGTAGAGTAATCGGGCGTGAAGTCGGGATGTTGGGCATAGTCGAACCCGGTAATTGCGTGCAGGATGCCATGAAAGGCGTAAAGCTTGTCCCGCCTCTTTGTGGCAATGAACCCATAGCAGCCAAAGACCAATTTGAGAAGAACGCTACCTGGACCGTTCTCCTCAAGGCCAGCCATGAAATCAAGTTCTCTCACCAGATCCAACGCCTCAGATGAACTCTTACCAGTCCAAATGCGAGCCAGCTGCAAACCAACGGTAAAAGTAAGTCCTAGCGACATGAAGAGGAGATCGGTATTGTTCGGGTAGAACTGCATCACACTGGTTGCGGTATGGGTGAGACAGACAAAAGAAGCAAACCAGGCGAGTGCATCCCAGTCAAGTGAAATATCACCGCAAAGAACTTCAACATGATTTGACAGGGCGACTTCTTGCACCATCCAAGCTCGCCCAAACCACCGCCTCGAGAACAGCTCGGCAAGCGATTTCCAATCTTGATAGGACAATGGTGTGATGCCGAAGCGTAAGAAGGCAGTTGTGTCGGTGATGAAAATAGGCTCTGTGTACTGTCCTTCGCCATGAGTCTTTAGCAGCTCTAGAGCCCCTCGTCGCGTTGCTTCTGCGTTGCGGTTCAGTATGGAGACTGCTTGGGCAATATCATGGCTCTTTTTCCCTAGCCAAACAACCGTCTTTGCTGCTCCACCATATACAAGATCCATAATCCGGATTTGCTGCATCTTTTCATCCGAATCTTCCTGATTGATGCAAATGGCATCGGCCCAAAAGAGCGTGTTGGGAGGGTACAAGTCGCGAACATGTGCCAAGGCGTCATACAGGTTAGGGTGCACTTCAAACCGGCATCGGTCAATCCACAAAGCCTTCTTCTCAAGATCGCTGTATTGGTTTCTAGTGAAAAATGCCGCTAGCTTTGGGGGGCCCCAAGTGTACGAAAGGGCCACATAGCTAGGACAAGTCGGGCCAATTGCATGCGTCTCCAGAGACAGGACGACATCAGATATCTTTAGGTCGCAAGCAGGGTCCCAGACGAATCTGATAAGGCGTATCTTGTCTGCCTGGATTTTATCTCGGTACTGGAACTTGGGTATCTTCTTTCGCGAAAACTTGGCTTTCTGGAGGAGACCTGTCGCAGCGTTTCCGGCAAACTCGGCCGTCGAGCCCCCGACTAGCTTCGCTTGGTTGAAGAATAACACTGCTGGATTCAAGTTCATGCCGGTGGAAATGGGCGAGCGCCTCCTTGTTTGTTTGGGTTGATAGCTTATCAATTCAAAGGGGGTAGGCTGTCACTCTTATTTAAATGATTAAGAATGTGGCTGATGCATAAATACGGTATTTACCTAACCAATATTGATATCATGAGGGAGGCGTCAAAAACATGTGCTGATTGTGGTTCAGCTATGCCACAGCAGTCTCCTAAGAACAGATAGGACTGCCAAAGCAACCACCCTGAGATGAAGTAGGTCATGTATGCATAATTAGTTTGCACTACCACAATACGTGTATACATGCTCGATGGTAACGAGACGTTGCAGAAGAATACTTGCGTATCCTGAGACAAACTCAACTAAGGTCTTGGTTACCCTGGATGGCCGCTTTTATGGCCCTTATTACCCCCCGCCTGACTTAATTAATGCTATCAACAGGCTCGTCGTCGTCGACTGGCAGAGGCAGACTCCTATCTATATTCATAAGAAGACACCTGTTAGCCTTGTCAGCCAAGATATTCAGGTGCCTGTAACTGCCCCCGAATCTTGAGCCCACAATCCTGACCATCTCCATCAAAGTATCAACAGGACCAATATCCATAGCCGATCCCTGACTGCCCACAGGCACCAATGACAAAAGATCAGCCAGCGAACATGCTACCTCAAAGACCTTTTCCAGTATCCCGATGCCATTGGCTTCGAAAGCTTGGGTCGACACCAGCTGCGAGGCAAGCACGATTCCGCGTGCGATGGTGACGGGATAATGCAGCGACATGGCGTCTTCGCTGCAGGCGCTCGAAAGCAGAGTTTTTGACGCGCAGAGCTTCCAGACTATGATCTTGAGCCACTGCCGTGATACCAAGAGGTCTGCTTGCTGGACCTGGGAATAGTTGGATACATTGGGGGGTGTGCAGTTGAGAAGACTCTGTAGTGTTGCTAGATTTCCAGGATCTTGAGTGTTTTCTGGAGTCGCAGAGTTCCGGTGTGCGATAAAATCGGCGTCAAAGTGGCGAAAGAGAGAAATGAGATCGAGGAACCCAAGGAGTATCTCAGCACCCGAACATGATGGATCGACCATGGGTACGTTCAAGCTAATTTGCAGCGTAATCTGCCGATTCCTCTGCAGTGCGTAGCCCCTCTCGGTGATGAAGAGCACCCAGGCCATGCGTCGGGCGTACATAGCCAAGAACGGATCGTCAATGTCGCTGTAGGTGGCCTCCTCATGCAGCCGCAGCGTCTGCAAGATGGTAATGGCCTCTCGCAGGTAGTACCACGCTGAATTATCCTGATCCAGGGAGAAGAAGGCAGCGTAGAGGAAAAATGACGTCTGGATATGGGTCAAGGATGGGTGCTCGACGAGGTTACAGTGTTGCCTTGCGCGGAGGGTTTCTGAGATGAGGAAGTCGGCAGATGGAATTATTAGCTCATTGTGGGGAGATGCCGGCGGGAGGATTTCTGGAGAAAGCGAAATGACAGCACAGCAGGCCGTGATGAGGCCGTACTGCTCGGGCGAGACTGGAGTTTGCTCGACTGTCCCACGATGGAGGATTGGCGTGAGCGGATACTTGTGCTTGAAGTAAGCGTCAAGACACCATCGGATAACTTGATTGGTGATTCGAGAAGATGGCTGAAAGGCGGCATCTGATCTTCTCCTGGAGCGAGGCACCTGGGAGCAACTAGATGCTTCGCTGGGACTGAACTGGTCGCATTGCGGCATCGGGGCAGGCTGTCGTTGAAGGAGCCTCCGTGCATGTCGTGGACCGCCCTTTGGCCCCGTCTTCTTGTGTACGGCCAGATAGGTGCAATTGGCCGATGTCTCACGGCAGTTTATACATGGCTTGCAGCCGTCACAGCGCACTTTGCGTACATGACAGGCATCGCAGGCTTGTCGGACTTTGTATGGCCTCTTGGGTCCCGTTGAACCAGTTGGGCGGGTCATGGTATGAATGTGACTGGGATTGGGGAACACATTACAGTTGCATGACTGGAGAATAAAATGGGAGCTGTGGGGTAGCATTATTAATAGCCAATTAGAAGCCAGCTTAAATCTAGCCACTCTCCCTAAAGCTGGCCGGTTCGTACCTCGGCCTAGTGTTGTTATTGGGGTAACTGAATTAGGCGGTAAGAATAATCTCGTCTGTTAGAACACTATGTTATGACTGTTACTCCTGGCCTGAACCCCCCGGAATGACCTGGTTGGCCTGGTTGGAGTGGAGTTCCTTGCCAGCTTCAGGAATAGCCACACCTAGCCACCACTCTTACCCAGCTTAACATCATCACTCGTCTTCAGTGCAGTCATGGCCTTTAATTTAGTAAAGACTATAAGCTTACTTATCCACTTCTTATTTGCACCGCAGATATAAACTCCCGGGTTGCCCTCTACCTAAGACACGAATCCTTTCAACCCTGCTTTATCCATCCAAGCTATCAACAAAGCCCCTGAGTCAACTACCGCTCTACACGCGCGGTCTTCGAACAACGGTTCCATCATCCACAATAAACTCGCTGAACTTTCTCGGAGGAACACCCTCGGCGTACAGACAGTCAATGTCGTGATAAGTCCTGTTCTTCGTCTCAGGCTGGAACCAGAACAGAGTTGCCAGGATGAAAACCTCAGCACCAACAAACAAGAACATGACCTTGCCACCCCAGTTCAGTTGATCCGGGTTGATAAAGAATGGGAACACGGACGACAGCATGAGCGCAGTGAGCTGCTGGCACACCAGACTGAAGGCAATGGTCTTGGGACGCGTCGCCTGCGAGGCAGTCTCTTGAGCAACCGCCCAGCCGAAGCAGCCCACTGTCGCCGTGTAAAGCATCGACCATGTGATCATGAAGGCGAGGAGGGCAGTGTTGGCAGCGTTGTTTGCTTGGCTAGCGAGCGAGGTCCCGGCGATGATGATGGACCAGCAGCAGAGCAGTGTGCCACCACCGATGAGGGATTTTCGGCGAGGGAGGACATCTGAGACAGAGACGGCGACGCAGTTGGAAAGAAACTGAAGGGTCGAGGAAATCGCGGTAAGCCCGAAGGGGTCAGCCTGGCCGATGAGTTCAAAATAGTATGTCTGGTACGTATCTGCAGAGGTTAGCAATTGGTCGACAAAGTGTGCGGTTTAGGTTACTCACTTGCAAAGTAACCTCCAGAGAAATTCTGAGATTGCAGTCCCATCACAGCAATGAGGGTTCGCGATCGGTGCTCTTTGGAGAATATAGCACTCCAGCTTGTCTGCTTGGCCATGTTGGCCTCGCCAGCTGCAACTTCCAACTCGGACTTCATAAAGTTGAGCCGCTCCTCGACGTCTACACTTTTGCCATAGAGCTTGATGATAGCCTTGCGAGCATCGTCATCTCTGCCCTTCTTGATATACCAAACAGGTGACTCGGGGAGGAAGGGGAGAACAACAGCGAAGAGTGTGGGGACGAGGAACGTCATGACAAAAGCAAGTCGGTAGCTCCATTCTCCGTGAATCTTGGAGGATCCCCAGCCCGTGATGGAGGAGAGGAAGAAGCCCAGCACGATGATGACGTTTGTTAGGGAACTGAGGGAGCTTCGGAGGGCAGCAGGTGCGTTCTCGGTGACATATAGCGGAGGTGTGACGGTTGACAGGCCGACTGAGAGACCGAGCAGAAGCTTGGAGACAAAGAGGACAGGCAGATTCGGGGAAAAGACAAGCGCAAAGGACGAAGCTAGGGACAGCACGACAGCAGTCCATAGCACAGCCTTTCGACCGACATAGTCGGCAAACTGACCAGTCAGGAAGGCTCCAAACACCTGGCCGATGGTGCTAGCCGCGTTCCAGAGAGACTGCCAAAGCGCCGGAATGACATATTGGTCGCCGACAGAATAGTATTCTCCATACGCCTTGCGAAACTCGGGAAAGGCGATGGCAACGCCTGAGAGGCCAGAGTCGTAACCCCATCCGAAGACGAGGGACATGATGTAGAGCGACCAGAAGACATAGCACTTGTCCTTCTTGAGGTTTGCCCACAAGCGCTGGTATTGCTGCTTGGGCGTGAAATCTTGGGCGTCGATGGCTTTTTGCACGGCGGTTGAGTCTGCAACAGGGCCCTTCTCGATGTGGTAGGACACAGTCGCCGCCGGCTCTGGTTTGGTATCCATTATGTTGGAGATGCAAAGAGATTTGAGGAAGGAGTTGAGGTGATCTGAGGCTGGCTGGGAGATGCTGCCGTTATTCTGTAGAGGGCATCATGTCCAGTCTTTATATGTCCAGTCCTCATGTCGTCGGCTCTAGTGCATCATGACTCGTGACCCCCAGCTTTCTCCCATCTCGCCCCATGGGGAATCAGGTGAGACAAAAGTAAACCATCGAATAGGTTTAAGCCCGCCCCTCGATGGGCATGGGGTAGCTATGTTCTCGCACCGAGAAAATGGTGATATATCCTAGCCTAGCGCTGTGGGTGAAATGGTTGAATTTCCATTGGCTAAGAATTCTCTCAGTGGGTGCGGGCAGGCTGAATTATCATTGGTCTGTCTCTTGACGGTCCGGCAAGAGTCTTTCTTCTTGGAGCGCCCGAGCAAATCATAATTCAGCCATCATAGTGCAGCCGATCATCCTCAGCGTCAAGTCCAATGACGAATTCAACCGACCGGTTCAACCGTCAAGGCCACGGCGGACCGACAATGGCAATCGGGTATAAGAGGCGCATGAACAAACTACTAGTTCCTCCCAATACGTAAACTCAGGCTCATCTGGAGAGCAGACCACACCACTATCGCACCATCAGCAGCTATGCCGACATCTACCTCTCCGGACAGGCAATGGTGGAAGGAGTTGGTGGTCTATCAGATCTACCCAGCAAGCTTCCTCGACTCAGACGCTGATGGACTGGGCGACCTGCCAGGGATCATCTCCAAGCTGGACTACATTCAATCAGTAGGAGCCACCGCCATCTGGCTGTCGCCCATCTTCAAGAGTCCCCAGCATGACATGGGCTATGATGTCTCAGACTATCGAGATATCCACCGCCCGTATGGAACAGTTGAAGACGTCGAGGCCCTAATCCAAGGCTGCCATGAGAGAGGTATCAAAGTTCTTCTTGACCTCGTGGTCAACCATACCAGCCACGAGCACGAATGGTTCCGAGAGTCACGCTCATCGAGAACATCCCCCAAGAGAGACTGGTACTTCTGGCGTGACCCCAAGTTTGACTCGGACGGCACCCGCCAACCGCCCAACAACTGGGCCTCCATCTTTGGCGGCAGTGCCTGGACATGGGACGAGCCAACAGGCCAATACTATCTCTCCCTCTTCTTGCCCGAGCAGCCCGACCTGAACTGGGCCAACGAGGAGATGCGCCGCGCAACCTACGCCGACATGCAGTTCTGGCTCGACAGGGGCGCTGACGGTTTCCGCATCGACTCGATGAACCTCATGTCCAAGCACCCAGACCTCCCTGACGCGCCCATCACGCGGCCCGACTCGAAGTTCCAACCGGGAGACAAGTATTTTGCCAGCGGCCCACGGATGCACGATTATATCCGGGAGATGCGCGAGGAAGTCCTGGACAAATACGCCTGCATGACGGTTGGCGAGCTGGGCTTCACCAAGGACGAGGACAGTGTGGCAAGCTACGTCGCCAAGGACAGGCATGAGCTGAACATGCTATTCACAGGCGACATCGTGGACATGGATTTTGGTGTCAACCACAAGTACGAGCGGGACGACTTCAGGCTCTCCAAGCTCAAGGCCATAACCAGCCGGTGGCAGGGCGCCATGCCCAAGGTCGACGGCTGGAACTCGGTGTACATGGACAACCACGACTCGGGCCGCTCCCTCTCGCGGTACGGATCGGATCTTCCCGAGTACAGGAAGGACGCGGCCAAGATGCTGGCCGTCTATCTGGGGACCTTGAGCGGCACGCTGTTCCTCCTGCAGGGTCAGGAGATCGGCATGGCGAATGCGCCCGAGTCGTGGACAATTGACGACTACATAGACGTCGAAGGCCTGAACTACTACAAGAGCGAACTTGACAAGAGAGGTCCCGGCGCTGACATGTCGGACGTCATGAGAGAAATGAGGTTGAAGGCGCGCGACAATGGAAGACTACCCATGCAGTGGAACGCAGACAAGAACGGTGGTTTCACCAAAGGGTCGAAGCCTTGGATGCGCGTCAACGACGACTTCAGTGACTGGAATGTCGCGCAGCAGGAGAATGATGAAGACAGCGTGTTGGCGTTTTGGAGACAGGTCCTGAAGCTCCGGCAGCAGGAGAAAGATGTCTTTGTGTACGGTCGGTTCGACATACTGCCCGAGTATGAGCGCAGTGAGCAGCTCTTTGCGTATACCATGACAAGTTACGATGGGAGAGTGGCGCTGGTCCTGCTGAATTTCTCGCAAGAGGAACAGAATGTTGAGCTAGAGGGATATACTGGGTGGAAGAGATTGCTTGGAAAGAATACCGAGACCTTTAAGGCTGGTGGTGTTGAGCTCAAGCCTCACGAGGGGGTGGTGTATGCTGGCTGGGAGTAAAGTATTGTGCAGCTTTGCTGCCCAGGGATAGACTTGGCAAATAGTACTTATGCCAAGTACCTATAGCAATCAAGGTATATAAAATATATAAGTTTCAGTTGTGTTACGGCTGTTATCTCCGTTGGATTGCTCAGAAGCCATTCCCCCAAACGCTTCTTCGAGCCCTCTGACAGAGTGTTTGCCACCGACTTCTATGTATACATGACGAGAAATCATGTCAGAGACAGCTGCAAAACAAGTCAAGTAAATGGCCAAAGGCCTCCCCTCTCTATATGTCCCTTACACGCAGGGTGCTCAAGTCTTTTCGGGGGTTCGGGGGCCACTTGGCCAGAACAATCATCATTTCCCTCAAGCTCCTCAAGCTCCTCAAGCGATGGCAAAACACCATGCTATGGAGTCCCATTCTTCCTCCTCTTTGGGATCACCTCAAGCGGATCCTCCCCCTTCCTCAAAGCCGCCATCAAAAGCTGCATTCTCCCGTCAACCCTCTCATCCAACCTCCAACAAGCCTCCTCAACCCCAATACCCCCCTCCTCGCACATCTCCTCGACTTTACGCACAATCTTTTGCCGCACACCAACATAGTTGCTTGCGTACTTGCGCTCCTGCAATGTGCCGAGCCTCCAGGTGGTGCCGTGATTGCGCTCAAGCTCCTCGATGGCTGGGTTTCCGTGGAGGCCTATTTTCCATTCTGCCCAAACGAGGGCTACAGTTTTGGGCATACGGTGGTATTTGAAGCGGCGGCCGGGAGGACCGGTGGCGTGGCGGTATCCGACGGATCGGGGGACGGAGTAGCGGGGCTTGTAGTCTTGTGCAGGTGGAGGAGACTCTACCGAGGAAGAAGGCGATGAGGAGCGAGATGCAACAAGGGTCAAATGTTCGTCCTCTGCATAATCGTCAAGTGCGGGCTCATCGTCAAAGTCCCCATTGTCTTCCTCCTGTTCTGGACTTGCCGCGAGGTAAAGGTTTGGCGTCGAAGACTGTGCTGTATCGTGATCGCTATCTGTTGCGTTGATGGCAGTCCAAGTTGGAACTTCTTCAAGTCTGGGGGCTCTTCGCGATGCTGTCCCAATGCTTCGCCTTGCTCGGCGCCTCACCCGCAAGGGCGGATTCCTCCTCCGGGGTGCTCGACGTCCAGTACTTCGAACGGGAGCCGTGTCCATATCGGGGGTAGGCGGCAACTGATCAAAGAAATCTTCTACAGCATCGACGCATTGCGACGTGATCCGCGTAGTAGTGCCCTCCAGCGTAAGCGGTTCTTCCTCTTGCAGTTCCCCGTCATAAGTAGGCCGAGCCTGCTCATTGAGCAGTGGATGCTCTACACTGGGGTGGACGATTCGTGGCTTGGGCCGGCTTTTTGAAGCGATCGTCTCGACTTCTGTGGCATGTTCGCATCCCAAGTGTTTCGCGATCTCCAGCTCGGTGGGAACCGCCTGTTTGCCAATGGCAAACTTGCCCTCCTTGACGTCCCTCATGAACCCTACGAAGCCGTCCATAATGACGACGTGCATCTCGATTCTCTTTTCCATTTCATCCATCTTTTTCTTCATCATTGCATTTTGTGCCAGTAGTTGATCTGTCTTTTGCCTCTCCGCTTCGAGCTCCGACGCATAGTGTTCCTGGATGTTGATGACGACGCGGGCGAGGCTTAAAGGAACCTGGCTTACAGCATTATCGATGTGTTTCTCCCGAATGGTTTCTCCTTCCTTATCTGCATATAAAAGATCAAAGTTCAGTTCGAGTGAGTGATGGTCTAGTATGGGATCGATCGGTTGGGGGCAGGCGGCCGGAGCCGGGAGCCGGTGTGGATCCTCCGAGACGGGGCGGTCCACAGCGGAGGGTTCCGGAGATGGATCCGGGGAGAGAAGCACGGGGGCGGCATTCGTATGATATGCGTCGTTGCTCGGGGCGAGAAGGTAGAGGGCAGGATCGATAGGGTCGGTCATCGGGGAATATCGTCTTGGGTAAAGGGCTCTTCGTCCTGTAAGGTGAATAACAACAGGCACTCTACACTCAATGCCTCAAGCACAAGGAGCAACAAGATTAGTAGTCAAGAAAAAGCAATTCTTTGTCAATTGAGGACCCCTCTCTCTTATCAAGACACCAACACCGCCTGTTGGCTTGGCTCAAGAACAAAGAACATCACAGACCTCATCAATCCGCCGAATGGCAGAGCCTCTCGGTGCCAGCGGTCAATCCCCCTGCTTTGATAATGCTAAATGTGGTTCAAAGATCAATTCGGTTTGCTATATTTGTTGAAGTAGTAGCAAGATAATAAAAAAGAGTTATAAGTAATAAAAAAGAACAACGTTCCTCACCATAATCATGCACCATCCATCATCTAGATTCATACTTTCTGTATACGCTCCATATGCTTCAATCATTATCCTGTATCATGCGGAACTGTGTGCCTGTGTATATATGCCAATGACAACAAAATAAGCCAACGGGTATAAAACGCCAACGATGCTACTCCGTCTGCAATGCGAGAAGGTCGAGTAAATCCAAGAGGTAAAAAGCCCAGCTGCAAGCGGCAGCAGCAGCGGGGAGTGAGAGATATGCGCCAGACACTCAAATGTAGGCGGCAGGTTGGGCCTCGACCTTGCGGCGGCGCCAGAAACGCCATCCCTTGCGTCGACGCACAGGCTTGTCGCCAGCCACCTTTTCATCGCGATCGTCCTCGAGCTCCAGCCTGTACCGCCGCACGCTGCCCGAGTCGTCGTCGAAGGACACGTGCCGGTTCTCGCGAGACACGAAGCAGTCTGGCACAAGATGTCTCATGATCCAGCCCTTGACGCCTCGGGTCGCAGCGTCGATGGCCGCGTACTCGAGACGGCGCGTGCGGTCGCTCGTCCAGTAATGCGTCGTCTGGGGAGGCGGCGAAGGGACGGGCGTCGGGGCCGTGTCGACCTCGGGGGCGGCGTCGGCGAGCTGGACGGGGTCCGGGGATGGGAAGTGGAAGAAGGCAGCGGGTTGTTGAGTTGCCGTGTTTGTGCGGACGAGGTGAAGAGATTGATTGCTTGTGCGGGCAGTCTGAACAGGATGCGTCGTGTTGGCTGCGCGACGAAGAGAAGGGCGGTTGCGGAAGCGTGACCTCACTCCTCCGACGCTGCTGTCCTTGGATGATCCATTAGACGAGCGACGGGCGACCGAGGGGCGAGAGTTGGAGCTGGATGTGTTGGAGGTGGATGCACGTCGAGGAGGCGTGTTGGACTCGTATCCCGAGTCCTGCCTCTGCATCTTTGTAGCCGTGCCCGGACGTCGTGCCTGCTGCTCTCTGTTCACAGCCTCGCGTTGCTGTCGTTGCAGCTCGAGCTGAAGGTGCTCGAGCTGCTGTAGACTCTTGCTGTCATATGTGACGGGAGGCCGCGGGGGCTCAACAAACAGTTCAGTGTCGTTGAAGCTGTGGTAGGTTGTTCCCGAAGCTCTCGAGCTACACCTCTCCTCCATGATGGGCACACATTCGACGACTACCTTTGAACTTGGGGTTAAAGAAAGGATAAAAAGAGGTGGGGTTAATTGTTTTGTTGGAGGTAGGTTGGTGGATAAGTATAACAAAGGACCGACTAAAGGTGAAAGGCGACGATGATGTTGGTGGCGGTCAAGTTTTGGACAAGTTGGAATTGGAGGATTCTCGCGGCCTATAACAGCTTTTGATGCGCGTTCTCTTGGAGCCCGAAAGTGACGGGACGCGGGCAAAGAGACGCAATCTCCGATCCCTAGCCCAGCCAAGTTCAGGAGACGGTCGCGGTGAAAAGCAAGCGAGCGAGAGGTTAGGTTTGGTTTGGCGGGAGACACTGGGTGCGTCGAGTCGACCAGGTTCAAGAAGTTGCGGTCTGCAGGCCTTCTTATTACGAACAAGGCTTCGACACGTCCAGTAGCGGCCTAGCACAAGCACAGCCAGGGCCCTTTTATTTTTCTTTGGGCAACGCAACCCGGCTGGCTAGAGCCTAGAGTAGGAGGGGGGCTGTGGATGCGGGAATAGTTGGAGGAGCTTGTAGGGGTCTGATGGGGGCGGGTCTGAGAGACAGGCCAGGGGGGGTCTTGTGTGTGGACTTTGCCGCTGGGATGATTGGGCGGTGAGGGATATGGATGAATGCGCTCTGGTGGATAGAACAAGCCAAGAAAAAAAATGACAAAAAAACAAGAGACAGAGCGAGACGCTGGGGGTCAAGGCACGGCTACTCGCCAATGTCTGATGGGGACGGCTGGTGTTGGCTGTGGTGTCATGCACCACGAGAATAGCGTTGTGAGGGGAGCGTCTGGTCTGCGTCTCGTCTGTGAATATCTCCACTCTCTGTGAATAAGGTCGTTGACTGAAGCCGGTGGTGGAGATGAAGAAGAGCCGGCAGTGAAGCCGGGTTGACTAGCGGATGGAGTAACAGGATGGAGTCTGCAGTCCTTGAAGCTGTTCAGATACGATACTCGGAGTATCTAGAGGTTGGACCGAGATGTAGATGGGCGGTGGCGCCTGTATATCTCGGATCTGATGCTTGTGGCACGATACGGACAATGACCATCAACTGTATCTCGCGTGTCGTCTCGAATACACTTCTTTTTAACCTCAAACCTGTTAGCCCGACGCTGTCTTGTTGATCTTCTTGCCGGGTCCCCTCTTTTGCAGGCTAAAATGTCACCTTACCCTTTTTCCCAACGCCTTTGCTAGCGAGAATATGCCATCCGATGTCGCTTTGTGGGGCCTCTCAGTGGCGAGCAGACGACGGAACGGCTTCTCTTGCGAGGATGCGAAAAATGAATGGCACAGTAGCCGGGGCGGAGACTGTCGATGATCGGCTAGGGCAACAGATGGGGACTTGCAGGTTGCATGCAGCAACCGTGACGGCGGCAGGATCAAGAAATTAGTCCGAGAAAGAAGCAGCTCGATAACACGCTCAGGTGGACTTTGGAAGAGGCCTCTAGGACTTAATATGGCACATCTCCTTGTGGTGCCTGAGCGCGTGGCAGGCCCGTCATATGACGTGCACGAGACAGTGAGGGGTTCTCCGTCCTACCGAACAAGGCACTCGTGAGATTGCTCTTCACATGCTCTCTACTCTGTCCCATAGCTGAGAGAGACTGGTTCCAGCAGTGAACTGGTCGGGGAGGGAACTGTTCAACCAACGCCTTGTGCCCATTGACTAGCGATGGATGGCCCTGGTCAGAGGCGGAGTTGGGGGGGGATCGGGGCGTGGTGGATGTGTGGGGTGACTGTATTTTCACTTCGACAGCAGCTAGCTAGACAATGCCGTATCAACTGCCTAAGCAGAGACATTCCTACAGCTTGGATTTGAAGGATGGTGTGCCACCAGCAAGGGTCAGGAACAAACTCGGCGAGAGACGGAACGTACATGAAGCGTAAGAGCAAGTATTCGTTGCATCGAGAACACACACAACATCAGCGATCTACCTGCAGGGTCTGGTATGCAGAATGCAGCAGTACCACTCACTCACTCGCTCAGCTCCATCGACCTGAAAGGTTCCCGCACAATCAGAGCAAGGAACAGACTCCCTCCCGGTGAATAACCGTCCAGTCGATAACGCCCAGGGGCCCTTCTCTTTGGGTTTGGCGAAACAGACTTGGCTTTTCTACGGCCCGCTCCTGCGCTTCTGTTGCGTGCGCCCTTTGTCATATCGGCCGGCCCGCCCGACGGATGGCGACAGCCAGTCCTACAAACGTGAAAGATACACACACACAAAGAGGAGTAGAAGCAGCCTAGAGGCACAGTGACGTTCCAGACGGACTGGGCATCTCCGCCCAAGGCTGGACCTTGTTACTCTCCATAACAAGGAGCTACTCGACCCCCTCGTCGACGTGGACTCGATTTCAGCCGTTTGCCTCCTGGTTGAATGCCCTGGTCCCCACGTGTCCAGCATCAAGTGGGACACGAGCGAGACGAGACGCGACGGGGGGCCGGCATAACAAATTATGCAGCATGGTCCCTCTTATTTAGTTAGCAGCCCGAATGATTAGCATCCGGCATATTCATCCCAAGCTGGGGGCTACTCCAGTGACTAACCAGCTCGTGGCGTGTGCTTCTCCCACACGCGACAACTCGTCAGCTTTCACTCTGCCCGTGATGAGGCGTTTCATTGCTAAACATGAAATGTCACTCACTGGGTAGTTCCATGCACATGAATGAATGAATCCTCTCTGCCGAAATTCACGCATCGTCGGACCCGCGTCACGTAGCAACAACGTCAGTAGCGTCTTCCTTGCAATGATCCAACGTCTGAAACATGAGCCATTCCCTCTTACCTAGCGCAAAGAGGCTTTTCTCGATGACTACCGGGCCTTCCCGCCGGACCGAGGCAGGCCGACAGACGCCATGGTCAAGATTGTGAAGCACTGAAGGCATCGCGATAGCCCCCAGTCAGTGATTGAAGATAAAGGGTCGTGTCACGGTAGATCTACATTCTTGGCAGCCAGGGTCAAACACGATGCAGTACAACTCAGCAGAATTGAGACGCGTCCCAGCCGCTCCAGTGCATAGGTCATTAATTACGAGGCCTTGGAAGTGACCCAGCACAGATATTTCTGGCTTGACATGTGAAGCTCCTAGCCGCCGAGGGTCCATCCCTCAATGATGCCTAATGATGGCTGCTCCTTTAAGACATTTCTGGCCTCTGTAAATAGATGATGGTGGCAGAGGTCGCGTGCGTGTGCCATTGACGAGGACGAGGCTGGGGGCCGTCGCCAGGCACGAACACACGCACACACTCAGCTCGTCGCCGACCGACATTTTGCACGACGGGAAGAGCACGTCCAAGAGCTACTGCGGGATCTACCCGTTCAGACATGGCGTCGCGACCAAGGGCGTCACGATGTCGGGCGACGGTCCGCCATCTACGCTCCCGCCGTGAACAAGACATTTAGTGAGTAACTATCTCGATCGTGTCGAGGCGATGTCGGACATGCTAAAAAATTGATCGTCGCACAGGAAATCAAGGAGAATGTCGCATCCTTTTTGCGAAAATTGCCCTTCACATGTTCGTTTACAATGCAACCCCCCCTTCTCTCATGCACCACGGCGATCAGTGGCTTGGGTCATGTGCACCAGCGCACAGCGAACCAGAGGCAGTTGTTTGGGCATGGACTCTAGGGTGAGGATGAACGAGGAGCTGTGATGAATGCACTTTTTGGAGGCTGGGCAGTGATATCACAACGCTCACAGATGCAGGAGTTCCAATGATCGATTATCATCAAAGAAACCGTTCGACGCCATCAAGTGAGCCAAGAAATCTAGCTCGTCACCAAGCAGCTTCCAAGCCCGCCAGGCCAAAATGACGGTCTGCAGCCCGACTCTGAACAAGTCAAACAGAGTTCTCACGCAGACGGGAACTAGGCTAACCTGCAGCGACCATTTTAGCTGACAAATGATTGATGTTCCCTCAAACCCCTCTAAAGGATCATCGTCAACTTGACCGCAAAAAAAGGGTCGGCAATCTCAGACACGGGTTGCCATGGGAAGAGAGACATTCCCCCTTCCTGGCATGAAGGATGGGAAATTCTCCGCAGATGCGCCGATTGCTGTCGAAACTATTGAACCCTAGTAGAATAGTTCTTTTGGTCGAGTTTGAGTTGTTCTTGAGAATCGTGAGCTGCTGATGGCATGGCGCTTTGTAACTGTCTCTTCATAGACCACATTGGAGAGTTACCCATCAATGCTAGGTCTTAAGACTCTATTCTCGCCAGTTGGGTGCATCCCGAGGCTCAAAACACACATCCCAACTTCCCATCAACTTGTAGGAAAGTCCTCCACAACACCGCACAAATCCTCGACAACATCGATCTACAGCTCAAGTGAGTCAACAAGATGCTTCGCAAGTTCACTTCCAAGGCAGACAGTCTATCTGTCTCGAAGACAACGTAAGCAAAATGCTCAACTCCAACAAACATAGACGGCCTGGCGGCGTGACTCCGGTGAATATTCCCATCCGGATACCAGAGACTCCGGCTCCCTTGCCTCCTAGATCGTCAGCAAGGTTGGCGATCGATCTATCTTGCGGAGGAGATGACTTCCGAGACGTGAAGGTTATGGGAGTTTGAGTTATGGAGAAGGGAAGTCGAAGGAGTAGATGATGGGTATAAAAGAGGTTGATGCTCTCGTCTTCAAGTCGAATCTCATTACCATCAGCATTCATCGCATCTTCACATCCAACAACACCAACAAACACACCACCAACACTTTAGCAAATCGCCAAAATGCAGTTCAAGCTCCTCACCGCCGTCACCACCTTTCTGGCCGCCTCTTCTGTGCAGGCCGCCATCGCGCCCTCCGACATTGTCAAGACCCTCGAAACGGTCACTGACCTGTCGAGCGACACCAACGACATTGCCAAGACCATCACCAACCCGGTCCAGATCTTTACCAAGGTCCCTGTACGTCCCCCAGGCGGAGGAAGGGACGTGAGAATCGCGCTGACACGCTCGTAGCAACTGATCGGTAACTTTAAGAACATCGTATCCACCGTTACCGGTGCCATCTCTATGCTCGGCGATCTCCCCAAAGACCCTGACTTTCCAGAGTCGGGCCAGAGTGAAATCTGCGAGGCCTTCACCGGCGTATGATTGACCTTGCCCCCCAAATACTGACGGTTGCTAACGGGGTTGTCGCAGTTCGTCAAGGTCCACCAGAATCTGCTTGAGACCATCATCGGAAAGAATGGCCTCCTCTCCAACACCCCCTTCACCGCGCCCATCGCCGCTGTCCTCCGTGTCCTCGAGAACGTCGTCGACAAGGTGGCCCTTACCATCATCGGCACCGTTCCCACCTGCGCCGACGGCGCCAAGAAGGACCTCGAGGATCTTGACGAGACTCTGGGCAAGACCATCGACACCTACTCTTAAATGGGCCCTTACATTGAGGTGCGAGCTGGCTTTGCTGAGTTTGCGTGGTGCGAAGGACAGCATCGAGGCAGAGCTACACAGCTCGGGGCATCATGACTTATGAAATCGGTGAGAACTGGAGGGAAGGGCTATGTTACGCTTTCTCGCTCTTGATTCAAGAGCTTTTAAATTGACTTGTTTCCTGAATCTTGCCTTTCAGAAGTGCACTAGACTTCTCATGATGGTGATGACCGTTCCATCAAGGTTCAAATTGACTATGCATTAGTGATATATCGACAGAAAACCCACCAGAGCTGACGTTGATATATCGCCAAGCGTCGTCCGCGTCGCCCCTCTCGTATTATGTGGCTGAGTCCATTTGAGCAAGATTCCCTCATCCCCAATTAGCCAATCGACAAGCCGGAGGTTCCGAAAATTAGCATCACGTAATCGGCAAAGCGTTGGACCTTGTTGGTTAGTTCAGCCTCCATTCCTCAGGTGAAGGAGGCTGGACATCTCACCTCTTCGAATTCCTTATATCCTTCTATTTCGTCTCATCTCGACGTTTCTTCCCGTCACTTGAAACGTCGGGCGCGACGCTGTGTCTCTCTTCATCCCTGTCGCGCTGCGGATCCATACCCTTGCAAGGCCCGATGAGCAGCCTCTTTGAGAGACACGGCGACCATGGGCATGGTCATGAGGAGGAGGAACATGGTCACGGACACGGACATCCCAGTGAAGATTCAGTGAGGCAGCATTTTCTAGCTTGTCTTTACTGGTATGTGCTGGCGACAGTGCTAGCCGTTGGCTTCGGCTCGAGGCTTTTCTCGGCGTTTATCGCCCGGCAGAGGTGAGCACTGGCATGAGAAGAACATGAGACGGAAGCTAAAAGTCTACAGAATCAAGAAACGAGATTTGGGAGCGAGTTCGGATGCGTCAGTCTCTGTGGTGGAAAAGTGGCTAGAGACTCCAAAGTATCTCGTCGCACAGTCAAATCGACGCACACTCTGGCTAGCCACTCTCCCTCTACGGAAAGCCACCATCATTGTCGCATATGCTGCGTTTGTCGCATTCTTGATAACATACAAGTCTATCAAGCATGACGGCAACTTCCTCGAGCGAGTCGGCTTCCGCGCAGCCTGGATCACGGTAACGCAAACCTCATTGCCCTTTCTACTAGCCGTCCGTGTCAACCCCATCGGTCTCCTACTGGGCACGTCTTACGAGAGGATCAATTGGTTTCACCGATGGGCATCTCGCATCTTCTTCGCCAGCGCGACTATCCATGGCGGCTTCTTCACTTACGAGTGGCTCGCCGCCAACTTCTTCTGGAAAGAGTTGCAGACGGTCAAGATGGTGATACCCGGCATCGGGGCCTGGTTTGTGTTGCTCTGGACCGTCATCTCGACAATTCCCATCTTCAGACGCATCAAGTACGAGTTGTTTGTGCTACAGCATATCCTCTCCGTTGTTCTGTTGTTGGTGCTCCTGGTCCTCCATGTCCCAGAACACCATCTCTTCAGCATCTGGTGCGCCGTGGGGGTCTTTGTGTACGACGTCGTGACACGCTCGGCGAATCCGATCTGGCGCAACATCCGGCTACGACTCTCGGCAGGTCCCTCTATTCGATGCGCGCATGATGCCAAGGTCGAGGCCGTTGACGATGAGTTGACTGTCGTCACAGTTCGGAACGTCGGCTTCAGGTGGACCCCGGGACAACACGTCCTTCTCTGGACGCCGACGTTTCGGTGGGAATCACCACATCCCTTCACCATCTCCAACATTCCGAATGTCGAGTCGTCGACGCAGGATGTTCAGCTGACGTTAAAGGCGAAGAATGGGCTGACAAGGAGGCTCAACAGTTGGGCTCGAAAGACGGAGTTTAGTGGCGGCGATGGAAGTCTAAGAGTCTTTCTAACAGGACCTTTTGGAGTCGTTCCCAATTGGAGACAATACGACAACTTGGTCCTCATTGCGGCTTCCACGGGAGGATCCTTCACCACGCCTATCCTCGAGGACCTACTCTCATCACAGACGCCCGGCTGTGTTCGAAAGATCAATGCCCTGTTCATCGTCCGACGCAAAGCCCACGCCGATCCATACCTCAAACAGATCTCTCGAGTGCTATCCAGGGCCAAGGAGATGGGTATATCTGTGAGGGTCGAGGTCGCCATCACCAAGGGCTCCAAGAGCGCTACTGAGACGGCACTGCATGACGACGTCGACGAAAGCCGCGAGAGGTTGATTGAGCCAGAGTCTCAACAAGCAGGTAGAAGGGCGAGTATCGAGCTGGAACGCTTTTCGATCGACTCTTCGCGCTCATCAGGCAGCGAACGAGATGACCAGCTACTGAAGGAAGAGGTGGAACTGGGCTTTGATGGAGGGTATGCCTACGACGCATCATCAATAGAGCATAGTCAAGGACGACCTGACATCGCAACGTTTATCCGGACTGCTGTTGGTAATGTTCCCGGAAACGTTGCCGTGGCGGTATGTGGTGGTGACGCAATCGAGAAGGTGACACAAAGGACTGTCGCGTCGCTTCGAGCGGAGCGTAGTTCGGACGGCCTTGGGACTCATGACATTTTCCTGCACGTTGAGCGTTCGGATATCTAATGTTTAGTTTATTGATAATGTCGAATATGATGAAAGCTTACTTGTCAATGTTGTCGATGCCTGATCCATGTTGAGGTCCGTATAGGCATGGTGTTGGGGATGATGGAAGAGACGGGAATGGTTAGGTGAGTCCAGGACAGGATGACAACATGAACAGATGAACAGCACATATCAAGCCTATAACATCTGACTGAACAAAGAATGTGGACCGAGGTGTAAGAAGCATCATCGGCCGAACGCAATTCTCACGTTAGGTGGTGGCTAGGTCTAGGGTGGTTGGCCAAAACTCGCAGACTACATACATCAAGGCCATCGAGTTCCGGGTCCATATCGACGCCTGATCCTTGATTGTAAATGAAGTCCGGGGAAGTGCAAGGGCATGCGATCTGACTGCCGGCGCTAGGGGTCATGTTGAATGTGCATCTTACCACGCGTGGAAAAGGATGTGGGTTTTGCTAGTTCCATGCCGTTTGGCCTCGGACATCTCCCGAACGGGTCAAAAGTTATCAATCGGGAACACATCTTTTGTTCTATGCTCGGTTCCGGTGTGAATAGTGACATCTCGGCGAGTGAAGAAATCGACCGAGGCGCTTGAACTGGATGGCAAGCATACTGTTCACCTAGCGAACCTACACGCATATCTCAAGACAACAAGTTAAATGCATTGTTTCATTGTATTAAACAGTCACAAAGAGCCGTGCATTAATATTTGTACTTACTGGCAATTAGATCGAGCTGTATTGAACACTGCCTTGAAAGTATATAGTGTGGTGATGGGTCTGTAGAGTTGGCATTTACACTCGACAAGGGGATCACACTACGAGACGGCAAACTCAACAGCAAGGCATCAACTAAACCACTCACTCAGCGATTAGTACGACCTCCGAGACTGGCAACGGTTCATCCGCAGGCGGAGCCGACAAGGGCATGGACGCTGGCCTCCCGGCTTGGACTTTCACTCCTCCCATGAGACACTTTCGCGCCAACAGACCATGGAAAGGAAACGTAGCGCGGGTCCTGGAGACGAATTTGAAGGTGAGTGGTCATCGATCTACGAAATGATGGCCGACCCAAAGACCGCCGAACCTTTTCGAGATCAAGGCGGAGAAGAGTGGACGCATGAAGAGACGGAGCGGGTTGCGCGTCTCATCTGCTGGGGTCTAACGAACGAGATGGTTGGAACGATTCTCGGGAGAGCGGCGCAAGCCATCGGTGCCCATATTCGTAAAAACGAGGACATTGTAGATGTCACCAAGGGGCACGAGGATCATGTCCTCAACTGCCAAGCTCCTGTTCCCAGTGAGAAGAGGAGGCTCGACGTAATCTGGGGGTAAGATGTTATCACGGTGAGTATCGTGATGTTGTATAGGCAAGTTGAGTAAGTAGAGCATATCGCTGCATCTGCAGAAACAGTGGCGTAGTAAATTGACAATTCCCCAGATACACACCACCAACAGTCCCTTCGGTGATTATTCTCCATGAGCGCTTTGCAAACCATCCACTAACAGTCAAGCCCAAGAACCTGACCATCTCCAGAGCGCATTACCCCAGATCTAGCAAATCTCAAGCCAGTCAAACCCTGGAGTCCGGGATCATTCCAGCACGGTGATTCGAGGACCATTGCCGACCTGATCCCGGGGTAGACGACCGACACCAGGCTCCGACCGTTCTCGAATTTAATGAGGCGTCCGGAGCCGAGACGTGAATCACTGAATTGTCAGGTTCTGCTTGGTCGGTTGATAACCGAGTGATGCCGATGATGGTCTGTGCCCGTCTCGGCCGGGCGGAAGGTGAGGGGCGCCCAGAGTTGGAGAAGCGGGATCCACTTCCGGCTCGGGCTCGGTTGACGGAGCCCCGAACGGAAGGGCCGGGTGTGGCTGAGGAGGGAAGTGAGTTGATCAGGTCAATTTCAGGGAGAAAAGGAGAGAGAAAGAGCAAGAATTAAGTTCGTAATAGGTATCAACGTGTTGGGCCAGATTGCCTTCTGCAATCTTAACTCATGTGTGATTGAATCGCCCAGATCCTTGCCCCGTGAAGCAGGAATCAGGCCATTGCCAACACCCATCCCTACGGCGTTAGATCCCATCGCCGATGCACCTTTTTCTCGGCACCGTCGGTAGATCTGCCCTTTTACAGCGGTGGAGGATACCGTAGAGTAACAGTAACTGCGACCTGCTCGTCTGGAGGGATGCATCACGTACAGGCCCAGGCGGAGTTGTAAACCCGAAGCAGCCGCCGCGCTGTCAAGCTGCATGTGGCGCAGCGATGCGGGGTCTTGTTCAGCAGAAAACTTCCCTTACCCCCGCCGCTTGTGGCTGAAATGTACCTCGTGGGCTGAGGCCAGGGTGGAGGGTACCTGACAGATCCACTAAATTTGGAGTAAAGACCCCCCAAAATCTGCCACCGCGTGGTTTGAACCGTCCACTAAAGCCCGCCACCGAGCAGCAGCAAAGAGAAAAAATACAAGCACCCACCGAGGGGTGGGAAGGAGCTCCACAGTCTCGTCACCCCGACGAACTAGTCCGGCCTTGGAGTTTGTGTTGCCGCATTCTGGTCTTCTTCTTCTACCTCCTCCTCCTCCACTTCCTCTCTCCTTCTTCCCTTCATCCTCGACTCTCTCCGTGTGCTTCTTGGACAATCTCCGCTCCTCTTTCTTTCTCCTCCGTCCCGGCGTTTCCTCTCATAGCTCTCCATCATGGCGTCCCCTGTCGCATCCGCCGCCCTCAAGGCGCGCGTTCGCAATCCCGCCCTCCTCAAGAAGCTCGCTCGACCTGAGGATCTGATGCACCATTTCCCCAATGGCGCTTATATCGGCTGGTCTGGTTTCACCGCCGTCGGTTATCCCAAGTAAGTCTTGTTTGCTGCTGGAACCGCAGAGTTCTGCGTGTCCTTTTTCTGAAGCTGTTGTCTCGCCTCGTCTTATCCCGGCTGGAATACGGCTCCCCACCGGCTATTGTCTGCCACGGCCTCACATTACCCGAGCATTGACCAGAAATTATGGGATCATGAGCTGACCGGGTCGTCCCCATGACAATAGGAAGGTCCCTGTCGCCATGGCCGACTATGTCGAGCAGAACAACCTCCAGAGCAAGCTCAAGTACTCTCTCTTCGTTGGCGCCTCGGCCGGTTCCGAGACTGAGAACCGATGGGCCGCTCTCGACATGATCAACCGCCGAAGCCCTCACCAGGTCGGCAAGGACATTGCCAAGGGCATCAACTCTGGCCGCATCAACTTCTTCGACAAGCATCTGTCCATGTTCCCCAGTGACCTTGTCTACGTATGACCTGAGCCCGCTCCTTCGGCCCCACCGGCCAGCCCCTCGGCCTCGCCTTAATCTCACACCGAGGTTGCGAAGCTGTTTGGGAAGCAATTGAGCTGACTTGTTTGCGAAATAGGGCTACTACACCAAGGACCGCGCCAACTCCAACCTCGACGTGACCGTCGTCGAGGCTACTGACATTCTCGAGGATGGCAGCTTTGTGCCCGGTGCCTCGGTCGGTGCCACCCCTGAGCTCATCCAGATGGCCGACAAGGTATGTTATCTCTAGCCAGTCCCCGCTATCGCCTGTCAGGCCACGGGGACAGGAAAATGGAGACAGGAGCTCACAATTGCGCGCCTGCGCCCGTATAGATCATCATCGAGGTCAACACCGCCATCCCCTCTTTCAAGGGTCTCCACGACATCACCTTCACCGACCTTCCCCCCCACCGCAAGCCCTACAACATCACCGCCGTCGAGGACCGCATCGGATCCCCCTCGGTCAAGGTTGACCCCTCCAAGGTTGTCGCCATCGTCGAGTCCGACTACTGGGATGCCACCGGCCCCAACGCCCCCGAGGATGAGACCTCTCGCCAGATCGCCAGCCACCTGATTGAGTTCTTCGAGCACGAGGTCGCCCAGGGCCGCATGCCCGAGAACCTCCTTCCCCTCCAGTCCGGTATTGGCAACGTCGCCAACGCCATCGTCGGTGGCCTGAACGAGTCCAAGTTCAAGAACCTCAAGGTCTGGACCGAGGTTATCCAGGACACCTTCCTCGACCTGTTCGACTCTGGCAAGCTCGACTACGCTACCGCCACCTCGATCCGATTCTCCCCCGACGGCTTCAAGCGCTTCTACGACAACTGGGACGCCTACGCCGACAAGATCCTCCTCCGAAGCCAGGCCGTCTCCAACGCCCCCGAGATCATCCGCCGCCTCGGTGTCATTGGCATGAACACCCCCGTTGAGGTGGACATCTACGCCCACGCCAACTCTACCTGCGTTAGCGGCTCTCGCATGCTCAACGGTCTGGGTGGTTCCGCCGACTTCCTCCGCAACTCCAAGTACTCCATCATGCACACTCCCTCCAGCCGACCTTCCAAGACCGACCCCAACGGTGTCTCGTGCATCGTCCCCATGTGCACTCACATCGACCAGACCGAGCACGACCTGGACGTGATCGTCACCGAGCAGGGTCTCGCCGATGTTCGCGGCCTCAGCCCCCGCGAGCGTGCCAAGGTCATCATCAACAAGTGCGCGCACCCCAAGTACCAGCCCATCCTGAACCACTACTACGACAAGGCCGAGTTCGAGTGCCTCAAGAAGGGCATGGGCCACGAGCCTCACCTGCTCTTCAACGCCTTTGACCTCCACAAGGCCCTTGCCGAGGAGGGCAGCATGCTCAAGGTCAAGCCTTGGTAAATGCGCTGCCGACGTGTATAATTAGCGAGAGAAAAAGAGAAGCGGGCGGAGGAAGGTAGTCAGTGTGGGACCCGAAAAGGAAAGCTTTACGGAGATTTGGGTACTACATATTGGGCCATATAGAGTTTTGATGATATTCCCGGCACAATTGAGCATTGATTTTGACCATTTGCCTTGTCCCTTGGTGTTGAAAGTGTGTACCGATCATCGGCCCCATCGGTTCCGAGTACGGTCCCCGTTGGGCCCGACTCGGAGTTTTACCCTCTGTAAGGTTTCATTAGCGCCATGTCTTCACTTGTTGAGGCGACGTCATTCGGAAATTCGGGCTTTTGACAAGCGTCATGTCACAGCATCGCATCGCGGGGTTCACAACGCCGGGTTTCCGCTCACCTGACGTAGCTTCTCGGAGCTTGATTTGAAGTCCGCGAATTATGTTCAAATATTTCCAACTACAAGAGGCGTTTCTCTAGTTTATAGATGCATCTATAGCTTCAATAATCAATGGCTTTGTTGCATTGATTGATTGGGGGGTTGGGCTCGGATCTACTTTATGCTGGTCTGAGGCCGAGACATGAGATTGGAGGCCACAAGACATTGTGAGATCCGGAACATGTCCGTAATGTGAAGGTATCTACTACTTGTTAGCGCCCCCGGAAGTATGCTTGTCACTTTGCTCTGTGGCTGAATGAGACTGAATGATCAAGTCTAGATCGTCTTGGAGGGTGGGTAAGATGGTGGACTACCTGATGAATTCAAAAGGAAAGCAGGTAGCACAAGGATCGGCTACTGTTGTGTTATGGAAACAGTGAAAGACGGCATGTGGTCTCCAGTGAAGGGAAACACAATCTTCTTGACCTGTGTATATAACTCTTTTCTCTTCATTGACGACGACTCCAAAAGAGGCCATCAGTTACCACAGCACAAGATACAGTTATCAATGCATGACCACAACCAAACCCAATACCATAAAACACCGTAGATACATAAATTTTGCAAGGTAGAGAAATGAACTGCTCGTTTGATCCATATAGTTAGGTATCATATCAAACTCGTTAGTTGATTTAAGGAGATGGGTGAGAGAATGGTTTACACTTCCTTCCGGAGTCACCATGCTCTACCATTATCTACACTTGCGATATCCCCGCTCGATGGACTTGGTCGCGATACGATCAAGACTTCTACACTCACGAATCCAAGATGTCTCATCTGCAGCGTCGCCAGATAACACCTATTCTGATCGAACCAACGGCGCACGTGACAGCCCGCCAGGGTCGCGAATGAGGCTAAAACCAATCCTTCAGCTCGAGTGTGCCTTGCAAGGGTGCACCTAAGATTACGTGTCGATTAATTGCACACATAAGAGGGAGCTGGAGCGTCGTGGCCTCATTTCCAAACCATTTCCGACATCTTCACAGCATCACCAGAATGGACAAGTTCGAAGACAAGACCATCACGTTGCCCGACGGTAGGCTGATGGCCTATGCCATCTACGGCGTCGACGACGTCGCAGCACCTACAATCTTTTACTTTCACGGCTTTCCGGGCTCTCACCATGAGGGATACCAATCCAACGCCGCCGCTCTTAAGCATGGCATCCGCGTCATCGCCCCGTCGCGGCCTGGAAGCAGCATGTCTACATTTCAGCCCAACCGCAGCCTCGCCGACTATCCCAGCGACATTCTAGCGCTGGCCGATTATCTGTCTGTTGGCCGGTTTGCCATCATCGGCGTGTCTGGAGGCGGTCCGTACGCCATCGCGTGTTTCAGAGGGATCCCACGTGATCGTCTTGTGGGCGTTGGTCTTGTTGCTGGACTGATGCCTTCGTCATTGGGCACGGCGGGCATGCTGATGAAGACCCGCATCATGCTGGGTATTGCACCCTGGGCTACTGGACTTCTGGGATGGTTGGTGGATGGACAGATGGGAGCAGCAGCTCGAGATGAGGACCCGGAGAAGATGCAGAATCTGCTGGACCAAGAGTTTTCAGGGCGTCCTGAAAAGGATCGAGACATGTGGGAGAATTACCCAGAGATGAAGGAGGTCATTGTTCGCTCGATGCGAGAAGCCACAAAGGCAGGCGGATACTCGACAGCATGGGAAGCTCGCCTCTACGGGAGTGACTGGGGATTCAAGCTGGAGGACATCAAGGTTGAGAAGGGGCGGATGATATTTTGGCATGGGGATGAGGATGTGAATGTACCGATCAGCATGGCCGAGAAGGCGGTGGCGCTGATGCCGGGTTCTGAGTTGAGGGTCCAGAAGGGGGAGACGCACATGACTGTTGTAGTTAAGATGGATGAGTATTTGGGAGAGTTGAAGGGCATGTTGGCTGGATGAAGGATGTAACCTCAAACATTGAGTTGTGAGATGAGGGTGGAAATGACCATGGCAGCTGTGACAGCGTATGATTTACTTATTCTTCTGGATTGAATTGGAAGCCAAAGAAACTCAGGTTGTGAAATTCAGGACTGGCATCATTTTTTCACAACACAGGCCTCCATGTCTGATTCCTGGAATTTATTATCAGAGGATTGAATATCAGATCCAGGTGCCTCTTAGTAGGTAAGTTCTCGAGTCTTATGAGATCTATATACTCTCTTCGGGTACTCAAATATCATAAAACTCAGTTATGTAAAATAAACTTAACTAAATAGTTGGAATATCTGATAGCCATGAGCTTGGAATCTAATTTTGGTAGTGCAGATCAGTCGGGGGATTCCTGATCTCCCTTAGTTTTTAACATCCCCCGGCCCCTGGGGTTAAGGAAGGGGTGCCGATTGGCCTCGATTAGTTGAACCAATTTTTAAACTTTAATAGCTAAATGAAGCAATCTAGGGAGCTAAGAATCCCCAGACTCATCTTAGATAAAGTGCTTAGCATATATGAACATAACAGATCAGAGCATCATTCCACCGTCGTTACGCTCATTCTGATAACGATTTAACACTGGGACGAGGGACGGAGAGGAGGCTTATGGCACCTCATGGGATATCTTAGGGCTATGGCATGAGCCCTTTAAGCCTAGCTTAATCTATCTACTCTTTCTCTAGCAATTCAACCGGTTTGTGCTCCTCCATAGCCGGTACCAACCGGGACACAATAGCCCATACTCGCTCCTTCTTCTGCATAGTATAAGGACAGAGGACCCAAGAATATCCTGCCATCAACGACTTGCGATACTCCTCCATAACTTCAGGATCCTCCCTCGAGAGCTTTGGTCCGCCGAACTCATGCAACTTGGCCAGGTAGTGGTCGAGCACATCCATCTCATGCTCCTTGCGATCTTCAATCGTGAGTGCCGTCATGACAGAGTAGGCAACGTCTGTGAAGCACGATCCGGAGTGAATGATCTGCCAGTCGAGAACCATGGGCGCATCCTTTTCTTCAGACCACGCCATGTTGCCCAGATGTGCGTCTCCGTGCAGGATGCACTGGAACTTTGGATTCCGGGTGGCAAACCACTTCTCTATGGCGGCTGTCATCTTTTTCTGGTCCTTCATGTACTCGGGCACAGGCGGCCGATCTTCAGCCAGCACAATGGCATCCCACATTGCGCAGAGTCCCAACACCGAGGTCTCGTAGTGACTATCCAACCAGGGGACGCTGGCGGCGTCGAATCCCCAGGTGCCGGCGTGCAAGGCGGCAAAGTCCTCTATGACCTTCTTGACGCGGTGAACGGGCCATGTGTCGACGGGGTCGGCAAACGAATAGCCTGCAGCACCAATGTCCTCCATAATCAGGACGGCGTTCTCTGCATTCTTCTCAGCCCACAACTTCTTTGGTACATTGAGATGAGGTACTCGAGGTGCCAGGTTGTTGTAAAAGTCAACCTCGCGAGTGTAGAGGGACAATATGAAGGGGAACTGCGACAGCATAGTAGGGTTGAAACCACCCTTGACGCAGACGTTCATCGGCTTCTTCTCGTCATCATCCTCAGGCGTGGCGGTCACGAGCACCAAGGTGGCCGTGCCGGCGACGGTCTTGTTCACTTCAATCTTGGCATTCTTGAGACCAATCTTGGGGGAGAGCCATTCGGCAGTAATGTCCTCGGGAAGACGGGGGAGAGCTTCGGTAGTTGCCATTGTTGGTTTCTGTCGTCTTGGAACTGGGTGATCGTCATGTAAAGGCGTGGAAGAAGCAAGTAATGAGGAGAATGTGTGGGCTAGTGAGGAAAGGGGCTCTTGTTATAGGATAAGACGGGGGATTCCCAACCCCCGGTTTCCCGACCCCCTGGGCAGTGGATTTATTTATTTGGCTGTTGGTTCTTACATGTCAACTTCGATAGTTGGTTCATATGATCGAGGCCAATAAGTGTACCTTGCTGTTCTCCAGAGGCCGGGGGTGGAGGTCAGAACCGCTAAATGGAACCGAAGATAAAAAGAGCCAGGGTTTCTGATCCATCGGCTCGTCTGTCTCCCTTTTGGGTATAACCTGCCCCGACCCTAGTTGGGTTACTTGGTCAAGGCTCGAAGAAGCCGGGGGGAACCAACAGACATAACACTGCCGCGACACAGCTAAAGCTTCTTCTAGCTGGGTTATGAGTGAAAATCAGCTGAGAACGTTATCCTAGCCTCTTGATGCGGCTGGTTAATCTCGGCTATTCTGATCCCCCTGACGAGAGATGTAACGCCTGCCTTCAAAACGGGTGATCCCCGTGCTATGGAAGACGGGACAAGCCGGCAGTTTAGCCTAGCCAGCGTCTCGTACGAAAACCCCGATCTTTATCCGTAAACGACTGGAATCAGTCTGTTTTACCGAGTTCAATTCGAGTCACGATTATAATCCATTGTATTTTGCAACCTCAAAGACCAGGTCCGCAACTTGTGGTAGTTCGTGGTGAGAGCGATGCCCCCTGGCGGAATCCACCATGTGTAGGTATGTGCTTGGGATAGCTTCTTCTCATGTTGACTGCTGCTGAATTGAGCCAAGCATGCCTTATAACTAACAAGGCATTTCTCCCGAAAACTCAATACGAAGCTCAGTGTGATCCCCCGTCCTGATCAGCGCCTTACCCATGAGGCTTTTCCCCAGGTCACTCCATGCCCCTGTTTCACGTTTTCTTCATCAGCTCATTGTCAGCCACCGTTCTTTTTCCTTTCTTTTGTCTTGTCTAGTTTGCATTGGCCCTGGACAAGAGCAGCTAGCTGAACTGGGTCGTCAACGTCGCAGTCCTAGGGAGCAGGGGGGATCCTAGATCACCCCATAAAACCACGGAACCGACCTTTGGGAAAGGTCTCAAGAATGACAAGTGTGAAAAGGGTACTGATACTCGTACCTTTCACCATGACAAGAAGGGATTGGCTGTTTGTGGCAATATATCTTGCATAGCTCTCTGCCCGTTGAGAAACCTCGCTCTTGGCTGTGGATATTGGACCCAGGATAGCGGTATAATCCTTGCAGCTCTGTACCCCTTGCAGCTCTTGTACCAGACCATCGTTTTGCACCCTCCCACCATGAACCCACAATCGAAGGATCACTACTACCCGACAGCACCAGTAGAAAATTTTCGGCAAGGGACCAGGGCCTTGGGCCCGGATGAACTACTAGTGTTTCCGGAGGATAAAGGGGAGATGGTGAGCTTCTCGCCTGTTGCCGATCAACGGTGCGTTAAGTTATTCTTGGCCATCGGCGGGTCTAAATAAGCCAGCGCCGTCCCGCGCCGGCTCGTCGATTGCGGCTACCTATCTTTGATCGTTGTTATCTTTTTTAAACGAAACGGCTTGCTGTTGTCTATTCTCTGTAAGCGAAGCGCCTTTTCCTTTCCTGTATGTGACAACAACTAAATTGCTGACAACACAGACAACCATGGCCACACGCGACACTCTTTCTCCGGTGATGGCCGCCTTCATTGGCATCGACGTCTTTGTGGTCCTCGCGCGACTCGGCGTGCGTATCAAGTTGACCACACTCGGATACGACGACTATGTCATTGCAGTGGCACTCGTAGGATTCATCCTCATGTGTTCCTTCTGCTTCATGTCTCTCTCGTACGGCTTCGGCGAAACCGACCAGCTCGTCATCGCCAAACTCGACAACTACAACGTCATGGAGGCCTCGAGGTACTTCACCATCGCCCAGATCACCTACGTCGCCGGCTTTCCCATCGTTCGCATCAGCGTGGCATTGGTCCTGCACCGAATTGTTCAGGGATGGCCTCGCACCCAACGTTTGCTCGTGGTATCCATGGTCTTCGTCGGTGTCTACGCTCTGGGCTGCCTTCTGGTTGATGTGCTGCAGTGCATCCCACTGAAGGCAGTATGGGGCGATGGCACTGGGAGGTGTCTTACTTCTTCACAACTCGCTGGGCTGGGCTTTGCTGTGTCGGCCCTGGACATTGCATCGGCGCTATTCTACGCCGTACTGCCGGTCTTTTTGCTCAAGGGCTTGCAGATGGGAACAAGGACCAAGGTCGCTATTATTATATTGCTGGGGCTTGGCGCTGGGACTGTTATTGTCAGCATCGTGCGGCTCAAGAGCTTGATTCAAATTGTCGGGTCCAAGGATATTGCCGCTGCGTTGGATCTCCAGCTCGAATCTTTCATCTAGTACGTCTCCTTCCTCATGTCCAACCATCTTCCTTTCCAAGTCAACTTCAAGCCCAGCCTTACTGACTATAACCTCAGCTCTGTCCTCGAGTTTGGTCTATCCATATTAACCGCCTCCCTGGTGGCCTTCCGTCCACTCATCAAATACTTGCCGTTTGGCAGTCATGGACGCAGTTCTGGCTTCCGAGGGCCCTCTGCGGGGACTGGGCCCTCAGGCACCGGTGGCACAAATAATTTTGAAATGGGCCGTCGCAATTATGTCAATGTCCCGGACCCAGCCCGGATGGACTCTGACGACGGGGACAGTCAGCGCAACATCTTGCGAGAAGAGACAAATAGTGCTAGGGATTGGAAGCACTCTGAGACCAGCGTCACAATAACAACCAAGATACATAAGTCATAACAGGATTTAGGATGTATCTTAGTTGAAAAAAAAAAAAGGAGTTAAATACATGCGCCTCCCTCTCATGACTTCGCCTCTTGGGATCTCCAGGGTCCTTGATCCACCAGCCACTGCTTGGTAGATCCCCAAGGCAAAGCTACCGTGTGATTATCATTACTAGAATAATCGAAGGCACTCATCTAAATCAGAGGTGTCATCAGACTCTGTGGAAAGGGGGCTGCTATTGGGCGGCTATTTACCTGGATAAATCGCCAAACAGTACCTTTCGTCACCAAATGGCTAGGCAACGTCATCTCTGCGGCACGGTCAAGAACATGGTGTACTCTTTTTGGAAACATGTAAGGACTAAGCACTCGGGCTGATGTCACTTTAACACTCAACTCGACTGCCAACGTCTTGGGTGGCTTGTGGGTGGTGTTCATGTGAGGCTTTGCGTGGCGGAAGAGGGTAATGATAGACGACACGAGTACGACATGGAGGCGAATGTTCATGATCGAGGCAGTCATATATGGAATCGGAGGGTCTTTGGATGGTACTGATCATCATGAGCTTCGTCTATATAAACCCCGTTGTGTTCCTTGTAAATCAAGAGGTTGACAATTCAAAAACACTACTTACAATCAACCTCACAAAACTCAACAACTACATCTGCCTCATCTTGAGCACACCCTTATAAACTTCTTACTTGTCTAGAACTCATCATGGCTCCCAAGTAAGACCAACCCGACACAGGCACCTCAATCTTCTACTAACATACACCGATAGCTCTAAGCGCCGCTTCTCTCTCAGCGCCCTGTCACCTGCCTCTAGGCGATACAAGCAAGTCATGGGCCATCGAAACGAGCAACGTCGATCCATCGACTCAACAGCAAGCGGCTCTACGCTCGGTGAGATGCCCGTCACTGAGGTTGAGAAGCACGTCGTGGATCCAGCCTATCGCTGGACCACTGCCAACAGAATGGGCTAGGGAGCTTGAACTTGAGTAGGGGGATTGTACGAGTAGAATACTGGTGAAAACTGGAGGGGTGGAATATGGAATATGCAACTGTACATTAGTCTAGCAAAATAGGTTCCGCAATTTGACCGGTCGTTTCTTACCTGCATTAGGTGCCTCTTTGTCGGGACGCCCGGGAGTCCAATAACCATACGCCTCTGGCCTTGGCTCTGCGCTTGATGAGACACGCCCTGGGCAGGGGTCAGCCACGAGGCGGCAACTAAAAACATGGCTTAAGTTTGTTTGTCAGTGTAAGTGCTTTAGCGATGTCTATGATGTGAGACTCGTTGTGGCTATCGTTTGAATGGATATCAAAGAGTACAGATATCCTAATTCACGCAACTGAACAGGCAATCCAGAGCAAGATTTTAGATCCAGGTTATTCATCTAAGCTTTTACATCATACTTCATGGTATCTAACACAGAATTTACTTGGACACGGGCTCAGGCTTGGATCCATAAGGAATCATCCTCACCATATGCCTCCTCTCACTATCCTGGAAATCCGGCACAGCAGAGTGTCCCGCCGACCTCTGATCCCAGATAACAACCGTCCCCTTCTCCCACTTTACGCGGCAGCTAAAGTCTAGACTGCGGATGTGGTTGTGCAGGAACGACAACAGGTGCTGTGACTCCTCGGGCAGGAAACCCTCGACCTGGCGGGCGATGGTGGGATTGACGAAGAGTGCGGGCTTGCCGGTTACGGGATGCTTGATCACGAGGGGGTGAGTCGTGTTGATGGCTTCTGCAAGGGCACGCTCGGTGCCGACTCTTCTGACTTCGCCTTCAGAGGCGGAAGTGTGCTGGAGTTTTAGCGCTAGAAGGGTCTCCCTGAAGGCGGGCGAGAGGGCTTCGTAGGCGTGTGTGAGAGAGGTAAAAGCAGTGTCACCGCCGCCAGACTTGGGAATCTCCAAAACCCAAAAGAAGGTGGTTGAGGGGACATTGGGGGTAAAGGTCTGGTCAATGTGCCAGAGGTCGTAAGTTGTGCGAGGACCAAGGAGGCTTCTCAAGTTGCCGCTGGGGTCTGTTAGATATCGAATGTCGCATGTAGATATGTGTTCATGATAAACTCACGACTTTTCGTCAGCATAGACGACGTGAAACTCGGGACCGGTGCCCTTGGGATATCCCATGGTGGGATGCAGATGAAGAGGGCCATAATGCTTCACAATCTCTCGCTGTCGGTCAAACCCAACATCGGCAAAATCTTGGTCTCTCTAATGACATTGTTAGCTCGTGTGCAAGCGCAGGAGCAATGTATTTTCTCACAAAAACAACAACACCTCTCTCAGCCGCTAGCAGAGCAATCTCATCAAGACCCTCGCTGCTCAGCTTGCTAATCTGCACACCCCGGATCTCAGTGCCAATGCGGGGGGTAATGTCGGTGACAGTAGCGCCGGCCTTCAGAAGAGAGGGCTTAGCGGGATCTGCGCGGAGCCCCGGCTCGTCGCCGTCGAACAAGGGTACGGCCAGAGGGGCGACGTAGCCGTCGGACCTGGTGGGGAGGTAGGCAGGGTAGAGAGGTTCAGACATGATGAATTGATACCGGGTTTGATCAGACTGTTGACTGAAGATCTGTGCTGAGAATCGTATGCTGTTTAATGCAAATGTGCCCTCTTGTTAAACCGGTCGCTTATCTCCGCCGTCGGATCCAGCAACCGTCGACCTATACCAGAACGGAAACGCTGGCTGTCGTCATCGGCCGCCAAGACGTCCTACGCAGCGCTAGACGGGGTAAAATCTATCATCATTTCAAGGGTTGAAGACGACATCGACTCTCCATCGGAAGCATGTAACCGCCCCTTGGAGCCGTCCAATGGAATT
The DNA here is from genome assembly GCF_026873545.1 of Fusarium falciforme. Classification (NCBI taxonomy): domain Eukaryota; kingdom Fungi; phylum Ascomycota; class Sordariomycetes; order Hypocreales; family Nectriaceae; genus Fusarium; species Fusarium falciforme. The sequence goes on from NC_070546.1 coordinate 911,039, forward strand.
GCTTCTGATTCAACGCTTGGAGTCTCATGTGGATCGCTTCTGCTTTGAAAGGCGGGAGTTTGGACCCTGCGAGAGACAGCGACCGTGGGACAAATCTGCTGCTGAATCGGTCGACTACAGTCATTTCTGCCCCGTTGCGGAATCGTCAAGACTGATCTCGTCATAATAGCTTCGACATAGGAAGCGATTAGCTGGGGGAATTAGCGAGACCATGCCTACAAGCTTTTACTCCCCTTGTCCAGACGAATAAGACGCCATGTAAAAACATTTATATCGTCCGTGAACTTAAATACGGGCCTCTCACCTTGTGCCTGCTCTTGCTGTTGATCAATTCAAACCGCGATTGTTCTCTGGTGATATTTTGACTGTTTTGCCCAACATGTCACCGACCACCAGTCTCAAGAATGACTCGACGTCTGGTGAGCGACCAGCTGTCGCCTTTGTCGAGTCGACATCATGGCTCGCCAAGGTGCATCCTTACTTTAAGGATCCCTCCCATGTGTTGGTTTTGAAGCTTGACGTTTTACTCCTCGTTTGGGCATTCATTGCCGGACTATTCAAGGTAACAAGCTACACCCACACCCATTTCAATCTCACCAACTAACACAACTTCAGGACATGGATCAATCCGCCACAACCGCAGCCTACGTCTCGGGCATGAAAGAAGATCTCTCCCTCTTCGGCAACGAGCTCGTCGAGTTCACCACCTACTTCTCCATCGGCTACGCCATCTTCATCGTGCCCTCCCAGCTGATCCAGACCCGCGTCCGCCCCTCGCTCTTCCTCCCCGTGTGCGAGATCATCTGGGGTTTGTTCACCCTCTTCACCTACAAGGCCGGCAACGCAAAGACTATCTTTGCGCTGCGCTTCTTCCTCGGCGTGTTTGAGTCGACGTCTTGGCCTGGCATCGTAAACTTGATTTTCAACTGGTACTTGTAACATCCAAAGAAATTTTGATTGGTTATTTCTAACATGATATAGGTATCGCCCCGAGGAGCTTGGCAAGCGCTTGGCAATCTTTGGTGTCAGCGGTGTCGCTGGAAACATGTTTCTCGGCATCGTTCAAGCAGCTCTGTACAAGAACCTCAACGGCCACCTCGGCCTTGCAGGCTGGCAGTGGCTCTTCATCGTCTCCGGAGCCATGACCATCTTCTGGGGCCTCGTCGGTCTCGTCATCATCCCCGACTCGCCAGCCATCACCCGAGCGCTGTACCTGACTGAAGAAGAGAGGGAGCTGTCTCGACAGCGGATGAGCGATAGTGGAACAAAGACGTCCAAGCTGATCCCATTCAAGACATTGGTTCAAAAGTTGAAGCTGCTTGTCAAGAGCCCGCTCTCATATCTCTTTCTTGCCGCGTATCTTCAGTTTGCCTGGAGTCAGCGCGCCAACGCATATTTCCTGCTCTTCCTCAAGGGCCTCACCAAGGCGGACGGAACCCCACGATACTCGGTTTACACGGTCAACCTGATTCCCTTGGGCGGATACGCCATCAGCATCGTCTGCAATATCGGCCTCAATGCCCTGAGTGATTGGAAGGCTTGGCGATGGCAGGTCAGTGTCGGCGCTGCGACTCTTCAACTCGTTGCAACTTCGGTCTTGTCAGGCTGGCCCAACTCATGGCAGACCATTATGGCCTTTTACTTCTTGACCTTTGCAACGGCCGCCTGGGGCTATGCGCTCATTGCCTGGCTCGCAGAGATCCTCCGCAAGGAGCCCGAAGTCCGGTCCATCCTCGTCGCCATGGCCGTCACGCTCGTCTACGTTGGCCACGCCACAATTCCGCTCCGTGCCTGGAGAGTCGCTGACTCCCCCAAATACCCCATCGGCTTCCCTCTGGCTGCGGCCTTCAGCATTGGAAGCATTGTTGCCATCATGGGAATGTGGTTCTATGTGCGAAAGTACCCTGAGATCGAGGACTGGGGTCTGGATAGAGAGGCTGGTAAGGATAGGGCTGTTGAGGAGATTGCTTCCGGTGGTGAGGACCAGAAGGAGCCTGCGGAGAGGACTGCTCGAGTTTGAGTCGGGGAAAACCACCAGATTGGCATCTTTAGCCTGAGAGAACATTACTGTAGTCTAATAACGATCCATCTAAATGATATGTCTTCGTATAATTTCTACTCCTCCTAGTGATGATGTCAGCTGTCACCATGTTCGACTATTCTCTCTGCTTAATGTATATTATCCAGCCTTGAATAACAAACGTGGGCACATGCATGCTATAAACCTCCTTTTCGTAACAGGAGCTCAGAGCACTAGGCGCGCTCTTGAACAACAGGCGCCGCCAATCAAAACGTCTTATTATGTATCTATTCTCTTTTATAGCTATTGCAAAATCTAAGAAAAGCTGCATGTAAAACACGGGGCTTAAGATTTTCCTTTGAACCGTTTACATCATCCTTAGAACGAGGTCAAAGCCATGAACCTGCGTCAGATGGCCAAGTGGACGTGCCAAAAGCCTGCTCACTCCCTCAATCCTTCTTCAACCCATCTTCAGCCCTCTTCTTCTCAAACACGTCAAACATCAACTTCTGCGACAACCACAAGGGCAAGGAGTTGAAAAAGGCAATCTGAATCGCGTGGATAGGCCATGGGCAAATCTCGAGAATTCCTCTGGAAGCAGCCCGTCCGGCTTGATCCATCACCGCCTTGGAAAACTGTCTCGAACTAGGAGAGCCAGGCTGCAGGCCAACATTGTTCGACTGTGACTCGAAATCACCGGGTACAATACCTAGCACATCGACTGGGAGTCCGTCTACTTTCATCTCCCTGGCCACGGCGTTGCTGAGGGAGGTTATGAATCCCTTCGTAGCAGAGTAAGCAGCAACACCGGGCATGCCCATCCTAGCACCGGAGCTGACGTTGATGATCAGGGACGGGCCGTTCTTTGCCAGAAGCGGGATCAAAAGGCGCGTGACGTGAGCCATGAATCGAGCACTCAGGAATACGACGCCGTCTAGGTCCTCAGCCGAGTACTGATCCAGTCTCCGAAACCTTGGTGCTCCAATCATTTGCATGCCCCCAACATTGTTGACAAGGACAGTGATTTGAAGGTCCGAAACGGAAACCAGCGCTGTCTCAATCTCAGCAGGTGAAGCCTGCGCCGCATCAACAACCAATATCCTGGCCTGGGTGTCCGGGAATTTCGCAATGATGCTATCGCGTGTTTCTTGAAGCTCGTCACATTTGTGCCCTAGTAGAATGGCGTTGAAACCCTTTGCAGCAAGCTGCTCGGCGAGTCCTCGTCCTATTCCAGCAGAGGCGCCTGTGACCAGAGCCCAAGCACGCGGGTCTCGATTGTAGCGGTTGAGGCTCGTGTTGAAAGGAAGCCAAAGCGAGACATTGCTAAGAATTCGATAAGTGGTCAAGACGATGCTGGTCAAGCCGACAAGTTGTAGTAGAGTTCCAATAGACGGCATTTTTGTACATATGCGAGGCCATAAAAGATGAGAACAAGTCTAGTAATGTCCAGACCATGAGGGGAGCGACTGAATTTATTTGCCTAGTATCACCGCTTAGCCTTTATGACACGAGTAGTTAGTCGTCGCCTGGTCTGACCGGATCTGTCAAGCTGACCAGTTTTCCTCCAATCCAGACCCCGGCCAAGCCAGTTCAGGTAGGGGTGTTATTCAGGGCACCAAAGCCGAGGTTTGCGAGCCGAATGTGGGAAACTAGAGTAAGCGGGCATCATGGATTTGGTTTTGACAGTCAAAGAAGGATATGGCTTGTATCCTCTTTGGATGAATTTAGAGAGAATCTTCTTCGGCTAACATGTAAAGCGTAAATAGATATGCATAGCTGTGCAGGAACATTCAACTTAATGGGCCACTACACAGAACTGGATGTGTAGACGAACGGGATGCCGCCAGTTGAACAGACAGGTTTGGGGAGCCCCCTGCGTCTTTTTTGACGCAGTACCTAACGGCTGGAATTACCTAGCGTAAATTTTCGTTCAAACAATGGCTCAATCAATCGATTCTATTACAAGTCAGGCTTGTCTGCAGCGAGTAATGTGCCCTCCTATACGATTTTACGTATCCAGCTCGGCCCTAGCTCTCCCGAGCTTGACAGCCTGGGCTAACAGAGCGACTACTATTTAAAACAGACAGAAGCGTGTTTAATCTTCTTGAAACTTACGTTTTATTTGATCCGTCAAAACATCTATCTACGAGTAACGCTATGGACCAGCATTCACCACCTCGGGGTTTCACCAACCCAATCCTCCCGGGTTGGAATCCAGACCCCAGCTGCATTTTTGTTCCAGAGTGGGACAACACCTTCTTTTGCGTGACTTCATCCTTCATGATATTCCCTGGCCTTCCTCTATATTCAAGCAAGGACCTTGTCAACTGGAAGCTCGGCTGCAACATCGTGAACCGCCGCGGACAGATTCCTGAGATTGGTTTACATGATGCACAGGACAATGGCATATTCGCTCCCACCATACGCTATCATGACGAGAGGTTCTATGTGATTGTCGAATACGTCACAATCGGAGATGCTGAAGCTTCTTTTGGCCTTATCTTTTCCTCGTCAGATCCATTCGACCCAGATTCTTGGACTGATCCCATCGTTTTTCGACAGCCTCAGTTAATCCTCGACCCTGATATCTTCTGGGATGATGATGACCGAGTCCTCGTCCAAGCGGCATCATTTCGTCAAGAAATCGTCCAGTTCGAAATAGACCTCGGCACCGGAGCAACAGGACCTGAAAAGACCCTCTGGAAGGGTACTGGAGGGATAGCGCCAGAAGGTCCGCACCTGTACAAGAAAGACGGCTGGTATTATCTTCTCATCGCCGAGGGCGGTACAGACCTGCCTCACTGCGTCACCATCGCTCGATCGCGAAGCCCGAGTGGACCGTTTGAGGGTTTTGCAGACAACCCCATACTCACGAACCGCAACACGAGCGAGTACTTCCAGACGATTGGCCATGCCGACTTTTTTCGGGACGGAGATGGGAACTGGTGGGGGGTGGCATTGGCGACACGTTCGGGACCTGAGTATGTGAATTACCCCATGGGCCGAGAGACTGTCTTGTTCCCTGTGTCCTGGGCAGAGAATGACTGGCCTCGACCGGAGCCAGTAAGAGGACGAATGAATACTTTGTACCTACCCAAGAGCGATCCTGGAATTATTGGGTACAGGCAATTAGTCGACGAGGGAGACGAGCTGGACTTTTCCGTAGGCTCGAACCTCCCATTGCACTTTGTCCACTGGCGATTTCCCCCTGAAGGATCCGTCACAATCTCACCACCTGGTCACGTCAAAAGCCTTCGCCTTGTATCCTCTCAGCAATCCTTGGCAGGAAAATTCAAGGACGGCCAAGGCTTGACGTTTGTAGGTCGTCGACAAACATCAACCCTATTCAACTTCAGCATCGAGCTCCAGTCACCGCTTATTCTCTACGAGAACGAAGAAGTAGGCGTGACCGTGTTCCTCACGGAGCTACAGCACGCAAGCATTGGTGTCACCTGGGTGAGAAGCGAACACTCTGTGCTGCGCCCTCATCTTCGGTTCCGCCAGACCGGATCATGCTCCGACGACGACTTGACTCCTCTTCCGGATAGCTCGTCTGGTCGAATCAAACTCAGCATCAAGGCGGAGAACGCGCTCGAATACACATTTTCAGTGATAATATTGGACGAAAATGGCCAGGATCGAGGCTTCTACATGTCCAGAACCGCCCTAACTTCCACCACGAGCGGAGGCGCGGGGCGATGGGGAGGTTAGTACATTCCTACTCTTCTCGCTGTGAGTTGCCCGATGCTAATATGAATTTGCAACAGGCTCGCTTCTGGGAGTATATGCCACGGCTAATGGTGGCTTGGACAAGAGTGAGGTGCATGTGAGCCGCTGGATGTATGAAAATCTGGGACAAATGATTAGCAGCACAGAAGTGATCCGTCCTTCTAGGGATGGGTAGAGATGGAGGTTAGACAAGAGCGAATATTGTGTTTTTTTTTTATAGTTGAAGCCCGGTTCTTGATGAGATAGCTGAGCCAGAAGACCGACCGATAAGAGCAACACTGGTCCAATCCTTTGTCTTCGTCAAGCAAGATGCTCACGGGACCGACCATGCAATGCTCTCACACGTTGCTCGCCCAACAAACATCATGCCAAGGTGCACCGCTTTTTTTCCCATTGTGCTCCCGCAAGTTCTGCCAATCCTAATCGTTTCGTCGTGTGAGCCACTGCATTTTGAGGTTCCTCATCTGACGTGTTAGGCGGCGTCAAATATCAGGGTCCAAGGATATATCAATGCCTCCGAGCTCCCAGAGATTCATCTCCGATGGCCGTGGTTGTGAATGCGTCAATGATCTCAGCCACATGCTTGTCCTCCTCGGACTGTCGAGCCTTTTCAAGTGCAGCATCCAAAGCCCCTGAAAGATGGCATCAGCGTCTTTCAGTGCGGTACGTTGTCCGCTCTGTCGCCGGTCAATTGGAATTGGTGTTGGTGAGGCAGCCTTGGTAATGACGGATGATGGCAACGTCGAGATTGAGGGGATGTGAGCATTGGTGAAGGAAGGTGCAGGGTCGCGAGCACTGGCAGACGCTCTCGCGAAGCATTCATAGATACTTGTTCACCTACTCTGTGATGAGAAAACAGGCCCATTTACAATCTTAGAGTCTCCCCGTCTTAGTTTTGGCGTTTTTGAACTCCGCGAGCGACATCCAGCGAAGCAGTGCCACGACTTGCCAGCGAGTTCGTCGTCGGACATGATGGTCGTCGTGGAGGTGTAGGATCCAAGTCAGCCTGCCGACGGTCCAGCTACGAGACAGCCTCGACAGTCTTGCAGATATCCTTGTCTCGCGCCAAAGCCAAATGGACTCGTCCAGCTCCCAAAGCATTTCCCAATGGCATTGCGCCTTTTCTTCGGCTGTGTGCCCCCCACTGCGTCGTGGTGGCTGAGCCAGCTACAGTATATATTCAGCTTCTGCGGAGAAAACAGGCGCTTAACTACCTCCCGGTTGCCTTCTCGCAGGGGTGCGCTTCCAGAAGCTGTCCGCCCAGCGGTGAAAGCAGCGCCTCAGTGTGCAAGAGTGGCGAACGGGGCAGACAGGCGGTTGACTTAACACTCGGGCAAGTTCAAGCCTTGATAGTCACGAAAGAGTGGGACTTTGTTTTCTTTTTTCGGTCACGTTTCTGTGTGCGTTCTCGTGGAATCACGGAATGTGAAAAAAAAAAAAAAATAGCCTGGCAATGATGAACCCAGCAAGACTGCTTGAGGCTTATCATACAAGCGCACCCAGAGAGATGGGACCAGAAGAGGCGTAGTATTAGTCCTTGTGCTCGTCAGCTTTAAACCATTTCACAGTGACCAGAAGAATCTAACAACCGACTATCCAGTATTGAAACACGTCACTGTTCTGGCTGCCACCTCATGATATCCCATCCACCCTTACCATCACTACCTTCCATACCCGGCCTCCATCTCCAAACGCCAACCTTTTTGAAACCCAGCTTAGCGTATAATCCCGATCCCGCAGGCGTCGCAGAGAGCTCGATGGGAATAGCCTCCTCCTTTGCCTTATTAATACCCCACTCAACGAGCCTCCTCGCGATGCCGTGACCCTGAAAGTCGGGGTGCACAGCAATATCCATGATGCCGTACTGAGGCAAGTTGTCGATTTTGGAGCAAAAGTAGAGGTTAGAGGAGGGGAGGCGACATGTCCGAGCCATGATGGAGGCATTCTGAGCTGATACCAGTGGATCTATCAGGTCGGATGCGTACTGAAAAACTTCAGAGCCAAAGATGAAAGTTTTTATCCCTGACCGCTGCATCAGTCATGTTCAGAAGTAGTAGTGTCAGAAAACAGCACTAGGACTCACTCGATAGTAAAGCCTTCTTCTCAACACCCTTGGCCTTTTCACCCTCCTCCTCGCCATCTTCGCGAAACCAGATGCAAAAGCCAACAATATCAGGCTTTCCACTCCAGCCCTCATCTCCCTCTTCGAGTACAGCAACAATCACCGTTGCTGTGGAGTCATTCATGCCATGGCGAACAATGCTCTCTTTTGTTTTGAGATATCGCTGAGGGTGCTTCTTGCGGCCGGGGAACATGAAGGCATCCTGTTCATCATCGATGTATGCCGCTGCTGCAGCGGCCCCTGCGGCGGGAATGTCTTCCCTTGTAGCGTTGCGAATGAGCATTGGTGAGGAGTTACTCGGGTTGGGGCCATAAAATGAGCTGAAGAAGACCGTATAGTTCTTAAGTACTTATTTCTAACCAATGTATAGGCGCAGTTTCTCAGCTCTCTGAGTCACTGACAGAAGTCGTAAGCTAATTAGATGAGTGCATTGACTTGTTTTTCAATGGTGAGTCACATCTCTTCCCTATTGCCTAATTCAGTTATAACAACTGCTCGTATAATCCTAGCAGTTGTGGATTAGGTTTAACTGAGATTATCATTTTCTCCCCATCCTGGGGCGCAGATAATCCACACATTGCTGGCCACTAACTGCTTTACAGTTCGGGGTTAACACAAGGTCAGGACCCTGGTGCTTGGCGTTGCCAATTAAACACACGCAAGTCAAGCTGGAGTCATCGAAATCACCAATAGATAGCTGTGACAACTCCCGAGTGGGCATCAGCCCGTGGACATTCCTAATTAACTTTGTTCCTCCTGGGCACACAATGAGTTCGAGGCTTGATATCTAACAGTAATTTGAACAAGCGGTCAATCTCGGACTAAGTAATACTTCTCACTAAAGTATCATAAATATAGCTACGTAGATACGAGGCTTAAATCATGCGCATGCCTTCTCAAGTTCTGCGAAAAATCGGTTAACAGAAGCTTGGGGGTGAATCGAAGACACGCCGGCTGAACATCAGTCACGTGACTCCCACTTGGGGAATCTTGTCCAGCACCAACTTTGAAGCGCTGCACCCGGGGGGCAGTGAGAAACAATCAATAGTTCAACATACTATGAAGCGACACATGGAGGATACACGTATCCATCTGTGTCGTCGTGTAACTAGTTGACCTCAGTGGAATGAAGTCATCGTGAACTCGACATAAGCCCAAAGCTGCTTACCTAACCCACCCCACCTTAGTCATCCGAAATTTCCCACCCAACGCGCCAAACCCCTGACAACTTACACGTCTCCTCAAGATTTGGATAATCGACATCATCGCATTATCGTCGCCCACCCGCCGCTCCTTCTTTCGCTTCTTCACTCTCGTTCACGCTTCCGCAGCAAAACCGCAACAATGACTCGCGCCCAGCAGACCATCTCTCTCGCCCTCCTCGTCTCCTCCGTACGCAAAAACAAACCCCTTTACCCCTCGATACGAAAAACATGTTTGCTAATCCGTTGGCGCAAAACAGCTCTACCTCGCCCTCTTTCTCGAACTCATCCCCCTCCCCCCTCTGATCCAGGAGCAGATCGTCCCCGTCGTACGTTTTCCACCTCCCTCTTTCTCGCGACGCCCCAATCTAACCGTGCACACTAGCTCCCCTTCTGGGCGCTCGTCTCCTTCGGCGCATTCCTCCTCTTCCGCCTCGGCTGGGGCATCCTCACCTTCAACGACGTGCCGGAAGCCCACAAGGAGCTCATGGCCGAGATTGACCAGGCCAAGACCGAATTGCGAAAGATGGGTGTCACTGTCGACTAAGCTGCTTTTCGCGGGCGTTGCGTTGCGTTGCGCTCCAGACTTCTTTAATGGATAGAGGGAAAAGGGGGTACGATACAGTAGGCACACGAGGCCATCGCCGTGGCCAAAATACAAATTAATTACAATATTATGGTATCTTTTTCGTCTTCTCGTATGCGACCTGCGCAATAAGAACTCATCTTGGTCTACAGTCGTTCGTGGTGGAATTCCATGTTGGCATCCTGACATCTATCATGATTGTTCGCCCGCAACCAAAGCCACAATGGTCCGTATAGCCGTTTCCGGTTTCTCTCCGCCATGAACAAGCTCACCGAAAAGCTTGGGAATCTTTCCAAGAGACCCTCGCTCATCCATCTGGTGCCCTGTCATATCATGTCAGTAAAAGGCCAAGAGGTAATAATCGTGTGCACTCACATTTCCCTGGAACGCCCGTCAAAACCGCAAGCTTGCTTTCGGCCTCTCCCGTCCAGTCAAACTCAGTCTTCCATTCCAACCGTACCACTACGCCCGAGTCCTCAGTGTCGTTTTGGGGTATTGAGATGTCAAAGTATTGCTGGCCCATGTAGCGGATAAGGTCTGCCTTGTTGACCGACTCCACGTGTGTAAATCCAGACTCCTCATCTTCTTCGTCACTCTTTCTCCGCCTTGACTTGCGTGCGCGCATCTGGCTCGTAGACTCCGACACGCCATCCTTGGAGCCAAGGCTGTTTTCCAGTTGGCACCAGAGCTCTGCTCTGTCCACAGCAACACGGAGCCATTCACCCATGGCCCAAGATAGGATACCGACGTTCTGTTGCATAGATCGATTGCAGTCGCCGGTGCAAATCTTTTCGACAAAAGGACCCAGTTCGGGCTTCGAGGCCGGCTCAAGTGCTGTCATGTTGAGGTCCAGGATGGTCAAGTCAGTTGCGCTAACAACCATGTCCATTCGCGCTGTAAAAACCCCAGGTATCTCGCGAGATCGAAAGGTGATGGAATGAAGCTGCTTTAGAGGCTGATCTGCTTCTACAGGCATGACAGCGATGTTTGATGATATTGAGAATGGAGTGAACAGCTCAAGATAAGGCAACTCCTCTTCCGCTGTCAGGGCGACAGGGTGGTGTGACTTGATCTCGGCCTGCTTATCCTCGACAGGCACCGAAGGCGTGGGAGCCATGGCTTTGCCGAAAGGTAGGAGAGCAGTAGGGTTTAATGCCGCCTGGACGAGTTGTTGAGACACAGGTTGGTCCTTGTCGGCTTCGGAAAGATGTTGGCGTTGAATAAGATCGATAACTGCCTCCTGGTTCGAAGGAGCTAGCACTCGACCAGATTGTTGCATCACTCGAATCCGCTCATTCTCCTTTTGCGCAGTCTCCAAATCTTTCTTAAGCTTTTCCATCTCGTTTAGAAGAGCATCCCTCTCTGCCTTTTTGGCCGAATCCGGATCGAAGGCTTTGGGCTTCCTGGCTTCCGGTACATTCGTCTCAACGGGGGGCCTATGTTCTGTGATTCTAGCAGATGCTCCAGCTCGCTGGAAGCTCTTTCTCGGCTTGTCCAGAAGTCGTGATGGCGGCTTTGCCAGAGGCGAATCCCTGGGCTGAGACAACTCCCGAAAACGAATTGGACTGTTGCGAAAACTTTTTCGCAGGGCAGCATCGCGAGCTGATGGCGGAAGTTTTGGTACAGGCTGTGACGCGGATGGAGCTGCCTCTTGAGAATCAGGTTGAGCCATTGATGGCAGCTCAGGTTGGGGCATTGAAGCTGGAATGGGCTCGGGCGAGGAAGATGCCTGTTCAAGGACTCGACTTGGAGAGTCGTCTTCGGGTGAGGGAGAGGCTTGGTCGAGAAATTGGCTTGGGGAATCGTTCTCAGATTCGGGCTCAGGCAAAGGACCAGACGGGGATTCGGACGGTGAGTGGGATTCAACAGGAGGCGGACTCTCGGGTTCTATTGGTGCTTCTGGCGCTGGAGGTTCTTCAGGCGAGCGAGGAGCCCCAGCCTCAGGCTCAGAAAAAGGACCATCTGTTGATGGAAACTCAGGCTCAGGCATTGAAGCTGGAGGCTGAGGAGGTGAGGAAGCCTCAATCAACGGTAACTCGGGCTCAGGCATAGAAGCCGGGGGCTCATCAGCCGGCATGGAAATTCCAGCAGGTGGTGATCGCCGCAGCATCTTGCCGCGGAAAGGATTAAAGTCATCATCTTCAGGCCCCGGCGCGGGTGCTGGGCGCGGGTTCAACCTTGAAGGAGTTCGCCGGGCGGGAGCACCCAAACTGCCTCCAACACGCCGCAGCGACCTCCCTGAACCCGGCGTCGCCTCATTAGGACGCGTTGGTGTCGGCGCATCGCTCACCAAGCGACTCCCGGCCAAGCGCGCTGCAAGAACCTCTGAGGGGCTCTGCTCAACTCCGAAGTCCAAGGAAGGTAATGTCGGATTTGGCGCTTTTTGTGGTGATCTGGACCTTCTCCTCTCCAAGACTTCTGGATTATGACGCGCAAGACTCGCTTTTGTTGGCGATGCATAAGATGGACGCCTCCGTCGCGGTGACGCGGGTTCAGGCGATGCTGGAGTTCCTCCAATTTCGAGTGAAGTGCGAGGCGACGTACGCCTCCGCTTTGGCGCAGACTCCTCCATGGTGTGAAATTGATGCCTTTGTCGTGAGCGCCTTAAACAATATTCATGTCCGTGTTAGTATCCCACAGTCCTGTCAGTATTCGGTCTTGTCGCATTGGCCGTTGTTTACTTGGCCCTGTCGCGTCCTAGTGGGCTTCACCGCCTGCCGAAAAGGGTAGGCTGTGTTCACTGAGCCGAAACCAGATGTCAGAGATTGAATGACAAAAGCACCCGCAATTTGTGGCAAAGATAGAAAAAAAAAAACGCCTTGTTTCGTGTGATTGAAGTCACCAGCCGCGTCTCGTGAAGCTGTCAATTCCAAACTCTGTCCATCACAAGCCAACGCGAAAGCATGTGACGTGTATCACGTGCTGACAATCAGGCACAGCTGACATAAACATTCTCCAATCGCGGAGAAGCGGGAGTGCCCTTCAAAACTTGCATCCGACCACCCCCTGTCTCTTGATGCGCACACCCCGGCCGATGACGTCCGAGGCAAAAATGACGGACTTCCGAGACTTCAACACCAAGTTTCCCCTGGTCCCCCCCGTTGAGCCGCAATTACAAACCAAACCAAAACTTTTTTTTGCCATTCCTCTACAATTTCAATCTCACACCTCGCGCTTCTTTTGCTGTTCAACTTCAAGTATCGCCGAAATCATAGAACGTTGAGCTCTTCCCTTCCTTCAGCCATGTCGATTCGCGCCCGGTTAGCGCCGAGGTTACGCCCTCTCTTCTCCGTGACGATATCACGAACGTTCGCAAGTACAGTACCGAGACAGACCGCAGAAGAATGGCCGCAGAGATCCCCACTAGGCCCATACTACGAGCAAATACTCAACAACCCCTCTTTGATACCCCAAGAGAAGCCAGAAGATCCTCCAAACACCGCAGACCCCGAGGTCCTCCCGCCCGAGAAGAAGCAACCAGCCGACTCAACAACAGCAGCAGCAGCTCAGCCGCAGACGCCAGAGGAGCGCGTCAAGATCATATTTGGCTCTCGGCTGCTTGGACCTATCGAGCAGGCCGACCGCCTCGCCGCGCGAAAGGCGCAATCGACATTGATAGCCGGCGTCCTCGTGCCCCCCAAGCCAGAGGAGCCGGACAACTGCTGCATGAGCGGCTGCGTCAACTGCGTATGGGACCGGTTCCGCGACGAGATGGAGGAGTGGTCACTCAAAAACAACGAGGCGCAGGCGGCTCTGCAAAAGGTTGAGGGGTCGATGGACTCGGACGGTGGCGGGTCAGAGAGCAACTGGACCGCACCAGCGCCGGCCGTCGGCGACACCAAGATCGCAAAGGACTTTTGGGACGAGAGGCTGTACGAGAGCGTGCCGGTTGGCATCAGAGAGTTTATGAAGCAGGAGAAGCGACTCAAGGAGAGACATGCTAGAGAGGGCACGGTGGGTGGTTAGACCAAAAAGATGTGCGTATCAACGAAAGAGTATATACCCTGTCATGGCTTTTCAAGTACCGAGTGGTTACATTCAATAGAGTTGACGATTAGACGAAATAGAATCATGGAAAGACTTGATATTGTCATTTACTGTCTCTCAACGTCACCACGCAGTGAAACTCTATGAGCACAATATGCCCTTATTCTCATCACCATCTTGCTCTTTCCCCCCTCAAACAATCCCAGAGTTCCTTTGCCGTACGGTTCACCAAAGCACTATACCAAAGGGGACCTGTCTCAACATTGTCTCTTCGCGCCTACATCCAGATTCAACTCTAAAGTCATCATGACAATCTTCCCCTGGAGACGACAGCAGAAGACAAAAGAGCTCCAGAAATACGCCCTCGGGAAACGCGGCGACACATACTACATCAGCGCTAAACCCGCCGAACCTGTCCGCCGCTCCGATATCTGTATCCTGAGGGAAGCAGAGTGCAACAATTCCACCAACAAACACAGCCGCGCCGTGAACCGGACTCCCGAGTCCGAGTCAGAAGAAACAGAGCATACGCTCTCGTTCTTTTGGGTCACGTACAGGCCAGCCGTCCATCCAAGCCAGACAAAGATAAAATACAAGGCCTATACCGTCAGTTTATACGAAAATTCGCGGTTCCTGAAAGCCGAGGTCCGGAATCATGTGAAAGTGTACACGGCTGTGCAATCACTTTGGCTTCAGTTCAAAGCAGCAGGGTGGACCAGGTGCCCCCGTGTCGGCGTCCCGAGGCCTGCCGCAAGGATCTTTGCCCGGGGCCGTGCTGGCATCACCGACGTCCTGATAGGGCTCATGACACGGACTATTCCGGCACTGAATCCTCAACATTGCATGCCCCTGATTAAGGTTTTTCTGGACCTCACGATCAGGAGGAGGGTCATGAATGATCCCTGGATATCAGAGGTGAGACTCCGGGTCCGGATGGGTGAAATGTCTCCGCCCAACGACCACCTGAATCCACAGCTCCTGTTCCGTCCTGTTTACTTCAACCAGCTACGGCTCGAAGCAGGAAAACAGGCCGTCTTGCGCTGGGCGGTGGGCATGGGTGTGATGCTGGCCACCTTCCACTGGAGCTGTGGTCTTGACGGCGAGGGTGTCAACTTTGTTCTCGGCTGTTGGAAGAATTCCAAACCGTGCTTGTGGGCGACCGATTTCGGTGATTGCAAGCCCATGAAGCCCGAGGGATGGAAATCACGGCAGTGTCTGAGTGCTATCATGAATAACCCGACATGGCCACGACCTGCTTTCGCCCCCAACTTCATCCCTGACGGAGATCCTAACGGGGCCATGGGCATCGGGCGGGCGTGGAAAAACTTTGTAGAGGGCTACAAACAGGCGGGTCGGATAATCCTATATAAACAAAACAGGTTATCCGAGATTGAAAGCCCACGTCGCTTTGTTGACAAGCTTGAATCGTCGTGGAGGAGGCGACAGGCTGGCAGCGACGTTGAGAGCTTGTCTGGGTCAAGCAACTCATGAACGAGCAGGCCGAAGCGAAGCATGTTGCTTGGCGACAGTGGTCGAGAACCTAAAGGTAAGTAGGCGTTGGTGAGCTAATGCCATGGATTAGTTGGCGTTGGTGTCCAAGTCTGTACTCAAACAGACAGGAGTCAAAGGGGTCAATGGACGAAAAGATGATGATCTAGTTCTTTTGGATTGTTACTCCATAATGCATTCATCATGATCAATCAATGCGCGTAAAGTGACGTGCCCTTATTCCCAACTCCAAAATCTCACATAAAAAGCCGCTTAGTTAGACTTGGGCTGCTGGCCAGCGAGCCTGTCGTGCTCGTCAATGTCCGTAGCCTCCCAGGGGTAGTTGATCCAGACGTCGCCGACGGTCGAGGCAGCCGAGTAACGCTTGGCAAGCATGTCGTCGGGGAGCTTGCCCTTCTTGACCTTGTCCTTGTTCTACACCTTGTTAGTATAGATCGTGAGTCGTTGGGGTTGGCACATACGTGGAGCACAAAGATGCTGAACTCGGTCTTGGGAGTAGGAGCGCCGGCACCCATGCGCTGACGGGCAATCTCGACATCCTTCTCGAGCTCCTTGACGGCGTACTCGAGGGTCGTCCGGGTATCATCAACCTCGTCAACGATGAGGATTCGCTTGCCGACAAGGTTCTCCATCTCGCCCAGCGCAGTAAGGTCGAGCCACTGAGTCCGGGTAACCTTAGTACCGGGGGCCTCAACCTCGTCGTTGCCGAGCGACTCGTAGAGAGACAGGCCGATAGCCTGGATGGGGATGTTGGGAGAACCGGGCTTCTTGAGGAAGGATCGGAGGATTCGAGCAGGGACGTAGCCACCGCCGCCGATGGCGATCATGAGCTGGGGCTCAAAATCCGCGAGGATCTTGTCGGCCGACTGCTGGCACATCTTGTGCACCTGGAATCACGAGCCATGTTAGCGGAGCTTTCCTTATGATGTCTCTAGACGATGAATCAAGCCAAGAACTTGACAGCCAGCAATGTCTCACTCGACTGCAGCTCATAGCTCTCGCAGAATCCTCATCAAAAACCACGTCGCTGGTCGGGCGCGTTCGAGGCGCATCACCGCCCTCATCATCAAGGCGGGGTGGCGGGGTAATGTTCTTACATCGTTGTACGTGACGTAGAGCTTCTCAACCATTTTGACGGTCTTTTCCAGGGTATCACAGCGTCGCAGAGGGTAAAGAAACGAGGAGACAAGCAGGAGAGAGTTTGGCGACGGGGGAGAGAAATTTGAGGCCCAAGAAAAGAAAGAAAAGAAGTGGAAAAAGGGCCGAGGCCAAAAAACTGCAACTGGGGATCTTCAATCACAATTTTTTTTTCTCTCACAGGCAGGCTCCTTCCTTCTTTCCCTGTTCCTTGGCTCTTGCACTCTTTGGGACATGGAGCTCTCCGCGATTTGCTCGCGGCCGAGGCGGGGGATCCACTAATCACCGTCGGAAGCCGCCGACGCAGGGATTGTTTCAGCGGGCGGAACGCGCTGTGACATTGCACTCCAACGCCGACCTTTCCGTCAAATCACCGGTTCAAGAATTGTCATGACAGCTTCATCATTTTTATGGAGGATAACATTAGTCTAATACCTAACTGATTCAACCTTATCCAGGCCCCCTCCGCCTCAATTAATGTCTTTAGCCTTTCTTACTCCCGTTCAAACCTCTTCGCCTCCTGCCAAGACGGCTCCGCCTCCGGCAATTCCACTATCCGTGAGACCTACCATCAGCTCTTCACCTCTTGACTCCCCACTCCGCAAGTTGATCGCTGAAGTGGATATCTTCTGTCCCACTTGCGATGTTCTTGTCAAACCTCTTTACCACCACAGCTGGGTTTCCTTTCACGTAATGGTACGGTGGCACACTTTCGGTCACCACGCTGCCGTGACCAACCTTGCTGTGATGGCCGATCTCAACCCCGGGCCTAAAATGCCTGATTAGCTATGAGCCTGTGAATATGACAGTATAAGGACTCACAGTATGACAACGTCATTTCCAATCCAAGAGCAGCCACCGATTGTCACCTTGCGGCCAACAGTCAATGGCTTACCATTCTTGTCGTTGACACTTTGGGAGCGCTCTGCCGCGATAATGGTTAAGCCTGGATTTATCCACGAATGCTCACCAAACCTAACATCTGAAAACGGCGTGTATATGATTATACAGTTGCCGAGCATGTTTGCAAAGTTCGAAACATTAATTCGGAACCCGTTGTCAACGTGAACCGGACCTTCGATGAGCGGCCCGCCAATGACAGGCTCGTCTTCACCTTCGCTCATCTCCCTGAAGAAGGGGTAACTGAGCTGATCGGCCAACGTCTCCAACTCAATATTCTTGCACTTACTGCTTAAAGATAGCCACTTTCGCGACTCCTGGATCGTTCGGGATGAGGAGATCACGGAAAGCAGCCGGATATCTATTTCTAGCCTCTTCGACCTGTGCGTTGTTCGCCTGGTCAAACGCACCTTCAAGGCCCGCTGAACTGCCTATAGCGATGGGAATGTCTCTAGGGTTCACTTTTGTAGGCATGATTGAGATCTTGTTGTCTTCACTGAGATTTGGCAAGGCACTAAGCTATTGGACAGAGCTTCTGATATATGCAGACGAACATGAACTTCGTGGAGGAACTCACGTCTGATTGATGGTAGTTGGACAAGGACGGCTGTTGTTCATTGCTCCATCGACCAAGATTCATTGACAGTAATTGCTTGAGGGTTAGAAATTGTCTCACTAATGCTAGATTAGTAGGGCTGAGAATAAGAGATGCTTAAAACTCGAATGTGAGAGACTGCCAGTTGCAGCTCAGCTACGCATCATACACGCTGCCTCTCACTGATCATGCTGGGCATCGTGAATCTATCGCGACACAACACTTCATTGCCTAGCTCCTCGCGATTTGCACTGCTTCCATACAGTCCTATAAATAGTCCGTAGAAGCTAGTAACTATTATCAGCACTCCAAATTTATTCGCATCGAACAATGCCTCCCAACCTCTAGCCGAGTGTCAGACTGCTACCCTATGTCCACTCACCCAAAACCAGCTGCTATGTTTTCACAACTTGACAATTGTGCGCAAAATACAGCTTCTCTTTTTCTTGCAGTTCATTAGAGTCTAAGACATGCATATTATCTGTGGTCATGCATTCACCCATGGCCCCTATTGATGTCCAATCAATTGATCCTCGGTACGACAATGCACAGCAGTTCAGTGACTTCTCAGCACAGCCTCGTCCAACTCCCCTAATAGGTCATATACCACGACCCAGCAAGGTAGTTGTTAGTAAGATTCCCAGTCATTTACAAAAGTTCTTTCACCCTCATGTTCCATCACATCATGGTTCGGCGAGAAACTATACAGGCACAATCTTGATGACACCGCTGTTTGGGACCGTATTTTGCTTGAAAGACGCAACTGGATGTGGATGTGTCATGCCCTCGACTTACAGCCTCATCCAACCACAGTCAAGGCAGACTGATAGGCGGTTTCATCGACCACCCAACATGCAAGTGAAACAAGACAAGGCATCGAATCACTCTTAAATTAGAACCCCACGTGTACATGCGTGTACACTCCCAGATGTAGGGCTAAGTGAAGGGCATGCTTTGAGGCTCAATCAGTCCCGACCCCATCTTTCCGGCTGTGAGTTGCATCCATTGATTCCAATGTCCCAGGGTGTAGCCTGCAGGGGGCTCACGTGACATTGGTGTGGCGGCTTGCCTCGTAAGTGGGCAGCCTGCGCCGCCTTGCAGTCCGCCATCCGTTCTGCCTTGGGGTACGTACCGCTTTCTTGGCTCTATCGCCTTCAACACCACCGAGATTAACGCCAATCATTAGTTCCTCATGTCTTGGCTCCTACCTATACGATCCATCGAATCGGACCTTTTGGGATCTTTGTGACAAAGGAGGCGATATAGGCATTTATCCTGTTGCCTTCAAGGCAGACATGTTTCCCCGCAGCTCAAATCTCACCATGACGGGTCTTGTACTGTAGATGGATGGTCTGGCCTTGAAAGTCTGACTCGCAGGTGACAGCGTCTAGGCTGGACCATTCTGTTGGATGACGGGATAACAACAAACCGGCACCAACACATACGAAACCCCGCAACTGGCAAAAGATTAGCCTACGAGTTCCGCTAGGCGATAGGGGCAGGTCCTAGCTGAGCCGGCTTGGCTTGGGAGGAGGCGTCACTGCTGATGCGCCCGCGGGCAACGAGGCGCACAGCCCCCGGCACCGGAAAGGTGGGTTGGGCTTGCATCGACTCATCGAATTGATTTCCTAGTCCGAGCATCCTTTGCGAGGCTCTGACAGGTTGCAGCTTAAAGGTCAGCTGTCTCCGCGTTGTCTTGTCAGCTCATTCCATCACAACAGACGGCCTCTCGGACTTGGCGAGGTATTGAGAAAAGGTAGCAATCCCTCCTTTTGCACCTTGGATTATATACCTGAACAAATCAATCCTTTGAGACGTCTGTTTTAGCCCATCATGGTGGTAAGTCTGTCTGCAACTCCAACTATTTCCAGCTAACTCGCGGCAGAAAATCCCCTTCTGGAGCACCCTTACAGGTGGAGTCAGCAAGAAGAAGAGCGACACCGACAACAATGATCAAGTCAATGAGAAATTGCCCATCCGCGAGAAGAAGTCTGAAGAGATTGTTGGGGGTCCCTCTGCCATTCAACCGCCTGTTGTTATCGTATCCGACGATGCATCCCTTCACCTAGAGCCTGTCCCCGACAGAAAAGGCCTAATCGTCAAAGTCCAGCCCCCAACTGCCCCCTCCACGGAAATTCCACACGTCCCCTGCGACATTGTTCTCGTCATTGATGTCTCGGGCAGTATGGCTGGAGCTGCTCCCGTCCCTGGAGAGGAAACAAACGAGAGCACCGGCCTCTCCATCCTGGATCTCACCAAGCATGCCGCCCGCACAATCATCGAGACAATGAACGAGGGCGACCGTCTGGGAATAGTCACATTTGCAAGCAAGGCCAAGGTTGTGCAGCCGCTTCTTTCCATGACCAGCGAGAACAAGGAGCGTTCCAGGGAGAATGTTACGAGCATGAGACCCATTGATGCTACCAATCTTTGGCACGGTCTGCTCGAAGGTATCAAGCTGTTTAAGAATGTCAAATCCTCCAATGTTCCTGCTATCATGGTTCTTACCGATGGCATGCCAAACCACATGTAAGTCGCCCAAGCAGGTCCTCTAATCTCACACTAACGTTTCCCAGGAACCCTGCGGCTGGCTTCGTCCCCAAGCTCCGCGCCATGGGACAGCTCCCAGCATCCATTCACACCTTTGGCTTTGGCTACCACCTCAGATCAGGGCTGCTCAAGTCTATTGCCGAGATCGGCGGGGGCAACTATGCCTTCATTCCGGACGCCGGCATGATTGGCACCGTGTTTGTCCACGCCGTTGCAAATCTGCAGAGCACGTTTGCCACCCGCGCCGTCCTGAAACTCACATACTCTAAAGCCCTTGAGTTGGAGGAGACGACTGGCGCGTCCGTGGAACAGCAGCCTCCTCAACCCGTGGACGGTTCCGATGATGGCGAGATGGAGCTGACCTTGAACCTCGGCAACATTCAATATGGCCAGTCTCGAGACATCTTCCTCCGCGTCAATAACATATCCAAACTGGAATCTCTGAAGGAGAAAGATGCTTCGAGTTCACTCGTCAATGCCTCCATCGCTTACCTCAAGCCTGGAGGTGAACCCACAACCCCCAATGCCGCTTCCAAGAAAACCCCCTTCACACCCGTGAAATCTGTCCGCCGCAGTGTCCTCGACACCAGCGACCTCCCCGCATCTGAGATTGCTTACCATGAATCCAGAGCCATCATCTGCAGCTTCATCTCATCAATCTTCCCCATCCAACCCGACGGCGAACACGAGGTCGCCAAGAAGCTTGCGGAATCTAAAAAGGACGAGTTAATCGCCCTCATCGAGAATCTTCCTGCCAAGCCTTTTGATGACCCAAAGAATGAATCACTCAAAAAAGAAATCTCGTCTGAAGACCCCAAGGGTCAGGTCTTTTTGGCCCTTGAGAGTATGGCCTACTTTAACAAATGGGGCTGCCACTTCCTCCCATCCCTCCTTAACGGACACACCCGTCAAATATGCAATTCTTTCAAGGATCCTGGGCCTCTACAATATGGCACTGAGAGCCCCTTATTTATTTCATGCCGGGATCTGCTCGACCAGGCATTTGACAATCTGCCTGCCCCAGAACCATCACGAGCAGTGCCAATGCCGCAACATCGCGGTCGTGCCCGTGGCTCACGATCCAGCGGCACACGATCGAGCTTCTTGGCCTCATCCATCAACATGAGCAAGTACCGTAACGTCAGCGGCGTGTGCTTTGCAGCCTCGACAGACGTGACACTCGCCTCGGGTAGGATTGTACAGATCAGGAAGCTCCGTCGGGGTATGAAAGTGCGAACACCCCGGGGCTCAAGACGAGTCGCCATGGTTCTCAAGACACCTGTTGAGCAGGAGTTACTATGCCGAATGGGCAAGGTTCTTGTGACACCGTGGCATCCGGTGTCCAACGACGGGAAGCGCTGGAGCTTCCCAGCCAACGCGGCTGAAGGCATGGTGCTTTACACTGGATGTGTCTACTCCGTCCTGCTGGAGCGGGACCGAAACTCGAGCGCCCACGCTATTCGCGTTGGTGACATGTGGGGTGTGACTCTCGGCCATGGCTTGACCATTGGTAGTGATGTTCGAGCACACTCCTTCTTTGGAGACTATAATAATGTCGGAAAGAGTCTTTTGGCTCTTGGACGCCGCAGGCACGGTGTCGTGATTGGAGGAGGTGTTGAGAGAGATCAAGACACGGGATTGGTTAGAGGCTTCAAAGCACCCAACAAGGGTGTAAATGAAGATGTATGAAGACATGAGTATTTTAGTATGTAGTTAATATTATCGGGGGATATAATGTATTATTACTACTACATTTTGCTTCGCTACATGCCTGTGCAGTCTTGATCTCCTCTCTCGACATGGTTGGAAGAAGCAAGCCCTTCATTTGCCCTGCAAGGCCAGGTAATTGTGTAGTACCATAAACTCACATTGCGGCTAAACGCTAGGTACCCACAGTGTAGCAATTAGAATAGTATCTACTCATGCTAGCGATATGTGAGAAAATGGATGCCTTTTATCATTCTCCGAGACACCTCCATCGCCTACCCGGGAGCTCCCTCACAGTCTCAGAACACACTACCATGAACCTGCCCCGTATGGTAACTAACACTCCGCATTGCTACAATCTTGAAGATCTCAAGCAAGCAGTAAAGGCCATCGAGTATCCCTAGTCTGAAAGAGTTTAGACAATATCCCCGGTTCCCCTATAGGCACACACTTGGTCACGAAAGGAACATCGAGACACCAAAGCATCACTTGGAACCATATACTCAAATGCCGGAAATGTATTTTTACCTATACCCTCTATTCCAATACCTCTATTCCCACTCCAAATCACTCCCTCACAAACAACCCAGCCATACCCATACCAGTTCCAACACACATGCTAACAACACCAAGCTCTCCACCATCCCTCTTAAGCCCATGCAACAACGTAGCCGTCATCCTAGCTCCAGTAGCACCGAGGGGATGTCCAAGGGCAATGGCTCCTCCGTCGGGGTTCACCTTCTCCTTGGCCCACGCGTCCTCGAGGCCGAGGGCACGCACGCAGTGGAGCGCTTGGCTTGCAAAGGCCTCGTTGATCTCCCACCGGGAGACGTCTTCGTTTGTGAGGCCGTGTTGGTTTAGCAGCTTGGGGATTGCGAGGGCAGGGCCGATGCCCATCTCGTCTGGGTCGCAGCCAACTGTCACGGCAGATACAAACTTGCCGATAATTTGATCCTGAAGACCGAGGGCTGTAGCAGTGCTTCTTCGCATGAGAAGCGTCGCAGCCGCACCGTCAGACACCTGACTCGAGTTTCCAGCCGTCGAAGCACCATCAGGCTTAAACGCAGGCTTTAACTTGGCCAACGCCTCAATGCTGACACTCTCCCGAATACCATCATCAGCAGTGACAGTAATCTGCTGCTCCTCGCCAATCTTGTTACCCTTCTTATCCACCTCCTGGAACCTCGTCGTAACCGGCACAATCTCGCCGTCAAAGTGGCCCTGGCTCCGCGCACGAGCAGCTCGTCGGTGAGACTCAACAGCGAGCGCATCTTGGTCCGCTCGGGAGACGTTGTACCTCTCGGCGACGTTTTCAGAAGTCAGGCCCATGGGCATGATGCAGTCGCGGGCGTGGTGGTTGGGCGAGTCCCGCAGCTCGGGCCACAGGTCGACGGGGATGGCCTTGGATCCGTAGTTTCTCGTCATGCTCTCCATGCCCGCTGCGATACCGGTGTCGATCATGCCTGTCCTGATCTGGCCCGCCACAGCCGTGATGGCCTGCAGCGAACTTGAGCAAGCGCGGTTGACAGTGTACAGGCTGGTTGTGTTCTTGAAGCCGACGTGGTTGAGGGCCATGCGCGCCGCTTTGGAACCTCCGAGCTCGGAGAGCACAACTCCGACCGCTACATCGTCGACAGTAGCGGGATCCAGCGAAGGGTTGGCTTCAAGTGTTCCCTTCAGAACAGTGGCGAGGAGTTCCTCAGGGTAGGCATCCTTGAGGTGACCACGGTAAGACCGGCATACGGGAGTACGGACCGCGGAGAGGATGACGGTATCGGAGGGCGCCTTTGTAAGGACGGCCGAGAGGCCCTTGGGAAGCTGAGGCATGATGTTTATGCGGTGAGTGAGGTATTGAGAGAGAGGATATGCAGAAGCTCAATCGTCCAAGCCCGAATCTTTCAGGTACATCAACACCAATATCCAAGATCAATGCCAATTGAGTCAATGGAAAGAAAAAAGAAAGGAAAGAGGTCTCCTGGTCATGATGGGCAAATGTTCAAGCCGGGTAAGCAATCATCCAACCTTTAAATGTCCCCCCTCCCCCGCCGAAAGCCGACATACCCCGGCCCCCGACCCGAAGGCGGGTCTCCGCCCGGCTCCAGACATCGGCTGTTGACACTCTAGTGTGGCTTGATCATCGGCTAGCACCCCTGAACCGCGGAACGGACACTTGGTTGTGGCTGATAACTGCACAAAGGAGGATCAAGTGTGGCGGTGCTGCATGAAGCTATGGAGTCATCATGCCGAGGGTCGGGGAAATGTCTCTGACAAACAAAGCACAAATCGTGAGAAAGTCTTTTTCCTCTATGAAGCCCCTAAAAACCGACTGGGACAAACTTGGCTTATACCATCCCGCGTCCTTGAGCCCAAGGTCATTCCCGCCGACCCTGTTTGTAAACGCCATTGTGCCGTGTTCCATGATCATCAGATATTGTCCCTCAAAATCCCCTGAACTCCGCCATCCACGCTACCTGTTTCCCTGTTACATTCCTCCAACCCTTCCAAGATGCCATCATCTACTGGCCGTATTGGATTCCAAGACCGAGTCTTCTACGCTCGTCGACGAATGACCCCGTCACGCGTGACTTCTTAGCTGGACTTCCCTGATCCCGCCGGGCTTCTTCAGTGGAGGTATAGTTACCGCTGAACTTGCGCTTCTCGGGGTCTCCCTTGTAGTTCGAGAGCAGCTTGGCCTGCATCCGTGCTGACTTTTCGACAGGACCTGGTGTTCCATCCCTGGATCCCGCTGAGCTGGCCACCTCAAAACTCTGACGCGGATCCCGCCGCAGCAGCTCCGTGGCCGCCTGACTGGCTTGGCTGTCAAAGACCTCCTTGTCTTCTTCCTCGTGGCTCCGCGATTGCGAGCCCTGTGATGCTTGTGATGCGAAAGTCTTAGCTGCAGCAACTGATTCTAGAGCCTGTCTAGCCAGTTCCTCAGTGTCGTCAATCGAAATCGTGCTTTCGCGACTCTTACGCCTACTGTCCGTCTTGGCAACTGGGGTTGTGGGGATGAATTGCCGTTGTGTGTATCGTTGAGGCTCCGACTGAGGGACCAAGTCAACTGAGGGCAAGAGTCCACCATGTGCGCCTAGAGGCCGGTTCATAGGCGTTGTAGGCAGCGAAGACATGGACTGGGCATTGCGGCTGTGCCTTCCAACATGCCGCGGCGCGGGTTTATGTGAAGCCATTGGAGTCGAAGGAGCGCTGTTGTTATCCTGGCTCATGGCCTGCAAGAGAGCAGAGAGACCATACTCTCCCTCTCTTTGGCGTGCTTGCGTCCGAGGGGCTTGGCGATGTGAGTTGCGGTGTGGTGTCGAAGCTGCCGCCATCTGCTGCTTGGGGGTCAAGGCTCCGTGGAATATACCGCCAGGGCTACAGAGCATCTGCATGCGTTCTCGGTTCTCGCGTATCCGGTTGAGTAAGACGTCTCGCTCTTCAGCGAGCGCCATGTTCTCCTCCTCCTTCTGCTGTATAACTTTCTTGGCAGTCTTGACGCGACGTTGAAGGGTCGCGTTGTCCTCGAGGGCAGTCTCGTACCACATCTTCATCTGCAGATACTTTGCTTGTGTTGACTCAGACGAAGTGCTGAGCTCCCTCCGAGCCTGGCGGGTGTGTTCAGCAGTCCGCAGCGCGTCTACCTCGCGACGGATCATCTCGTGCTCCACAGCCGCTCTCTTCGAATCCTCGTCAGCCTGGAGGCTCAACAAATTGTACTGCAACTTGTGGTGAGCTGTCTCCATCTTGAGCTTTTGGTTCTCTGTGATGCATGTCTGGAGCATGGTACGGAGCTCGTCGGCTGAAGCCTCGAGCACCTGCTGGGAAGCGGGTGGGACATATTCGGACGTCAAGGGACGCTCGGGGATGTTGTTGAGAATGGTCGCGGGGGGAGAGAAGAGGTTCGACTGCTGAGAGTTGGAAAAGGTGCGTTTAGAGGGCCCGGTCTGGCTGGCGTTGTGATTGTTGACCTGTGTCGAGGGAGGCGGAGTGAGAGATGATGGGATGACAGTAACGGGAGGTCGGTCTTCGTTGACCTCGGTCTTGAAAGACTCATTCGGATCGATAGGTGATTGTGGAATCTCGGTGGATGGTAGTGTGACCTGGGGAGGATCTTGAGGACCTGTCTCTTGAGGAGTAGCTGGTCGAGTGGGTGCTTCGACATCGTCGTCAACAACGATGACCTCGGGCTTCTGCTGGCCATGGAGCAGCTCGACGTTGGAAGCCATGTTGACAAGGAGGTCGTGGTCGGCGGATGGGTGCCTCCTGAATGTGAGTCGCGCGTCAACAATGGCTCTGGCCGATGCTCGAGTCGCCCGGGTCGGTTCAGGGCAAAAAGCTTGGGCAGCTATGATCTCAAAAAGGCGGTATTTTAAAACTTGTTGATATTTTTCCTGTTTCACGCGTCCGTCGTGGCTCAATCCTCCGCCAAAAGTCGCGTGCGATGGGTCCAACAACCGTCGTGGCCAGGTCGAATTGGTCAGGATCTCACACACGCGAGTCTAAACAAACAACACCAAGCGAGGGTGAGAAAAATATAGCGAATAGAAGCATTCAGAGGACAATAGCGAAAAGCGGTCTAACAGCTCGTGTGAAGCAGAAGCATCAAAAGCTTCGGCCTGTGACGCCGTCGTTTTTGGTGGATGAAGCAGGTCGAGGAGGTCCAGACCCAGGAACGACCTAGAGCTGGGGGAGGGCAAGGAACATGAGTTGTTCCGTCGAGTGTGCGCGGCTGGTCGAGGGACCTTGTCTGATTGGTGGAGCGAGACGAAATTTGGCCAATAATGAATCGGAAGGCTGGCATGAGCGATCTAAGCCAAATCAGGACACAGGTGAACTGACAGGGGTCCGGTTGCATCCGACGGTGGATGCTCGGTGAGACATGCCGAGAGGGGAGGATCATCGGACGTTTCGCACAACAGACATGACCCAATGAAACGCCAAGCTAAATCAAAACAATCAACAAATCCAGCAATCGTCTATTCTGTAAACGGATGTTTCAAACATCCTAGACTATACGACTGTATCATATCCCTTGCCCTGTAGAACGCCAAAACACCACATCCTGAATCTCACGATTCTCCATAGAACCCATCCGAAAACCTCATACTTTCTCATCCGCCGACGCTTTTGAATTCAACTTTTTCAACCCATCACCCCTCTTTCTCCACTTCCCCACACAATACGCAAAAACCCCCACAATCTTCTTCACCGTGTACCCGATCCAGATGAGTGGCCAGAACAGCACCACAAACACCCACCACCCCAGCACGGCGAGTTTGTGCTTCATTCTTCCCCGCGAGTCGAGGTACCACTCGGGCACCCATCTTCCCGCTCTGCCGTTGCCGTTGATGACGAGGATGCTGATGATGCCAAAGACGAACCAGCCGACTACCGATGCCGTGATGACGATCTTGGTGATTGTTTGTGGATCTGGCGAGTGGCTGTTGAATTTCTTGCTGTCCTCGGGGAGGTCGACAGAGGATACTCCCGGGACCATTCGGGGGAATAAAGGGCTGAATAGCAGCATTTGAGCGAAATGGAGGATGTGATCTTGAGCTTGGTGTTGGTCGTTGTGGAGAAGGTATGTGAGTATGATCGTAGAGCACCTCGAAGCTCGAGTTGTGCTGATTCGTTAAGCTGTTCTTTTGTCGTAGACACTGTCTTGAGAAGTCGTACTTGAAGACCGTAGATTCGTGTTGAATAGTGATGAAGACGCGTCAACCGCGTCGAAATATCTACTGAATCCGATGCGCAAAGCACTGGAGAACCCTCGCGTCAAACGTAACATGGCGGCGTTTGGCCGCATATTTGAAGCTTCATGCCAGAATGTCCTCCTGAGCAGGAGCCTCTCACACTGCCACCTTCCCAAACGACAGGTAAACTTAATATGCGCCTTCTGCCCCTTGCACGGGGGCTTTGAAACTCCCCTCTTCATGCTCTCGGCCTGTAAGTACGACGCCCCGAATCAGGGCCGTAAACGCCAATTTGACTTGGAGGTACCCTTCACGAGACTGTAGCCACATTCTCAGCCAAGACATGTCAGCCTGTGTAGTTGGATAATGCTTTACTATTTCAGAAGTACACGTGGTATATCAACATTCCCCCTCGGTAATAAAAGCAACTATCAGTGAATATGTATAGCGAAGAGAATAACCAACCCGTAATGCTTCAAAAGAAATACGCCGCGCTTTTTGCTCTTTGGAGGAGGTTCATGCTCAGTTCAATCCAACTCAACGCCCGCCGTTTTAATCAGCCTCGGGCTCCTCGTCATCTCCCTTCCAAGACGCCATCTCCGCCACCGGCACACGTCCCCGAAGCCACCTCAGCGTGGCTTCTGTCCCCCGCTCCAGGACGTTCCATCGTGGCACTCTGAATCGGTTGCCCATAACATCAAACCTCTCCAGGCCTCCTGGGCCGCCAAGAAGACCGATTCGGGGGTTCAAATGGGAAATGTCGTTGTTGCTAGCATCCACAATCTTCAACCCTCTGATCATATCCGGCTCAAGGTCCACGATGTGGTTGTTAGCCACAAGCAAGACGTTGAGTGCAGGGAACACCTCTTTCAGATTCGTGGGCAGAGAATTGAGGCGGTTCAATGAGATGTCCACCTTCTCCATCTTGGGCGCATGGAGGAACTTGGTGAGTGCCCCAAGTCCGGTAATGTGATTTGATGATAGGTTGAGTTCCTTCAAGGCTGGGAGTTCCAGGTCTTCAGTCAGGTATGCTTCGCCTACTAGCTGGTTATGCGATAGCGACAGAGCAGTCAATGTCTCAGCAAAGAAGCTCAGAGAGTTGGGCAGCGTAGCAAACAGGTTGTTATGGAGAAACACTTGTCGAATCTGGTTCTCGGCTGCGACCTTGGAAGACACAACAGGATGCAGCGACGAGGACTCGGTTCGCGATCGATCCAGGATACCGCCTGGCTTCACAGGCCAGGACTGGTTCGAAAGTGTGTGTGACCGTGAACGGCGACTTGATACTGTGTGCGAGCGAGACCGAGAGGGACTTTGAGGGGGTGTTGCAAAGTCATCATCAGATCGGTAGTCTTCATCATCAATTTTCATGTCCTTCTCGGAGTTTTGCGGCTGTGCCACCTTGTTATCACCCAAAATGCCCACAACGCCAACCTGAGCACCGGCTTCCTGCTGATAAGGTGGCGGTGGCTCAAGTCTTCCGGCCAGAATATCCTTGAGCTCATCAGTCGTGATGGAGAGGAACTTCTTGTCACGGAGTGGATTGCCACTGAGGCGAAGCATGGAAAGGTTCTCCATCCTCGAAACCTCGGGAGGAACCACTCTGATGTCGTTGCTGGAGAAGTCGGCATGACGAAGCTTCTCGAGACTCATGAAGCTGTTGGGGATACCTGAAATATTATTCTCGTCCACCGTCAGCGTCAAGAGACTTGTCCAAGATGTCATGTCTGGTAGCCCCTGGAGCCTGTTCATCGATAGCGACAGGGAGTGCAAGACAGGGAACTCAATGGCGGAGCCTAGAGGAACCAATCTTTGCAGCTGGTTTGTAGAAACATCCAAGCTTTGCAGTTGAGGTAGGCAGCCAATTGGCTCCTCAATAAGAGTGCCAGACAGCTTGTTTTTCCTCAGGTTCAGCTCGGTAATGGGGAGAGTGGCAAGGCCGTCAAAAGCAAGTGATTCGAAGCTGTTTTCGCTCAGGTTGAGAATGCGAAGTCGAGACATGTTCTCAACCTTGTGGGGAAGAGCAGAGATGTTGTTTCCATGGACATCGAGAATCTCGAGTTGGTTGAGGTTTGATAGGATCGAGTTCAGTGGTCCAAAGAAAAGGTTGTTGGCCAGCTTCAGGTCACGGAGCGAGGTAACCTGTGCTATCGTGTCTATGCTGTTGTTGGTAAGACGATTGTTTGACTACGAATGTTAGCGATGCCAGAAAACGAGTATTGGTAGTCTACATACCAGGTTCAACGATGTCAGGCAGGTGAGTCGCCGTAGACCAAGGGGAACCCCGACAAGGAGGTTGCCATGCATGTCCAGGTTCTCCAGGCCAGCAAAGATGTTGCCATGACTCGCTTGTTCCTCATCAAATGACGAGGGGTTGGTATCAGGGAAGATAAAGTCGTCTAGCTCTTCCAGTTCGTTGTCTGCAGCGATGAAGCGCTTCAAGTCCACACTCTCGGCCCAACTGCCATCAAAAGTGCCAATGCTCTCCAGGTCGTACATCTTCAGCACCTCCACGGGAATCTCCTTGAGGTTCAAAGCAGCAATATTGAGCCGGCCTGAGGTTCTTCCTGCATTGACACGGTTCTGAATGACCTTTTTCCTGGGGTCTTCACCTCGGCGGGTATTGAAAGGATCATCATGATTGACGCCAAAATCGAAGCCAGTATCGGATGGAACAATTGGCGCCTCCTGGTCTCCTTCCTCTTTCTGGGCCTCGGCGGCTTGTTTCAACTGAGCGCGCCTCGCCGCTTTGGCCTTTGCAATCTGCTCTCGGAGAGCGGCAGACGATTTGCGGGTAGAAGGTGGTGTTCCTGGTTCGGCCAAGTCGCCTGTCAAAGCGGTGTTAGTGGACGCTGTTGTTGAGGCGCTGGACGGAATTGTGCCGTCCCAGGAGGTGTTTGACGAACTTCCAGATGCACGATTGGCTCCATGCAGAGACGCCTGGCTCAGTGCCGGGAGGGATGGCTTCTTGAAAAGACCCTTGACAGGAGCCCTTGGTTTGGTCGGTCGTGCAGCCAATGACTTGGAGGCTGCCTTTGGAGGAGGCATATTAGGCTTGCCTGGACTTGGACTCCTTGCAGCTGAGAGCGCCGAGAGCTTGGAGGCTGAACCAGGGGGACCCTGAGTCGACATTCGAAAACCCGGGCTCCTGGCCCCCGAGATCACTGAGGATCTCTTTTGCGGAGTTCCGCTGATTGTGCTCAGGGGCGGCTTGTAAGAGCTTGCTGAAGCTCGGAAGCTCGAGAATCCGATGTCGGCCGGGCCTGAGCTGGAGCCTGGCCGGCTTCCTGGCCTCGAAGAGAGTCTTGCTGATGTATCCGATGCATAGCTCGATCCTGGACGAGAGGCTCCGCTGTCTGCCCGAGATCGCGGCCTACTATCGGCTCGGGATCGTGGCCTGCTTTCGGCTCTAGATCTTGATCTACCCTGATCGAAAAAGGTGGATGACTTCTTGCTCAAGGCTGGCGAAGAGGGGATTGACGCAAGAGTCTCAATCGTTCGCTCCGAGAGCGAGGGCCGCGGTTTCCGAGAACGAACTCTGAGAGTATCTTGGCGGTCTCCATCATCAGTCGAGGCCGTCGGCGGTCTGGACTGCTCGGGGTCAAAGATGTTGTTGGCAGGGTCGTGAAGCGGTGAGGTTGCAAAAACCTCTGACGGTCTCCGCGTGAGAGTCAACCGGCGGTGAAAGATGTGTCCGTCATCCTCGACACCAATCGCCTCGCCTGGCGGGTCGTAAGGAGGTGTTGTGGACTGTTCCTCGATTGTATCGGGCTGTCGCTCTATCGGCCGTCGAGGCGTGGAGGGGGCTCTTGCGGAAATGGGCCTTGTGGCGGCTGCCTGGGGAGGAGGTCTAGAGATTAGAGAGGTTCGTCTTGTCCCAATGTTGAGCTGTTCTCGGGATGTGGCGGATCGTAACCGAGGGTTTCGTAGTTCTGAAGAGCTGCCAATGCTGCTACGCAGTTGGTTTTGCGACATGGAAGGCCGCAGCCGTGGATTCCGCAGCTCGCCTCCAATGGCAGAACTTCCACCTCCTAGGCTCTCTCTTGAAGGCGAAGGGCGAATAATCGAAGCCGGTCTTGGCAGGGCCGACGTGGGCTTCGGAATGCCAGACGTTGGACGTGGCACGGGGAGCTTGGAGAGACGAGGAATAGCGCTCATGCGCTTCTGTGAGGAATCCTCCATGATCAATGCAGGAGGCCCAAGTCGTGGGCCCGTGAAGCGTCTTGGAGTAACAGCAGTGTCGCAGCAGCTAGCTGGCCAGAAAAGGCACAGACCCCTATCGTGTCTATCCGGGAGGAATGCTTCTTGTTGTTGGACGAGGGCGGATTGAGATGGGACGAATTCCCCTTTGTAAACCAAGGGGTCCTGAGGGGTCTGGATGTTTCGATGGATTGTTTAGTGTCCTAGCGTTGGCGGGTGGACGGCGGATGGCTGCGGGAGCTAAGAGCAAGGCGAACCCGAGCCACAACACACAAGCCTTGAGTCAAACGGAAGTTGTAGCAAACAAAACGGCAGACGTTGAGGATCTGAATCAATGTCATGAGAAGAAAGACGTGATTGTCCAACCTGCAGTGTCAGCAAGCAAAACATCCATATTTCCAGGGGTTCATCTTAATTGCCCTGTCGGGCCCCTGGAGAAACTCCCGGCCGCCATCGACGCGATGGGCTCCTTCCCCTTGTTGACATCACGTGGGGCCGGCCAAGAAGCGAGCCCTCAGGTCGCTAGCGGCTCTTTAGCGGCCTTCCAGAGGGCGGGTTCCCAGCTTAGCGGGACGAGCTTCCCCCGCTAAGCTGTCCGCTTTGGGCGGTGGCGGATCCCGTCCCACGGGAACTGGTTCTTCATTTGGAGGAACCCCTGAGAATGACATGTTGCAGGGCTTCACTTTGCTTTTGTTTGCAGAGGTTCAATTGCATTCTGCAGCTTGCCCATGTCTTCCGGTGAGACTGGCTGGAGATTCAATCCCCGCGGGTGTCGGCATTTCATTGTTGGTTGAGCATGCTTCTACCCGCTGTTGTTGACAATGCCCCTTTACCAGAACACGACACGAGGCTCATCTCCTCCGACGCCAAATAGGCGAGATCTATAACTGCCTAAACTGACGAAATACGTACTAAGGCCCTCAGGTTGATCTAGACCCCAGTATTTATCCTGTTCCCTTATTGACAGGAGAAATTGGTCGTTTGTCCCGCCCCAACGTTGATGCCAAGCCGTCCGCCCAGAGACATGGGACTGACACGCCGATAGCTTCATGGGTGTGTCAATACCGGCCCCTGAGCTACTTTCGGCAAAGAGTTCAACGTTGGCACAGAAGGATGTCGTCTCGCGTCTAAATAATTCCGCCACGGCATGAATTATTCCAGCGTCTCTTGCTACACAAAGCAGTAGTCCTTTAATGTATTCAAGGTTATTTCTTAAGCTACTTTTGCAGTTTTCAACCCCTCAAAGATACCTGGGTATGTCCAGTTAATCTTCTCAAACATATACACCTCTTCTGCAGTTCTCTTGTTCTTGGCCTTTCTGGTATTGTTCTGGATCAGGCTTGCACGCGGCCTTCGCACCGAATCAAGATTTCGCAACAATTGCGGCACGTCTGCACTGGATACGCCTGGTTGTAAGAACAATCTGAACGCCTCGGCATCCTCGACGGCTTGTGTTCCTCCTTGCCCTTGGTGAGGCGTCATGGCATGAGCCGCGTCGCCTATCAGGACTGTTCGCCCACGAATGTAGGTTGGCAACGGATCTTGGTCTCTTAGCTGCCACAGTTTGATGTTCTTTGCGATTCTATTGGTAAACACGATTAGCATTGTTCTTGGCGACACTTCCCATTGTGTCAACGTTGCGCAATTGCAGCTCATACCTCAGATAGTCCTGTACCCATACCGGAAAGTCACTAAACAGGGACAGCAACTCCTCTCTGTCTCCAGAAGCGGTCCATGACTCTGTGGTTTCCTCTTTTAAGCTGCTGTCTGGGACAATGCATACGAAATTGAGAATTTGGAAGTTGCGACAAGGATACATGATGATAGAGCGCATGGTGTCGTCAAAGGAATAGACCATGGACAAGCACGTCGGCTGGTCAGGTTGGAGAATCTGGGGGATTTTGTTCAGCGATTGCTTGATCTCATCCACCTCCAAGGTGAATCGGAACGCGGATAGGCCTGATGGTCTCGCTGTCTGAAATGCAGCGTCGCCGACTACATGGGGGCGTATTACGGACTTGATGCCATCGGCAGCTGTTCCTCATAGTTAGCCTCCTAGCCCGATCTCCTTAGTAGTTTTGATGAAGACCTACCAATGACCAGATTGGCGTGGACCTTTTCACCAGAGTCAATCGTAATCCAGCCTTGTTCCGGCGAGACGTCAACAACCTTTTGATCCCAGAATATCTGGGCTGGCTTCCCCGGAATGCCAGAGGTGGCAGTCTCCTCTGTCGCAAGTCGCAGAAACTCGTTCCTTAGATCCGCCCGATGTTGAAAGAGCCAATCGGCTCCATATTTCTCGGCGTAGTTGTGCCTCTCATCAAGTGTGAGTTTCCCCTCCCTCGTAAAGATCTTGGTGGCGCCGACTGCTTGTGACCCCGCGTTGAGACGGTCGAAGCCCAAGGTGTCAAGGATTCGAACACCGTTTGGTCCTATGTTGATGGCGGCACCAACCTCGGCCGGTGCAGAGGCCCGCTCATACACTTTGACGTTGTGTTTCTCGCGCAAGACTCGCGCGGCGAGAAGTCCAGCAAGACCAGCACCGACGATAACCACGTTGAGGGGACTTTCCTGCGATGAAGGCATGGCTAATAGGCGCTGTTTCTTAAGTGTTGAGAAACTTCGTTGGAAATCGCTCTCAGGTGGTGTGCATCACCAATGTTGAACGTATATATGTTCGACGGCGTTAGTCTTCCTATCTCCTTCTCCTCCACATCCCTTTCCTCCACATCCCTATGCTCTCCACATCCCTTTGCTCTCCGCATCTCTCAAGCTACTGCATATATCGTCTTTCATCCCTCAACCTCTACAGCGGGAGCGGGGGAGCGGAGTTAACATGTCCGACCCAGAGTCGGCATCTCGGACCACATTCCGGAAGGCCGGAACATGTAAGGACAGAAGATCAATGATTATCATCAAGTAGAAGAGACTATTCTCGAGTATCCATCCTTAATTACACACACAGCTATCATAACAAGACGACTTGTCCTCCGATCCCCCTATGAGCGCTTGCAGCTTGAGTCTTACGCTC
Source organism: Fusarium falciforme (assembly GCF_026873545.1). Lineage (NCBI taxonomy): Eukaryota > Fungi > Ascomycota > Sordariomycetes > Hypocreales > Nectriaceae > Fusarium > Fusarium falciforme. The sequence continues at coordinate 946,004 of NC_070546.1, forward strand.
CGACTCCCCCCGGACCTTCATATATCCAGGTCAAAATTGTAGCAACGTCTTTAAACCATCTTGACTGGAAGAGAATAAAGAAAAATCTCTTCATCCCGGAATTTCCCCATGGTATGTTCACTTACCACACGGAGGAATTCCGTGCTTCAGACCGACGAGCTCTCTTGTATTAATGCCAACTTACGCAACCTAGTTCTTGGCATGGATATTGTTGGGCATGTCCTAGACGGCAGCCAGTCGCGAAAGTTTCAGAAAGGGGACCTGATAGTAGCACCTGGAACGGTCGGCTACAGCGATGGTTGCTCCTTTCAGACACATGCGCTGGTTCATGAGGATTATTGCGCCAAGGTCAGCGAACCTATCCACAACAGCCTTTCTAAACGATAGGCCAGAGAATAGAAACAGAGAAATGTTAATCAAGCGTTGCAGATTACTTCTGACATATCCGTCATTGGCCTTTCGACTCTTCCCTTCAGTCTCTCTACTGCGGCTTGTGGCTTGTATCTTAGTGCAGGCCTCGCGAAGGTCGCCGATAAATCTGATACCACTCATAATCAAGTGCTCATTTGGGTTCGTGTTGTTCCCCGTCAGTCGGTAAAGGTTCTGACTTTGTAACAGGGTGCCAATGGCGGCGTCGGCAAACTAGCCGTCCAGCTTGCCAAGTTGTCTGGCTATTCTGTCATTGTGGTTACGTCGAGAGATGAAACCAAGGCAGAGGTTGCATCAAGGGGTGCTGACCATGTTTTCTCGAATTCCGAGTCGGACTTGGTAAGAAAGATTCGTGCTGTTGCGCCAAATCTGCGACACGCTTTCGATACGGTTGTCACGGGTGACACCATGGCTAAGATTGTTGAATGCTGTGAGAAGCCCGCAAAGGTGGCTGCCGCGATCAAGTATAATGGACCTGAAATCGACGGAGTTCAGATAACCCCGGTCTACAGTGGTGAGATCATGGGAAAGACGATGGGCGGTCTGCCATCAGCAGCTGGGCTTGAACTTGGAAAGTGGCTTTGGGGGAATCTTGACCAATGGATAAAGTCGAATCAGATCACGCCGCTCGAGTATGAAGAACTTGATGGACTTAAGAGTGTTCAGGATGGCTTGGAGGTCCTAGAAAGCGGGAAAGCGCGCAGAAAGCTAGTCACGTATATTGTGTGAGAGGTGGTACTGTCTCGTAGAGGCACCCAGTATAGGTAGAACCCTTACTCAAATGACCAAAGTTCTTCGACGATGTCAGTGAGACCGTAGAGTGTATATTTGACGCTGTTCTTCCCTCTCCATGGAGAAGTCAGGTGCCTAATGATCTGTGCCGAGCATCCGGATCGCCATGCCCTCTGGACGGCCCCAGAGCGTTGGAGCCGAATGACCGAGACAATCAACTCCAATTCTAAAACGCCGTCGGTGAATTCGCTCATCTCCATCGGGAAGCCGCATTGTGGTCATGGCAGCGTCGGCTCCACTTTGCCGAATATCATGTATGTCAAAACGTTGGAGCCGATAGTTCGGGTTCATCAAGTCTATTTCTCAGTAGTTGGGTGGATGCACATATATTTGTAGTCTTACAATCTCAGGTCTGAACTTTTACTACTCTCTAATCTTACTCTATCGTTACTTCAGGCTTAGTTGATTCTCTTAACAACATGGCGGGCTGCATTAAACAAATTGCTGCTGGTCGGCGTAAGCCAAACATGACACGCAAAGAGTACTTCGATCACCGTTTCCGTATTCACGGAAGCTTGTCGGATGGTACCGAGAATAAGGACGATAAACCGCAGTATGTCAATCCCCGACCGTCAAGTTCGTTGGTAGTTACGTCGCGCTCATGGCGTTTTGACGAACGTCGCTAAACCTCCAAACCAGCAAGTACATCCAGACTCAAGTCTTCGACTCAGCTTTCGGTTCACGCCCTGATGGACCACTAAATGCCAATCAACATTGGGTTGGAAGAGACGACACTACCGAGCTCTTCTTTCGGGACTGGGACCACGTTACAAGCTGCTTTTCCTCGGAATTTGTGAAGACCACCATCGGGCCGGATGGACCTCTCTTTGCAGACTTTGAAACCAGTGTTGTTCTGATGGCATACGAAAAAGCTATACCAGTGCAAACTACAGCAGCTGAGGAGAGAGCCAAGGCTGGAAACGCCGATTTAGATGTCGGCAATGCAACTGTCGCCATGTACTTCATTTCCACGCCGGATGATGTTCGAGACGGAAGCAAGCGAGAGCAAGCTGTGACTCCTCTTCTACTGAAGTCATTGGAGACTTACTGCCAGGCTGATATAGGGGGAGTCGTTTGCAATGTCGGAGCCGTTTCCGACAAGTTTGATCTGAACGCGTATTTTGGTGGTGCTGATATGCCTCAGTATGCGTTGGTTTATAAGCTGTTCCTCACAGGGGCGGAATCTGTGACCACGCTCAGGAGAGCCCAAAGGGAATTCGAAGGAGCTGTTACCCAGCATGGGCTTATTGACCTGCACAAGAGCTTTATCCTATTCTCGCGAGAAGCTCTAATTATGGATATGGGGAAGGGAATAAGAGTGTGAAACCATCTCCTTTCAAGACAAGGCAAGCTAACATTTGGTAGTTTTCTCTGGACCGTCAGGTGTCCTTCAAAGACCTTCCCGGTCCATCTCACCTTGACTCAGAGAGCAATGTTTCGTAGTTGCTATCATTTTCTACGAATTAAAAACACAGTAGTATTGCTCGTATCAACAATCTAAAATGTCATCTGAAATCTTGTATGCTAGTAAGAAAGCGCGTGATCGCCAGTCTTTGTTTATGAAAAGGGGCTTGGGCATTCGGTCGTTATGGAGGTTGGTGAGAACCTCAGCTGCTGGCAGAGTGCGTCACAGGAGCCAAAACCTAAGCCTTAGGTAAAGAGCATCGCCACTGATTCACTGTCACGAGCCTCATGCATATCAAGCCACACGGTTTTTGCTGCCTTGGCAAATTCTCAGGCAGAAAGATAAACAGGCAGAGAGACAAACAAACAGAAGCCTTCAACTCCAAGCCACAACTTCACAGCGCATCGATGCGGCACCATGGCCCTCAAGGAATTCCAACTCTTCCGATCACTCCCTCCTGATATCCGCCGAGACATATACCTGCTGGCTACACCACCTCGGGTTGTTCATGTTGAAGAACATACCGAAGAATCCTAGAAGGACTTCCGCGACAGTCTTCGCACAACCCTGAACCCCATCAAACTCGACAGCTCCCTCAAAGACTTTGCCTTCAACTGGCGCGACCACATTCCGACTCGAAGCAAGCAACTCACCCTTGATACTTTCGGCTTCACTGGCGCCAAACCACTGGTTCAGCCATGGGTGCCTACATCCTCCGCACCTGAGATTCCCCTCGACTGGTTATGTGAGAATCCCGATTTCGTCTGGGAATTCGCGAGAAGATGCCACCTTTACAGCCACACCCCCATCCCCGCACTGTTGCACACTTGCGCCGAGTCCCGCATTATGCTCATCAACATGGGTTACAAACTCGCCTTTCGGACGCGGTCGAGTGGGCCAAGAATATGGTTCAACTTCGACCGAGACACATTGTACTTGCAAGCCGAACCCCCAGAAGATGATGACGCATCCCGGTCACTCAAAGGAAGCAGCCTGTGGGACATTGGCCAGTTCGATCCCGGAGAGATGCGACAGGTCCGGAAGCTGGCGTTGTGGGGAGCTGCCAATTATCTAACCCTGTTCAACTGCGATCCTCACTCCTTTGGTGGTCACGCTCAAGAGCTCTCGTCGGTTCTTAGGCTATTCAGCGGTCTTGACGAGTTGCTGTTTGTGGATTGGTCCAAGGGTGATTTTACAAGGACCGTCGATAAGGAGAAACTGGAGGGAGCACATCGGCGACGACACCCATACGATATTCGTGGGCTTTGGCTCTGTGTAGATGTTGCCAAAATCGATGGCTTGTTTCGCCTCTTCTCCGCTGAGCCACCTTGCTTCGGCAACCTCAGATCAACAGGCCTGAACAGTTTCCTTCTGAGCGAACACAACGTGATGAGGCACCAAAAGACTTATTTCGAAGAAGCAGAGGATAAAATTCGAAGCGCATTAATCGACGAGATGACCCGTTTGATCTCTACAGAAACGACCGACGTCATTATACCATGGAAGATTCCGCGTCCCAGAACCGTCCATGTCTTGCCGCTTCTCGAGCACTTTATACTTTGGAAAGAGCGGATAGAAGTCGAAGAAGATGTTTTCAATCTTCAGATGGAATGGAACTCAATGGTCAGGTCGAGAACAGAGAAGCAGATGTCATCCTCGGAATGGCAGGAGGCAGAGCGGGCGTTTGGAGAGGCACACTGGCCCGAGGACGAGGACTGGGGCAATGAACGAGCTATCTACGGTGACATTTTGACGACTCGAATACAAAAGCAGTGGTGGATTCAGTACAGGACAACTCCGGACCCTGGCGACCCTCTCTCATGGGTGTGACAAGTTGGCCGCCCTATTCCTCGTCTTTTTAGTTAGTCCTCGGCCACGAGGGAATAGGATTGTACCGACAATGGCCTCAATAGAAAGATGTATGACCAAACATGGCAGTGATTCTTAAGTTGTGCAATTGTTGAGTGACGGTCAGCTTACGACGGCATATGGAATCAAAGCCTTGGGCGCAACTCGATGCCTCAGCCTGATAGGATCTGGAGGATCAAGTCACAGCCGACAGGCGCCTCTCATCATCATTCCAATCCCTAATGGCGCCAACATGCAGCCAAAAACATGCATGATCTTCTGTCCAATGCTCTTTTTTGGCAATCACATCAAGTGACAGCGTGAGCCTCCACCATCTGCATCAACGACGTTGTCACATAACGGGTCCGCCATCCTCACTCGCGGGATGTGTGTAGTGGGATGCCCAGCTTCTGAGTGGCTTTTGGGAGCCATATGCCCCGTGTCACACATCTTTTCACAGGGTCCATTCAGAGCCTCTTGTCCCATGTATGCGGCTGCATATGCTTGGTGTGGAGGAGGGCTTAGTTCTTCAGCTTCATGCATGTTTGGGTCTAGACATTTGCACATTTGGTCAACCGAAGAGGTCAAGAATCGGTCATGCTCTGGCGAAAATGTTCTCTTCCAAGGATTATCTTCGTCTCAAGTCGTGTTCCACAAAGACATACAGTATGCAGAGGCCCGACGGTTACCCAAGCCCGCCCCCCGGGTATCCTGCCTCACCCCCCGCACCGAGGCCGCAGGACGTTGAGTCTTGGAATGAGATCCATATACCTGCTCAGAGAATCGGGGGAGAGTCCATCCCTCTCGAGTCTGTTGCTGTTCCTACCGTTGTCCCAGTAGATGTCAACGGGCATGGCACCTACAACCCGACTCAACAGCCTCTGCCAAAGTTTCAGAAGAGGGCGGTATGGCTGCGCTTCCCTAGTTCGCCATGGGTCGCCACCTACAGCATGTACTTCTTTCTCGTCGTCGGCGTCTGCTTTGCGATTGGCCATCACTTCTTCTACTCCTCACTAGACGGCGAGATCGTCGACGACCAGCTTCGCATGCTGCGCTGGGGCACGGCGCTCGCGTTTGCCTGCAAGGCCAGCTTGACAGCTGCAGTCCTATCTGCCTTTGATCAAAAAGTGTGGGCAACAGTCAGAACCAGGTTTTTGACTGTCGTTGCCCTCGACTCGATGTTTGCGGCCACGGAGAACCCACTGGATATGCTCAACCTTGAGCTTTTGACAAAAGCCAAGATGGCCGTTGCCATGGCGCTGTTCGGATGGTAAGTCGGCTACCCATCTATATCATGGCTCGTCTGACTGTTGTGTGTGTAGGTGTGCCCCAGCTATCGTCATCATCACCGCAAATACCCTCCTCGTTGCACCACCCTCGTTCATGCATCAAGATAGAATGTGCCGCGGGGTCAGAAGTCTGAACTTTGACCTTGAAGAGGCGTACACTTGGCCGCTCGGTGCCGGCCAAGAGCAGAGCGGGCTAAGACCTTTGAACCTGGCAACATGGAACGACACCAATCGCGATCTGGCTAAAACAATCGGCTACTATAACGGGCCTGATGAGCAGCTGGTATCATTGGGTCAGGCATCTACGGTCTTACGGCGGCCAGTCACGTACGCCAACTCGACGCTCGAGACTTGCGAAAGAGGGTGGAACTGCACCGTCAGGGTTGAGATGAAGGGTCCAGGCTACAACTGCACTGAACTCGGCTCTGGAGTCGGATCGGAGGCGCGCAACCTTTCCCAACAGTCCGGGGAGATAAGTCCCCCTTTCAACTTTACCGAGGTGCTTCTCCCACTTGGTAATGAAAGTTACCACGGTTTCGTCTTCGAAGGAGAGTATAGTGCGCCGCAGATGGAGAAAATTGATGACGAAGGTCGCCCGACGACGCGCTGGCCCAAGAACTTTGCCGCCATCCGCACAGAGCCCGTCGTTTGGATCGGATATGTCAAAACCGCCAAGGGTATCGAAAGGCCCCTCGATCCTAGAAGGGCCGGCAAGGATGGAGATGCTCTAATTCCCACCCTCATGGCTTGCGAGTACTACGAAACGCAATACATGCTGGAGTACCAGTATGTCGACGGCTCGCAGTCGATCAAGGTTGTGAAACGCACTCCTTTGTCGCCTGTGGTCAACACAACCGTTCGCAGGGGCGTCAGAGACGACGAAACCATCGACCCAACCACGGCGACGCCTCAAGAGAACTATGTCCTCTTCGGGAATACGACCCAGTACAAGAAGACGGCCGCATACCACGCTCTCGGTTATATTTTCCGCAGTGTCCTTAGGGGCACTGTGGAGATGCCTACTGTCAGCGCAAAGTCGCCTGCTCTATTCACCAAGGTTACGAGCAACGGTGACTATTTCCCAGCCGAGAATCTCCAAGAAGTGGTGCCTAGCCTTTTCGAGGACATGCTCTTTTCTCTACTCTCGAATCAGCAGTGGGCTGCGGTTGTTTGGGCCGCTGACATGAAGAAGCAAGTCTTGTTCAATGAGGACAGCGGCGAATATCCATGTAGGCGATCGCAGCCAGTAAGTAGATATCAGTACAGGGCTATTACCCTCTGGGCAGTCTACGGCGTCTCTGTGCTGCTTGCATCCTTGGGCGTCGCAGCCGGGACCATTGCCCTGCGGCACAACGGCGGCTTGAGGCGAGACTCGCGCTTCTCTAGTATCTTGGCCGCCACCCGTGGACATGGACTGAACAGGGTGGAATGGGGAGGTCCTCTGTTTGATAGGGGCCAGGTCAATCATTCTGTGAGGGGCTTCAAGATGGGTTACGGCACGGCGAAACGGGACGAGGCCGAGAGGCTCATCGGCCACCAGGTTCCCTTCACTTTTGGCTTTGAGGGTGAGATTGAGCAGAAGGGGAACCGACACGGGAATTGATGTGTTAGGAGAGGTCGTGATTAGATTGAGGGGAAATTGCAAAAGTCTGGCTAGTATAGTATCTGTTGGCCATTCCGCTTGGAAGGGATTTGTTGTTCATCAGTGCAGGACCAGCACTCTGTGCTGTTGGCGTCGGAACATGAAGAGCCCAGGACTGCCTTTTTGGGGAAATTGCACAATATTTGCTGTTGAGTCTTGTTGTCTGGCGTCGTGATGAGGACGGGTGATTCTTCGGGGGCCTTGTCATTTTCTACCCATTCTCGTAGTTGCGCAAATAGTCGCTCGGGCTGACCACCAGAACCTCCCAAGCAGTGACTGAGCCCTGGTGCGCGATAGTACCGGTAAAATTCTTGAGTATCGTCGAGGAAGGATGATACGGCTTTGTAGTAAGCGAGAGAGCTCTTGGCCGGGATAATAGGATCAATCTATCAAGCTCAGTGACTGTTACTCCCGCAACCTGATCCCAGTGAGGCTTACCAGACCGTGAAAGGTAATCATCTTTCCTCCAGCGTCCCGAAACTCGGACAGATCACGCTCATCCGTAGCGAGAAAAGGCGCATACGTTCTCTTTGCCATTCGATACATGTTGTCAAAGTCTTTGTGGGTGAGGTTGGAGAAATCAAGCGGAGTGTTGGTGACATCAAAGGAACTATGCCAAAGCTCGATTATCGCATGCCCTGTGGCGACACATCCGGTGTTTGTGCAGTTTGTTGATGCGATGTAGCTGAGATCCGAGCCGATTTCGAAGCCGTACCAGAGGGGTTTGCCGTTGGAGAAGACGGGTCCTTTGTATGCTGCGTTTGCCACAGCAGCAGCCGCTTTTGTAATCTTGATTGTATCGGTAAAGCCGTTTTCAACGCATTTGAATGAAGTTCCGACATGATCAAAGGGATTAAAAGCAGCAAGACACCCTTCAGGATCCGAGATGAGTCCATCCTTAACACCATCCAAAGGATCACAGATCGACGTGGCAATTGCCGTGAGCTCATTGAGCTCACAGCCTCGAGGATATTGCTTTGTGATTTCCATGTAAAACGTAGGCCATATGTTGCTGAAAAACATCTCGGCCCAGTATACGCCTGGAGCTGCAGAGATGATCCCGTCGTATGCTGTTGGGAACTGCTGTGCTAGCATTGCGCCTTGACGACCTCCTTGGGAGCATCCGTTCCAGTAAGAGTATGAAGGTGGTTTGCCGTAGTAGCTGTTGATGACATCCTTTGCGATGATTGCCTTTGACTGTTAGATAAACTCAAGTGTTTGCTAGCAACTCACTTACCTCATCACCCAACGACACAAGCCCAAGATTCTGCAACGCATACAGATTAACATTCCCCGGACTAACAAAGCTCCAAGGCAACGGATCATAGGCATCACCCAGCCCAGCATCCATAGTCGCAGTAGCATAGCCATCAGCGACAGCCCCGGCCATACCCATCCAGCTCAGCGGAAACCGGCCAGCATTCCACCCGCCTCCCCCGACAGCCTGAAGCCTGCCGTTCCACTCTTCAGCAAGCGGAAGCCAGACCTCGACGTTGAGGGTGTCGTTTTGGCCGGGGTGGGTATATGTCAAGGTTACGTTGCAAAAGGTGGCATTGTGCACGTCGACTGATGGTTGGGAGAAGCGCCATCCTTTTGGGACTGAGGCTGAGTGGTTTGTTACGATGGCTGCTTCTATGGCGAGGAATTCGGCTCCGAGGAGGTTAGGAGCTGGGAAAGATGATGGGACACATGGAACAGACATGGTTAAGTATGAAATGCGGTTGATTTATGATGCTGATCATTTGTGCGGGGTGTCTACCCTCTTTATACAAGTCCGCAAACATCAATCTTACATCTCGACAAGGATCATAAAGACCAATGATATCAGGGCTTCTAGTCAAAGTAACACTGCGGCACGAACTATTCTCAGCTTATAGGATTGACGAAAAATACGAGATAAAAATGGGCATTCTCAGACAACCTGGTATCGGAATTGGGAATACCGATGTGGTGTTGTCAGCTTCGTGTTAGAGCTGGGTTGGCGATAGGTCCGCTCGCCAGTGTTGGTGGAGTGAATCGTATTTTAGTCACGGGCAGTTCAAATCACGGGTTTCAATGCATGACTGGAGTTTTCACTCTGTTGCGATAACTGCTGTTCAACCTTCCACTCGCTTCGCATATGGTCTGTCAATCCACTCATCGCTTGATAGGAACACGGACTATCTCTCCTTCTGCAAGCTCAGCCCGAACGACAAGCCGTAGGAAAATCTTTGATCCTACTGGACTTGGGATGACCGCTCTGGAAAGAACACGAGTGATGCTCCTTCCATGGGCTCTGTCGCTAGCCATGGCAGGAAACAAGGAGAATGCACCATCCCACGGTTTCTCCATCATACTCATCAATACTCCCTGTATATCCTCTCGCCGAAGTGGCAGTCATCATCAAACATTCACTCTCTTCCATCATTATCGCAATGGTCATCCTCCTCGCCGTCCCCAACAAGCTCGCCCAACTTTTCCCTTCCATCCCCACGTTAATCCCGAAGCGCACTCAAGAATGGCAGAACACACTCTGTAGCTGTTCTCCCGGCCGCTCATGTGTGCTCAGTTTGCTCTTCCCAGATCTCCGTATGCTGAACTTGAGGAGCACGGCACCGATTTCGAGGTGACTGATTAGTGCGTAGTTTCCAAACGCACTACGGCGCGCCTACGAAATTCGAGCTCTCAGAATGTGGAAAACGCCAAAAGCGATTGCATCTTTTCTTATCTCCCACAGACTCTCCCCTGTTGCGGATAGATGTGAGTCCTCCTCGCAATTGGCTCTAGTCAGAACTAACTTGTGTAGACGCAACATGACGAAACGAACGGAGATACGCGACAAATTCGGCATCAAGGGATCGAGAACTTCTGATTGCTGCGCTTCGTATTGGTGTCCTTGCTGCTCTCTGGTTCAGCAAGACAACGAGGTCAAGACACGTCTTGGCTACGAAACGTTGAGCGAGGGCTACCAGGTCAACCCTGTTATGGAAATTTCCCAGAAGGACGTCTCTCCTGCGATTGAGGCCTCTGCAGAGAGCAATGAGCCCTCCAATACGCCAATAGTGGGAGAGAATTGAGTGAGACTGAGGCGAAGAAGGTCGCGTGCAATACATCGGGGCTATGTGTATCGGACAGAGCCAGTATTTTTATACTACAGGTTATCAATCACCGAGGTACTATCATTCCTCGAGTTACCTTTTCGTCACTGCCAGTGAACCCTTATAGCTCAACTACAGTCCTCACACTCTCGACGTCGCCACACGAGCCTCCAACCTCGACCTCGACTGTTTTGCTCACAAGCTCCCAAGATCCCAGGTTCCATTTCTGAAGAGGTCTGGTTGACGCGCGTATCTCCACCTTCTTCTGTTCCCCGGCATCGAGATTCACTGCTTGAAATCCAAGAAGACTCCTCTTAGGCCAGTCGGACACCTCAACTACTCCGTACACTTGAGCGACGTATCTGCCAGCCCGGCTTCCAGTGTTAGAGACGTTGACCCTAACAATCAGTTCTTCAGGGTTTTCTTTGCTCTTCTCGACCTCCAAGTCCGACGCAGCGAAGGACGTGTACGAGAGCCCAAAGCCAAGAGGGTAAGCCGCCTTGACATCAAGTCGATCAAGCAGTCGCTGGCCAAACCAGCGGTCATACTCAATCTCGGCCGCGTCTTTATCGAAATGAGGGAGATGCTTCTCCGCCGTGGGGATCGAGAATGGGAGCCGGCCGCTGAAGTTGACCTTGCCCAGCAGCAGGTCAGCCAGGGCATGACCACCCTCACAACCCGAGTACCAGCTGAGAACAATAGCTGGCGGGAGATGCTTCCACTCTTCAGTGATAACGGCTCCAGCAGCGACGATGGAGACAATCGTATGTGGGTTAGCTTCGACAGCGGCTTTGATAACCTCGACGTCCTGGGGTCGTAGTCTCAGACTCGTCCGGTCGCCTCCGGTCGCAACCGCATGGCTCTCCTTCTTCTTCTCTTTCGGAACCGTCCACTGTTCATACACCCATTTTGACTCTTCCGAACCGTCACTTGGCGGAAGGACAGAGTTCACAGCTGGGTTTGTCTCGAATGCCGGCACGTTGAATTCTCCTTCATCTTCAAAGTTGTAGCCCACGACGACGACAGTCACATCAGTAGCGCCCGCCGCAGCCTTGACTTTCTCGGGATCTTCGGACTCCTCAAGAGTTACGTCTGCCTGTGCAAAAGCCTTCTTCAAACCTTGGTAGGGTGAGACGACTTCTGGGCACCGCACCGCTGAGGATCCCTTGTCTCCAGTGTCGGTCGAGTTCGCAAGGCGTCCCACAACGGCTATCTTGGAGATGTCTGATTTGAGAGGGAGGGCCGGGATGCCGTCAACATCATCATTCTTGAGCAACACCATGGACTTGACGGAAGCCTCCCGAGCCAGTTGGCGATGCTCTTCGCTGAACACAACATCAGGCTGAGGCTTTGCATCTCCACGAACCACCTGGTCCTCAATGACACGCCGAAGGATATTAACCCCAGCTCTTTCAATGTGAGAGTCGTCAATCTCCCCATTCTTGTACGCCGCCTCAAGCTTCCACGCGCGCTGTTGGCGAAACGGCGCCTCAATGTCGAGTCCGTTCTTCAGGGAGAGCGCCGGATCCCTCAGTCCAAACATAAAGTCTGAAATGACGAAGCCCTTGAAGTCCCATTGATCTCGCAGGATGTCGAGGAGAAGTTCCTTGTTCTGGCCTGCAAATTCGCCGCGGACAGAGTTGTATGATGACATGACACTCGCGACACCCTCTTCCACGATGCGACGGAAGTGGGCGAGGTAGACCTCGTGCAGAACAGCCTCGTCTATCTTGACGTCGACATGAAAGCGTGCGTTTTCCATCGAGTTGAGGGCGTAGTGCTTCACACAAGCCATGACATTCTCTTGAATGCCCCTCGTGAGGGCAGCGCCCATCTCGCCAAGAATGACAGGGTCCTCGCCATAAGTCTCTTGAATGCGACCCCAGGCCGGATGTCGAGGAAGATTAACACAGACACCTCCAAAAAAGTTTGCATCCTGGGCTTTGCACTCGCGACCGATGGCTCTACCGACGCGTTCCTCGAGGGAAACATCCCAGCTCGCACCACGAGCCATGGGAACAGGAAAAGCTGTCGACTTTCCCATCACGCAGCCTCTAGGGCCATCTGCGAAGCGAACGCCAGGGATTCCGAGACGTTTGACTTCGCCGTGGATGTAGGGTGTTCGGTTGTAACCTGTAGTGCTCATGCCGTACAGGCCAGGCCAGAAGTCTTGGTCGCCGTCGAGAAGTCCGAGGCGCTCTTGGAGGTCAAGGCGAGACAACAAAGCCTTTGCGGCTGAGTCGAGATTTAGGGCGCCATCTTGTACTGCTTTGGTAGCTGAATTGAAGTCGAAGCCATCGCCGATCTTGGGGGGCGCTGCTGCGGTTGACATCGTGGTTCACTAGAGGGATGTGCGCAGCTGCTTTCTTCTCACAAGATATGATAGGTTTTCTTGAATCAATCAAAACTTGGTGCAATAAAGGGTATGCAGCTCTGTGTTATATGAGAACTATCGAAAGAGCTTCCTCCCATTTATGTATCCAGTGTCTTTCAATATGACAAGTAGGAAGCGGGGAGAGGGGCATCGTGCTACAACACGCCACAGGTCAGTGACACAATTAAGGGCGATATTCCCCGATGGTCTTTGATCGACATCCCCAGCCGGCTAAATGCTGCAGCTGCAGCTGTATCTATGCGCGAGTCGTATCGCGCCAGTTGGTTGGGCACATGCTCAGTCCCCGCATCGTGTGTTGCTTGATAGGATCTGGGAGAGTGTAGGATCATGCGGTACGTGTAAATTGGTATCAATCATGTAAACAATGATACAATGGCGGATACATGTTCATCAAGGTTTTGGCTACTGCGCACCTCGTATGGAGAAGCGTGTAGATCTCTCTCTCTAGTCAAGTAGTCTCCTCTTCTTCCATTGTGCTTAGATAACAGCAGGGTTGATCGATCTCTCGTAACACTGGCCATCACCTATCTATCTGAGAGGAAAGACCATCACAAGTGGCCTCTAAATACAGACACAGTTTCATACTGTCAATCATAATAAGTCAAGCCCAAAGAAAGGCGAGTCGCGTATCCAGATGACAGACTCCCAAGCCAGTGACGCTCCGACAAGGGCCCTCACCAGCCTCATCTCACCGTCTTAGACATATCAAGTCCCAAGCACTCCTTGTACTAGCGACATGCTTTCAGATCTTCTTTGCCTTTCCCTGCCATTCTCGTAGAATCTCAACCGATCGCTTCCCCTCTCGTTCCTGCACATGCCAGGCATGGGCCCAAACAGCGACCTCAACCCGCTTCGCCATGGGAAGCTTGCGGCTCCGCGCGATACGGTTCTGACCCTTCTCCATCTGTAGTTTCGCAAGCTGAGTCCGCTCTCCCCGCGGCATGCCGGGATAGTCGGCGCGCAAGGTGGTGAGAAACTCCTTCCGGAGCTTGTTATCCGATTTCTGCACGGCGCGGAGTCGTCGAGACTTGGTGCGTCGGTCTGCCTGCTTGGCGGCTTTCAAGATGCTGGTCGGAAAGGCCATGATCTGGCGTCCCTTTTCTTGCCACTGGTAGTAGTCCTTCTTTTGTTCTGTGGCTTGCTTGCGACAGTTGTTCGTCAAGTAAGCGTTGCCTTGCTCCAGGCGGCTGTATCCGGCCGGGAGCTTGTCTGCTGCGGAGATGCAGACGACCTTTCCGAGAGCTTTTCCTCCTCCCATGGTTGCTTTTGTGAGGGTTAGTTATGGGAGGTGAGACGCTGTTAGAGGATATGGTGATGAGGCAGCTCTGTTCGCGCTGTGTTGGGCTGTGTGGCGTAGGAGTTACGATCTGTACATCACGTACTTATAATCCACCAGCTTCATTCACTTGACGGTTTAACATCAATATCGGTTTCCCTTGTGGTGAGAAATTACAGTGATTGGTGGACTGCCTTGAACTTGGATGACCGCACGCCAATGTGTGTGACAGCCTCAAGTGTAGGTGAGTGAAGAACCATGAACGTCCAACATCACATCCATATTAGCCTAGACTGTGAAATCTTGTTCATAGATATGGATATCGAAAGGAAACTTTTTTGCGCTTATGTAAACTATCCAGATGTATGATGTAGCTTGCGTTGTGCGTCGCTGGTCAAGCCGCATCTTCTACCTAGGGTAAGTTACTTCCAGGCAGAGACATCAAGACAACAAGCTAAGTGACACAGACAAGCGTGTTTGTTTACTGAACAACTCTCTCAAAGACGCCTGTTTTCCCTCGAGATGTTTTACCCGATCCTAGCCTCAAGAGCTCAGCCTGCTGAGTGAAGCTCACACTGCTAACCAAAACGCCTTCCCGATAATACAAGATCTGGATACCCCTCGACTGCCTTAGTCTGTGGCAATGTCGATGATGTTCGACTCAAAACTGCCCGTGAGAGCATCTTCTCCCGCTCCGCCAGCCTCCAGGGCCGTCTGGTTCACAGCGCTCTTCTCAGTGGGCCAGACAGCCTGCCACTTGCCTCTGAGCTGAACAGTCGCCTTCCCAAACACCAGGTCCATGGGAATAACAGGTTCCATGAGAGTGAGTTCATGCTCCTTCTTCGCCCCAGCAGCAATCTCCACAACAGCGTCGTCGGCAGGCGGCCACTGCCTCTGAACCTCTAGCTGCGTAATCTCCAACGGCTCCGTCTCTGCCTCGGGCGTGATGTACAGCATACCGAGCTGAGGCGCTAAAGGATCAAGGGGCGATCCGTATGTGAGGAGCGTCACAGGTCCCTCATTGTTGTTCTTGACGCTCACCACGAGCGTGGGGGGTGACTTTTCCGTCTGCTCAAGCGAGACTTCCAAACCGCGCAAGGCAGCAGGCATCCTGAAGGGAATTGAGTCGGGGATTTTGACGGTTGGTACTGAAGATGGTGATAGGAAGGCGATGAGGCTGATGGTTATGATCAAGCCGAGGAGTAGACGGAGACTGTTTGAAGCGAGAAGACCCATGATATGTGGTGTTCTTCTTGGCGTTTCTAAAGGGGGACGGCTGACGTCATCAAGCTAAAGAACGGGGATGAGGTAGCCCGTATAGCGATTGTAATTGCAAGCACAACTTGTTCGTATAGAATCGCTATCGATTGAGTCGGTTTTTGGGTGGCCTCCTTTGAATGCATCTCAAAGGGGGTTGGGTTGATCGCCTCACGTGTTTCGGCGCATGATTATTCCCGCTAACCGGCAACTTTAATTACAGTACACAGGGGCCGGGGTCCAGGGGATGTTCAGCTTTCTCCTCATGGATTCTTGAATAGGCAGCTTGGAATGTTTCATGAACTGGCCTCGATTTTTTAGACAGTCTCAAGTTTATTTTTCGTTGTGTCAGATTGACTCATGGAAACTAAAATAGGCCCGCAGTTGACCTTGCCTGGTTTGGATGAATAAGTGTTGCAGTTGCTATTAGAGTTGCTCTCCAGTGATCGCGGTGTGTGATGCATCGAGATTCATCCCAGGCAGTAGCCGCAACAGAGAGAACATGTCAATATGCATGGCTCCGGTTACCGTTCCGATCTCGTTTGACAACCAAGGCGTCGGGAGACAGTTTGTCATCGGTCGCACAAGCAGAAATTCGCCGACTGAATTGCAAACCAACACGCATAGACGTCTCCGATTCAGATGAATGTGCCCAACTCGTCGGACTCGCCGTGCTCTCTCGCCAAGGCATCCCTCACCAACTCATCATCACATGGCGACAAAAGAGCAAAAGCCATGCAAAAGAGGTTCACACGCCGAGCAAATAGAGGCCGTCGCTGCTTCAGGTTGACGAGTTTCACAGCCTTCTTGGTTGCCTCTTGAGATAGAGGACAGCCCTTGGTTAATATACTCACAGCGCACCCTCCAATCTCCCGTCGCATGCGCCCCAGAATTAACCTTGATTCGCATCACAGCCTTAAATGTGCTGCCTCCGGTCTGTCGTAGACTTTCCCACCAATCGCTAATCGACCGATACTCCCCTGTTTGGCGTGTCAGGCCGAGGCTATGCGTCGTGAACCCTGCCGGCGATGATACGTTGGTGGTTTCGCATCAGAGTCGAGACGAAAAAAAGCGGAGGGCATAACAACGCCTGCCCTTTAATGTGATGCAGTTTGCCACAATGATATTGTTTGCAGGAATCGAAACAGAAAGATTATCGGGAACCAAAAGAAACAAAGGTGCCTTGTAGACGTTCCAGTTGGCCAGATCAAGGCATGGACCGATATTACCCAGGACAGCCTTAATCATGACATCCGTATCAAACATATGAAGTCGCTAGGAGGCCCTCGAAACATACCCTGATCTCGTCTCCACCAACGAGGCTCAATCACGGAGAAACAACAGGCCCTCCTGGTAAGGATCATGTCGAGCCGACTGGGGTTCGCATCTGGCGAGCAACATTCTATAAGTATTCTTTGACACCGCAAATGCTTCAACCTCGACAAGCCTCTCGTTCTCTCTCAGCTGAACCCCATCCTTTCCTTTTATTCATTCTTTTTTTTTTTTCCCCTCTATTCATTCGTTCTTTTCATTCTTTACAGTCCCTCGTTCAAAATGAAGTTGCTTGCTGGTCTCGCTCTCGCCTCGATGGCTGTCGCCGCTCCCCTGGTGGAGAAGCGTGCCCCGACCCCTTTGAATGTTAGCCTGGAGATGCAGGGCAACTCCAAGATCAAGGCCGTCATCACCAACAACGGCAAGAGTAACCTCAAGCTGTTGAAGTCGGGCACTTTCCTTGATTCGACTGCTGTCGAGAAGGCTCAGGTGTATTCAGGAGGTAAGGCTTTCTTCTTGTGTTGGAGAGGGAAACAATGCCAAGACTTGATCTCCAAAAGCGCATGTTGCCATGAGCTTGACGACACCCTGAGATTCATGTAACCAAAATAGTTCGTTTCACGGGATACAATCTCAACATCAAGTTGATCTGGTTCATGCTTTGGGTGATTGGTCTTTGGTCCTAGACTCCCTCTCATCCACCACCAACATCTTGCTCTACCCAGCCACTAACAGCCAATAGAGAAGAACATCCCCTTCGACGGCGTCCGCGTCGCTCTCGACACCAGCCGCCTGGAAGAGACTGCCTTCCAGCGCATCCCCTCCGGCGAGTCCATCGAGGTCGACTTTGACATCGCCGAGTTCCACGATCTTTCCGCTGGCGGCAAGTTCAACATCCTCGCCGAGGGTGCCCTCTCCTTCGCCCAGGATGATAGCACCGAGCTCGTCGGCTCCGTGCCCTTCTACTCGAATCGCATCGAGGCCGAAGTCGACGGTCCCCAGGCCTTTTCCGTCCGCACCGCTTTCCACCACAAGCGCACCCAGGTTCAGAGCGACTGCTCCGGCGACAAGCTCGCCATCACTCAGCAGGCTCTGTCTCGCTGCGCCAGCATGGCCTCCAAGGCTCAGCAGGCTGCCGCTAGCGGTTCTGGCGATAAGGTGAAGGAGTACTTCAAGTCGGACAGCTACGAGACCCGACAGACCGTTGCCGACGTCTTCGGCCGGATCGCCTCCGAATGCGGATCCACCAACTCCGGCGACTCCCGGTACTACTGCACCGACGTGTACGGCGCTTGCCAGAGCGGTGTCCTCGCCTACACTGTCCCCGGAGCAAGCTACATGGCCTACTGCGACCTGTACTTCCAGCAGCTGCCCGCCACCACCACTTCCTGCCACGGCCAGGACCAGGCCCAAACCAACGTGCATGAGATGACCCATCTGAACCAGATCAAGGGCACCTCCGACTACGGTGGCTATGGTTACAACTTCATCCAGAGCCTGAGCGCTGACCAGAACATCAATCACGCCGACACATACGCCCTGTTTGCCAACGCCATCGAGCTTGGATGTTAGAGTAGTGCTCATGCAGCGTTTTAGGGGCTTGGATCAGACAGTTTTGGGGTTATCTAAGGAATAGGATGGCTGACGGCGTTATGAGTGGCGTGCATAGATGTTTGCTGGGTCCAGCCAGGACTGAGCTCAGCAAACCGTTAACAAAGAAAGTAAAAAGGCATGCTGTTCGTGCGATGTTGACAGCCTCACTGTGAATCGTGTGTACGTGCGCCGCAGAGCTGTATTGCTCTCCTGGGTCAAAGCTTGCCCGACGAGCTTCAGGTCCTCAGGGGCAGAAAGATCGAGCAGAGGAAGCTCGATCATGACCTCGAAATAAAGGGAACTAGTCGTGCAGAACGGGGCATACTGAACCCATGAAGAACGGCCACCTAGGACAACCCTGCATGTGAGCTGGACCGTGATTCTGACAGGAACTAGCTCCAAATCCCTTGACGACAATGGGCAAATTCCAATTCCATGAGCAGCCAAGGTGGAACACGTCGCTTGAGCTGCTTCTGCAGGGTCTAACTAAGGCCAAGGAACAAAGGGAGCTTGCCTCTCCTAGCTCGTGCTCGTGCCCGATAGAGAAGCAGGCGGAGGCCCAGCAGGGGTCCTGCGGAGAGCTAGATCTCTCGAAAGAAACGAAAGATGATCAGGTACCAGCAAAAGTTTGCCCAACGTCGGACCCTACCGAGAGATTGGTGATGATCACTCTGGGGTAAACCCAGCGGTTGTCGCTGCGCGCGTCCTCAAGAGCCCAAAGCCAATTGTGAGGTCCTCTGATCTGCCGCCATTATTGGGCCGAGGCCGGCGAGTCGTGTGGGGATCAGGTGTCGAACCGGGTGTAGCGTCTGGCTGCCCGACGTCATCGCACAGGACGTTTCACTACCCGAGTTCCTTGCTTCCACGACACTCGACCAGGGTTCAGCCATGCCGCCTCTCGTGCCTGTTGAAGGGTGAAACGAGTGCTCTGGTTGGATGTGTCACTCTGCGAGGAAGCAGTTGCGGATTCCCCGACGGCACGTCTTTGGATTTTGGGAAACGCAGTGTAAGTTCCAGAACGTAGCTGGCCAGGCCCGTACATGGGCCATCGTGGCAGCTCTACAGACAAAGGGAAATTCCATCACCATGGAGACGGCCGCCAGCATGATCGGGATGCTGTACAAGGCAACACCGAGCATGTACGCGCGCAGACAGACATTGGCCAATGCGCAACGACAGCGGTACTTGGAACCCGTGGCCCGAGGACAAAGAATCACCAAAAGATGCCCGAGAGGCGGAGCTTGGGTCGAAACTAGGCCGATCAGGAAGATGGCGGCATCAAAGAGAGTAGGACTGCGACGACGCTAGAGCTCGGCAGCGACGAGAACGAGGTCGCGCATTGCAGGTGAGCAAGGGGGCAGAATAACAAATAAGTGCGAAGAGACGAGGATGGCGCTTTGAGGCTCGATGAGGTGTCGAGTGGCTCCAGGGGAGAGCCCTGCATGATGGAAAGCCTGTTCCCCAGAGGGTTGCAGTTGGGTGTTAGGGTCGAGATGGAGGAGGATAAGAGGGAGATGGTGAGGCAGTTACAGGTGGGAGGTTTGGCTCTCACGTGATTGAATACCATTAGGATGATGAGAATCTGCTTGGTTTGGGGCTTTTACCAGCATGAATGCCTCATCAACATGCAAGATAATGGAAAATTCCAAGAATATTTGTGTAATTTCTATCTCTCCCCATCTCACACCTACCATCCATCACGCTTGGCCACCATAACCTCACTACACCCCAATCCTTGTGTTCATGTGCCAAAAAATCCGGCTTTTGGATGCTGACCCACTTGGCCTTGGTTTGGGCGCAAAGCACGACAGGGTCAATATCAGAACCAGATATCGGCGAAAAATCATGTTCCAAGGGGAAAAGTGCCCTTTCACTTTGACTTGAACTAGCCGTGCTCGGCATGTACGCAATCTTTTCTAGATCCAGTTTTGTGCATTGGCGTGCTTTTCTGACGCTGTGCCTGAGGGGACTCCATACGAGAAAGTGGTTTCCCGTGTGGGTGGCTTCACAAAGGACAGGACCCTGACGAAAGCACACCTGGGTCAAATTCCATCCACTCAAGTATTTTCTTGCTAAACTCGGCTGTTTACCAGATTTCTGGTATCAGGTGTCTGCTTCGTTGTTGTCTCGCAGTGTCTCACGCTGCAGCAAAGCAACCTCCTCGGCCAACACCAAAGAGCGTCAGGCCAGAGCCTATCACAGGCCCTCGTCAGCAGACACCACCACTACAGCCGGCCAACTGGAGCGCTGAGCCTCCAGTGCAGAGCCTGCAGAGCCCCCGAAAGCCAGCGGCTCTGGGGGACCCTTGCAGCGGGGTCATCAGCCAACGAGTCGCTGGAATCTTCCGCCGTGTAAAGTCGCGACAAGCGGGGCGTCGCTGTCTGTCAACGTCATCGGCCATCCTCGTCCACCCTCCATCATCCGTCATCCGTGCTCATTATCGAAGGCTAACTCCCCTCCTGATCAACTATTCCACCCACCCTCCCCTACATCTTTTCTTCCTTCTCCTCCTCTGTTCCTCACTCTTCTGCTCTTTCCTCCATCACCCACACCAGACCAGACGAGGCACGACTGAAAATCGCTTCTCGATCCAAGCATCAGGCTCTGATCGTCACTGACATCATCAACACCAGAGGCTCAGCCTTGTTTTATACTAGGGTCTAGCCTTTTACACCAAAGGCCCAGAAAGGCCGTCTTCTTCTATACGTTTCTACCGGCTCGCAGCAGCCTCACAACACATTCACAATGGGCGAACGCTGGGATCGGGATCGCTTCATGTTTGAGCGAGCCCGCGACAGGTCTCGCTTTGACGATGACCGATCATACATGCGCGGCGGACGAGGCCGTGAACACTCAGAAGAGCGATTCGATCGCCGAACAAACCGCTCTTTCGACGAGGATGACATGGTCCGAGATCGTCGCTACTACGGCGAGGAACCTCGTTACATGCCTCAGCGAGAAAGAGAAGCACCTCCACCATTTGCTCGCCGTGGTGTACTAGAGAAGGAGAGGGAGCGCGACTACTTCCCTCGCCGCGAATCTCCTCCTCGACGACCTGGCTTCCTCCGTCGCCAATCCTCTCTTGACACCTTTGACCGTCGACCAAGCCGTCTCTTCCGTGAGCGTGAGGAGTACCCTCCTCCCGCTCGCCGAGAGGACGTCCGCCGAGGCAGCCGGGATGAATACCGTGCTCCGGCCTACACCCCCATCCCGCTCCCCAAGACCCGCGGACTGCCTCCACCCCGCCGATTTGCCGACCAGGGTTTCTACGATGACATCAAGGTTGCCGAACCCGACTTCTACGGCGACGACGACTTCCGACCCTACCCTGAGAGGGTTCGTGAGAAGGAGTACACCAAGTCCCGCAGCCGCCGTGCCGTCAGCCGTGGCCGCAGCCGAGATTCCCGCTCTACCCGCACTTGCTCCGTGCGAAGCAGCTCCTACTCGTCTTCCTCCAGCCGGTCTTCTAGCAGCAGTGGAGGCACTACTGTGCGCAGCGAGTATCCCAAGAAGGGCAAGACTCGCATTCCTGCCAAGCTCGTCTCCAAGAGGGCTCTGATTGATCTCGGATACCCATTCTTTGAAGAGGTTTGTCAACATGAACGTCTCGTGTCTATTCATGTCTAACATTCAACAGGGTCACACTATCATTGTGCAAAAGGCTCTCGGCCAGGACAACATTGACGAGCTCCTCAAGGTCAGCGAGGACTACAAGAAGGGTATGTTTCCTTGGCCATCTCTTAGTCTATGTCTAACAAGCTCCATAGTTGAGGCAGAGATCGCCGCGGCTCGCAAGCCAGCCGCTGCTATTCTTCCTCCTCCACCCCAGGCCAAGCCTCAACCTCCTCCTCAGCAGCTCCCGCCTCAGCAGGCTCCTCCAGCTCCGAAAGCACCATCTCAAGCACCACCGCCTCAGGCTCCGCCTCAACAGGCCCCTCCTCCTCAACAGCCCCCACCTCAGCAGGCTCCTCCGCCCCAAGCACCTCCAGCCCAGGCTCCCCCTCCTCAAGCGCCGCCGGCCCAAACGGCCCCCGCTCCAGTCCCCGTTCCGGCTCCGGCTCCTCCGCCTCCGGTCCAGGTGCAACCTGTCCCGGCCCCGATGCCCATGCCACCTCCTCCAGGCCCCATCTACATGAACCCTCAGCCTGCTCCTGTCGAAATTGTGGACGAGACCGAGACCATCATTCGCGATGTTTCGCCATCTCGTTCTACGACTACCATGTCAAGCTGGGATTCGTACCATCACCATCACCAGGGCGAGCTCATCCACAAGTCTCGCTCCCGATCTCGTAATGGACGTCGTGAGATTCGTGCCGAGATTCGCGCTCTAGAGCGTGAGCTCGCTCACCGACCCAGAGGACGGTCCAGCACGGGCGGCGAGATCGTCCACGCTGAGCGACTACCTGACGGACAAGTCGTCATTGTAGAGGACAAGCTAGAGAAGGTGGTTGAGCACCGCAAGCCTCCGCGAATTGAAAAGGACAAGAAAGGTAGGCTTTCCATTAGCGTACCAAAGTTCCGTTGAAGGTGCGCATTGGTTTATCCTCTATCTTGAGAACGTGCGGCTGACCGAGCTGCACAGGACCTCCTCCCAAGCTCATGCGGGCCATGCTTGCGACCCTGACTTGAGGGACATGTATCGAATGTATGAAATCACGTTGGACGGGAACGATAACGGAGCGAAATTGATTGGGAATCTATCAGGAGTTGGAGTCTTTACGTCTTGGAGGGAGAGCACCGGATTGCTCGTGTCAATAACAGAACATGTTTGGCTTTGGGGTTGGATAAAGGACAAGGAATGGCACATGACGATATGTTACGAGACTGGGAGAGATAGACTTGTTCTGGGTATTTACTGGAAAACCACAAGAATTAACGAAGCCATGACACCTCATACATTGCCCAGACAGTAAGGGTTCCAGGCCTGTATCAAAGTTTGTGAATGTCTGACTATGTGCATGGATGGTGCTCAAATGAAACATCATGACTCGATCACGAGGCTCACCATCACATGTGCATCAGCAACCAATAAGATGAACCCATAAGGTGAACTTGAAGATGGTGGATCTAGAACATGCACTAGCCGCGATAACCAGTGAGACTGAGCCTACGGAGCTTAGAGTCTGAAAGGTCAGCTGGAAATAAGGCTGAAGGTGTCGAGATAAGAAGCCCTGACAGTGGAATTTGCAATGTCACGGTGAGCAGGTAGGCAACATTTACAACGAGAAATACGTGAATCACAAAGTTGAAATCCCATTGACCCTATTTACTCCACGTCTCTTAAGCCGGCCTGTCTGATAGAGAATCCCATCCATGGTCCAAATCACATCCGGGTATCGTGTATAACTCCCCTTCCCATGTTTCCAAGCTCGAGGCTGTATCTGGCACTTTACTGGGTCTTCTTGTTCGCGATACGCTGTCCCTGCGCCGTGTATCTCACATAGGCAAACGCCGCGATGGCGCCAACAGCAAGAAGAGCAGCATTGCCTATAACAGTCAGTTCTTGTACTAAAGACAGCATCGCCTGGGATTATCCATCCACTGCAGAATGCGCAGGGGAGGGCAAGAACGCAATTACAGAAGAGAAAGAAGAGCATACCGGCAACAAACTTGCCCACGCCGCCTGCGACGTCTACCAAACCTGAGGCGACGTCGCCGATGAGGTTGAAGAGGCCACGGACAAAGCCTAGGAGTGCTACGATGACGGAGTGGATGACTGCGTAGACGGTTCCGAAGACGGATGCGAGGAGCTCGTAGATGGAGCTGAGAAGGTCGTTAATAGCAGTAGTGATGGCCATTTTGATCTTGTTGTGTGTGTAGACAGGTATTTTTTGTTTGGCAAGTATAAAGCTGTAGTAGTAAATCGAGAGATGAAAATTCCATGTTCAATCCTGTACTCGTGCTTTTTATTTACATTCTGTCCTTCTGCCCCGTTCCTGGATTTTTTGGGGCGCAAAGTCGTGACGTCGTCATGCTCACTTCTTGATGGTGTAGGTGCGATGTCCGTGTGACGTCACCTGGGCGACTTTCATGGAGCTGTAATAAACCACGCGACAGCTTCGGGCTTGTTATTGAGACATTTGGATGTTATCAGTGGTCTATGGTGATGTTCTACTTGAGATGATATGAGGGAGAGCGACGGTTTTCGTGATGTTGGTATAGGGTTGGAGAGCTCATGATCTAGTGTGGGTGAGGACCAATGCTGGATCAAATAGATAAGCTATCTTAAATGGAACATGAGACGGGTTTCGGATAAGGCCTCGGAAAGGAGGCCATGTTTGAGACGTTGGAGACTCTATCGTGTTGTCTACGACAAGAGTCGGTACGATTCATATTGAGCCACCTGTCGAGCCACTGTCTTGGAGCCCTTTAACAGAGAGGAGGAGGCGGAGCCTCATTGTGACGTGACAGAGGCGGATGTCGGGGCTAAGCCATTCCCGAAGACTCTGCAGATTGATAGAGAATCTACCATGAGCGAGAACCTCGGACGATGGCTACCAGTCTCATTAATAAGGTGGGCCATCGTGCTCTCTCCCTAACAGAGCCAACAGTGGAGGCTCAAACGAACATGCATGATTTACAGTTCTTACAACGGGCGCGTGCTGTAAAAGTAATACGGATGATTGTAGCACCGGGCATTTCCCTTTCCAGTCGACCGCCCTGTGGGTGTTGAGCCCAGCAAGGCCAGATCGGCAACGCTAGGCACAAGGATTGCCGTGGAGCTGCGCCCACCTCTCACGAATGTCAAGACGAAACTCTGGCCAAGGAGAAGAGAGCCTCGTAAAACGCCTTGAACAAATCACGGGGTCGAGCTCGGGGTCTTGGCTGAGAGATTGAAGGAAAGAAATTACAAGTCAAGCGTTGGACGATCGTGGCGCCACTGCCGACGAGAGCCAATGACGAGACGGCTTTGACGCCTCTGAAGCGCCTTACAGAGGCAGTGCCGGTACATCAGCGGGGCCTTCCATGAGCCCAGGGCATCCTTGAGATGGGAATGACTTCTCTGATTGGTTGAATATCGACAACCCCTGCGTCCGTGCCTTATACTGTGGCAGCCTGTGTATTGTTCGCTCCTTGGGTGGTGATTACCTACTTCAGCAGCTGAAAAAAGGCTGCTACGAATGGATTGCTTCTGGCGGAAGAGGCGTTGCTCTGAAACGGGACCAATAGAGAGGCTAGTGAAGGGATGTAGGCGCCCAATGTAAAATGGTCCAAGGGCGCACATCGTGTGTCGAGGTCCCTTTCCCGCTCCTCCATCTTCACCGTTTGCGCTCTGTGAGCCATTGTTCGTTGGCAGTCAGTCATTCAAGGCGCGATTGCCAGTGTTTTGGGCACCTGCGTCTCGTTGTGCTTTGGCAAATCACAGCCTCTTGGCGATAACGATCCAACCATTTGCAGCTCACAGGGCTGAACATTCACAACATCGCACGGCATCGTACACACTTATCAACATCACATTTTCGGTCCTCGACGAGGCTCGTCATCAATAACCATGGCGCTCTATCCATTAGAGAAATACCTGATCGCTCGCGGCGCCTTGATGGTCGTGACGGCCTGGATCCCCGCCAGCATCCTCTTCTTCTGCGCTCTCTGCTTGACCCGTCGTCGCAAGGATCCCGCGAGAACGGCATTCACCTACCTCAAGCTTGCCCTGCTTGTGTTCGCCGGGTATTTCAATCTCTGAATATCTCTTCCTCGTGGATGTGGCTAACCTCCCTAGCTATGCCTTCTTCGAAGTTTGTACAGCCGCCCTGACCGTCGCTGGAGTGCGAGCACGAAACGACGGTTACTACTACGACTCGTACGATGCCATCAATGCCATTCAAATCACCGCTAGCAGCACCAGCGTCATCGCCAACTTTTTTGACAAGATTGTCGACATCCTCGTAATGATCATGCTCCTGCGCATCAGCACCGGCATCGTCATCGCCCAGTCCGGCCATGCTGGTCCGATTGGCAAGATCCTGCGACTTGGGTCCTACGCTTTTGGCTCCCTGTTGGCCATCTTGACAATTGCTGTTCTTGGTCTTCAGATTCGTTTCGTCGCTGCTTTTTACGGCGATTCTTTCTATCGCACTGATTTAGACGAGGTGCCAGGTGAGGATGCGTTCAACAAGGCCCGGCAGATTGACTTTTCGTTCCGTGTCTTGGTCTTTGTTGCAGCGCTTGGAATTGTCGCCCGATCAGTAATGGTCAAGATGCAGCCAAAGGCCGAGAAGACCCTCTCCTGGGTGAGTTTATCTGCTTCCCGGTATTGTTCCAGCTACTAACCCGACGCAGTGCTCGACCATGCTCATCGCCATGTCCGTCGCCTGGCTCCTGCGCACGACCTACATGATGGCGTCCATCGCTGCCTGGTCCGACTTTTCTAATAGCAGAAACGACCGCTACGAGTTTTACTACAACATCCTTGATGTCGTCTTTGGCGTCTGGCCGCAATTCACCGTCCTCTGCATGGTCTTTGCCTTGGGCACCGCCAAGAGCAACGGGCTCTGGTCTACTCCCCAGCCTTTCAACGCTCCACAGGGCAACCAGCAGACTGCTTGGGGGTACTCTTACAACAATGGTCCTCAGCCGACTGCGCCTCCAATGGTCCAACAACAGCCTCAGTTCCAACAGCCCCAACAGCAGCAGTTCCAGCAACCGCCGCAACAACAGTATCAGCAACCGCCGCAACAACAGTACCAGCAACCACAACAGCAGCAGTATCAACAACAATACCAGCAGCCGCAACCGGTATCTCCAGTCCAACAAGGCTGGCAGCCTCAGCAACCTCAGCAAACATACAGCGCGTACACCCCCTCCACGCAGACAAGGTCACCGCCTCCCCACGAGGAGACCATGGGTTTTAATCACCAAGCCGACGGTACCCCTCCATCAGCTTCACCTCAGCCATACGGAAACAAGGCTAGCATGTAAATGTTGATTGGGGGTTAGGATAATGGAAATTGCAATTTGATTTGACTGGAAAACACGGCTGGTAACGTCGCGATTTCGGATTTTCTGTTGATATAAACGAAGTGATACCATGAAATCTATGCTTTAGTTTGCTGTTGCTTGGGATTTAATACACCCTTCTATATCATTTATTGAACAACGCAATGCCCGTTTCGCCTTGGTGACTCAATCTAATCCACGTCTGAGAACTCGGGGGGAGCAACGTAGGGGCCGGCTTCGCCCATTGTACCAGCTACGTATCTGTAGTTATCAGTACGGAGTAGTTTTGACGTTGGGGCACAAGATAACTCACTTGGTGTGGCTTCCTCGGGCGGCGAGCTGACCCTTGCTGTTGGTAAAGGTCACCTGTGTAAATGCCAAGGTCTTGCCAATCTTTTCGCAGATGGCAGTGCCCTTGAGGGTGTCGCCCACGCGGCCACCGGGGCTCAGATATGTGACTGCCCGAATCAGCTACATACACGGGTGGCGCAGACTTGGGGACTCACCGTTGAGGTCGGTTGACACGCCGGTTGCGAAGCGGCCCGTTGATGCGACAGCGAGGGAGCCGCCGAGGTCGACAAGGCTAGCGATGGTGCCACCGTGAATGGTTTGAAGGCGGTTCTGAAGAGGATTAGTTGAAATACGTTGACGGTTCGTCTGAGGGCACGAACGGTGTGGTCCTTGTGGATGTCAAGCTCAAAGTCGACTCTTCCTTCGGCGGCACTCAGAACGCGGAACTGTGCGGATGTCAACATTGTCCGTGACGTTAAAGCGGCAGAGGAAGATGTACGTTTTTACCAAGAAGTCTGTGAAGCGTTTGATGTTAGCAATTCGTCTTGTGCCGCTGTCGGAGTTGCATGTCCGGTCGAGCCTTTGATGCTATTCAGGCCACGTACCGAGGCTCGAGACCAGAGTCGGCCATGAAGGAGCGCACCACCTGAGATGAGGCAAAATGTTAGCCCTAGGGTCCAAGCAGGTTATGGTATCAGGAGGAATGCAATTGATGCCCTGAAGAGTCGACGCGACTGAGATTGCGACAGGGAATACGCACCGCCTTGGTGAACTGCGTGGGGTTGAGCTTCTTGGCCATTGTGAGAGCAGATGAGACAGATAAACGCAGCGAAAAAGTTTATAAGTCACACGGGATGGTGAAGATCCAACGGTTAATTGTCCCTGGCACAACTGCTCTACACTGTTTTTGATGCAAGCTCCAACTCGGCTACTATCGAGATAGCTTCCCCTCGAATACCCGGATCACGGGGTTGTTCCCGCGGAACTGCTCGACCCGCTTTTCTCATCGGAGCCGAGACTGACGTAATCACACTGGGCTCTTCCCCAGATTCTTAACACCTTGTTATTTTTACCACTTGCCTTGATGCTAACTCAGAGAAGGGTGCGTAGGCAATGAGATGAGACTCCAGGCAAGGCAATGTTGAGCTGACTTGGCACCGAGAGCTAAGATGACAGCCCCTTTAACATGCAGCTGATGACACCACTACGGTTGAAGTAACCACACACTCCTCCCCTCGTGAACGAAACAGAGTCGACATCGTTCTCAAAACTCAGCTTGCGGGCCAGCGTTTCATCGAATGTACATGGGTATCGTCTCGGTTCCTGAGTAAAATGCACCGTGGCGTAGCATCCGAGGCCGGGCAAGGTCTGTCTCACAGGCTGGCTGATAATGAACGATGTCTACTACCTACCCACCTACCATAGAAGGTTTATCTCCTCCTATGCTAAAAATGGAAGCTAAATTGGAACGCTTGGATACCAAAACCTAACGTTTCTTCCGGGATAAAGATTCAGAACCAACAATGACCAGGGTTGTCGCTGCTGCTTCCCTTTTTGAGAGATTCCTCATGTTCTGGGCCCCCTGGAGGTGCATGGAAGCAATTTCTGAAACTGCAGAGGATGAGTGATTTAACCCAGCCGAGTCCCCAAAGTCATGCTGTTCCATGGATACTGCGCTCAGCAAGGTGCCATTCCTGCACAACACTAATGGAGTCAGATACACCTCAGTCAGAGTCTGCTCGCGCTCGCGAGTTAATCGCAAAGCTTAGGGGTAAATACGGCTTCGTCCAGAAAAAGCACTGGGACGAGCTCAGTGAAGAGGGTCGCGCCGTGTGCCAGAGAACCATCAGCAATCTCCAGGGCCAATTCGAGCCGGCCATCAAGTCGTAAGATAATCAAGATGTCAATTCAGCAGTTTGATAGGTTTCTCACATCATCTTTAGGCTAGCGAAGAGTCTCTATAGTAGTACGGCTCGGTTTGTGTTTGAGCTCTTGCAGAATGCTGAAGACAACAACTTTCTCCACGCCGAAGGCCGCCCGTACGTCTCCTTCCACCTGAGCAAAGATCAGTTGGTCGTTGAGTGCAATGAAGATGGCTTCACCCCAGCCAATCTGGAGGCTATCTGCTCAGTTGGAGAAAGCTCCAAGTCGGCCACCAAGGGATACATTGGCGAGAAGGGCATCGGCTTCAAGTCTGTGTTCATGGCGGCGTGGAAAGTGCACATTCAGTCTGGCCCCTACTCCTTCTACTTCCAGCATCGTCCGTCTGATAGAGGCATTGGAATGGTCACACCAATTTGGCAGGAGCCCACTGAGGAGCTGCCTCAGCACATGACCAGAATGACCCTCCATCTCCATACTGAGGGTGATCTTCAAACCATCTCGGCCCAGCGGGATAACATCCGTCAGCAACTCCGCAAGCTTAACGGAAATGTTCTGCTGTTCATGAGGAAGCTGGAAGAGATTCACATCATTATCGACGAAGATGGGACCAAAACCTCAACCGTCTTCTCCAAAAGCGAGACCTATGATGGCAGGATCAGGATACTCAGGACAGTGGCGCAAGACGATAGCAATAGCTCGGATACCTCCTCGACCCTTTACCACATCACAAAACACCAAGTACCCAATCTCTCCAAAAACGAGAATCGTACCTACTCGGAGGAAGAGGATCGACTGAAGGAGTACTCCACTGCCGAAGTCGTCCTGGCGTTCCCTCTCACGCCCGAGCATGAGCCCGTCATCGAGTCGCAGGAGGTCTTTGCATTCCTACCTGTCCAAACCGCGGGCTTCTCTGTAAGACTTCTGCCCTTGTTATTTTGTTAAGCTAACCAATGGGACAGTTCTTGATCCAAAGCGATTTCATGGCAAATGCCAGCCGAGAACACATCGTCACCACTGCTGCGCGCAACATTGGTCTCCGTGACGGCATCTGCGAAGCCTTTATCAAAGCGGCCTTGGAGTTTTGCAACCACGAGACTCTTCAATACACCTGGATACAGTTCCTTCCCGACAAGGAAAACAAAGTGTACTCTGAATTTTGGTCCACCTTGGTCACAAACATTGAAGCAAAAGTTCGCGAAACGCCGCTGGTTCGGCCGGACAGTGGAGGACCTTTACGTTTCATCAACAGCCTTCGCAATCCATGTCCTCAGTACGTTGACGAGGAAAACAACCTTCTGCTCAGGGATCTTACCCCAGAGCTCAGAATATCTCGTCACTATGGTCGTTCTAGTCTTGCTATTCTCGAAAACCTGGGGTTGGTCAACTTTGATTGGCGAGACTTCATTCGCATGGTCGACCAAGATCTCCAGTCCGCAGATTCTTGGATCAAAGCTAGGATTTCTTGGGCCCCCGTACAAACGAAGGTGGCCCATATGCTTCATAGTTACTACGCAACAACGAAAAATGACTCGACAAGGTCCATGATTGAGAAGTTGCCCATCATTCATTTGCGAGATGGCCGTTGGCTTGCCGCGACAACCGAGGAGAAGGTCTTCTTCCCGGACACAGCAGGACTCGCAATTCCCGAAGACCTTGAATTCAGCCTTGTTAATTCGTCGCCAGCAGCTCTCCCGGAATGGCGTCAACTCTTCGGATGTCTTGGCGTTATGTCCCTCAGTGTCAATAGTGTTCGGGAACGAATCTTCCAACGGCACAAGTCGTACTGGCATGGTCCTGGAAAAAGACTTGGATTTTACGTGCAGCAGCTCAAGTTCCTATACTCTACGCATGATCGCAAGACCCATCATATGAATGGTTATTGCGAAGTTCTCCTGATTGATGACGGTATCAATCAGAGGACGAGGGCCAGTGCTGATGTCTACCTACCAGACGATGATCCCCTCGGGCCGCGAGAGCTCCTCAAACCAATCGTATGCGACGACAGCTCCGCCAAAGGAGCCCCAGGTTTTAAAGTCAACTTTCTACACGAGTTGTATCTCCAGGGAGTCCCAACCCCCCCAGAGCAAGGTTCTCTCACCTGGAGGGACTGGCTTGTTGAAGTCATGGGCGTGCGACGACTATTGCGGCTCGCTAATAAGGACTCATCGCCCGCAGATTTGTCGCAGGCTTGCTACTATGTTTCAAAATATAGACCAGAAAAGTTTATTGCTTTCCTGGTTCACCATTGGCCACAGGAAAGGAATTCCATTATTACAAGCGCTAAACTTCAACAAAAATTGAGAAAGATGAAGGTTTTGTGTCAAGGGGGACAAATGTTTGAACTTGAAGAGACATACCTTCCTTTCCCAGACCTCTTGTTTCAGTCCGACAGGTTCTTGACAGGGAAAGCTGACTTCCCGTACCTTCAGCTTGAACAACCGATAGAACGGAAAGAATACAGCCTGCATTGGGCTTCCATGACCGGCAGCCTTGGGATCAAAAGTACAGTCGATCTTGAATTCTACTTGAGGGTTCTGCTTGCATTCAGCACCGTGAAATCTCCGACGGAAGACGACTGTCGAAGAGCCTTTGAGCTATACAGTGCCATGCATGGCAATTACCTCCAGACCATGTTCAAGGATTCTAGCAAGAAGGCCATTCAGTGAGTGGTATCCCATTCTTACCCTTGATCGATGTCTGACATTCCTTAGGTCCTGTTTCAAAGAGAACAGTCTAATTATAGTTCCCTCTATGAACGGAGCGGAGTGTATCTGGGCTCCACTGACCGATTGCTTGTGGGAAGCCCCTCTATGCTCGAGAAGCAGACATCCCCTCAAAGCGCGCATGAAAGCCTTGTTAGTCAAATTTACAAGTTTGCCAAACTTGTTTGTTGACGTTCTAGAGATACCAGACTGTGACTATTCTCATATCATGCGTGAGCTGGAATACTTGAGCGACAAAGAGGATTCGGAGCTGGAAATTGTCTCTGGTCTATACAAGCGGCTACATGCTATGAGCAGGAACCTACCCACGAAGGTCCAGGAGGATATCAAGTGAGTAAGCCTCGATTATTATACATGCGGTCTTGCCTAACACGGGTCAGATCGGTATTCGTCAACAAAAACCTTATCTATGCCGAGAAGGGGGGGCATGGAACCTGGCACCAAGTGGCCAAGTGCCTGTGGGCGAGCGAAAGCGAGCTCCCAGGGTGGGCAATTCTCAAACCTCATTACAAGGGTTTGTACAAATTCTTCGTGAATTTCCTCGGTGTCAAGACTCTGAGCGTAGAGCTGGTCTACAGTGAGCTTGACCGTTTGGGCTCATCCTCAAATACCACCCGAGACCAGGTTGAGCCCAACATTTGGATCCTCAACTCGTACATCTCGGCAGGCTCTCAGCCCCCAGACCCAAAGACACTTCTTTGGAGAAGGATCTTCCCAGTTCGGCACCCAGACGGTCATGTCCAGCTTGAGACAGCAACGGCGGAGTTTGCCATCGTCGATCGTACCCAGCTGGGGGACATCTTCAAGCCCATGGCCAAAACATTGGACTTTGGCCTTGATCAAGTTCGAAGACTTGGACCTACTCTCAACTGGCTAGGTTTGGGGAAGAGACACCTTTCAGAGGCGGTCCGGGAGGTTTCTCGAATACGGGGAGCTAGCGAGGAGCCTCTCTCCGCCCCTGTATGGAGCATCAAGCCCAGAGCGCATGCACTGTACCGGTAATTCCCAAACCAACCAACTCCCTGCTGAGCGTCTAACTAATCGTTGATATAGCATTGCATACCACTACAACAGTCCGCGACTCTGCCAGGGCGCCGATATCCTCTACGAGACTCTCAAGAACGCGCAAGTCTACGAAACCGACGGAATTGCGGCAACACTGTACATCAACCAAGATGGCCACGAAAGATCCTACGAAAAAGCCCAAAGCGATCTTCACATCGAGGAGGAAGGAGGGCAACTTAACATCTTTGTTCCTCGCTCCAAGAGGAGCAAAGAGTCATGCTACGCGAGGAAGCTTCCTTTGGGTCTCTTTAGATGGCTCATGAATCCTCTAGACGGGAGCCGGGTAGCACTGGACGAGAAAGGACTCAGAGTCACAGCAAGCGTGCTCAATTCCAGTCACTCTGTTCTATCTGATATCTTGGAGGATGAGGGAATCGCTCCCGGTGAACTAGAGGACAATTACGAAGAGGTCGAGGAGACCGAAGAGGTTGAGGGAGAGCAGGCCATTGAAGGACGTCTTGTGGCTGAGAAGACTCACATTGTCGAAGAATCCTACATTGTCGGAGATGTTGTTAGCTCTTCGGATGAGGATCCAATTGCTACCCCAGCCTTGGTCGAAACGGAAGCTGAGGGGACTCCTGGCCTGGAAACCCCTGTTTCGTCAGGACTTGCCACGCCGGGCAGACAAAAGCTTATTCATGAGCCTTTCTTTACCCCAAGCACAGTCAATCGAGAAATGGCTACAGGCCTTACAGTTTGGCACCAACCGACAAGGCCAACGCGATTCTCTGTCTCCGACCTTACTCCGGATCTCAGCTACATTGAAGCAAGAAGTGATTTAACCATCACCAGGCACCAACCGGCCACTCGACCTATTCTTGATTTGCCTGCCCTAGTTGGCCAGGAGACGGCCCAGTATCAGACCCTGCTGGAGCGGGTTGTAGCCGCTGCTCGGGGAAGTCCCAGGCTCCCATCCCAGGGGGCATATGACATGACTGGAATGTCGCATGCCCTACCTGATGTTATGGACCATAGCAGCTATGATGCGTTCGACCAGTTCTTGCCATTCCGGTCTTCATCCCAGCAGGAGCGTGACAGAAAGATCGGTGCCGCTGGTGAACTCTATGTGTTTGAGCTATTGAAGAACCTGAGTCCTGGGCTCCCTGGCTTCTCCATGCAAAACTGGAGGAGCACGATCCGGAAATATGTCTCGGCGCATCCAGACTATACCGACATTCAGCCCTGGAATCACAGAGAGACTTCAGACCTCGAATACAATGACAGAGAAGGCGCTCTGACTGAGTTGATGATCGAAAATGGGTACCTGGAGAGAGATATCTGGCAGAACAAGAAGCCAAGGTATTGTCTAGAGGTCAAGACCACGACGGGACCATGCGGAGCTCCTTTTTACATGAGCAAGAGTCAATACAGATTGGTAAGTCATCCAACCCAATCACGCTCTCTTGCGCTGACCATTGATGTAGATTCACGAGTGTCAAGACAACAAGGACAAGATTTATGTGGTATTCCGCGTCTATGAGGTCGAGAAGGCCGCAGTGCAGTTGAGAGTCTATGTCAACCCGGCAAGGTTGGAGCGTTCAGGACATCTCGCTTACACCGCCGAGACTTGGTCTGTGACGCCTGGTACAGGAGCCTAGAATGGATGCAAGATGCAGGCCTGGTTTGAATATTTCCCTCCTTTCACTTAGGCACGTTTGGCGGTTGTCAATTGCTCCGAGGCAGGCTCTGATGGTACCAACACTCGCCATCTTTTGTCATCGGCTGGGACGGTGGTGCTGAGGTAATGGCTAAGAACTAATTGCTTTTATGCGCTGCAAATACAATTTTTCTACTCCTCAGGGTCCAGGTGCCACACATCTCCAACTCGGAAGCCCTCCGGGAAGGGATCCGTAGAGTCCAGCACGACCTGCTTGAAGCTCGTGATCCAGGCACTACCCGTGACAGAGGGATACACAGCAGGGTAGTCTCCCACCTTGGTAGTACCCTCTACCTTGCCAATAAACTCTGTTCCAATAACACTGCGATGGTACAAAGGCTCGCCCTCTGCTAGCTCTCCCCTTGCGTGCAGAACGGCAAGTCGGGCGCAGGTTCCAGTGCCGCAGGGGCTTCGGTCGAGACGCCCAGGAGAAACGACGACTGTGTTGACGGCCCTCTTTCCGTCCTTGTAGGCTTCGAGAGGTTCCGTGAACTCGAGGACTGTGATACTCGTGATGCTGGAGTTTTCGGGGTGGGCCCATTCTGTCTGCTCCACGACGGCCCGCTTGATGCGCTCTCCAA
The DNA here is from genome assembly GCF_026873545.1 of Fusarium falciforme. Taxonomy (NCBI): domain Eukaryota; kingdom Fungi; phylum Ascomycota; class Sordariomycetes; order Hypocreales; family Nectriaceae; genus Fusarium; species Fusarium falciforme. The sequence goes on from NC_070546.1 coordinate 981,417, forward strand.
CCTCGACGAGCTGCGCGCCGTTGGTGTTCTTGATCTTGAGGTTCACTGAGGCGGCGTCCACAAGGACGTAAATCATGCCGCCATAGGCAATGTCGACCTTGACGGCACCGAGGCCGGGGACCGTAACCTCCTTGTCGAGGGCAAAGACAAAGGCTGGGACGTTGTGGAACCGGACGCTCTTGCACTTGCCGTTCTCACAGTTGGCGTAAACTGTGACGAGACCGGCGGGAGTGTCTAGCTTTACCACCGTCTCGGGTTCTTGCATGGGGACCATGCCGGTTTCCAGGAGGCAAGTGGCCGTGGCGACGGTGTTGGCTCCAGACATGGGAGGGTAATCTTCGTGTTCCATAATGATGAAGCCATAGTCGGCTTCAGGGTTGCAGGGGGGTAGGACGAGGTTGTGGCACATGGCAGAACATCCTCGGGGCTCATTGAGAAGTAGGTTTCGAAGATGGTCCTCGTTCTTCCAGAAGTACATCATCTTCTCGTACATGGTCTTTCCCGGAACGTCGCGAACGCCTCCGACGACGACATCGCACACCTCGCCGCCACAGTGGACGCCGACAGTGTTGAAGCTACGCTTGAAAGGCATTTTGCGTATAATAGAAAGTTAGAAAAGAGATGTCAAAAGAGTTGAAGAGTCAGGGTCTATGGTTCAACCGTTAATACCAAGACCAGCAACCAAGAGCATCTTATACCCCAAAGTCCCCTCAAAGTCGGATATACCGTCAAAACATCGGCAACGATAGCCGTAGTTCAAAAACTCCACAAACGTCTAGAAGCCCACCCAATATCTGCAACACAACAATCTCGTCCTTCTCCCGTGACTGATCTTATCAGACTTCTGTGGCGTGCTTCCCCGCACTCGAGGTGTTTAGCTTAGCCGCACGTCTCTTCGCGGGGGTACAATGGGCGTTTTCTCCAACTTCCCATTTGGGGAACGGGCTTCTTTGATAAGGGACCCAATCCCGGGATCGTGGGCTCGGAGGTTTCGGCCGGGAGTTGCGGGGTTCCCGGGGACGGCAGTGTGTCCCGATCCTTGCTGGTCACATGTTTATATATCTATAAACGCATGTTTTTCATCCTGAATCTTTTAACGTCTTCTCTGCTAGGGTATTACTTTCGGATTAGCACTTTGATATACAACAGCCCACGGTTTACCAACTATCTTAATAACAGCTACAGTCATCTTGAAGAACGTCGGCTCCTAATCCGGTTATTCAGAATGGCCAACAACTTGGTGGTGCTGAACGACTCTGTCGTGCATGACCTCCTCATCAGCCTTCCAAAGGACGACATCATCAAGTTCCAGCACGCCCTCGAAGATTCACTCCTCGAATTTACAGTCGGTGAGGAAAGCAAGTATCAACCCACACCAGATTTCGTCAACCGACCAACCGGACAAAAAACGCTTTTCCGCACCTTCAGCTCCCCGGACGCCGTGGGCACAAAAATCGTCGTCACCCCGGCCCCCGTCAAGGACGCCTCCGGGAAGACGGTCAACCCCCCGCTAAACGGTGTGCTGGCCCTCTGCGATGCGAGCGGCCGGCCCACGGGCCTGCTCAATGCCGCGGAGGTTACCGGATACCGGACTACACTGTCCGCCTTGATCCCGTGGATGTGGAGACGTTGTACGGAGGAAGTTGTTATTTTTGGTGCTGGGAAGCAAGGGCTTTGGCATACTCGTCTCGCACTGGCTCTTAGAGGTGATGAGATCAAGAATATCACCATTGTTAATCGATCTGCGGCTCGAGCCCAGGCACTGGTCGAGCAAGTTACAGAGGAGAACTGGAAGTCCTCAGCCACTCTCAATGTCCTTGATCCTTCCCAGTCAGACTATGACCAACGGTTGGAGGCTCTTCTGTCAACAGCTGACACCGTTTTCTGCACGGTTGGATCCACGACGCCCCTGTTTTCACTCAAGTCCATCCTAGGAAAAGGATCCCGAAGCAGGCTTCCGTTTGTTGGGGCCATCGGCTCATGGCAACCTGACATGATCGAGCTGGATCCAGAGATGCTCCGGCACGCTGCTTCGAGGGACGACTCTTACAGACCACACGGAGCAGGCGGCAGCATTCTCGTCGACGATTTGGAGGAGTGTCTCGTCAAGTCGGGAGAGGTTATACAGAGCGGACTCAAGGCTGAGCAGATCGTACAGGTGGGAGAGATTCTAAGCTGGAAACGGGGGAACAAGTCCACCGAGTCTCTCGAGTCTTGGCTTGGCGAGGGCTTCGTCGTGTACAAAGGTATAGGGGTCAGCGTGACGGACCTCGCCGCCGGCAACGCCATCCTTGAGCTCGCCAAGACTCGCAACGTCGGCGTCTCCATCCCAAACATCTAGCAAGGCTCGGCTTGTTTTACATAATGGCAACGACAGTCTGGAAGGGTGTCTGAGAGATAAAAGGCGCTTCACCGGGATGAGGGGCCGTGGCGAGAGGAAACACCTGGTTTACTGGCCGGTTCCATGATTAAGTGGTCCAGCGGTCTCACGGCGGCGAGTTAGGCAACGAGGTCGAGGCAAGAAAGAGTGAGGCTTTATGCTGACTCGTGGACTTGGTGGGCACAGCGGCATGGTTCCGATTTCTTGAGGCTGAATAGCGGCAAATGGTTGTCTTGCAAGGAGTCACCCTTGCTCTGCGAACCGTAAGCTCACCATCAGGACATTGCCTCTCTGCCGTTCCATTCACTGCCTGGTCCCCGTTCTGCGTAAATTACGTACACTTGTTCCAAGGCTCTTGGCTCCTCTCAGATTCAAGCAAGCGGAGGCAGTTCGTCCTTTATCATCAGCCCACGAACGTCGGCAGCCCTCCCGTGTGGGACTTACTCCCCCTGTCAAAGTCGGGAGTCCTCCCGACGGTCTCAACACCAACGGTTAGCGTAGCCGCTATCATCTATCACCACCTCCAATTCCTCTTACTTGGCGAAACTAGTACCACTGTGGACGCCCCATGGGGAAGGTGGGATACTCGGGGTCGAAACTGCTTGGCTCTCCAGTCTCTCTCCATGCTATGACGTCGCCGGGTGGCCGTCTTCTGCCCTTTTACGGGGAGCCCGGGAGGTGGATATCGAATGCTTTCCCATGAGGGAATACCCAAGCAACCCATGCCAATGCGTGTGAACCCTGAAACTGAAGAGTCTTGGGCAGAACCCATTGTTGAGCGCTTTTCAATCGTTCTTGTCAAAGCCCAATGCTGCGTAAAAACTCTTGGCTGGGTATATAAATGCTTGGGAGCCACAGTCGATCAACCGGTCTTTTCTCATTTCCTAAACCAGAAGCATCAAGATCTCCTCCTTCTTCTTTAAACATCAAGCTTTTGATTCTTCAATCTTTAGCTTCGATCATCAAAGCCACCTGCAGCGTCTAGACGCCTTCTAGAACGCGGCACATCACCAACTCGCAGCTAGCCCTTCCCGCGTTGCAACCCTGCTACAGCTTATCGAACGCCACCATGCATACCTCCGAGAACCCTGAAACAAAGGCCGTCGTCGACGCCCGTAAAGATAAGGACGGTTCCTCCATGGACGAGAAGCTCGGCAACAACACCGACACCTCTGGCACCCACGACTTTGAAGCCGGCAAGCATGAGGAAGCCAGCGGCGGTATCTTTGACGGCGAAAACGGACAGTCTTTCCGAAACATGGGCCGTTGGGATGCCCTCTTTGCCCTCTTGTGCAACCAGTTTGGCCTAGGTGTTCTAGGCCTCCCTGGTGCCCTGCGAGATTTGGGTATTATCCCCGGCATTATTGCCATCATCTTGATCGGCTGCCTTTCTGGATATACTGGATATGAACTGCTCCTATTCCACGCCCGCTATCCTCACTGCGTCAATGTCATTGATATGGTGCGAGTCATGGGCGGACGTCCCTGGGAGATTGTCGCCGCCATTGGCCTCGTTATCCAGCTCCTCATGACTTGTGCCTCTACCGCTGTCACGCTCTCAGTCGCCCTCAACACCCTGAGCGAGCATGGAACCTGCACAGTTGGCTTCATCGGCATTGCCTGCATCGCGTGCTTCCTGCTCTGCGTACCCCGGACGGCCAAGTTCATCGCCTACAGCGGTGTGCCGACCGTCATCAGCATCGTCGTTGCGGCCTTGGTTGTCATGATCAGTCTCGGAGTCTCAGACCCTGCAAAGGCGCCTGATGGTTGGGATGCCAAGATCACTGTCGTCGCCTCTCCCAGCTTCCGTACCATCTTCAACGCCTGTCTGAAGATTGTCTTTGCCTTTGCCGGCAACATCACCTTCCCTTCTTTCATGGCTGAAATGAGAAACCCAGTGAGGGACTTCCCCTATGCCCTTAGTGGTCTCATCACCATTTCCATCACCTTCTACCTGACTCTCGCTATCGCCATCTACTGCCTCGCTGGCGAGTACACCACCTCACCTGCGCTGGGTTCTGCTCCCATCATCCCAGCCAAGGTTGCCTACGGCATTGTTATCCCCGCTGTCATGACTGCCGGCCTTGGAAACGGTCACATCGGTGTCAAGTACTTCTTCGTGCAGATCCTCCGCTGGCTCAAGAGGACCGACCAGGTCACGAGCAACTCTTCCTTTGCCTGGGGTCTCTGGCTCGGCTGTGCGACTGTCTTTTGGATCCTGTCCTTCCTCATCTCCAACGTCATTCCTATCTTTGACTCTATTCTGTCTATTAGCTCGGCCACCACCTATGCCTGGTTCACCTACGGCATCTCTGCCCTCCTGTGGTTCCACCTGAACAAGGGCCGCTACTTCAGCGGATGGAAACAGATCACCTTTACTCTTGTCAATGTCTTCCTCGTTGGCTTCTCTCTGCTTCTCAACGGTGCCGGTCTTTGGTCTTCGATAACCGAGATGCTTGACCTTTTCAAGGCAGGCGGAGTCCGTGGAGTCTTTGACTGTGGTGACAATGCCATCTTCTAACTGCTAAGCAGCTAAGTGTCAAGAATACTTCAGTAGATTGCTGGTTAAACTTGTGAGGTGGTTTGATACTACCTCTTTTTACTTTTCCTATTTGTCATGCCAGGCTTGTTTTCAATTGCTCAAGAAAATACCCAAATAGCTCGCATATAGAATTGAATTACAGCTCCCGCTCTATCAACGAGGTCTCCCCAACGTGATTTACACACGTCTTCATAGCGTAAGCAAATATCAACAGGGGCCTACCCTTACAATCGGAAACGACTAAAAGCTTGGGTTACCAAAGATCGTCTGGTGGAGCTGGAGTGGCGTGGAGAATCCCGACAGTCCGAGGGCTTGCCAAGTGTTGGTTCGAGGCGCGTAAGCTAACCCGATTTCCACTCTGAATAGCGCCTAGCTGTGATCTTTATGGTCTGTACCTCCGAGGCTGAACGTTCGAGATGCCATGATCCCACTTCTTATCCCGCTCGGAGTCAGGGCGGAGGAAATCCGCAGAACTCCACCGAGATTCCTTCAAGGCTGCAGTATCTAGACACACCAAGGCATGATAAGCATCTCCTGCGGGTTCCAGGATGTCGGTAAGGTATCCGATGGTTTGCAATGTTCAGGGGGAGGGACTAAGCCTGCCACAAGTCATTGCCGGCATTGGGGAGCTAAAGTGGGTGGCACTTACAGCAGCCCTCTTATTACCGGAGACTTTTCTTGAAAATGTTCCGTCGTTCTTTGAACTTGAGACTATCGTGCTTGAGCTTTATTAACCTATCCGTTTCACCTTTATGCGCTAATTGATCAAGCCATCGTCACGTCTATATCTAAAAGTCAATTGTCCTTCTGGGGAAAGGGGCTTCACTCTGCAGGCTGCTACCTATTAAACTTTATGGTCAACATAGATATACATTCAGAGAGGTACACAAATTGCTTTAGGAGATAAATACTCGAAGCTTGGCACGGGCTTGTATATTGGAAATGACTGTTATCATCGAGGCTAAATCAACATCAACACCATACCCTACTTCTAGGTCTCTCTACTTCTCCTCCGGCTTGCGGCCCCACACAGATCTGAGGCGGAAGTACGCGTGGTTCTTGGTGTTTCGAAGCTCTCTCCTGACGAGGGCGATGTAGATCTGCACCTCCTCCTTGGACCATCCCAGCATGTCAGCCACAAACACAATGAAGCCCTCAGTGTCCTGTGTGCCAAAGAGCTGCCCAAACTCGCCAATCTCCTTGAGTCTCGGGTCCTTGGGCCAAGGGTTGATGGGGCACTAGCCTGTTGTTAGTTTTCAAACACTATAAGCTCGCGGAGCGTACCTTGAAGTTCCATTCTTCAATGTCCACAAAGCCTGCCTCCTCCATCGCCTTCCTCTGGATACCCTCATCCAGCACGGTAAAAGTCCTGCCCGTCTTCTTAGACGCCTCGATAAAAATGTTTCCCCAGCGGTCCAGTGCCGAGTCCTTCTTGACAGTGCCGTCGTCGCTCTCGATGTAAGGAGCCGTTTCGAAACTCTCTAGGTATCCACCAGGCTTGATGGCCTTGAAAGCCTCCTTGAAGAGCTGATTCCAATCCGGGATGCAGCCAATCAGGTACCGAATATGAACATAGTCAAAAGTGTTGGGGGCAAAAGTCCAGTCTTGAGTGCAGTCCTCGATCTCGCTTGAAGAAAAGTTGTGAGCGAGGGGTAAAGACATGGCTCGGTAGAGGGCATATGGGCTTACAATTTCAAATTCGGGGGGATCCATGCTGGTTGGATAGGTGAAACGTCAGTGCCAATGACATCGCAGCCAGGATATTGGTCTGCGAAGTCGCTGTAGGGAGTTAATCGATGAACGTTGAGTTGCCATTGGGTAACTCACATAGCCCACATTCCTGCATAGGTTGACGCGTTAGTCCTTGATCAAGTCATGCGACCACTAGTGCTTACCGGTTCCACACCCGACGTCAAGAGCTTTCTATGGCCCAGTTAGTTATCAAGAGTGCTTAACACAAAACCATCTTTTACCTGGATGTTGGGCTTCAGAGGCGCAAGATGCATTTTCCCATCCTTGCACAAGGTGAACATGTGATGGCTGTGAGCCGTTAATATTGTCTCGCGATCAATTAATCGTCATTCTGCTCACGCGATGTCCATTGCCTCACTCTGCGCTTCATCGTTAGATCCCCTGCCACCAATCAACTTCAACTCCTGACAACGGAACTAAGATGCAAATACCAGTAGGAAGCGTTTCCCCTCTCACTGTGGTAAGTTCTTCCATGGATGGTCCGGTAGTGCAGGATGCTGGACGTGATGGACGCAGTGGAGCTGTTAGCGTCCTGCCCGAGAGCCGAGTCGCCATCCTCCTCATACTGCAGGTTGTCGTCAGCCTCGATGATCTGCTCACCCGGGGGCGATCCTGCAGCTCGCGATTTGGGGCTGCTATGACCAGACATGTTTGAACCTCTGGACAATTCGTGATTTGAAGGGGTTCACGCTGAGGGTTTTCTGCAGTTGGCCCATTGTGCCCTTTTTAAAAACGGACGGCAAAGGTGGGACAACCTTGCTACCAGAGAATACATGGCAGGACTCCTCACCTGTTGTCTGCAAGTTCCTGCTGATTTGGACCTAGCCATCCTTGCATTTGTCTCAGTCACAGTTGTATTCCCTCATTTGTGGGGTGGCTGGCCTGACGGGCAAGGTTGTCTATGGAACCGTTGGGTTACCTGCCCGCATATGTCGCCTCCACTTGCTGCCAACCAACACACGCAGTGTCGTGACGGACGGCACAGCATCTACCCCGGACGAGGATATCTGGGGTACCAGCTGTTAGCATGGAGCTTAGCCGAGGGAATGCACGCCACCACCAACTGTTAAACGGAATAATTAGCATCTGGTACAATTGTTCGTCTCGGCTACTACCTTAACAGCCTGCGCAGGGGGGTCAGATCATAACGAACGTTGGTTTCTCCTGAAGACTCAAAATCCCTGTCACGTTTTGACTCACTTGCGCATGTAGAGTATCATGATGTATCCTCATCGTTACTTATTGTTTCAATCCAGTCATGTCAACTGTGGGTTTGGAATCGGCATTGCTTACAAGTTGAGTTGTTATGGCCATCCCAGCTTCAGCCACGTTGAAAATTGTGAAATAGATTTTTCTCAGATACAACATCTAGCTCCTCTCTTTTTAGTCTATAAACCATTTTCGAAACACATAGATAGTTGCTTGTTACCCGGTCTTGGGTTAGTCGCAACAAGATAGGTTTGCACTAGTGTGTGGTGGGCTTTGGTCTTAGTTGAACCAGTTATGTCAATTCTCAACAGCCCGAAACTCTCGATTGCGCAAGGTGGTAATAATTAGAATATGGTCAACTCGTTGGTGTAGCCGCAATGCCCTCTTCCAGCCTTTGGGTATCTAGACTTGACGGGCTATGTATTTGCCCCCTTATGCATTGATAGTTGTAACATCGGACGAAGAAGGTCGCTTCACAGGTGAAAGGGAAATTAATGCTCGCAGCAGAATAGAATCATCAGACTCGAATATCGATAAAGGCAACTTGAGTTGCCAGAGGGTGATTTCCACGAGTTAATAGATTCAACCCGCAATTCACCTCGTCGCTGGCGGTTGAAGACCTAAAGACCAGTTCAACATAGATAGACTACGCGTCCAATTGAGTTACCCTTTACCAGATGACACCCAGTTCGGTTGGCTCCACTAGTGAACCGCTTTGTCCGAAATAGTACGGAGTACCTTATTCTTCCTATCCTCAGGTCAAGACAAGAACGTGGGGAGCCTTGCTCTCGCTTACGGCAAGGGTTTACCTGCATCCCTCCCACGCTCAGTGACTCATCAAGATAACGCTCATCGGAGTCTTTGGTGTTTATCTCGCCCGAATGATACCATAGCTTAGAGAGTATCCCACTGATCCATAGAGTGAACTAGCAAGGATAGGACAGTAGAGCCAAATAGCTTATCTCATACTGTACAGACTAGAACGGAAGACTTTGGCCAACAATTGGACCGGCATGAACTTATCATCTCATCTACACTGGCAGTTTCCAGTGATGTTGACACACTTGTGATAGAAGGGGGCCGCTGAGTCATACACTTCAGCGTCAGCTTCAGCACAGCATGAAGTACAAGAGAGCGTCCAGCAACGCAGGAGCAGGCCTGAATGCTTCCACTGGCCTTTGACATGAGCTAGCAAGCCCAGACTTGGCATACCACCCCGTCTGGGGTCTGAACGCCCCCGCCATCATCTCAGCTCAATCCCAAAACCTCGGACCAGCCGGGCTCAGCTTACAGCCTCGCCAAGATCACAGCTTCAGGTTGCCAATTTAAGCGGTCAGTGTTTGGAGTCTAATTCCGCAGGTCTGGATGACGCAGTGCGGGTACGCGTCGCACGACCCGGGACCAAGGTTCAATCAAGATCCGAAGCCAAGGATGAGATGACTTCGAAGGGCGTCCGAGGCAGGATTCTTGTAGGTTTGTGTGGGTTTGGCGCTGAGCATGAGACGACAGGGGGTGAGCGATGTCGATCGTGCAGACATGCCGTATTGGGCAACAATCTCGGGAGGCTTCCCGATGGTGTGTGATCGTAGGGGTGGGCATCATCACTTGTGGGCTAGCCGTATTTGGTGTTCCAAGCCGACAGGGACTCATGCCATAAGACATTCGAGAAGCCCTGGGATCTAATAGATTCTTACTTTGTTTACGGGTGTTCTCACCACCACATTTGTTGGTTTGTTGAAGAGTTGACAATGCCAGACACGGCAGCGACCAGTACGTGCCCGTCGTAGGTGACGTAATTAGCCGAGCTTCTGCCGATAGCTTCCCATGTTTCCACGCTAAACTCTATATGGCCTTGGTGCCTGGAGAGCTCGTGCTCAACACCAGCGTGAAGTTCGAGATCAATCTCAACTTTTTTGACCGTGGACACGAGAAGCTCAAAGCAAACGTACGCTCCCACAGAAGCCATATCGCCCCTCAAACGTAGACATTCTCTCAGCCGTCTCTCTCACGTTAATCCTCGCCCGACGACCCCCCCAAATCTCTTCACGAGCTCAACCTCCATCTATCATGAGATAACACCCCACGACAACCCTGACTGACTGATTGCGCCGCGCTCCCCCCGTCGCCCAACATGTCAGTCAGCCCGGCGCCGTCGCTCCAGCTGGCCGAGTACCTGGAGAAGCTCCCTGGTACCACGTTCAGGAAGCTGTACCAGCAGCCCTCGACAGCCTTTGCCATCTTCCGCCGCATGCTTCCGCACCTGGGTGTGTCTCCTCTGATGCCCAGTTCGCTGAGCGCAAGTCACTAACCCGGCCATTCTCTCTTTGAATAGCAAAAACCTTTGTCATGCGCATCCTCTACTCCCCGAAGCCGATTCTTCTGACCGACCTCGACGACTGGGTCAAACCGAGCGCCAAACGACAAAAGGACCAGGCCCTTTCCATCCTGCGCGTCCTCTACATCGTCCAGATCACGGCGCCCTCGAAAGAAAGGCCGCAGGAGATGCAGCTGACTGCCAACTTCAAGACTTCCCTTCGACTCGCCCTCTCCGGAGGAGGCACCCACAACTCGTTTGGTGTGCCCTCGAACCTCCAGGTCCCCCCCGAGATCGACATCACCTTCCTCGACCGCTACGCTAGGAGGAAATGGGAGGATATTCTGCACTTTGTCGTGTCCAGTGTCGGGTACAAGAGCGCGGGTGACGTTTCCGGACCTAATAAGAGTGTGAAGGAACTCCTCATCGCGGGCCGTCTGGTCGACCGCAAACCCAACGGCATGGTGGGCATCACGCAGGCTGGGTTTACCTTTTTGCTACAAGAGGCCAACGCCCAGGTCTGGACGCTGCTTCTTCTCTGGCTCGAGGCCATGGACGTTAACAAGGGCGCTGGTCTCGAGGCCACCGATATGCTGTCCTTTCTCTTTGTTCTCGCTAGCATGGAGCTGGGCCGCGCTTATGACACAAATGCGCTGACCGAGCAGCGTAAGAACATGCTTCCGTCTCTCGTCGACTTTGGCCTCATCTACATTCCTAACCACAAGCGCTCCATGTTCTTCCCGACTCGTCTAGCAACGACCCTCACGTCGAGCGGCAACAGTTTGCGCAGCATTAGCGACGGTGTAGCAGCCGCCACGGCTGCTGCTCTCCAGCCAGGCCAATCCGGTGGATCTGGTGGTAGCACGACAGGTTCTGGCCAGGAGCAGCGTGGCAGTGTCATTATCGAGACAAACTACCGCATCTATGCCTACACCCAGTCGACCCTCCAGATCGCCGTCCTGGCCCTCTTCTCCAAGCTCTCGATGCGCTTCCCGGACATGGTCGCCGGCCGCCTCTCGCGCCAGTCGATCCGCCAAGCCATCAACTTTGGCATTACGGCCGATCAAATCATCTCGTACCTGGCCGCCCACGCGCACGACCAGATGCACCGCACCGCCGCGCTCAACAACAAGCCCGTCCTGCCCCCGACGGTCGTCGACCAGATCCGCCTGTGGCAGCTCGAGAACGAGCGCATGAAGACGACTAGCGGTTTCCTGTTCAAGGATTTCGAGGATCACAAGGAGTACATGGCCGTCGCTGGCTTTGCTGAGGAGGTGGGTGTTTTAGTCTGGCGCAACGACGTCAAGGGCATGTTCTTTGCGAGCAAGCACGAGCAGATTCGTGATTACCTTCGCATCCGCAAGAAGGCCGAGTAGATTCATTGTGAATAATGCATCGGGATATCGAAAAACAGATTCATACACGATGGGAGGGGGGCGGTGATCAACAGCATTGGAGTTCAAGGCGTTGGTATGGAGATCTAGAATGAACTCTCCAAGATTGCGTTTCCAGGGTCAGGGCACCACACGAAAAAAGGAGGGAGTATTGGTACACAACAGCATGGCTTTGGGGTTGTCATGCCAGTATTTCATTGGGTCAGGCTGGTGTAGGTATACCGCTAGACTGCCAATCTCCAAGCATTCATAATAGTTGCAGTTTGAAGTCGTCCAGTGAAGCATACCGTAGCCTACCTACCTAGTTGAAGCCATCCATCACAGACATGACACATGCCGATATACAACCTAATAAGGTCATTATTAACTGGCTTTCTAACAGCCGATAAGAGCGTCTTGTGCACTCTACAATGTCTGTCTACTTATCGATACAGCCCTCCCCCTATTCTATCCCCTCGTGAACTCGTTCAAGGTACATATCCCATCCACTGACAGTCAAACAATCGCCTACACACCCCAACGCCTCGCAAATAATACTAAACGAGTCGACGAAAACACAAACCAAAACGCCTATTGCCGGCTCAATCCTTCCCACATTGGATGGTAAACCATATGCATGTCTCGCGACAATTCCCTCTTTAGTCCAAACAAAAACAGGCCCGTAAACAGACAAGCCGGCTGATTCAACAATCAGGTTGTACTCCAACACCGACCATTCAGTGGATGGTCAACCTCTTCTTGCGCCCTGCGATAGTTGCAGTAGGGATAGCGTTGGGCTTTCTCGCACCCTGCACATTCGGAGCCTCGCGCATCGCAGACAAGACTCGTCTGTCGTTCTTTCGGGGTAGGTTACTCAATATCTTTCCCAAGAGAGTCTGGTCTTCCATTCGACCTCCTTTGGGAAGCAGTCCGGGCTTCCCCATGCGACGGGCGTATGTTTGCTGCCAATCTCGCAGCGAACGACGAGCCTCGTTCGTCGAGCAGAGGCAGTCAAGGTGTCGGAAAATTCGGATACATCGAGCGTCTTCATCATCTTCGAGAGATTCTTCTGGCTTCGACGACGTCAAGGCAGTCAGCGCCGATGTGGTGGTGGAGTGCGAGAGGTGAGTTGGTCGAAAGTTGGCAGCGGCACGGTCAGGCTTGATGGTTTGCTTCTGAGGAGGCTCGGATGGAGGCAAAAAGGGTAAAGCTGCTATGTCCTTTTCAAATTCCTCGGCTGCGAAACGATCGTTGAGGGAAACGAAACGACCAGACCAGTACTCTGATGGCTGCGCTGTGCTAACCTTTCGAGGATCAGGGGGTTCCTGGTTCTCAAGAGTGCTCGAGCCGCTGGATCGGCGGGAGAGGGACGTCAAGGAGGGTCGTGGCAGGCGAAGACGTGAGGAGCTCGAGGTGAAGATTTTAATTGACATGGACGATGATGATGAAGACACTTGACGGGATTGGTCGTCGGGGGGACGAATACCGGCCGGTCTTGCGTTCAATGACGGCTTGGAGATGGAGTTCTTGAGCTCGCTCAGAGCGTTCATAGTCCGCGACTTGGGAAGGCGACTCTTTTTCGGCTTGGTGTTCTCCTTCAGGGGAGGCGAGTCCTCATGGCCCAGAGGAGGGACGTTCTCATCCTGGACGATCGTCTCGAGACTCGGGAAGCCGCTATAGCTCGAGCTTGTCATCAACGAGCCATTGGAAGTCTGTCGCAAAGACAAAAGACTCGGAGGAGAGTTCTTCGATGAGGGTATTCTGGATGTCCTTGTGGCGTTGAAGGCCGACTTGGCAACCGTCGGGGGACTGGCTAGGGACCCGTGGTCAGAGAAGCCGGCCGAGATGCGTCTCGCAGCTTTCTTCGCTTCGAAATTGTCATTGTCGCAGAAGATCTCGTCGGAGGTGCAGTCCTTGATACCGGGGACGATCATAAAGTTCTCGCTGCGAGTGAGATCGGGGCCACGGGAGTTCTTGATGGGACCAATTGGTGCCGAGATGGTCGGGCGCTTCTTCTTGACTCTGACCAGGACTTTGGCCGGAGTTTGCAGTCGTGGTCGAGATGCCATTCTGCTCTCTAGTCCAGCTCGAAAGGACTCCATAGTGTCGGACGTGGAATGTCGAGCCGACTTGTGGCAATCTAGCTGAGCTTCAGTTGCGGGATGGCGCTGAGACGATCTCTTAGTTGTCGAGAGACCTAGTCAACAAGTAAAAGCAGCCGTCTCAACTAATCGACGATCTGAAAGTTGACGACACGAGCCAGCACGGGGAGCGCACCCAATACAGTGCCACCAACCACGAGGAGCAGCCGCGAGGCCATCCGCATGCGATCACCCAACTCGGCAACGTGTTGGCGCTGTTTCCGCAAGCGTCTCTTGCTCGGAGATGCAGTGCTAACAAGTCTCGAACCGATCCGAAATAAAAAGTCCAAGGCAACGCAGGCGATGCAGGCGACGGCGACCGAAGAGTGTTCAATGCAGCGGCGGAAATGGTCGGCCAAGTTCTAGTTGAGCTCCGGCTTGTGAGAGGCGTTGACCATGATGCTCGAAAGCATCTACAAGTCGCGAATCGAGGGTTGGTCGTGATAGGCGCGGATGGGATATTTTGTTAATGTTTTTCTCGAGTTTTTTTTTGGTCGTGGTCGGTGTTGTTATTGTTTGTTGTTGTTGTCGATGGTTGGCAGTGCGAGGAGGTTTGCCAGCTGGCGGACACTCAAAAACGGTCCCAGCATCAACAACGAAAAAAAAGATGAGGAAGGAGCGACAAATAGCGTCGTCTCCTTCTTTCTGCTCAAATTCTACCTATCAGATTTCTATCCGTCGTTTCCATTGGATGTCATGATAAAACAATCGTTGCCTCGTTAATTCCGTGATATCCTCTACATCGAGTGCCAGGCCGCCATGTCTATCGCCGCCCCCGATTCCACGAAAACCGACTCGAGTGAATCCATTTTACAGTTGACCGTTGCTCTCCCCATTGACTGCATTGCCGTTGCACGCCTCATCCTCCCATCCATCTATCGTAAACTCAAACTTGAGATCGCCCTCCCCACGAGGCACCGCGTGGCCGTTGCCGTCCCAGAGCGCCCTCTCGACCAGCGTCACCTTGCCTTTCCAGTCGACCAATACGACTGTCTGCCTCTGAGTGCCGTACATCCCCGTCTCGAAGCCCATGATGGAGCTGGTGGAGGGGTCCGGTCGGCATTCGACCATGAGCTCCTCTGCTGCCACTTGGTCCTCCGACGCCCACTCGCCAGCTCCCTTTGACATGGCTTCTTCCATCGCTTTCCGATGTTTTTCGTCGCCGATAAGTGGGATAAAGATGCTGTGCTTGAGTTGGCTGATGTACTCGACGAGACTGGCATTCTCGTTCTGCGGCAGCGTGTCGCTGTCAAGAATAGTAAAGAGGCTGGCGATAAAGTCATCCTCACTCGATCCCTTGGAGACGGCTTCGTCAATAGCTTCCCGCAACATTCTCTTGCCGTCGGCAATCTTGGGCCACTCATCCCGCTTCCCTGTGTCGTCGAAAGCCGTGTTGCTCAAGCCCCAGATCTCACCGCGCTCCTTGCCCACAATGGGCACCTCCTCGACGTTGCCCGCCCGGTTACTGACGATGGCAATGCCCTCGCTCTTCTTCCTCAGCTTTCCGCACACCATGGAGAAGCCTCCGACGCCCTTGACGCCGTCGTCCTTGACTAGGTTGTGGACGCTGTCCTTGATGCTCTCCTCAGGTGGGGCTCCCAGCCAGGCGGTAACCATACCGCCTCGGCTCTTGACAGCGTGGATGGGGTGCTTCACATCCTCAACGTTGGTCTCGCGGTAGTTGGTGAGCACGGCCAAAAGACCATCCTTGGTGATTCCCATCCATGTTCCCTTTTCCGCTCGCTGAAGGTCTCGCGCAGACAAAACGGGACGGCCAGACGTGGCGTGGGTCCACCAGCTCGGCCGTGAAGTTGGGCGGAGGATGTACTCATCCCGATTGTCGATGGCGATCAGCGCATAATCAGGATGCGCGGTAGTGAATAGAACGATGCACATGATTTCAGATGTGTCTTGCCTATCCAGACGTAGTTTCTTTGGTGTTTGCTTTTTTGGTGTTTCCCTAGTTCTTCGGGTCCTCGGCTATGTTGTAGAAGTGACGTTCTGTTAACCTTTTGGCGAATGTGGCGATCAGGCACCTGACACAGTGGGGGGAATTGGTCTTTAAAAGATGACGACCCCCAAAGAGATCAGCCTTATTCATGCCTTGGATTGGGTCTCGACCGGGGGTGAGTTGAACACGAGATCTCTCTGTCGGCCCATGTATCATTCAAAGAACGTGTGTTCGGATCGAGCGAGAGCGGCGACCGGGACCTCGGCACCCACGCTTTTCTGTCAGACTTGGTCATCTTTGTCATTGCCATGGCCGATGAATTGCATGATCTGATGTTACAATCCGGCTTCGGGCGGCTTCCGGGGGCCTTCCACATGTTGCGGGGAACAGTGAGGCATTGCCGCGCCACTACGGTCGCACTTTGGGAATGGTGGGCAAAAGTGGGAACGACGATGAACACTCGCTCATGTTTCTATGATGAGCAAGAAGACAGGAGCAGGATTTTCTGTGCATTGTTTGTGATTGAAGAGCTTCATTTGTAGGCTTAACCCCGTCGAAAATGCCATGATTCCAGTCCTCATGATGTGTGCACGCTCTCACTCTTTGGTACGGTCGCACATCAGGCACACTTAGCCAGAGTCCAATCCTCCTCATACCTACTCCGTACTGATACCCAACAACCTGTCTTGGATCAAAAGAAATCTAGTTGGGTGAATTGCGCATAAAGGACTCATACAGTTTGATTATTCAAAAACATATTTCATTATGGCAAGCGGCAAACACAAGGTGCCAGGCGGCCATTTGGGTGCTTGGAAAAACAAGATTCCATATCAGCGGCTCGCAAAGGCTTCGTGAGCTTGTGGAGAAAGAGCACATCATCAAATTGAAAATAAGGATTTACTCTTACTTAGTTAATCTTCTTTCCTGGCGTGTATTGATAGTTGCTCTTTGGTTGCTCAAAGGGCTGGCATTTATTAGCTGGCATCGGATGGTAAGCGAGAAGGAATTTCAAACGCGCGAGGCACCATGGCGAAGAGGACCCGACCGAATGTCGCGCGTCAGAGCATCAATTTAGTCTAGTATATTGAACTTGATCTATGAAGGTGAGAACTTTGCCTTTTCCACTGAGGAATGTGGCCTCTTGACCATGACCATCCATGTGTATGTGATGGTGTCACGGACCTTCTGTCAAGCGAAAGCAGTCCAAGATCCATGAATAAAAAGAAAGCTAACTGGAACCAGCAGAGAAGAGAAATTTCAGGAAACCAAAGTATTAAAATAGACTAAAACATGTCTCATCCCAAGTTTTGTAGGCTTTGAGAGTAGAGAGGAATAGGAGATAGAGGTCACAGATGAAAGTTGAGGCAACAAGGCACAGAGTTATGAGAGGACAAGAGTGAAAAAGAACCACATTGATTTCTCAAAACTGGCTAATCTGCATCAACACAGGAGTATAGATAGCGTGCCCGATTTGGGTGCCTTCTAAGAATCAGCTCTAATGAGCAACCTCTATTCCCAGGAACAAGTCGAGAGCAACGCAGAAGTAACAACACCTGATGACTGATAACCAAACCCTCTTCCCAAAAGACTCACTTCGTCAATCAATAATCCTCAACTCCAAACCAAAAAACAAAACCAAGAATGAAACCAATAACTTTTTCTTCGAGTGGAATTACCATCACTCGGTCAACCAACACCAAAACTTTTGGACTCCAGTACTCAAACTCCCACACAAGATTAAACCATCGACAAAAACTCAGGAGATATCCCCTTAATGAGAAGGAAAGTCCAGAGCAGGGTGGCGTCGAGGTCGGGGCTGGGCTCGACCATGCTCCTTGTGGCTGCATCCCCGATGGGACTTGAGGCAGGCCAGGCAGGAGTAGGTGTTCACCGCCACGTTGGTTGGGCTGCTGCTCACCATGCAAGCCTTGCCAGTGCCAGCGCATGGTTTGCATGGCTGGCGAGCTGGCTTAGAGCCACCAGCAGCCTCCAGAATGTGGGTCTTCCGGTGGTCTGCAATGTTCTTTGACGAGAACATGCGGACGCAGCCGTTGACACCACACTCAACCATGCGTGGACGAGCCCGTCGAACGACGGGGGCGGAGGCGGGAGCGGGAGCGGGAGCGGCATCGGGGGCGGGGGCAGGGGCAGGAACGGGCGCGGAACGACGGCGAGAGGAATCCAAAGAATAACGACCCCTATTGGGGCGCTCGGAGGGACAACCAGGAAGACTCCTCGATTGAGGGGAAGGAGTCTCGGGTGGACTATCGTCCAAGGCGTAGTGCTCGTCGAGGTATTCCTGCGAGCGTCTCCGGACCCAAGAGTCGTTGGAAGGGCCGTAGGCCCCCCTTCTCCCAGCCATCACCGCGGCGTCCCCCCTCGCGACGGCGGCGTCGGCCAAGACAAAAAGGCCGTTGTCCCTTTCGGCCCAGGGGCCACGTCCTTCTGGTTGGACGGGGTTGAGGATGGAGACTGGTCGGCCGTTCTGCATAATGTCGAAGCGGCCACAAGAAGGTCGGGAGTCCATTTCTTCAGAGGAGAAAGTTGAAGGAGAAGAATAGGAGGGGTGTTGCTCTGATATCAGAGGGTAGTTGAGGTTGAGGAGGTCGAGTTGTCTTGATATCAGATACTTGAGTGATCTGGATATCAGAAGTGAAGTAAAGTCTATATCAGATAGAGAAGTGATCTGAATATCAGAAGGTTGAGTTGTCTTGATATCAGAAGTCAAGTGACCAAGATATCAGAAGTTGAGTGAAGTGGAAGTTGTGTGGTTTAAATATCAGAACGCTGGATGGTCGTAATCGAGATTTCTGATAGCTAAGAGAAGAGAACAAAAACATCAGAATCCCCGGAGTCAGGGAGATTATATGTCTAGATTCTATTTGACTTTGTTGAGATCAATGAAGAGGCAGAAGGGGCATGACCAGATAGGATCTGAAGTTTGACGGTGTTGAGGAGACGCCACGGGGAAGTCATTTGGAAGAGGGGGTAGAATTAGGGGATGCAGAACATCATAATCTAACATGGCGCAGCGAGGTTAATCTTTGTGAGCAGAATATGACTCTTCGGGAGAAGAAGCTTTACACGTCCTTGTCCAAGGAAGCAGCACGCGCCGCTTCATTGCCCATCACTCATCCCATCTGTTCACAGAAAACAAAGAACCAAATGGTAATGGTCAATTTGGATTAAGAGAGCACAAAAATGTTTTCAAATTTGATCTGGTTCTATTCTTGGCCCCAATTGAGCATTGTGGGTGTCGTTGGTTGGTGTGGTAGGAACTGAGATTTGGGTGCATGCTTTGACCAAGATCCACCGAATCCAAAAGAGCACTCACAACTCCCCGAAGCCATATGCCTAGGTGCGTCAGTTCTTACTTGTCACATGGAAGCAATGGGCCAAATCAGTCACAGGTTCCTCGGGCAGCCTGAGGGATTAGGAGAGCGAGACTCGCGGACGAGACACTCTACAATTCCATTTCCGCCAGAAACCTCACTGATCTGAAAGACTCGCAGGCCATTTTCAGGTAGCAGGACTACAGAGTGCAGTATTAGATTTGGCACATGGTGTCGTAATCATCTGAGGGAGTGTCGGAGGGGGTGTCGGGGAGGTGCCATGAATGGAGAGTTTTTTTGAGATATTTGCGTGTGCTGATAATAAGCAAATCCAATACAAGATTTTCCCGTAAAGCCAAAGCTTTATGGCATATCATTGGCCAAAGAACTCACGTGAAGAAGAGGCAAACAGTGAGGCGGACAGAGAAGCCTTGACATCTCACCGAAGGGGGGGCGGCATCGGGGGATTTGAGAATTAGAGTGAAGTCAAGAGTAGATCAGTTCAAACATTGAGAGCGAGGGGCTTGGACTCATGGTTGCCTGCCCCTCCCTCCAATGTCGGGATGAAAATGACTGCTGTGGGAAGCGGAAGCACCTACGCATCGAGGATTTGAAATTGAAGCCAGTAAAAGTGATGGGAACGTAATTTTTTGGGCTGATGAGATGGCCAAATTCATTTTTTTAATTTATTGATAATTTATTAAATGAATTGACGTTTATCATCGCTAATTCCATGGTCCGGTCCCTATCCAGCAATGGCGGACGACTGCTATCAGCGCGAATTCCTTCACCCCAGAAAGCGGTCCTTCATTATGGCATCCCTGTCCGTGCGTAGGCTCATGTGAGCCAGCCCATATGCGCTGTCAAGACATCAGCCGCACCTTTCGCCCGAAACACCCTCTCCAAAATGAAATTTCTCGGCCGAGTGGATTTGACGATGCAAGATGAAATTCTCACGAGAAGTCCCCAACAAAGCCACTTCGATTACCACTGTGAATAGACATGACCCCCCAGTGAGTTTCCACGCTATGACTAGGTTTTACCGCACAGAACTCATATGATGGTGGTCTGTGGTGATCCTGCCAGTGAACATGTTGTTGAGATGAGGTCACACGTGACTTGGAACTTACATCCGTTTCCTCGGGACGACGGCGTTTACAACTTTAAAAGTTCTAAAAAATTTTCTATGCAGCCTTCAATGAATTGCCGAACAGGAATTCCCCATGGGGAGACGGAATTAGATAGACGGAAGGTGGCATCGCCCGGCGGCCCGGCCCATCATTGGTAGCATCCAGGGGATAGATACATGACGCTATTCTCATTTCACATCCCAGGACATCACCCTTTTCCCCCAGTTCCTTGGCCAAACCCCAAGAGGATTCACATTGATCCTCTTTCATCTTCCGTAGTTAGCCGTCGACAGCCACCGCAAGTGCTGCCTGGATGCCCATGGTCCCATGCGTCGTTGACCACGCGCCGTCAAACCATGATATGCAGCCTCGCCTTATCTGCAATAGCGTTTTTGGGGAGAACGCCTTGAAGATATAAAATTCTCCCCGAAACTTTGCTTCTCTCGTGAGCGTCGCCCACCCTCGCCAGCTTCTCGTGAGGCCCGCCTACCGTGACGACTGCTGTCATCTCCATCTTACTGTGAAGCTGATGACTCGCAAGAACCGCCGAGAAAGAATCTGCAATGGTAATTAATTCATGGGTTGGAATTGGGGAACAGCAATGGAAGCTGAGTCGGCCAGAGCCTGCGCAGAGGATTCTTGCCAATCTTTAGGACCCAAGTCATCTCGGTACTACTCCTCGAGTAAACTAAGAAGAGCCCCGATCCTAGGGCCCAAGTCCATACGTCAAATCAGATAGCTGATTCCAAAAATCAAAGCCCTTGTACTGATCCCCATCATGTGCAACAACCGAGTCCATCAAGTCGGAATGAGCCACACCCACCTTGGACATGTACCAATGCTCAATTCCCTTGTACGATTCGGCATACTCGCAGAACAGGGGTCTACCATTAGCCATTATGCCACACCGTGGTCTACCAATACGACTGGCTTCCTCAAACAGCTTGCTCAGCCTCTGCAGAATGTCCGGGAGGTTATACATGGTCTGGGCGGTATGCAGGTCCCAGGCTTGATCTTCCACGCAGAGTAATCTAAAGGCTTTTATGATTGCAAGGGCAAGATTGAGGATGGAGGCGAAGGTGAGGGAAGGATAGGATTCGATTGGGATCAAGAGGAATGCGTCGATGAGGGCTTGGGTACTCTCCAGGCAATCCCACATTGCGCGACATCTCAGGTGGGTGGGTTCAAGAGGATCGTGTCGATTTCCGTGGTTAGCAGGCTCCAGTAGGCGTATGCGCACGGCAGCACAATGGCTACGTAAGAGGTCTAATATATTGAGTTAGAAGATGACGCAATATACTCGTGGTAGGGAAAGCCTACGATTTGACTGAAGATGCTCTGGCAAGGAGTTGGTAAATGTATCTAGCTCGTTTCGTATCGAGGCAACGACTATTGCGCGAACGCTCCCAGAAGTTTTGTCGCCGAGTGTATCGCCCGTATTCCCAAAAGCATCGTTCACCTTGATCGCGATTTGCCGTATCTGTACGAGGTTGACTAAGAGTAAGTCGGTTGGATATTCTTGATCCTGCAGCAATTGTCGAGTGCATTCGTCGAGACGCGACGTGTACTCTACTCCAGAGAGTTTCCCAAGAATACTACATCGTCTAACATGTCCACGTTAGATATCACAACTCAAAAGGTACCCGTGGATAAAGACTTACATAGATGCTATGTAGTAAACACCCAGTGCAGCTCGACGATCATCACTGGAGTGTCCCGGTTGGGGTTGAAGGTCATTCCGCAAATCAGCTGCATCATCAACGATTGATCCAAACGCTGGGTGCGTGGTGCTAGGGCGTTTATGTAGTCCTAGGTCTGCCAGCAAGCCTATAGCCAGCTGTAGAAGACTTGTATCCTTGGAATTTGCGTAAAAGAAGATGTCGTTCCTAGCAATATATGAGTTTTGTGAGAAGCAAAGCGCTTTCATGCAGAGGGTATAGAGGGAGAACTCTTCAGATGGCGCATCATCGAGGGGTCCATACCAAGCAAAAAATACCAGAAGGGCATGGATAATCTCCAGACTCTTGTTCATCAGCACGACAGTTTGATAGGCGACATGCTGACGAAACCAGTCCTCAAACGCGGCGTAAGCCTCAGGCGTAGGAGGCCTGCATACCCACAATATGGTCTTGAGCAGAAGAGGTTTACGTTTGTATAGATCGTAGGCGTCGAGAGAGGGTAGGGGAACAAAGGGGAACTGTGGGAGCATCTCGGTCATGTATTCTTGGAGCACTTGACCCGCCTCTGTAAAGGAAACTTGAAATCCCGGGACAATATTGATGAAGGCATCTTGTTGTGGGTATGATGCCGGGGAGTGTAGTGATGGAGCCGACGTCATGTCTTGATGGGATGTTTGTATCACGGCAGATGTAAAGCCGTTGCTGGGAAGCGAGGAGGGGGGTTCGATTGGTTGGTTACGCTCTCGATTTAGCAGGGCCATTATGTTGTCGAGTTTCTGCTCAATGACTTTTGATTGACTTGAATTCGGCTCTGGTCAGTCTCTTCCTGTCAGCCTCGGGATTGGAGTAACCTACGTCGCCTTTCCTCGCTTTCTCTTTGACACAGAGTGCGACCTGGAACATACAAGGCTATTTTTGAAGCACCTAGAGCAAACAGGTAACCAATGTTAGTAAGATACGAGAAAAAAAGGCAAAGGAAGAGGCACATACCTCTGGCACGTCTCTGGCTCGCCGTCCTCGTCATCAGTGGCTGGCCAGACACACTTGGCCTTGGCCCGGGAACAGTTGGAGCAAGCCCGGGGCTTGTCCACGTGCAAGGGGCTAGACATATCTGCAAGCTAGGGGTAGGTAAACCGTCAAGAGGTGGAAGCAAAACTGCTTGGTCTGTTGATCGGGGGAGGCGAGGTTGAAGGCTCGCGGGGCGGGAAGCAAAAAGGTGTCCGGAAAAGTGGGGCCGTGCCAACTCTCTTTTGCCCGGACACCATTTTGCTTCCCGTCGCCGCGCCATCTGAGATGTTCCCAGTAAAACAGTGAAAGAGTGATTACAATATCGGCACGAGTATGACTCATGTGGGAATGAAAACCAATGCAGTTTTGGTCAATTTGAAGGGGCTAGCAATAAGGGGGCGATAAATGGCGACTTGAAGGGGCTTGCTTGATTCTAGCCGTACTATATCTTTCACCTTCTTCCCCTTCTGCACATTCTTTTTCCTCGTCCAACTCGATTATTCCGTCGTTTTCTATCTCCTAATAACTGTTTTTCCTCTCTTTATTTGCTTGCACATCGTGCCCCCGCCACCATCCCTCGATCCTTTCTCCCCTCGCTGTTGATCACATCACCCCCAAACCCAACCATTTTCGTTCAACTCTTCTTCGATCCTTGCTCAATTTCTTCAACAGCAGCTGCATCATGGCATCTGATAAACGGGATCTCCTTCCTGGAGACCAAGCTGCCACTGCAGAGGGCAACTCCAAGAAAAGCCCCTCGCCTACACGAACTGCGACGTTCAAAGACTACTTTGTGAGCATCTCCTTTCCGAATAACATTGAATGTTCGCTCACGATTTCAGCGTGTCTTTTCTTATGCAAACAATTGGGATCTCATCGTCTACGCTTCTGGCGTGGTGGCTGCGATCGGTTGTGGAGTCACCACGCCCATGATGTTTGTCATGTTTGGTAAGCGGAGATACCACAAGTATCATGGGGTTTGCCTCGTTAACAAAGGTACAGGAAGCTTTGTTGGGGAATTTACTAGTTTTACCAATGGAGACATCAGCGAGGGCCTCGATGGGTTCCGAGACTCTCTCGACAAGCTATGGTAAGTCGACACCCTCTAGTTTCATCCATCCGCTTACCGTCGATAGTCTCTACGTGTTTGCCCTCTTCATCGCCCGTTTCGGCCTAAGCGCTATTCACAGGTTTGCGTTCCGCATGACTGGTATTCGAATTTCGGCAGCTATCAGACTTCACTATGTTCGACACCTCTTCAACCAAACGATTCATGTCCTTGACTCCCTCCCACCCGGCCACGCCGTCGGCACCATCACGTCAAGCAGCAACACCCTGCAAATTGGCGTCTCTGAGAAGCTCGGCACATTCATCGAATACACTTCTCTCATCATCGCCTCTCTCATCGTGGCCTTGACCTGGAACTGGGAACTGGCACTCGTCACTTTATCCGGCCTCGTTGTCATCGTCCTGATCGTCGGCACCTTGTTTCCCCTCACCGTCAAAGGCCAAGCCCGCCAAGCCCAGTCGGAAGGACGGGCAGCAGGCCTTGCCAGCGAGTCTTTTGCTAGTATTCGCATGATTATGGCATGTGGTGCGCAGCAGCAGATGGTGGACAGGTATGGCGCCTCGATTGAGGAGGCCAAGAAGCACGCACGAGCTACAATCCCGCTCACGTCGCTCCAATTTGCCTTGACAGTAGGTCTCAATGAAAAGACTCACAGATTCGATTGTATAGCTAACCGTGTAGTTCTTTGGTGTCTTTGCCACTGTCGCCCTCACGTTCTGGTATGGCACTCTGATCTTCACCAAGGGCAGACTAGATGACGTCGGTGTTATCATCGTGTAAGAACACCATGATCTTAAACTCAATCAAAGCTAACAAAAACAGTGTTCTAATGAATCTCACCACCATTTTCTTTTCCATGGACCGTGTTTCGGCCCCCATGCAAGCCATGGGGAAAGCTTCCCTCGCCGCCTGCGAGTTCTTCTCCCTCATCGACGCACCTGCACCTGACAGAGGCTCACTTAGGGAGCCTCAGGTATCTGCTACGGACGATATTATCTTTGGCGGTGTCACTTTTGCATATCCGAGCAGACCTAACGTCAAGATTCTTGATGAGCTTGACTTGCGCATCGAAGCTGGCAAGATCACAGCCATCGTGGGACCCTCGGGTTCTGGGAAAAGCACCATCGTTGGTCTGATTGAGCGTTGGTACTCCCTCACACAGCAATATGCGATTATCAAGGCGATACAGGATGAGGAGAACAAAAAGAAGAAGGAGGAGGAAGGTGATGAGTCGACCGGCGTTGAATTACAGGAGACTGGAGATGCAGTTGAGCTGCGGGGAAGTGTCACGACCTGTGGCCATTCTCTTGACGAGATCGACATCAAGTGGTGGCGATCGCAAATTGGTCTCGTTCAGCAAGAACCGTTCTTGTTCAACGATACAATCTACGAGAATGTCGCCAGAGGATTAATCGGGTCTCGCTGGGAGGAAGAGCCCGAAGAGGTCAAGAGGGGGCTCGTCAAGAAAGCCTGTCAAGAGGCCTTTGCCGATGAGTTTATTGACAAGCTTCCCCAGGTATGTGCCTCAGGCTTACACAATAGGCCAAGGATCTCAGCTGACTTTCTGTTCTAGGGATACGATACCAAGGTCGGTGATGGCGGCGCTGGACTCTCAGGTGGCCAACGTCAACGCCTCGCAATCGCGCGATCCATCGTCAAGAGACCTTCCATCCTCATTCTCGACGAAGCAACGAGCGCCATCGACGTCCGTGGCGAGCGTATCGTACAGGAGGCACTCAACAAGGCCGCCCAAGGTCGAACGACCATCATCATCGCCCATCGACTCTCCACCATCAAGAACGCGGATCGCATCGTGGTTCTCAAGAAGGGCAAGGTCGTTGAGTCTGGCACACACGAGAGTTTAATCTCTGCAGATGGTGTCTATGCTGGCCTCGTCAATGCTCAGGCTCTATCCTCTGGGGACTCTTCAGAGGAGGACATATATGATGGGTTTGACACGGAAGACATGGACACTCTGAGCCGCGAAAAGAGCCATGCAGTCTCTGAATACGGCGATCACCTACAATCCGACAAGCACCAAGGCGGAAAGGACCGTGGTTTCTTTGGAAGCTTTGGCCGATTCTTTTTCGAGTCCAAGACCTACTGGGGCCTCATGATCTTCTCCTTCATCGCTTCTATCGCAGCGGGTACAGCGCAGCCCTTGTACGCCTGGATTTTTTCCAGGTCCATTGATCTATTCAAGTATCAGGATGATCACTCCAAGCTCATGGACAAGGTGGACTTTATGGGTATCATGTGGACTGTTTTTGCAGCTTCTGCCGCCATCGCCTATTACTTCACCTTCATCTCCTCCGGTCGCGTCGCATCCTTCATCCGAGCAAAGTACCAGACGCAGTATTTCTCTTCGCTCATCTTCCAGCGAGCTGCATACTTTGACGAAGACGGGCACTCCCACGGCACATTAGTCTCACGCGTGAGGGATGACCCCCTGAAACTCGAGGAAATGATGGGCACCAACATCGCCCAGGTCTGCATCGCCGTCTTCAACGTCATCGGTGGTCTATTAATGGCCCTCGTGTACAGTTGGAAGCTCGGCCTCGTGTCAATGGCTGCTGTGACCCCAGTGTGTGTCTTTTCGGGCTACCTTCGGTTCCGGTATGAGCTACAGTTTGAGAGGATGAACGACGAGGTCTTTGCCGAAAGTTCGCAATTCGCGTCTGAGGCTATCAACGCCTTCCGAACCGTTTCCTCATTAACTCTCGAGGACTCTATCTCTGCTCGCTTCGAAAAGCTATGCCACGGCCACGTCTCCTCGGCGTTCAAAAAGGCTCGCTGGGTCAGCATTATTCTCGGGTTCTCTGATAGCGCTACTCTAGGCTGCCAAGCTCTCATTTTCTACTACGGCGGTCGGCTCCTCACTCAGGGAGAGATTGGCGTCATGGGCTTCTTTGTGTGTCTGATGGCCATGATGAATGCCGCAGAGGGATTTGGCCAGAGCTTGAGTTTCGGTCCCAACGCTGCCCAAGCAGCTGCTGCGTCGAACCGTATCCTAGATGCGAGGGAGTCTCACTTGATGGAACCTCTTGGGAAGGGGGATATCCCTGACGCTGAGGGTGGTATCACGATTGAGCTTCGTGATGTCCGCTTGAGGTACGCCGGTCGAAAGACGCCTGTTCTGAACGGGTTAAACATGACTATCGAAAAGGGGCAGTTTGTTGCTTTGGTCGGTGCCTCAGGTTGTGGCAAAACAAGCATTATTTCTTTGCTTGAGAGACTCTACCAGCCTGAGAAGGGCCAGATTCTCTGCAATGGAAAGGATATCTCGGATGTTAACATCTATACCTATCGCAAGCATCTGTCTCTCGTCGCTCAAGAGCCCACTCTCTTCCAGGGTCGGTGCTCTCTCTCTCTATCTAACACTATCCTCTAACTATCTGCAACAGGCACACTCCGAGACAACATCCTTCTTGGAATCGACCCCAGCACCATCACCGACGATCAGCTACACGCCGCCTGCCGCGACGCCTCAATCCACGACTTCATCGCCTCCCTCCCCGAAGGCTACAACACCAACATCGGCTCCCGCGGCGTCTCCCTCTCGGGTGGCCAAAAGCAACGCGTCTCCATCGCCCGCGCCCTCATCCGCAACCCCCAAGTCCTCCTCCTCGACGAAGCCACCAGCTCTCTCGACTCTGAGAGCGAGAGGCTCGTCCAGGCTGCCTTTGAGCGCGCGGCAAAGGGGAGGACTATGATTGCTGTGGCTCATAGGCTTGCCACCGTGCAGAATGCTGATGTAATCTATGTCTTTGGTGAGGGTGGTCATGTGCTTGAAAAGGGGAGTCATGGACAGCTTCTCAAGAAGAGAGGTGTCTATTACCAGATAGTACGTCTCACATGAATAACTAGTAGAATTATGGGCTAACCAAAAAATAGTGTCAAAACCAGGCTCTTGACCAGTAGGTTTGATTCCATAGCTGGGCTTTTTGGGTTCTTTCTGAAAAGTGTACGCATTATAGAGGAGTTACCTATAATCCAAGGCAGCATCGCCCAGCATCTCTTCTCCGTTCCTTCTCGGATCCCGTGATCATTATGAGCCATTCTGAGTCCATTAAATCCCTCCTGATTACACCCCGTGACTCTTCATGTCTGCCTTACCTTGAGCCTCAGCCATCAACATCTCCAAGATGATTCTTCTCAACCCAGTGCGAGAGATTCCCCCCGGCCTTCTCCTTTCAGACTCACCATCTGGGAGTGTCGCTATCACTATCCCAACCTCCTCCGGCTGCATATCCGTGATCCCCGACGGCGAAAAAGTCCTAACTACCCCTTGACACCTTTGCCACTAGACCATAAGACCGTGAAATGTTGCTCCGACGGGCGTCAGTCTGAGTCCTTTTACCCCGCGAGATGGCATTGGACGCTGCGTCTAGGAAACTTGCATGTGAAGCAACTCGCTCCAGCCAATCTCCTTTTGACGTTTCACTTTACTTCTGCCTTGCAAGGCGGACGCGTCGCGATCGATATCTCCTTTCGCGTCATCGTGAATGTCTCGACTGCTGCCTACCGAGCCCCCTTGCACACTTATGGACCAGTCATCTCCCCAATATCAGTCGCGCTCCTGAATGCCCCCCAAAAAGAAAGAAGTGCCTCTATTCGTCGATATGCGCGACGTGTCTTGTGGCGATGCCTGTGCCCCTAGGGTAACCGCGCAATTTCACGGGTTCCGGAGATGAGAAGTGGTGTGACTCACGCAGCAGCGCCCGTCGAATCAATAGCAGTACCAGACTAAAAAAAGGGCGTAGGTTGGTCTTGGTGGTTATTTCACGAGGAGCGAAAGATGCCCAATCCCAGCGAGAGGCCTCTCACAGCAGGAAAGCGAAACAGGAAGAAGGCGGCAAAAAAACAGGACATGGATATGTTGTCCAGATAAGAGATGTAAGCTGGGTGCCAAGATGAGTACTCCAACACATCAAGTCAGATCTATTGATTAGCCAGATTTGATTTCAAAGCTCTTGCGTCACTCGCTCGCTGCCCAAGAAAGCATAAACCAGCAGCTCCCGGAATGAAAGACCCAGAAAACCGGGAACCCGGGAGTTGCACATTCGAATCTGCAGGGCCCGATCACCTGCCGCGCCCGAAGTGGATCCCCCGGGACTCCGGGATTGGGGGCGAGAAACAAGATCGGGTGGCGGGTGGTGGTCCCGGCCGAGTGGTCGAGGTGGCTGAGCAGTACCGGCAGCACAGCCACAGGCGCCAACCACGTGGCTTGACAACAACGGTGAGGAACATGTTTATTTTGTGGTGGTGTTTGTCTCTGACAATAACATGATTACGGATTGGGCCGAAGGGTGCAACTTGAGGGAGGCGCCGTAGTAATTGAGGCCTGCGACTCTACCGGGCAACTGATCTTTAAGCGCTGAAAACTGAGACTTGGCAAGCAGACAGACAGACCACACTTGCCGCATGCTGCTTGCTGCAGTTTTAGGACCTGCGGCTCCGAGTGTATTTTACAGGTCTAGACTTTTCCCACTGTAAACTGGAACATGAGACATCATCTCGCCCAGTTATGGCAATTTCATCCAAAAATGTTGTGGTATAGGGTTATTCATGCCCGTCCCCAATTGCCCTGCCCTGTTCAGGGCTCGTCAACCGGCCCTTGCCTTCTGCTGGAGGAGCCATCTCTATTGGCTCACCCGAAAGAATGCCTGGTCGAGATGTGACGTGGGAGCGGGAACAGAAGCAGTCCTGGCTCCCGGCGTGCAGATGCCGCCGTTGACTGCAACCCTCGATATCCCGCCCATTGGCTCCCGGCCCCAATCTACTTGTCCACGGCCGCCTCCGGGAGACCCCTCCTGGGCCCTCCATCTCAAGTTGACAACGCAGACAACACCACTTAGCATCTCACTCACACACCACTCGTACCTCGCTCCGCTGGGCATGAACGCGTCTGAGCCTTGAACTGGAGGGGCTGTTCTTTACTCTTGCCCTGCGCAGCGGATGACTCTTATCATCCTTGGATGGCGAGCACGGGACTTCCGGGTCAGAAGGGAGCTTCCTCTCTTTCGTCACCGACACGTGCCAGATGCGACTCCATCGTGATGCATCCCATCAGAACTCGGATTGGACATTGCTGCTCCAAACCGGCACAGTACAAAATTTTTCCCTCTCACTCATCCATCTCACGGGCGGGAGTGCAGCCTGCACTGCGAGAGAGACCCTCTTTTCCTCTCATTGTCGATATGCATGCAGCCTGCGTTCTTTTGCCCTAATGGAATCCAGATCGCAAACACGCCCCCCTTCGGAACGTCCTTCTCTGCCGAGGAAAGGAAAATTCTCCCATGGTGCATCTTTTTCTAATGTGCGAAAAAGCAATGCCCGTCATGATATCCATTCTATGTGTCCACCCCTGTCGACGCTATCGCCCGGGCGCTGCATCCAGCTTCCGAACCGCGGCTGCAAGAGTAAAATTTATTAGAGCTTGTCTTTTGGCGGTGTCGAGATCTTTGGCGCTTGGGCATGTAGCATGTTAGTCAAGGGCTGCATCTGCTCCCGTCGCTGGAACTTGAAACAACCTTGGCCAGGGAGCTGATAGGATCCCTCAGGCACAGGGATACCTCACTCCTGCTAGAGGCCGCAATCTATCCCATCTCAGCGCCGTCCACTGAAGAAAGGCCAGGACCTAGAATCTGTGGGAGGCATCCTGCATACGTCACTGTGCTGCCAACTTGCGTCCATGTATGCCTTCAGCCTTGGCCCGTTTGACGTCCACGTCGGTATCAGGAATCGGGGAGCTGCATGCCGGGGCCACCACTTTCAGCTGGTCCAAGAGTCCTTGTCCCTCCTTGAAGCGCTGCCTGGCCTGGCCTGTCGCTCACCAAAGCGGCCCGTCTCCAACAAGGCCCCGCGATGGCGCATCCATCGTCGGCGCGCAGCCGGGCAACGGCCTTCGTCTCTTTGTCTCCAAAAGAGTCGGTGAGGAGAAGGTCAAATCGCCAACCTGCCTGGGCTGGGCTACCGGAGTGCGTGCATGTGTCCGCAGTAGGCTGGCTGGCTGCTGGAGGAGGGGCAAAACACCGAGGGGAACCTGGAAGGGCCGTCGCTTGTCAAGGGCCCTATTTTTGGAGGGGTAAACAGGGTCGACGGCCTTTGTTGTTGTTGGAGCTCTTCTTTTCGGTCAAGGGAGCGAATCGAGAGCGGCCGTTGGGTTAGGGTAGACGGGGAACACACCAACAAGCAGTGTCCTGTGTGCGTCTGTGTGTCCGTGTGGCCTTCGCAGCGGTCTGCCCAGGGTTTTGGATATCAAAGTCCGCAGAACAGAAGTTTGGTGGGACCCGATCTGGGTGGTTTCCAAGGCTCTTTGACCTTTCCACCGACTGACACGCCGGGGGTCCTTGCTGTTCCATTCCGGCGCTGTTCTTTGTCGCCCTTCTTCTCACCAACCCATCCCATCCCATCAGCATGCACCAAGCGACGTGTCTCTGCCAGGCTGTGTGCGGTGTGGATGCCAATCGGCATCCATCTTGGGGTGCATGGCGGGACCGATATGACGGGGCGGACGCATTTGTTTGGACATGAATACAGCAGCCAGACCTTCGTTGGGAGGCACAAGCAGCAAGGTGCAGATTTTCATGACAGCAACCACCCTAACAACCATTGCCAGCAACAAGCGAAGCGCTCTATGAGTCACCCGCTCATCCACTTTCAACAAGCGATGCCATGGCGCGACGACGTTGAACAAGGCCGACAAAGGTCCCGTCCTAGACTGCACCACAGTGCTGTGGATTGCCGACAGTCGAGCATGGAGCAACAGGTTGCCATTCCATGGATCTATCATCCACGAGTATGACAAACCGCGAGGCTGCCGTAATGAATCCCTCGGCAAAGGATGACATTGCACAAGGCAGAAGCTCTGCTGAAAAGGAAAATGCAACAGAAAGAGAAAAAAAAAAATCATGTCCGAACTTTTCGACCAGGATTGCCGGCCGGCCAGGATCTATCCAGGACAGACAGGACTGCATGGGGACAAGGATGGGAATGGGGATGGAATTCCATTTCGACAGGCCAACAACAAGGCCCATCGTCGTCGACCCGGGCCCTTACTCCGAGCGCGCATGTGGTAATAAGCTGTAAGGGCGTGTGCGTTGCAAGCGTTAGACGTCCATCCGTCAGCTTGGACCGTTGCAGGGCGCAAAGACACAAGCAAGCCCCGAGGCTGTGGCTTTTTTTCCCTTCCTTCGTTTCTTTTACTGTTCCGAGTCCTTCCAATTCAAATGATGAGCATCAAAAGGAAAACTCAAACCTCGGACGAGTGTAACCCAACCGAAACAGGGCGTGGTCATTAACCCAGACGAGTCTTGTCGAGGTTTACTCTGTAGGTTCTTGTGCCTCCCGCATCCAGTGAGCCGTACAGACATGACCATCGTCGTCCGTATCCTGAGATGGATAGTCCTAGATAATTTACCTTAGATCCGGCTGTGCACCACATGCCGACAGGGACTCGTCGTAACAAGGGCAAGGCGTGATTGCGTCGTTGCCCGCTTCCTTCTTATTATTAGCGTATGAAACATGGTGCCCAGCAGGATAATTGCGTCGTCGCGTTGGGCCGCGATTTTATCATTACCGGCCGGGCCCAACGGAGAGGGGCGTGCAAGGGGTGTGTTTCCCGCCGGCTAGGGTGTCCTTGATCCGTCGACCCATTGTCTCTGGTCCTAATCTCGGGCCTAGCGACTTGAGGCAAAGGTGAAGGGAGCTCAGACCGAGCCGCCGGGTCCTCGACCAGAGACTGGGTGTGTGCACTGTACGGTTGCATCGTCAACCCTTATTTAGGGTTGTGCTGGCATTGTTGTTGTCGTTATCTTGGTGTTGTTGCGGGTGACGCCCATGGCCCGTCGACGGTGGAAAACAAACCCTGGTCGAGAAAAATCTGCAAAATGACGGATTTTGACGATTCAGATTGTGGGCGCCCCTCGCACACGGACGCACACACATAATAAAAAAGCACATGGAAAAAAATATCGAGCCCTCTCTCTGGTTGCCAATCTCGCAGAGGGCAGGACTGGGGTTGAGGATGGGTAATATTGGTGTAGCTGTGGACTCCTCCGGCTGCGATCCGCTGTCCGCGCATCCACTGAACAAACATCCAGGCCCTCTGGAGAGGGTGTCGAGCCTCTGGAAGGCCAGCATTTCGTCCCCGCGTCCCATCGACTCCTCCGTCTGCCGTCCACCGTGTCTGGATCGCTGGGCCGCTGTCACTGTGGGTGCATTAGGGCATATCGCTGGGTGGAAAAGGCCGCTAAACCTCAGTGACCGACTTCTGGGACGCAGGCACGCCGTCTCAGCGCATGGGGCACCCTGGGCGGGTAGTCAGGGTCCCTGGACAAGTCTGGATGGACTTGATGTGAGAGTGCCCCCCTAGCCTTGACCACGGGCTCCGGCCCTGCGGCTGACAAGCTGCGGGCACTTGCTCTCCAGCTCCATGCTCCGGCTCCAGGAATTTTCTCTCCATCCCCTGGTCTCCGTCCCATCGCCGGGCATGAAAGCCCTATCCATGACATTTCCATGGGTGTTTTTGATCTGAACCCTGGCTCCCTGTGTCCGGGGCGCAGGCAATCTTCGGTCCGGTCATCCCCCAGCAGCAAAGAGCAGGTTTGGTAATGAGTGGGTAATGAGAACCAGAGCCGGATAATGAGTCTTCTAGGATCCTGGATGTTGTTGAGAGTAGGGTAGGACAAAGCGCCGACACTCGTAATAAGCTTGGAGGATGCCTCAGAACCGTCAGAGCTTGAACGACAATAAGAGTTGATACCCTAGAGTACTGGCAGTCTTGTGGTATCGACCGCAGACACATTTATTCCAGAGACATGTCTGGGTATTGGCAGCGTCGACTTGACGTTGGCTCAGGCGTTCCATGAGCTCCTCCTCGCTGTGTCTTGTCTGGAGAGTAAAACATGACGCAGGGGGCCTGAGAGGTTAGCTGGAATTTTACAGATCTTGGCCACAGACGCAAAAGGAGTCCTAGAAAATTGCCAGCCAGATCTGAGACGAAATGAGAGATGGTCATGGCATGGAATCTGAGATGGGCCGAGACGGTGAGCCGGTGAGACACGACTTCCATTTCGAATCCTGCTTTTGCTGCGGTATCGTGGCCAATCATCATGGCATGCCGGGGAGATGAAGAGCAGATGCCAACTCCAATACCCTATTCAAGTCGCACAGACAGGGAGCAAGGGCCGAGGCCCATCTCGGCCGACTCGAATACACGGGAGAAAAAGGTGATTCCTGGGGCGGCGCAGTCTCCCTTTCCTGCTACCCCTCCTCGTGTTGTCAAGTACCAAAGACGGGAGGCCTGTGGTTGACGTGCGTGACATGAAGTAGCGCCGATTCACTTGTTGACTGATCAGGACAGACTACGCTGTGTGTCGCAGGTCAAGATGACAGGACTAGAGACTTTTTGAAAGTCTTCAGCGGCCAGACGAACTAGCGCAGTCTCGACTGAGAAAGATGCGGACGGAATTGACTGGGGGATAGGGGGGTCGGCGAGTGGGTGAATGGATGGATGGATAGAAACGGAGGAGTCGGGGTCGACAGCTGCGGCTCGGGGGCACGCTTGTCCATCTCTGGGAAGGAGGCCTTGGTGTCGTTAGTCGTTAGTCTCAGTGTCGCAGGCTGCTGGAAACGACCCTATTCGCGAGCCGCCGCTCCGGTGCAGGGTTTTGATGTGTGTCTTCTCCGCTGCCGCTCTCCAGTCGTCCACTGCCCAGTACCGACGGAGCGCACCTCGATGCACGATGTCTCCATCCTGTTCTGATCCCCGCCGTGCGGAGAAGTTGTCTAGAGCCAATCTGGTTTCCTTTCCGGCATGTTGCAGTTTGCAAGCATCAGATCGGTGGCGATGATGTCGAACTTTGGAAGGTCTCTCTTCCACGAGGCAGCCGATGCGCTCGCTGCTCACTAATGCAAGGGGACCATGAACCTCCAACCTCGCCTTCTCTCTGTCGCGATGTTGGGTGTTGGGTCATGTAACTCGATATTTGCCATCGTAGTCCCGAGCGGAGGATCCCTGGTAGATTCGGTATCGGCGAACGGAGCACGCCGGACAAAGGCTGGACCAAGAAGAGCTTGCGACCGGGTTGTTCGGGAGAACCTCAGGAATCAGGAATCTTTGAGAGGAAGAAATCGAAAAGAAGCAAGAAAAGGAAAGCCTCCGTATCTTTCCGGATTCGTAAGCTCGACCTGGACTGCTCGCTTGTGGAGGGGTTCATCACATGCGCAAGATGATGGCCGCGATTGGAAAATGGTGCGCTCTCGGATCGAAGCCTCGCTCGTTGACGACTTGCACCGATTGGCAGCTGGAATATTCACGGTGGTCGTGGTGCAGCGTGAGGGCTGTGCTTCTCTCGGAGAGGAGGAGGACCTGTCACAAGGCGAGCGAGCATTGCATGCATGGACCGCCGAGCGAAGCGAATAAGATAAGATGCACGACACCACCAGGCTCTGGCTGATGATGTAGCATCTGCGCGCCTTGCCTGCGAGTGCGACACGGACATGAGCGTGTGATGGATGGTCCAAGATGGTGGGGAGAACCTGAGGCAGATTGATAAAGCTGGAC
The DNA here is from genome assembly GCF_026873545.1 of Fusarium falciforme. Lineage (NCBI taxonomy): Eukaryota > Fungi > Ascomycota > Sordariomycetes > Hypocreales > Nectriaceae > Fusarium > Fusarium falciforme. The sequence continues at coordinate 1,016,866 of NC_070546.1, forward strand.
CGGGCAGCACCTTCCCTGGAACTGAACTGGAGTTGGAACCCCATCCCGTCTTGGTTTCATCCGTGCCTTCCGCAACTCCATCTCTTGCGGAGTTGTCATCATCGTCGTCTCTGCCTGGCGGAGGCAAACACCAAAACAACGTCAATTCTCCGCCACGTCTTGGTTTGATATCGATCGCTGTCGCAGTCGTCACTTTAGCCGCCGCCGTCTCTCCCCGGACATTGGAAGGCATCACCGCTTGGCCGTGTCATTAACTCAGTTGATCAGCATCATCGCTGGCAGCCTGGCAACCCAACCAGGCACGCGTGCCTCTCGAGGCATCGACACTCGCAACTCTATTGCTGTCTCGCCTCTGTTCTGCGGTCGCTCATTCCAGCCTTGTTGACATTGTCGTCGCCTATAAACGTCGAGCCCTAGCAACGGGTGGGTTTCACACGGCTGCCTTGCGACACCCAACCACTCACGAACTGACTCGGCTGGCGGCGCTACGACTGCTGGGTAGCCTTTGCCAGCCTCGCGTCGCACTTGTGTAGTCCAAGTCTATTAAGGGCCGGGCTTGAGTGAGTGTTTGCATGGGTTACGAGGGCCAGGGCCACAGACTCTAGAAGATCCGTGTCCCCAGGCCATCGCATCTCGTACCCTTGTTTCTATTGACGGTGCTGTTGCGTCAGCTCGTATTCCCGTGCGCACCTCGTTCTTCTTCCCTGAAAGCCACCGAAAAAAATTCAACATCAACACATCTCGCAGACGGCCCAGCAGGCAAGAGACTAACATCTCGCAGTCCAGGATTCCTTCCAGGGGGTGTAACAACCTACCTACCGAGCGCCCTGTCTGGCTCTGAATCACACCGAGCCGCTTCGTCCCCCGGCGCTGCTCCGTCTTCCGCCGTGCACCCCTGTTGGGTCTGTTGCCGCCGGCGCGCGCCTAGAAGCCCAAGCAGAAGGAAAATTTTTCACCGGAACAGACTTGCGGGCATCCGGGACCGCGGACGTTGGGATTTGGATCCAGGCCGTCAATCTCGCTTACTCCCCGCTGGTAAATTGACTGGCACTTCAGTGGAGTTGAGAAAAAGTCCATTGTTCCGCCCCAAGGTGACCTTTTCTGGCGAGGCGTCTGTTATTGACAACCTCGAGCCAGGGGAGAAACGAGCCCAGAGCGAGCCAGTTGAGGAAAAAGAAATCAATGGCCGGCACTCGACCCCGCCATCCACAAGTACGGTAATATTTTTATTTTTTATATTATTTTTCTGGAAAACTTTTCTGTGGCCCTCATATGCTTTCTTTTTCGCAGTCGCAGGATCCGCTCAGTTCGCAGTTTTTTCCCTTGTCCATCCTTGCAGGTGTCTCTCCCTCGTTCAGATGGCTGGTTTCAATTCGTAAGAGAGAAGACGAAGCAAAAAAGAAGTATGAGAAAACAGCAGCAAAAAGTGACAGAAGAGAGGCGAAAAATTTTAATTGTGCGTTGTGGGTGTACACTTCAGGGGACGGAGGTGTTTGTTGTTGTCTGTCTGTTGAGAGAAAGAGCGCCCTCCGGACATTACAGTGTTATGCCCACCCCCATGATTCCCAGCTGAACCTTGAGCGAGTCGGATCCGTTGCTGCAATCAGTCACCATTTTTACCAGCTTCCATTTTTGCGCTGCCTCCTTTTCACGAGGCTGCCTCGTTCCCGTTGAGCCTATCGCTGGCTCTATCTCTTGATTCTATCTCTACCCCTTTTTCGCATCTCTTTTCGCCTCTCGCCATACAAGGTCTGAATTAGCTGACGAGTGATCCAAGGGCACTGACTCATAATTGCGCGTGGGATCTGGATGATTCACGAATTATCGAGCCCAACCAAAGAGATTGGGTTACGGAAACAATAGGGTGTCGAAAAGAAAAACACAGCCATCCACAACAAATCCTGAGAGAGAAAAAAGAGCCAACGAAACTTGGCCGCAGCACAGCGCCCTGCAGCGGACTCCCGGTACGCTACCTAGTACTGTACGGACTGCGTCACCGTCCACCGTCATTTCGCCAAACAAGCTCCGAGAGAGAAGACAGTGCGGCGCGAAAAGGAGACACGGTGCCAATCCTTTTGCTTGTGCTGATGAGAGGCTGCAGGATGTGACTAAGCCTCGCTCATCGCACACCCAGATTAGCAATACGCGCAATACGGAGGTTGACTCTATCTCGACACAGCCTCGCTCAGTCACATTTGCCAGTTCATTCTAGACGTCACGAGCAACGAATTGCTCTCCTTTCTCAGGCTTAGGAAAAGTCATACAAGACATCAGTCACCAAGAGACCAGGAAAAAGGATAAAAGGAGGGAGTGCAAGTGAGGACACTGCAAGAACCGGGCCCCCCTGCACCCCTGTCCCACACACTCCCACCCCGGGCGGCCCTTTAGAGAGAATCCCTGCCCCTATTTAGCGCACACACCCTTGTCTGTCTCTCAGTCCCCCTGCTGCATACCGGCTAGGCCCCTCCCTCCATTACCGGATCCTTGTCGTCTTCCGCTAGGCAGGCTTGGGAGAAAAACGGTGCCCACAGAGGCCGCACACAATCTCCCAGGACCGTGACAATATATATCTCGACCACCTCCCGCTCTACCCTCCTTTCCTCCTCTCTTTCCAGTATCTTGGCGCTTGCCAATCACCCAGTTTCCCTCAAAGCAACATATCTCAGCCTCGCCAGCACATCGTGTGCCGACGTCATCGCTCTTTTTTCCAATCAACCTCCAAGCTGGGGCTCTCGAAGCATCCAGCGCCTTCTCGACACAACGACCAGGTTCTACGGGATTTGGTTTCGATTTCCTCGGTTGGGAAAGGATAAAATACCCATTGGTCATGTTCGCCGCCGCAAGACAATACTCTAACCTCTTCTCTTCCGACTACATACCGAGGTGACGGGCTGGCCGATCACCTCCTCTCGGGCGTCTCTTCCCCGGCGCAACCTGACCGTTGATTACTGCTTATATGCAGATTTGACGAACTTTGCACCGCATCTACCACTCACATACTAAAAAAAGAAAAAGAACAAAAAAAAGCGAAAAAGAACCTGCGCATCGAAAAAAAAAACCAACACCAGACAACTGTGGGAGATTGGGAGGAGAGCAGCAGTTGTTCTATGCAAGTCTTGAAAGCGGATGTCAGTTGGGCATCGCCACACCACAAGATCATGAGTTACCCTTCTCCACGAACTCCTGGATCGACGCCGATCCACGACTACGACAGCGTCTACTCGAGGATGTCGTCCGCAACCCCCACCCCCTCGCCGAGGCCAACCTGGACCGCCGAGCAGACGCCACGGCGACCGGCGACTCGAGCGGCCCATGGACGCTTCAACAGCTACTCCCAGCAGGGTGACTTCAGTCCGCGTCCCCCCAAGGACTCCCCTCGCTACAACAGCATCGGGCAATATAGCACGGCAGATGTGAGTCCCAAAACTACTTCTTCGTCGCGCAGGCCTTCCGGGTCATCTCCGCGCTCCAAGCGCGACCGCCGATTCTCGTTTACCTATGTCCGGGCTTCCACCCCATATGGAGAATCCGACGAGGACGAGATCATCGAGGCTCTGGGACACACCTATGTGCTTCCTGCACAGTCCCGTTCCAAGAACCATCATCACCGCAGATCCGCCTTCTACACACGAGAACTTGTTGATGATGATCGGGGATGGTACACTAATTACGACGACTACCTGCAGGGTGCCGCCTCCGCCGCTATCTACGACGAGCCCTACAACTCTCGTGAGCAGATGCCTCCCATGTACCAGCAGTCGCCCCAACCCCGACCTCCTACCAGCTTCGGCCACAGCCGTCGCTCCTCCACCGCTGTCCCTCCGCCGCGTCCCCAGACCGTGCGCCCAGCCAGCTCCCACCGCGCCAAGCCTGCTGCCCCTGCCACCCCCAAGGCCACCGATGCCGATGCCCGGAAGCACCGCATCCCGGCTGGATACTCACTCAAGAACTGGGACCCCAGCGAGGAGCCCATTCTGCTGCTAGGCAGTGTCTTTGACGCTAACAGCCTTGGAAAGTGGATCTACGACTGGACTGTCTACCACCAGGGCCCTGCCACCCCCATCTCTGACATGGCCGGCGAGCTGTGGCTTCTTCTTATCCAGCTTGCCGGCAAGGTCAAGCGAGCTGAGGAGACTGTCGGTCGAGTTCGCAGCGCCGAGAACCGGGATCTCGTTGACGAGTTCATTGAGTCCGGAGAGCGCCTCACCGAGAAGCTCCGTGCCCTCCTCAAGGCCTGCGAGGCCCCTATGCTCAAGGCCGCCAAGAGGAAACAGGCTGGCCTTGGCAAAAACGCCGGTGTCGAATTTGTCGAGACCCTCTTTGGCCGTGACCGTGAGCTTGACAAGACTGAGAAGTTCATGCAGAGCGTGAGACTCTTCAACCTCCGGTTCGACGCCAACTGCGAGGAGATTCTCCGGAACCCTACCAAATAAGCGGACCACATTACGCCCCCACAGGACTATCCAGGACTTGGCCCTGTTGTTTCCTGTTCTCACTTAACCATACACACATCTACTATACCCGAGGAGTCTTTTGACGCCGGCCAGTGATCACATCCCCCCATACTCGCCGGATTGGATGGCCCGCTCAAACTGTACCACTACCTCACATTCCTGGATCTCCAATGGACTCCCCGCCACATGGATTTCCGATTTTTTACTTTGACGTCTCTACCTCGTCCCGGGGAAGCGGTTTCTTTTCTCTTGACTTGTCTACCGGAACAATTCCAGAAAGAATCACGGGGCGACCTGTACTACCACCAATGCGAACGCGCACGCGGAGGAGGGCATCGATATCACGGGGACTTTTTTCCAATTAGAGATACCCACAATGTTTTTTCCGTTTGGAAGGACGCGAGCAGTTGGAGAGGTGAAAAACGACATTTTGTCACGGAGAAGAAGTGGAAAGGATTTGATTTTTCGTTTCGGATTTTGTCTTTTGGAGCTTGGATCTTTTTACTTGGGATCAGCGCGTTGGGATATCAAAAGTGATTCGCACTTAGATCGGGATGGAACACGACATTACTACACGGTAATATGGAGGTTTCGTTGTCTTTACAAATGTTCCTCATTGATGGATAGGAAAGGGAAATGTATCATGCAACAATGTGAGCATGAAGGAGTTGGGGGAGCCATGGAATTGGCTTGTTTGTTTTTGATTGACTTGATTATACCATTTTCAGAGCTTGGATATTATGGGATGATTCTAATTATTTCGAAAAAAATTGCAAACTTATCTTAACCTTGATGTGTCTTGCCTCGCTTGTGACTGATTGTGATGTGACTTTTTCGTTTAATCCTTACCTTGATCATGACATGAAGCCCAGCCAACATTCGACGTCGTGGTCTTACTGATCCCAACCGTCGGATCACGAAGAAAGCCGTCGACTCATTGAACGCATGGTTCGAATAACAACCTGATTTTTTCTTTGGTGATACCCCCTCTCGTTCCCGGTGGGAGAACCCCGCGTGTGCCGAGGAGGAACTAAAACCAGGCCGGCAATGCACGCATCTGGCTTGGTTCCAGGCAAGCATCTCGGTCTTGCAGCGGCGTGCCGCTGGGGGTGACGATCCGACTTCTCTTTTGCTAGGGGGGAGGGAAACCATGAGGTCATGAGTGGACGGACGACCCCTGGAGGGCTGCGTCATGCAGGTCATGGGTCGCGGGGTCGGCCGCTGTCTCTCTTCTTTTTCGAAAGGAAGCCGTTTTCATCCAGAGGGCGTGATGTAATTGCAAACCGCTTTGAGAAAGGCAAGGGAGCTACTCCGTAAACTACAGAGTATCGCGTTGTTTCACTTGCACGTCAGTCTAACGCCTCTTTTACACTTGCGAGTGTCGAATTTTGTGCTTGCGCGCGCTCGGCGGTACTGGAATGCAACTTGTGGAACGGGTAAAACTTTGTTAGTATGTGCTTTTTCGATGGGTAGGATTTGCGACGTTGAAGGGGAAATTGGAATTGGTTTCAGATGGCAAGAATTCTTCAGCGAGCCGTTTGTGAGGTGAGGTTCGATGGTATATTAACATGTCGCGGTGCTGGCTTGTGTAGAGATTGAACTTGATTCCCTTGACATTCACATCTTGACTTGATACAACGCCACCTTTCGGATATCTCGCTCCGTTACGAATTGCCTCGCATCTTATCCTACTTTGCTTTTTTGTCTCTTATCCCGTGCATTGATTCAAAAACACACAGACAAGCCACGGGCCTTGCTCCCCGCCCTCTGTTGTTATTAGCTTTTTCTACGCACGGCCTATGCTTGAGCGGGGGGATGATGTCCCGCCGCCGGATTTAGAGGAGGTTGGGGAGGGGGAGACGGTGACACCGGGGCGTTGTGACGGGATGGAGAGCCGACCCGGTGTGGGTGTGCAGCGAGCGGCTATTAGGGCCATCTATCCCACGTGTTGGGGGCGAGAAGGATCTCTCTTCACAGTGAGAATGTCGTGCAGTTTGGTGGACTACACAAGGGGGTGGGAGAATCCCGTCTCAGAAGGGAGAGGCTGCAGTAGAGTTTCTAGGCTCAAAACGATGCGTGATTTCTCCCCAGCCAGCCAGACTCGAGAAGGATTGCACTGTACACTGGAAGGAATAACGCAGGGCTGGGACGGGCTCGTTGGGCGTGCAAGAAAAGTTCCCGGATCCGAAGTGCCCAATCCCAGACTCTGTGACCCCTCCTTAAGCCATGTTTGTGATGTGACAGCACACATTGCTGTCCATGTGCGTCGTCTACACGCCAATGTTCACACCAGAAAAGAAGAAGGGCTGAACGGTACATCCTAGTCTCTCCTAATCCGGGCGCTTGCACGTTTCTTTTGCGTTTGTTTCTTGGAGGCTGGCGTGTGATGATGGGCAGGGATATAGCCTCACTCACAGTGTATTCGGTTATTCTTTGCCAAAAATTCACGACCCCGCGCGAGACTTTGGGTTGCACGTTGGGGTGGCTGTTCACATGTAACCGCCTGTATCCGTACCCAAGCTGCGAGAGGCTTGGCGTGCGGACCGAATCGTGAGGGAGGGGGAGGGGGTTCCATCGCTGGATAACGTCAGCTGTGGTTGTGCAGGGACATGGATTCTGGATATTATTAGATGGAAAGAGTACAGGTTTCTGGCCTCGACTGTGGCTATTACAAGGTCTTGGATGGGAGTTTGTGTGTCAGGGATGGTTAACTGTGTTGGTTGGGGTGACACGGATTCACAGCTGTTTGTGGTTTTGTTTGCTGGGCGTGTAACTTGATTTGATACTGAATAAGTAGGAAGGCTGGGGTAGATGGCTTTATTGGGAATTTGCCGGCGAACGACATGAATGTGTTTGGATCATGGGGTGTCAGTCCGGGACATCGGATTTGGTTGTGTTTGTGTAGGGTATGGAGGAGACGTGATATAGGCATGTTGTTTAATTGTCTTTGTAAGCTTAGATTGATCAATAAATTGCCCCGGCCAATAATCAGGCTTTATACTTGTCCCAATAACGGTACAAGTTGTGCAAGAACTTCTAAAGAGTTGATGCTTGGGGGACTTAAAGCGAGTGACACTGTCTCATCCTCCCGCAGGTGGATCGTATAAATCCCCTCCTCAGTCGCAGGCTCAACATCTCGCTCCTTCGAGTCTCCGACATATACAATCTCACTAGGCTGAATTTCAAGATGTTTCAGAACTTTTCCAAAGATTCCTGACGTCTTGGCCACGCCAAAACGGTTGGTCGTTGCTAGGAAGTCGATGTAGCTGGCGATCCCCAGGTCCCGAACGGCCCGCTCTTGGGCGTCCTGCGGGCCTTCTGTGATGACGGTAATCTTTCTGCCGGACTCTTTGATGGCCTTGAATAGGGATAATGCGCCGAGTTTAAGAGTCAGGTTCTCGACTAGGACGCGTTCATAGTCTTGTAATAGCTCTTCGATCGAGCCATGATTGAGTTCGAAATGACTCAGTGTTGCACCGAAGCGTTCCCGACGGTAGTCGTGAGAAGTCTTTCCATCTGTGAATGCGCCTGAAGTTCCTTGTTTGAGTATTATCTGATACTGCTCTTGAAGATCCTCGACTTTGATGTGGCGATTCTCGTTGGATATCCGAGTAAGGCAGTGAGTTACTGCAGCTCGGCTGGCTCGGCGGAACTCGTGGAGGGTGTCATCGAGATCAAAGCCAAACCAGGTCTTGGTCTGCAGAGTTTCGAGGAGTTTCTTCTGATCTGGTTCCAAAGAGGGAGTCATTGTATCTGTGGGTTGGATGGAAGTCTAGGGTGAGTTGATGTTGATGCTCAGTTCAAGTTGATGCATTAGGGCGAAGACGTGATAGTCGGGATAACTACCTCCACTTATCGAATCTCCGCAACCTCTGACCATGGAGAATGAAGAATGCCATTACTTGAAGTAGAACTGGAACAATTACAATCGTAGATTTGCCATGTGATGGTTTGTTTTGGGGTGTGTTTTAAGAGTCTGACTGGCACAACTCGCAACCATAACCGGACTATCACAACTCAGTTTCTATAAAAAGATATCGTTATTGGAATGTCTAGAATCGCGAACCTTGTTTATCCCATGAAACCGTTTCTCATCGCATCTCGGGAATGATTCTAGCCGGTCGCTAGATGAACCTTGTAGAATGAGGTATTTGTCGACTCGTCGAACGAATCATTCCCATCAGCTCAGTATAGCCTATCTACCTACCTCCATATGTCTTCCCCATTTATCCCAGAATGTCTCATCACTTCCATTAGCTCAATCACTTATTTCAGCTTTCTCCCTCAAAACCAGAGACTTCACCAGCCTCCTCAGCTGAACAAGGATATGCAGCCAGCCCGATGACTAAGCACGCGTTGGCCGCTGCGCCAAAAATCCGATGATGCGTGACATCCAGCTTCACCTCACCGAGGCCAAACAAAACGAATCAGGGAAAGAAAACTGCAGTGAGCGACGCGTATCCCTTGAATCTTGGTGTTTTTCATCACATACACGGAACAAGACTCTGTTCCGGACCGAGCTGAGCCCACCCAGACTTGGCCAATCCCACGCGGCATCAGACCACAACAATGCACTACATCCGCTTCCTTCGGGCCCCAAAGGTCTTGAAGAATCGCCGCGGACCCTTGGTCCAGCTGCTCTTCACAATCACCACTGACCTTGGAGACTCGTTCCTCTACCCGGAGAGGTTTCTTGACCTGCAGGTCGTCGCCGTCGCTGCGTCACCTGAGGGCAGCTCAACATGGCTCCTCTCGGACCCCGGCCACTTGGACTGGGAGCCTGGCATGCGCGTTGCGAAGCCGGCTCTCGAGCTGCCTGTTGCTCTTGAGAGAGCTCTCGAAACGGGTATGAGGGTTCACATCTGCGTCAGGGCAGCAGAGCCCATTCACACTGCTGAAAGTGCCCCACGGGTTCTGGCACTGGCCGCTGAGAAGATGCGGTATCGAAAAGAGGCTGCTGCAAAGGGCGCCGTCATGCCAGCTTGGGTTCCCTTGGTGCTTACCGAGCCTGGCTCAGAAGTGTCTATCCGAAGACTTCAACTGGGCGACTCACCCGACGGCCTGGGTACCATCGAACTTGAGGAAGAGATTGGGGAGAGCATCGCTCGCCACGTCTGGGATGCCGGCGTAGTGGCGACGTCGGCGATCGTGGGCATTGAGACGGCTCCCGATAGCGAGTCCAGCAATGACCCCTGCATGAGGACTCTCAAGAACATCTTTAGTCGCCAAAGGACGATCCGCGTGCTGGAATTGGGCTGCGGCGTGGGTATCCTGAGTGTTGGACTGGCTGCCGTGTACCCCCAGCTTCATGCCCCCTCGCCGGGAGACTGCACCATCCTCATGACGGATCTCCCCGAGGCCGAGGAGCGGGCTAGGTCCAACATGAAGAGGGTGGAAAACTCGCACGTCCGGTTCCAGGAGAAGCCTGTCCGAATGATGTACGAGAATCTGGACTGGGAGGAGGGCAGACAGGGCCGTTTTGGTCCCCAGGCCCGATCGCAGCCCTGGGACTTGGTGATGCTGAGCGACTGCACTTACAATGTCGACATGCTCCCTGCTCTAGTGGAGACACTCTCGGCCATTCACGCCAACAACCTCACCCACTTCCCCGAGGGGGAGCCCTTTACCACAAAGGTCTTTTTGGCCACCAAGCCACGTCACGAGTCGGAGGAGGTCCTGTTTGAACTGATGGACAAGGACGGCTGGTACAACGTTCACAGACAAGTGATGCCACTGCCTGTGCTTGGAGGTGCGCCTCAGTCTGTCGAGCTTTACCTATTTGACAAGTCTGGCCTGAGCGAGGACAGGGACCAAGGGAGGGGAGGGAAGGAGAGGGAGAGGGATTAGGCGTCTAGTGGATGCTCTGACCGAGTTTCAAGGCGGCCTCATTGATTGAGTGCAACACGGCTCCCACCATCGTACGAGGCAAGGCGAAGATACTGCCATTTCTCCGAGAAAACGACAGCCAATACTCTGGGCAATGCTTTCGCCTTGACGCCCGAGTAACGATGGACACGGTCAAGAGCCTCGACGGCCTTGCCTTGTGGCTGCTGTGAGAGCTTCACTATGCATGATAAGACGGTCGCCTCTGGATGCCATTGGGGTTACCCCGCGTACTGTGTAACGGCGTTTGATGCGGTCTAGCCTGATTGCTCAGAAGCGACCACTAGGATGAGATGGCGGGGGATATGACGGGCAGGGAAGTGGTGTGGTGATGAGTTGTCCTTCAAGCCCCATGAACGCAGAGTGAGGCTCTGCGATGGCCTCAAAATGGAGCACCCGATAATGTTGTATGTACCTTGGTGATGAGATTTATTAAACGTGGACATGCCTAGCGATAATGGTAGAATTTGTTCTTTTTCTTCAATATCCCTATCTTTGTATCTCTAGCAACACATGATGGCTGATCCCAAGTCCAAGAACGTCAATGGCAACCATGCCAATGGCAATCATGTCTCTGATAAGACGTCTACCAAGCAATCCAAGCTGCGACAGCTCCTTATCCTAGCAAAGGAGGTGTCCAAGGACGCCGAGGCAATCCAAGACTATGAAAAGTCAGTCGAGGGGAGGAAAGCGCTGGAGCAGGAGCTCGAGGCCAAGCAGGGCGAGAACCAACGCCTCCGTGAGCTGAACGACAAGGTGATGCGCGATCTGACAGACCAAAAGAACCAGGCGAGTGCCGCAAGCGCCGCGAGCGAAACACTTGTTGCCACGTTTGAGCAAAAGTTCAAGACTTACGAGTCCAACAAGGCCGCGGTGGAGGCTATGGAGGCAGAGGTTGCTGAGGTGAGGGAGAAGCTGGCTGCGTCGGACGCGGCGCAGAAGGGGAGGAATGGGGAGTTGGAGAAGTTGAAGCAGAGGGTCAAGACTTTTGAAGAGGATGAAAAGAGTCATGTTGATGAGATGAGGGAGATGAATGCTGAGTGTGAGCTTCATCGGTCGAGGATGCAGGCTAGTGATGCGGAGCTTGAAGTGTGTAAGAAGAAGCTCGGGGAGGCTCAGAGTGATCTTGGAGAAGGCATCTTGAGAGAGTTTGGCTTGGAAGAGTTGAAGAAACTGTGAGTATTCAACGCAGCTTGTTTGTGCATTGCTGACCAGAGCAGACGCCTCGACCTTGCAGATCTCTTGGAAAAGGTTCATGGCTTTGTCAATGAGTACTTTAACGACCACGACGGCGCAGAGGTAAGCGATTTCCACTCCATCTACGTCTAATACTAACTATCTGAAAGGACTCTGCCAGTGAGATTCTGGAGCTGAACATTCGCTTCCCCAAGATCCCCCTCTCGACCCGCACAACCCGAGCCGCTGCCAAGATGCGCTGCGCCGTTGCTGACGCCGTCATCGCCGAGGCGCTCCTGGCGCACGTCTTTGTCCCATTCTACGTCCCTAACGAGATCAAGACCACGGCATCAGCCATGCTTGATTTCTTTGACGGGGACGAAAGACGACAGACTGTGTACCGGTGCCAGATCCTCGGGTCCGTGTCTGACTCGGAGCAAGGTGACCAGATCCGAGAGGATATTGTTCGTAAGGCGAGCAATGAGGTTCGAAGCACGCTGCATCCACTTGTTGTGGCGTACAAGCAGGCTGGCTTTTACAACGCTGTGCCGTCTCTGTTTCGACAGGCTGTTGGACTCTGGGCTGACGCGCAGTGTTCCCGTGATCTCATCACGGCCGATGTTCCGGATGACGAGGAAGCCGGTCAGCACAAGGACTATGACCCCTCCAGCACCGACAAGCCGGCAACGAGCAACGCAAAGCCTTCATCATTGGCGGTGCTCTTCCCGCAAGTCGTCACCCAAAGCGAAGTCATCTTCGAGGGCGTGGTCCTCAAGTCCGATCAGGGCACGGTGCTGGAAGCTCGGGAGGAGATGCGGGCCAATGGGACTCCCAAGAAGAAGACCGGAACGCGACGGAGGTCGTTTGCCGATGCTCCGCCCCGGAGATAGTGTTTTGACAGGAGTCGGCCGGAAGGCACGGGGGCTTGTGATGGATGTCAAGTCTAACGTTATTTTAAGCTTATATCACCCGTTTTCGGGTCAATTGAGAATACACGGATGAACTCTTTGCGTCCTGATTCCATAATCCATATCAACACGGCGAGATTAGATGTCTCTGCCAAGGACACTCGGCCGATGTTTTTAATCTTCTTCGGCCGAAGACCGGACGACTATGCCGGTGCCCCGAAGACGAAAGAAAAAAAGCCACGTGACATTTCCCGTCTATTCCCGGTTCACTGGAACGGGGGCGTCGCCTCGCTCTTTGCCAAGATTGCGAGCGATTGTTTTGAGGGCCAGGGGCCTGGTCAACCCTTGTCCCTTGCCGGTGATGAAGGACTCCATCGGCAATCTCTTCCCTGGCTAGGGAGGGAGCCGGATACGGAGGATTATTCACTGCCACCGTGAGAAAAAAGATACGTCGCGAAGTGCGGTGAGAAGACGTGTGTGCTTGCAATGCACGCAAAATGTTGCCTGATGTCACCCTGACGCCTTTTGTCTCTACCGAATACGCAGAAAAGACTTTCAGACATCGGGCAACTTTCAGATGACGCGCCCAGAAGTGGTCTAGCTGGTTTGTTGGTTGAAAGGGCTTGCATCGAGTTCCCCACGTCGCTGAGATGGCTCCGACAGACGAACAACAAAAACAACCGGCTCTTGACGACTATTGGCGAGGTTTACCCGGTGGAGGCAACATTGTTGTGTCCCACACGGCTCCACAAGCTGAGATTGAGCCGTCGGCTCCAGGGTCCTTTTTCGTGTTTTGATATTGCCCCCAGCTGAATCTGATACTCTTGGCGAGAGGACAACGATAAGACCGAGCCCTCTGAACATGTTACTGACGACCTCGACGCCTCCAACATGTCCAATTGACTCATTTGCTTTAGGAAATAAAGTTCCGAACCGACAATGCGGGTGCTGCCGCAGTGCGTGCCCCAAATCATTCATCCAATCTCTGCCGCATCCTCTCCACACCCTCTCAGCTTTCTCCATGCGCTCAACGTTTGCCCTGTCTGGGCAATCTTTAGCACCCCTGGCCCCATAGCCAATCGGCCTGCGAGAGATGCCTTTCTAGCCTCGATCAGGCTTGGGCTTGATACCGGATGACTCGAAATCTCTGAGCGTGACCCACTGCCTTGACACAAGGTCCCGCGGTGACAAGGGTTTGCCTCGCGATTCGGCCGCATGTGCGAGAAAGCAGGCAGACTTCTTTCTGTCTGGGAGAACTGCGGTTGATCGGTTCCCCTTCCTTCGAAGGGGTGGAGACTAACAACCTTCTTCACTCCCGGTCTTAAGGCCTAACCTCCGCGCGGGCTTGGCTTCCCTGGTGATTGGTAATGCTGCAGAGGGAGTCAGGATGGATCCCCTGGTGTGTTCTCCATATTTTTTTTTCTTGTTGTAAAGGTGGGATGAGGGATGAGTATGTAAACGCGGATATCGGCAAACTTTTAAGGTCCGCCCCTTTTGCCTCTCTCTTTGTTATTGAGCAAACGGCCAAGCCTTGGTCCATTGGGTTGTGTGTCTAATCCCTCTTTTAATATCTATTATCTGTAATTCATCCTTACATTCTTTCATCTCTTGGTTACACGTCTTTTCAGTCTTTGGACTACGCGGTGGGTGACCTTGGGCTCCCAACACAGTCTCGTATAGAGCACTGTTAGTTATATACCAACAACACTCAATTCCATCACCGTCACGACATTGTCGATTCGCAATGGCCGAGAGGGCTCTCGAAAAGGCCGAAGAGGCCATCGCGGCCAACCACCACACTGAGCAGGCCGACCCTGCGTACCGAGCGTCTATGGATACCGAGTCGACCACCCATGGTCCTAGCACTGAGCGACGTCACTCCAAGGCGCACCATGAAGGTGTCTCGGTCGAGCAGGCTGAAGCTGAATTTGCTGAGCTTCAGCGGGAGTTTACTGGTGTCTCCCGTGCCAGTCGTCGCAAGAGCGTAAAGAGTGTCGACCCTGAAAAGGACGGCGCTGATGGCTCCGACGAAGTCTCCATCTTTGATCTCGAGGCCGCTCTTCGAGGTGGTCTTGATGCTGAGAAGGAGGCTGGAATCCGATCCAAGCACATCGGTGCTTACTGGGATGGACTCACTGTCAAGGGTTACGGCGGCATGTCCAACTTTGTCCCGACTTTCCCTGATGCCTTTGTTGGCTTCTTCGACGTCATCACCCCCGTGATCCGCCTCCTCGGTCTTGGTCCCAAGCCCACTGAAGTTGCTCTGCTGGACAAGTTCCGTGGTGTCTGCAAGCCCGGTGAGATGGTTCTCGTCTTGGGCAAGCCTGGCTCTGGATGTACCACCTTCCTCAAGACAATCGCCAACCAGCGATATGGATACACTGGCGTTGAGGGAGAAGTCCTTTACGGACGATGGACCAACAAGGAGTTTGACCAGTACCGTGGTGAGGCCGTCTACAATGCCGAAGACGACATCCACCATCCCACCCTGACAGTCGAGCAAACCCTCGGATTCGCCCTCGACACCAAGATGCCCGCCAAGCGACCCGGCGGCATGTCTAAAGAAGAGTTCAAGGAGAGCGTCATCTCCATGCTGCTCAAGATGTTCAACATTGAGCACACCCGCAAGACGGTCGTGGGTGACCACTTTGTCCGTGGTGTTTCTGGAGGAGAGCGCAAGCGAGTCAGTATCGCCGAGGGCATGATCACCAACGCTTGTATTCTATCCTGGGATAACAGCACCCGTGGTCTGGACGCCAGTACTGCTCTCGACTTTGTCAAGTCTCTGCGTATCCAGACCAACCTGTACAAGACCACCACTTTTGTCTCGCTCTACCAGGCCTCTGAGAATATTTACAACCTTTTCGACAAGGTTTTGGTTATCGATGAGGGTAAGCAGGTCTACTTTGGTCCTGCCACGACTGCACGAAGCTACTTTGAGGGTCTCGGCTTCGCCCCCCGTCCCCGACAGACCAGCGCCGACTACCTCACTGGTTGCACCGACGAGTTCGAACGCGAGTACGCCCCTGGACGATCCCCCGATAACGCGCCTCACAGCCCTCTCACTCTTGAGGAGGCCTTTAAGAAGTCGGATGCTAGCAAGGCTCTCGATGCGGAGATGGCTGAGTACAAGGCCACGCTTCAGCGGGAGACCGACAAGCACGACGACTTCCAGCTTGCTGTTAAGGAGAGCAAGCGCGGCACCTCGAAGCGCTCTGTTTACCAGGTCGGCTTCCACCTGCAAGTCTGGGCTCTCATGAAGCGCCAATTCACCCTGAAGCTCCAGGACCGCTTCAACCTCTTCGTCGGATGGTTCCGCAGCATCGTCATTGCTATTGTTCTCGGAACCCTGTACCTCAACCTCGGCAAGACCTCTGCCAGTGCTTTTAGCAAAGGTGGTCTTTTGTTCATCGCTCTCTTGTTCAACGCTTTCCAGGCTTTCTCCGAGCTTGCTGGTACAATGACCGGCCGCGCCATCGTCAACAAGCACAAAGCATACGCCTTCCACCGACCCTCCGCCCTCTGGATTGCACAGATCTTTGTTGATCAGGCATTTGCAGCTAGTCAGATTTTGATTTTCTCAATCATTGTCTACTTCATGACTGGGCTGGTGCGTGACGCTGGCGCGTTCTTCACCTTCTACCTCATGATCCTCTCCGGAAACATCGCCATGACACTTTTCTTCAGAATTCTCGGCTGTATCAGTCCTGATTTCGACTCGGCTATCAAATTGGCCGTAATTATTATAACGCTATTCGTTACGACATCAGGATATATCATCCAGTATCAGTCTGAGAAGGTCTGGTTGCGTTGGATCTACTGGATCAATGCATTGGGTTTGGCGTTTTCCAGTATGATGCAGAACGAATTTAGCCGAATCGATATGACATGTACTGCCGACTCGCTCATTCCTTCTGGCCCTGGTTACGACGATATCAACTACCAGGTCTGCACCCTTCCCGGTTCTCGTGGCGGCACCACCTTTGTTTCTGGAAGCGACTACATTGCCCAGGGTTTCTCCTACTTCCCCGGAGACCTCTGGCGCAACTGGGGAATCATCATGGCTCTCATCATCTTCTTCCTCATCCTCAACGTTGTGTTGGGTGAGTTTGTCACTTTCGGTATGGGCGGAGTCGGCATCAAGGTTTATAACAAGCCTAACAAGGAGCGTACCACGCTCAACGAGAAGCTCCTCGAAAAGCGTGAGGCTAAGCGCAAGGACAAGTCTAACGAGAACGGTGCCGAGCTCAAGATTGAGTCGGAGAGCATCCTCACCTGGGAGAACCTCAACTACGATGTCCCTGTCCCTGGCGGCACTCGACGACTTCTCAACAATGTCTTTGGCTATGTTCGACCCGGTGAGCTGACTGCTCTTATGGGAGCTTCTGGCGCTGGAAAGACTACCCTTCTTGATGTGTTGGCTGCCCGAAAGAACATTGGTGTTATTACTGGAGACGTTCTCGTCGATGCCGTCAAGCCTGGCAAGCAGTTTCAGCGTTCCACTTCGTATGCTGAGCAACTTGATCTTCACGAGCCTACACAAACCGTCCGCGAAGCCCTCCGATTCTCTGCCGAACTCCGTCAGCCGTACCACGTCCCCATGGCCGAGCGCTACGCCTACGTCGAAGAGATCATCTCCCTGCTTGAAATGGAGACCATCGCCGACTGCATCATTGGAGCTGCTGAGTTTGGTCTTACTGTCGAGCAGCGTAAGCGTGTGACTATTGGCGTTGAACTTGCTGCCAAGCCTGAACTGCTTCTCTTCCTCGACGAGCCTACTTCGGGTCTGGACAGCCAGAGCGCCTTCAACATTGTTCGATTCCTCAAGAAGCTAGCTTCCTCTGGACAGGCTATTCTCTGCACCATCCATCAGCCCAACGCCGCTCTGTTTGAGAACTTTGATCGTCTCCTCCTCCTCCAGCGTGGAGGCCGCACCGTCTACTTTGGTGATATTGGCAAGGATGCTTGCGTCCTCCGAGACTATCTCAAGAGCCACGGAGCCGAGGCCGGTCCTACTGACAACGTCGCCGAGTACATGCTCGAGGCCATCGGTGCTGGTAGCGCTCCTCGCGTTGGTAACCGTGACTGGGCTGATATCTGGGAGGAGAGCCCCGAGCTGGCGGAAACTAAGGAGGCTATCATCCGGATGAAGAGAGAGCGAGAGGCTGCTGGCAACCAGGTGAATCCTGAGCTCGAGAAGGAGTATGCCTCCCCTATGAGCCACCAACTAAAGGTTGTGTCTCGACGCATGTTCCGATCCTTCTGGCGCTCGCCCAACTACCTCTTCACCCGTGTCTTCAGCCACGTCGCTGTCGCTCTCATCACCGGCCTGACCTATCTCAACCTAGATGACTCTCGATCTTCGCTTCAGTACAGGGTCTTTGTCATCTTCCAGGTGACTGTCCTTCCTGCTCTGATCATCACCCAGGTCGAAGTCATGTTCCACATCAAGCGCGCCCTCTTCTTCCGAGAGTCCTCGTCCAAGATGTACTCGCCTTTCAGCTTTGTCGTGTCCATCATCACCGCCGAGATGCCCTACTCGATTCTCTGCGCTGTCGCCTTCTTCCTGCCCCTGTACTACATGCCCGGCTTCCAGACCGACTCTTCCCGCGCCGGCTACCAGTTCTTCATGGTTCTCATCACTGAAGTCTTTGCCGTTACTCTCGGTCAGGGTCTCGCGTCCATCACCCCCTCGCCCTTCATCTCTGCCCAGTTCGACCCCTTCATCATCATCAACTTTGCCCTCTTCTGCGGTGTCACCATTCCCCCTCCCCAGATGCCTGGTTTCTGGCGCGCCTGGCTGTACCAGCTGGACCCCTTTACCCGTCTCATTAGTGGCATGGTGACGACTGCACTGCACGACCTCCCTGTCGTCTGCAAGCAGGGCGAGCTGAATCCCTTCACAGCTCCCGAGAACACCACCTGCGGCGAGTACATGGAGCCCTTCTTCGCCAACGGTGGCTCTGGATATCTCATCAACAACAACACGCGCGAGTGTGAGTACTGTGCCTACAAGGTCGGCGACGAGTTCTACAGCACCTTTAACCTGTCTTTCGACAAACGCTGGAGGGACCTGGGTATTTACCTCTGCTTCATCGGAAGCAACATAATTATTCTCCTCCTGGGTGTAAGTCTTACCTATTGTACCGTAACAAGAATGATGCTAATTCTGCGCAGAGTCGATTCCTCAACTTCAACCGACGTTGATGTGTTTATATGGCGTACGGCAAAAATGCAGCCTTGGATAAATGGGAAGGCTTGTAATGACATAGACAAAAGTTGGCCACCTAGCACTAAATAAATAATATTGTGGACATATCCTGCATATATGGACAAGACTTGATGACTTGATACTGGCCTCGATAATCCTTTCAGCTCTATCTATGCTGTGAATAAGATACCTTCTCTACAGGCATCAAAAGACTAGAAACATGCTCCTCGACACTTGACATCCGACCGTCCATCGTCTCGTTGGGAGCATCCCGCCAGTCGTTAGGGAAGTCATTGGTAGGGACAAGCTTCACGACGTGGCCGGCCGTGACGATGGCCTCGTCATCGAGCTCGGTCCGGGACTGGCTGTCCTTGATGACCCTTGAACACGTCGATAGACTGCAAGCACTCGGTGAGACTTGCGTAAGGAAAGGAATGGAAGGTTCCAGTGAAGCATCTGGAATCATTGTAGTTCAAGCCGATCCAACGGGAGTAATCGTCTGCTCGCGCGATGCTGACACTTGTTTCGACCTGTTCGAACCAGGTATCGATGTGTCGATAAAACTCGTTTAGGTCTGAGTCGTAGACCCCTTTGAGGTTATCGAGCCACTGTGGACGCCTGGAGGGCCATGCTGGCACCACACGGCTCACTCTGGAAGATGCTGCCATGGTTGCCAACGGTGAGGCCTGATGAGAGGTGGCAGACGAGGAGGTCGGTCAAGGTGAAGAGGGTGAGAAGATTGGGAGAGACGAGGC
Source organism: Fusarium falciforme (assembly GCF_026873545.1). Taxonomy (NCBI): domain Eukaryota; kingdom Fungi; phylum Ascomycota; class Sordariomycetes; order Hypocreales; family Nectriaceae; genus Fusarium; species Fusarium falciforme. Next base: position 1,036,253 of record NC_070546.1, read on the forward strand.
GGAGGAGGAGGAGGCACTGTATTTGAAGGTAGTCAGAAGTCTCTGCCTCCTTGAGGATGTGATAATAGCTGGGCTATATATTCTCGCCTGTTTTAGGATAATGCCGACTGAGGCTAGCTCTTCTTTATTATTATTATCTTTGATAATAATAGGAGGGGATAGGTTAGCCTAGGCTTACGCTCGCTCCTTTCCCTTGCGCGTGGGAGGCAAATAAAAGTAGACGTCTTTTTTATCGTCTGAGATAAGGTCGATGACTTCCAAGGCCCGGGAGCTTGCGGCAAAAGGCTCATCTGTCTTGGTGACAGGCTTCGTGTCTAGGACGGGGACAAGAACGTGGTCGCACAGGCGTCCACAGGAACATGTACCCAGCGGAGGCGCAGAAGGTGGAAGCGTGGTGCCGAGGAATACTACTTCGTTGTCGGCGTCGACGGAAGGGTCAGCCTTCTTGTTGGGAAAAGGGACAAGCTCGCGCTTGATCGCCATGAAACCTTCCATGTTGACCGATTCGGTCTTGACTGGCTCAGTCTTGAAATTCATATCGAGCGCTTCAATATGGTCAGTCACAGTTTTGTCACCGTGGAAAGAGCATATACATGTGTTGTATCGTTATTCTGGATGTTCGTATGTCTGGCGTGACAGGTGCGTTGTGAGATGTGGGAGAGGAATTTGAACGCGACAAAAGAATTCTGTGGGAAACCATTTGCCTTAGGGTAGAGTGATCCAGAATGGGGAAGGGACTCTCTTGAGGAAGGAACTCTCAAGAGGAAGGTGCACTTGGGTCAGTGGAAGTGGACAAAGGTGAAGCCTTAGGGTGTACGTGCTAAGGATGAGGGTGGGGAAGGTGAACGACAGCGAAGATGAGGACTCCCGCAGAGCGCAAAGACGAGATATACGTACCTTAGACTACCTAGGTACCTAGAGAGGAGAATATTTACGCATTGCTTGGATTAAACAGTCAAGGGGTGGCAAGTCAGCTGGGTTCGATTGCGCAGCGGACGAATCCTCCCCCGTCTACGGCTGAACCGTGTCCAAACACACGTATGAAGACTACGACGGCTGGGCTTTGGAGACTTGTAGTATTTCTCCAGTTTATCATAAGCTTTTCCAAAGGCCACTCACACTCGGCGTATCCAGGCCTTGATAGGCAGCCCGCGAAGTGTGTCAAAGCAATCTTGACTTCCCCGGAACAGAGCAACATCCATCTCATTTAAGCTTCTGGCAGAGTATGAGAAACTCAGGAATCTCACATCTAAGCACCTGCAAGCTGGTTTCATAAGAAAAATAATAGAGCACCTCTGCTAAAAGAAGTCCCGGTGAGTTGGGTGAAAGCAACTGAACAAAGGTGCGGGATCTTATCATCCGTTGGGGAAGTGGTGGCGATGGATTTCCTTATAGGATTGAAGCTTTTAAATGCAATGGTTGAGGTATGTTTGCATCTAGATATATCATGGACCGCAAATAGAGGAAGAGGTGTAACTGATAGAGCTGCTGAGCTTCCGTATCTGATGAACGAGATGGTTACTCGCCAGCTTTCCCTATGACGACAGAGGTGAGCGTTACAGCCATTTTATTTCAGACCATGCTTGTATTCATTTACTTATTCTTATAATTGGGAGAAGGCATCGCGCTGGTCTGCCTATTCACTGACGGCGGCGAAGTCCCCTTTTGTTCCCAAACCAACCAGCAAGGCCAACGCAAGAGTCAATTTGTTTGCAAACATCTGCATAGCAGTGACAGAGCAAAAAAAGACTTAGCTAAGCCCGAGGGTTCACGGCCATCCAGGCGAATATAAATGATGTCGTAACTACTTTCTCGGTTTTCCAACTCTCCTCCTCTCACAACCTCCTCCACGCAACAACGAAAGGCATCGTATGCAGACCCTCACCCCAAGCACCTGACCTCCGGGATAGAGCCAACAAGGTGCCTACTTCTGCAAGATCCATCGCGATGCCTGACGACGAGTATGACGAACTCATGGATCTCTTCCTCAAGGATACCGGCGTGTTGGGCTCGCGCCCGCCCAACGCCATCATCAGCAAGCCTAGCGATCTGACGCGTGATGAGAAGCTCCTTCTGAAAGATCTTTTTCTCGAGTACGTTGACATGCCTGGCCAAGACTCCTATGTATCCTTTTCTCCTGAGTTCTACAAAGAGTTCTTCGGTGAGATCTTCAAGTACTGGGTATCGAGCCATAGAGTCAATAACAGGCCTATTCTCCAAGAGCAAACCCCGGAGCAGACCTATATCGTAATCGACGCTTCCTGGGCCGAAAGCAAGCCGCAGGCGACCACCGACAGCCCTTGCGATCGCGCTCCTATGCCCCGTACCAAAGTTTCTCGCAAGCGAAGGATTTGCGAGTCAACTTCCCTCACCATGGAGTTCAACGCTGCGGAGGAAACATTCACGTGGACCTGGGAGGACGACGACGATGAGATCATGAAGTCCTCAAGACTTCAACGTTGGCTCCCCCAAGGCGTGACCAAGAATAATGCCATTCTCATGGCCATTGAAAACTACGACAGTTTCGAGCGAAAGCGGATCACTTCGTACAACCGCGAGCAGATTATCAACGCGGCACGGCGTCGCATCCACAAATGGGCTCGAGCTGGGTCATCCCATGGCGATGCCATTGACAGCAGTGACAAGCTTGGGCCAGGTTGCATCCTCTCACTCGTTCTTGCAAGCGATGTGTATCTCAGGACTGCTCGCGATGCTGCTGAAATAGCAGCTGAGATCAAGAAACGGCGTAGCATGGTGGCTGCTTAATGGCTGCTAAGAGCACTACTGTCCGCCGAATATTCGTCATGGGGCATCCCTGGGCTCTGGTAGGTCAATCACGATTTTTGTACCGAGATATTAACCGAGTTACTGATACGTTCTACAGTGATGAACTGTATCAACTCCAGATCCACTCTTCTCTTTTGGGAGCTACTGCAGAAGACGACGAGAAGTAACCCCTTTCGCTCTAGTAAGTTACTACATGATCCCGCTTCTGTTTTTGATCAAGTTTCTAACAGAGTTAGCAGCTAGGGGCCACTTCTCAGTGGGTATTGACAATAGCCGAGTTGATCTTTACGGCATCAACGTTCTCACCACGGTGAGCACTACGACGGTCCGAGACGATGAGGATAGCTTTGGGGAATGGAGATACAGGGACGTGTCAATGCAACTGGCTGCTGCCTATTTTATGCTCATGAAAGGCAAAGGGAAACCGGTGGTTAATTACGAGGTCGTAGTAATACTGAAACTAATACAGTGAAGCGCTTTCATTGACCAACATCGAGTGAACGTGAATCGTGAACCACCACGGCACTCAGCCCTAAGCTAACAAAAATACCGCTAATTAAGTCACTGACAGTCATGGCCCGAGCCGCCTCCAAACGCGGGCCAGTTCATCGCGCAGGTCTCGAGAACAGGTCGACGTCCAGTGACCCACCGTATGGGGCTGCTCTCGCATTGCGGCGACTGAGTTGTGGACGCACTCTGTTGGTGCCATGATCATGGGACCCAAAGTGTCGGGTCTACACCGTTATCGTAATCCTAAAAAGGTGATGAATGTGTAACCCAGTAGGGCTGACGGCTGGTATTCTTGAGTCAGCCAGGCGTGTCGAAGAAATCACCGCCGCTCTCCCAATACAATTTTGGTGCTGGGACTGGTGGTGTTTTTTTCGACCCGCCTGTCAGCGTGGAAAGTGAGGCGGTTTGCTTTGGGCTTGCTTTACATTCATGTTGTCACAAGCTGAACGTGATTCGATAAAGAACAACCACAGTAAGCATTCACCTCGTAACCATCAGGAATGCTCAAAAATCAAGCCAGAACTTGTGGCTTCTCAAACCCGACGACCCGGTCCCTAACCCCGCATCAGGACAAAAGCCCGTGTGAGGCTGTAATTGGCCGCTCTCGGCCAACCTGCTCGAACTGTTGTTGTGTGGCCTCGAAGCGCCCCCATGGTCCAACCACGGTGCGGGACGATTGCCAGAAAGTGACTGATCACAAAGGGACCACCCCCGTACGATTTCTTGGTATAGATATACTTTTTTTTGCGAAAAATAAACAGGAAAAGGAACCAACGGTGCGTTTTGTGAGCAAGTTATCAGCCACGCAAAGTTCCCTGATTGCCAGGGCGCCCCTTTTGCACCGGCATCTCGTGGAATTCGGGCTTTGCTCTCAGGGTTCAGGGAATGAACCCCCCCAGTGTGTGTGTCCCGTCATGGCGGGTCCCTCTGGTGCCAGCACATCGCCTCATGCTGCTGCAATCTGCAACGGACAGCGAAGAACCCACAGCGGGCCTTGGCGTTCCCTTGTGTCGGTACGACGGTGGTTCAAGGTGGTTGGCCTCCTATCAGGGAGAGGGGTTGGCCTGCTGAGGAGAATTTGCCAACGGAGCAAATCCTCCCGTTTATAGATTGGCGAAGAGGCACAATCACGACATTGGATCTATTACTGGCCCAAGCTGGGAAAAGAGACGACACAAAAGAACCGCCAGTGCGTCTGCCACCCCTTAGTTCGCCGAACCGAGTTGATGCTTGTTACTTTCGAAACTTGGGTGAGCTGCTTTTTGCCGTGGGCAAGGCCAAGTGCTGTTTGTCTTGGGCCTCGGATATTGATTGGACTGTCTCAGTCGATTTCTGTGGGAGGCTGCATGAGGGAGGGCCCAAGGATGAGGTCGCGGGCCGCTCGGACATTGTGACCGTCGTGATGGGATTTTGTGAGAACGCCCATGTTTGAAGACATGGCTTTGAGTTGAACGCCTTCTGGACAGATATTAGGATAGACACAAACTGTAAGCACCATCGTCTAGCCCTTCCCCTGGGCTTGGAGGCCATAGCTTCGCTGACGACCTCTTTATCTAAGCAATAACCCAGAAAAAAGACCCTTCTTCCATGGCCCTGCAACTCATGCCTGCGGGGATCAACCCCTCCCCTCCCGTTGTAACGTCCAACCCCTCCACTGCGGAACCGAGGTGGCCCCTCTGTCTGGCTGCTCTGCTCCCCCGTGTGACCGCCCTGCCTCTGGGTTATGCCATGGCCACCGTTATGGAGCCCCCTTCCCGTGGTGTTGCGGCGTGATGGATGGGGAGAGGGGTCGTCATACAGCAGGACCGGACCCTGTACCAATTACCAACACGCTGGAACTCCCCTGGGGCCTGGGACAGCCACATTTTGCTGTCTGTTGGGAGGGAGACTTTCCCAGGACTCTGGCACTGGGTTTTGCATCCGCGGCCGTGGGAGAGGAGATTTTGCATGACAAAATCTGGATTGCGTGATGAAAATTCCAACCCGCTGTGACGTTACCATCAAAGACCCAAGCGAGTGCTGTTCAAGAGCTACGCGCCGAGGTTACCAACGCAGCGGATGCACCCATGGGTCTCCAGACCCTTTCCAGGCGTAGGCTAGACGGGAGGACCCATCTCATGGGAAGGGAAAAAGTAAATTTTCCAAGATCCAGCGAGTCAAGAAAAGCGGGTGTTGTCCATTTCCGTTGCCTTGGGCCTCTTTACGCCCTGATACCGACAATCCTTTCCTTGGGGGTTCAAAGCCGACAGGGGGCGAATGGGCATTTTTCTCGAGTCAAAAAAGAAGCATCTCCTCTTTTTTTCTTATCCAAAAGCTACGCTAGTCCGGTTTCTTTCCTGGTGCTAGCCTCGTCTTGACACACCGTCTCTTTTTAATACCAGGCTCTGCCCACGCCCTCGCCCTCGCCCTCGCCTAGACCCTTTCTTTTCTCTTGACCCCTCTCGACACCACATTTATGTTATTATTTATTTGGATGCAATATTGATATCCTGGCATCTGTGTCTGTTCCTTACTCAGGTTGTCTGTCAGTCTATTTCGCTGGTTGAAGCTGTACGTGCTGCTACTCCCATATCTTCCCCCCACGTTTGCACACTGTCTAACATGGTCTTTCAGGCGCATTCTCCGGCATCGCCCACAGTGCTCACTCTACTATCCAGACGGTGACGTCAGCCCAAAGATCATCGGACGCCATCCCGTCTCAGCTTCCACAGGGAAACCTAGCTTAGCGCACTCCTCATTCCCATCCTATCTCCTTGCTCTTTGACCAACCTGTTGATCTCTCATTTCTCTCTCTATCGCTTGCTTCATTTTCAATCCCCCTCCTCGCTAAACGCCGAGGATCCAAAGCCGCCCCTCGTCGCGCGACATGCGCAATCGCATTTGCGGCAGACTATGAATTCGCCGCCAAACTCCATCTTGGGCCAATCCAATGGCCAACCAGCAGCATCTGCCTCGCCAAAGAAGAACACCTCGAGGTCGCCCAACGACTGCGAACGAACTGCGAGCATGTCACCCGAAGATGGTGACGACAGCACAGTCCAGTCGAGACAGAACAACCGCCCCTTCAGTCCCCCCTCTCCGTCCTCGTCAACCTCTCCCCTCGCCGTCGGATCAACGCATGAAGCCGCCTTAATAAAGAGCATCGAACGAGGCGACTACGCTCCCAACGACCTCGACGAGACTCGCAGCCTTACCGATAGTATTCGACAGCATATTGTGGACGGCGGCTTGCGCTACCATGCCTACCATGCGGGGAAGTACCTGTTTCCCAACGATGAGGCTGAGCAGGATAGAGAGGAGCTGAAGCACAATCTGACGGTGTACTTGTGCGACGGCCAAATGTTCTTTGCACCCATCGAGGATCTTTTGGAAGAGGGCGCTGAAGTATTGGATCTGGGCACAGGAATAGGCAAATGGTGTATCGACCGTAAGCATTCCCAGCGCAGCAAGCGAGCTTCGTTTACTTGGCCATGATTTCTAATCCATGACAGTCGCCGACAACTATCCAAATTCACAGTTCCACGGCATGGATCTCTCGCCGATTCAGCCTGACTGGGTCCCGGAGAATGCCATCTTTGTCGTCGACGATATTGAGCATGAGGGCGGCTGGACGTACCCAGAGGAAAAGTTTGACTACATCCACATTCGCCACACCGTCCACTCCATCAGGGACAGGCCCCTGCTCTGGGAGCGCATCTACCAGTAAGTGATGCCGAGTTTCATGTGGATTGGCCACTCAAGCTGACTTCTTGCGCAGACACCTTAAACCGGGGGGCTATGTCGAAGTCCAAGAGTTTCACTACATAGCAGCCTGCGACGACAATTCATGCGATGGCCCCTACGCTTGGCGGGATTTCATCCGGTACCTGCAGGAGGGCATGGCAGCTCTGGGTACTGACATCCACGGCATCCAGTACGTCGAGGGCGAGCTCGCAGAAGCGGGCTTTGAGGGCATCACGAGAAAGAATTTCAAGTGCCCCGTAGGACCGTGGCCCAAAAAGCCACGGCTCCAGGAGTGCGGGCACGTCCTGCGCGATGTTATCATGTGGGGTCTCGTGGGTTTGTCTCGGAGGCCATTCCGCGACGGTCTCAAATGGACCATGATCCAGATCGAGATGTTTCTGATAGAGGTCCGCAAGGCTCTCACCGAAGAGGTCAACGGCCTTCCCAAGTACCACACCTACTACCCCTTCCACAGCATCTACGCGCGAAAGCCCCTGAACCCCTCTTCAACGGAAGCGCCGCGGAGGACACCAGCCGCCGAAGAAAGCGCCGAAGAGGCATGAAGCGGAGTCGGGAGATCGGACCGCTAAGCCGATAGCACTTTGCAGGCGCAAATCTGCAACCAGTTTTTACCACACAGCAGCTTACGACACCGCTGCGAATGTCATGACGACTAACGACACATTGTGCATTTTGCATACATCTTCTCAAGCACGAATCAAAGCAAGCAAGTTTGGGGAGGGGGGGGCATTAACTGGCGTACCATGTGTTTACATTTTACCTACCTACCTCTAGAACGGCCTCGGGGCCAGTGGCCAGCATTGGATGCCACCACAATGGCGCAATTGGAGCGGTGAACTCTTTTTGGTTTGTTTGGGAGGCGATGGTTGGACAGAGGCGAGTTTGGATACAAGTTAAGCTTGCTTGCATCCAGGCACCACTACCAGTCACTGAATTAATGCGGTTGGACTTGAACAACACTCTATTTTCCCATCATGTGAAGCTTCAGGACCCTTTGTTCTGATAAGGCACCTGAATTCGTCACTGTTCCCTGCAACAATCTCACCTCTAACCCCAGCAATGATCTGACCTGCCTCTTTGGACAAGCGCCAACGCGACCAGGCAAAATGCGAGGAAACTCATGGACCTTTTGCTGCTTCATCAGCCCTATGACGACGCCTGCATCCAAGACAGCTATCTCGGTTCGTTTGCGTGCGTAACCTACCCAGTCAAAGATGACGAACAACACGCGGCGATCCTAACCCCGCTGAATCCTTCAAGATCTGTAACCTTTAAGAGAGAGTCGTAGCCGCATGTCTTGCTTGAGTTAAACAGACAGTTTGCAATAAACCATGAGTGAGAGTCTTTGTCTCAACGACGGCTCCCTTGGACCAGGTGTCCGGGGATGTCGTGGGGATTTCGACTTTACGCAAAAGTTTGAGCGCATCTTTTTACAGATTATTCCTGCTGCTGTTTTTATAGCGGCTGCTTTCGCGCGTGTGGTTGTGCTGTCGCAGAGATCTAGGATTGTTGGGGGTCTTGTTTTGCAGTCGCTCAAGGCCGTGAGTTGACAAATGCGAGTGTCGTGTCATTTTTATCTGACTTCCATGTGATAGGGATTCTTGATTGTGTATTCCATCGCGCAGCTTGCGACTTTGATCCTCGTGGCCACGGGAACTCGAGGCATCGTCCATGATCTATCTCTTGCTGGCTCTTGTCTCACCTTTGTCGCTTCGCTTTTTGCCGTCTCGTTGTCATACACAGAACACTCAACCGCCCGACGACCATCGACGTTGCTCGCTATTTACATTCTCTTAACCCTGCTCTTCGACATTGTCCAAGCCCGCACAGCATGGCTCATCATCACCAACTCACATCAAACCATCCAAGCGCGCCTCTTTACCGCGTCCATCGTCGTCAAACTTGTGGTGCTGTGTCTCGAAACCATCCCAAAGACGAGATGGATTCACTGGAATGCGGATGAACACAGCCCTGAAGAATCGAGCAGTGTGCTTAGTCTAGGTGTTTATGCTTGGTTGAACAAGCTCTTCCTGCGAGGATATCGCGATGTCATGGATATCGACGATCTGTACCCTCTTGACGCGGGCATGGCTGCTGGAAAGCTCTACAGCCGGTTCGCAAAGAAGATTCGGGCTCACAAGTACCCCAATGAGCCAAATTCAGGGCTGTTGAAGGACCTGTGTAGGACACTTCCAGGCCCGTTCCTCTACCCCGTCGCCCCTCGCATCGCCCTCATCGCCTTTAAATTCTGCCAACCCTTCTTCATCGACGCAACCCTCGAGTTCCTCCAACTGCCCGAGACTCCTACAACAAACAACATTGGCTACGGCTTGATCGGTGCCGTCTTCCTCATCTACTCGGGCATCGCCCTCTCGTTCGCTTTTTACGGGTACTACAGACAGAAGGCTCTCACAATGATCCGCGGTTGTCTGTGTGCTGCGATATATCGCAAGACTACAGAGATGAAGTTGATTTCGGCTGATGACTCTGCTGCCTTGACGCTCATGAGTACCGACATCGATCGAGTGCTCCACGGCGCTGAGGCGGCTCACGAGCTCTGGGCCAACACGATTGAGGTTTCTGTGGGCTGCTGGCTCTTGTACAACAAAGTCGGCGTGGCTTTCGTCTCGCCTCTTGTCATTATAATCATCTCCGGCGCTATACTCGGATGGATCCTGGCCCTCGTCGGCAAAAGACAGAACGAGTGGATGAAGCGGATCCAGAACAGAGTCGGGCTCACAGCCAATGCCATATCTCACATGAAGCTGTACAAGATCTCAGGCATTACCGGCCCAGTAGCGGATCTGATCCAGAGCCTGCGCGTGGGTGAGCTCAAGGTCGGCAATAGCTTCCGTCTGCTACTGATCCTCGCCGCGGTCTTGGGTTTCGCACCTCTCGCCCTGTCGCCGGTCGTCACGCTCGCCTTTACGTCTGCGTCCCTCGGCGTCAGCACCATCTTTACTTCTCTCTCTTACATTATCCTGCTGAGCTCGCCATTGATCAACATGTTCCAGAATCTTCCTCGTGTCCTTGCTGGCTTGACCTGTACGACCAGGATTCAGATGTTTCTCGTCGCCGAGTCTCGGACTGACTTTCGTAATCGATATGCTTCCCAGTCCTCTTCTTCCAACTCGGAAAAGACTCAAGATGGGTCAGAGGACTCTGTCCTAGCCTTCTCCGTTGAGAACGGGTTCTTTGGTTGGGGTGGTGAGAAGACGACCTTAAACCAGATCAACTGCTCCATCCCAGCCCACAAGCTCACCATCGTGGTTGGTGAAGTCGCCTCGGGAAAGACAACATTTTGCAAAGCTCTACTAGGAGAGGTTCCCGTATCATCTGGAACCATTCAGACCTTCTTTCCCTCCTCTCGAATCGGATACTGCGAACAAAACCCATTCCTCTACAACGCCACCTTCAAGGAAAACATCATCGGCCACTGCGCATTTGACCAGAAGAAATACGACGAGATTATTGAGGCTACTATGCTCAGTGTCGATGTTGCTCTCTTACCACAGGGTCATGATACCAAGATCGGGAGCAATGGTATCATGCTCAGTGGTGGCCAGAAACAACGCGTCTCTGTTGCCCGCGCTCTGTACTCCGAGGCCGATGTCATGATCTTTGACGATGTACTGAGTGGCCTCGATAACGATACAGAAGCTGAGCTGTTTCGTCGTGTCTATGGACCAGGCGGTATTACTCGCCGAAGAAACGTCACAGTCGTGATTTGCACGCATTCGGTTCGACATCTGCCTACCGCTGACCACATCATCGCTCTCGGTTCCGGAGGCACCGTCATCGAACAGGGTACATTCCCCGAGTTGATGGAAAACAACAAGTACGTTCACAGTCTTGGGGTCAAGCACGGAGGCACAGATACTCCATCAACCGCGGAGAGCGTCAAAGAGCAAGCCGACACTGTCGCCGTACCCCCTTCGAGAGCTATCAAGACCGAGCTGGATGACAAGTCGAGACAGCAAGGCGACTGGTCCATCTACACGCACTACTTCAAGAGTGTTGGGTTCCTGGCGGCTTTCACAGTCATCTTTGCGGGCATCATGTTTGGAGCTACTTCAAACGTTTCGAGCGTGTGGCTTAAGTTCTGGTCCGAGGATACCTTTAACAGACCAACAGCCTTCTACGTGGGCGTCTACGCTCTATTCCGCGTTGTGAACCTCCTATTCCTTCTTTGCAACGGTCTCTCAACCACCATCTGGATGACGGCGTCAGCAGGCACTGAGCTCCACAAACGCGCCATCACGACGGTTGTAGCAGCGCCGTTGAGGTTCTTCACTACCACCGACTCTGGCATCGTGACGAACCTATTTTCGCAGGACATGACTCTTCTCGACAATGACTTGCCTCTGGCCCTCACAAACTTTACGCTTGACATAGCTGACTCTATGGGCATGGCGGCCGTCATTGCATCTGCGTCGCCGTATCTCGCAGCAGGCTATCCTTTCCTGTTCATTATTCTGTATTTTGTGCAAAAGTTTTATCTGCGTACTTCACGCCAGGTTCGACTTTTGGATCTTGAGGCCAAGAGTCCACTATAGTATGTCCTCTGCCCCCATGTTTCACCAGAAGCTAACAAATGAAAGCACACACTTTATAGACACCATCAAGGGCGTTGCTACAATTCGAGCCTTTGGTTGGCAAGACCTCGATATCTCCCATAATCACCATCTCCTCGATACATCTCAGAGACCCGCCTACCTGCTCGGTGCGATCCAGCAGTGGCTCATTTCAACGCTCCACCTCGTCGTCACGGGCCTCGCCGTCCTGCTTATCGCGCTTGCGACTCAGATGCGAAGCAATGCAGGAATCACAGGTGCTAGTCTCGTTTCTCTGCTTTCGTTTAGTGATTCCGTCACAAACTTGATTCGAAGCTACACTCTTCTCGAGACATCGCTCGGGGCTGTAGCTCGTTTAAGGTCATTTAGCGAAAATGTGAAGCCAGAGGATCAGCCTGGAGAAGATGTTGAGCCGCCTGAGAGCTGGCCGCAGAGTGGAAACATCGAGATCAACGACGTGTCGGCTTCGTATGAACCCGAGTCTCTGAACGAAGATGGGGTTGTTATTGGATCACCGGCCAAGCTTGCCCTGAGCAACCTCAAGTTGAGCATCACTCCAGGCCAGAAAGTCGCAATCTGCGGTCGAACGGGAAGTGGAAAGTCTACAATGATTCTGCTTCTTCTTCGGCTCCTTGATCCTCTCCAGTCCTGTTCGAGAAACATGGAGATCGATGGCATACCCTTGTACCAAATCGACAGAACAACCCTGCGAAAGCGCATAATCGCGATCCCTCAAGATGCGGTTTTCCTCCCCGACGGCAGCTCCATCAAGGCCAACATTGATCCCCTCAACGGGGCCACAGAGTCCGAATGCATCCAAGTTCTCGACGCCGTGCGCCTGTCCGGCTTCATCGAAGACCGTGGCGGTCTCAACGCTGGTATGAGCGCTGACGATCTAAGTGCAGGCCAAAAGCAACTCTTTAGTCTCGGCCGGGCGATCCTCCGACGCCGCGTCAGAGACAGACTCGCAGGAAGTGAAAAACGGGGTGGTCTACTCCTCTTGGACGAAGTGAGCAGCAGCGTCGACAAGGCGACAGACAGGGCGATGCAGGAGATTATCCGTGATGAGTTTGAGAGCTACACCATTGTCATGGTTTCGCACCGACTCGAGATGGTCATGGACTTTTTTGATAGGGTTGTCGTGCTTGACAAGGGCGCCGTGGTGGAATCTGGAGGGCCGAGAGAATTGGTTGATACACCTGGAAGCCGTTTTGGTGAGCTCTGGGGGATTGAGCATGACGAGGCTGGAAGCAGTCAGCAATAGCCTATACTGAGTGTTGAGAACTTCTCACCCGTTCCATCAGATATTTGGTATCTAGACCGTTGGCTAGGTATGAAGCATACTTTCTTAGATGACTACATGCCTATCATTTAACCATGAATAAGAAAATGCACCTCGCCGACCTCCTTATTCATTTCAAGTCTATGCGTAAGCATGTGGCGCATGAGCTTGTACACAATGACGCCCAACTCTACGAGCGGTCGCGTATCTAGCATATAGGTTAAGAGAGAGGTTTTCAAAAACTGGACATCCAACCATCGTAACAACCACCCCCCCCCCACCTTGGTCGAGCCCAAATTCCCGGAGACGAGTGTCCAAGTTGGTGTACTCGATGTCAACCACCCTGAGCCAGGCAGTGGAAGGGTTATCCCTCAACTCCCGAGGTCGCCCGCTTGCGCTCCTGGCACGCCAGCGATTCTTGGCCTGACCTTGTACCTCGAGGAAGGATCGTTCGCGTTTCTCTGGCGAGACACCAATGGCAAATTCATCAACCCGAGATATGTTCGACTCGATGACGAGTTCAGCATGCCGAGAGCCAGAGCCGCCGCCATCGAGTTCTACAATGACAACCAGCGTCAGAGGATCATGTCGTACAACATCCGAATCGTCGTGAGCGCGGCCCGACGCCGCATTCGCCAGCATCTGTTCGACCTCTGGCATCAGTTCTACCATCATCCTCTATCGCCATGTCTGTCGTCTCGTCAGCTACTGCTGGACCACGAAGGATCAGTTGCTGATTGATGCTATCGGCTCAGATACCGACGTAGGAAAATCACGTCTTCCTGACAATCCCACCCGAAGATCCGGTGACTTGACGTACGAGAAGCTCAAGTTGGTCGATTTGCTTGAGCGATACTAATCCACGCGCGAGCAGACAGATGACGACTAAATCCACGAACCCCCCATTCAGATTCTGGTTAGGGTGCTTACGTTTCACAGTGAGGGTTACCGTGGATCTGGCTCGTAGCCCGCTTTTCCATCCTGGTAAACACCTCGGTGATGGCCTCTGGTAAGTTGTAACACCAGACCCGCATCTGCATTTGGCCAACCGACAATGAATGTTTTCGCGGTTCTCTCCGGTAGGTTGCAATACACGGCCTGCATTCGATCTTTGACCAAACTGCTGACATTGCGTAGTTGGGAGATACAACAGTGGATCGCGATGTCCCAGTCATCCCAGGCGAGTAGAAGCACCGTCACCCACTCTGGTATGTTGTGACACCAAGCCCAGATCGTGGCTTTGACCGCCGCTGACATGTTTCCATAGGTAGCGAGAAGCAACCTGGACGTCACGATTTCAAGGTTTCTGAGATACGGCTCTTGGCCATTCTCCGTAAGTTGCCATACGAGTCCAAGATCTACATTGTTGACCTGCTAACACATCCTTTTATAGCCAGACTTTCTACTCCATCACTAACACCAAGTTAAGTGGCATAGCTAGAAGGACATAGTCGTGGGTAGAAATAGAATGGCTCAGTCCTATGATCGCCTTGCTGTCCTACTGCCATGCTGCCGCCCAAGAGCCCTTCTATGCGTCGCGCTCTTCACCCGTGCCGTAAATAAAAGCCCAGCGCAAAAACAACGTGAAAAGCCGACCACACAAAGTATAAGCCGGATTGCTGACGAACACATGGTCGACTTACTGTAGAGCGCTGAGTCAACGAATGGTATACCGGTTGTTCAAGGCCCTGCTGCCCTCACTTCGGCTTCAGCTTACTTGCCCCCCCTTGACCTTCCCTCTTACACTTCAACACGAACGATAACCCAACACCCTTGTCCTCAATTTGCACCTTGGCCTTCACAATTCAATCCCTTGGCTTTGTTGGGGTGGCCGCCCTTCCTCCTCTGCTTCGCAGCCCCACTTCATCTGCTCGGGCACCCAAGAGCTCCTTCCTCCTTTAGTATCTTCCTGATCTCGCTCCCATCTGCTTGGTCACCGGGAAGCTCCTTCCTCTTTTTTTTAGCTCCTCCAGGAGCGCTTGAGCGCGCAAAGATTCCCAACAGACGTCCATTTCTGCCTCGTTCACATCCCAATCCAACATCATCCCAGACGCAACCATCATCAACACAGACACTGCCACCATTAGCAAAAACACAACTGAAACAACGGCATCGCCAAGGCAAGCGTTCCATCCATTGAGACAAAGCTAAGACTAACCATGGTGAAGCCTACACAATGAACTTCAACGGCGCCATCAAGACCGAGCCTGTTCCCAAGGTTGAGACAGGTATCACACGCGAGCTTGCCCCAAACGCGGCGCCCATGTCAAGATCGAGGGGAAACCCAGACTTGACGAAGACGGCGACATCATCTTTGTCGGCACGAAATCTCTCTCCTCCGCTCCTTCCCCTGGGAGATGCCCATGCGGGGGCCTCTGCAATCACGATGCTGCCACGCCCAGCGCCGCCCCCGACTTCTCCTCTGGCCTGGTCATGGACGATGATGGTTGCCCGACCTGTCCCACACGCAAAGGAAAGGAGCGAACACGAGCTCAACCCAACCCATCCACTCCTATTGTTGTAAAAGACGATATCGATGAAGAAGAGCTACCCTGGGCCGGCATCATCCTGAAACGGGCGAGAGCCCACAGCCCACCTGCTGCCTCATGCTCGAAAAGGCAAACACTTGTTCCCGCCCACAACTATGGTGCCTCCTCCTCCTCCTCCGCCTCGTCTCACCAGACCTCATCATTAGCAACCATAGCAACATCTTCTGGGGTAAGCCGTGTGGTGCCAGAGTGGCCCCTCAGGCGTCCACTATGGCTCGATAACCTCAAAGAAGTCTATGATTCAGACCTAAACGAGTTTTACCGCTATATCGATATCTGGTTCAAACGGGTCGAGACGAATATCAGTATCGCGCGAGTGGATGATTATTCCCGTTGGATCCGCCTAAACTACAATGAGTCGAGATGTTTCACTGGAATCATCCATGCGTTTCCTTATGCAAGTCTCACTGAGTGCTTGCAAGCTATCGACATGGTAAGGGGCCATACCGGGGCAGTTGCCACCTACATGAAGTGGCAGATCGCGCTGCGAGAATTCACCATGCCCGGCTCGCGCATCCCAAAGAAACATTTCCTTGCGACAAAGAACTACACACCCATCGAGTTCCAGCACGTCTTGACTGGTACGAGGGAGACCTCACACCTTTGTGACTTCGCCTACTGCATCAACCCCACGCATCTTACCATCGAGTCTCATGCCAACAACATGGACCGGGGGAAATGCTTCGCCCAAGCGAGGTCAGATGCTGAGAAGGGCATGAAGATTCGAAAACATTGCGCAGTACACTCCCCACCATGCTTGCTACAGCTTGCATGTGAGCCGTCAACAGGAAAGATCATCACCGAGTACGAGAGTCTCGGGAACCCAGCTGTCCAGGACCTGCCCCCGCAAACTAAGCCCACCAGGGGACCGGCACTGTTTGCCACCAACATCCGAATCGTCAGCTGAATAGACCATGTTCGCGTTCTAGATCGCGACATCACATGCCCCTTGGTCGAACCAGGTGTTTTCGACGGCAAGTCACCGCCTCTCGAATGTAGCCCACTAACTTTTGGCACACGCATTCGACATTTCATGCACACCCTCTATGGTTAGTGATTGGTCGCGACACTCTGCTATCACCGGCAT
Organism: Fusarium falciforme; assembly: GCF_026873545.1. Lineage (NCBI taxonomy): Eukaryota > Fungi > Ascomycota > Sordariomycetes > Hypocreales > Nectriaceae > Fusarium > Fusarium falciforme. The sequence continues at coordinate 1,052,786 of NC_070546.1, forward strand.
CTTCATTTTGATCTGGTTGTCACATTGAACAAAGCACAAAACCAGCCGCGAGGCTGTGCTTTCCCCGACGTTCTTCTCTCCATGTGGGATATGCCAGGCGTTCGTTTTCTTTGTATGGAGTACCAGCCGCGAGACTGCGCTTTTCCATGGGGTTTCCTGTTGTTGCATTTCTTACCTTTGTTATTTGCGGGATACCAGCCTCGAGGGTGCGAAGTTTTGTTTTTCTCGATTTGTTGTTTTGCTGGGGCAGAACCAGCCGCGAGGGTGTGGCTCTTGCTGAAGTTCTATTGATGCCCTCGCCTTCATGTAGATACGAACCGCGCAGCCTGGGTTTTCAGCGCGTTTTGGTTTCGATCCAGGTGTTACCATGATGGGGCTATGGGCCGATTATAATCTACCTATTTCCCTCTCGACTGGCTTGATGGCATGAATTAATGCTTTGACTCTACGCTGACGGAACAAAATGTCGTTTGCAGGGCATCGGCAAGGTAGGGAAACAAGTTTTGAGCCTGCCCATTTGAGGGGCGGCGTGTATCAACGTAGACTCACAACGTGCTTAAGCAAGGCATGCGAGTTTCTGTATGGCAAAAAACAAGGATTATTACTTGCTTTATAAGAAACTTATGCTAAGTATATAAAATAGTAAGAAGAATTTTAAGTTATTATAATTTTATGTAATTTTATATAATACTATTATAAAGTTAACTTAGTATTAACTAATAACTTATTAATTTTTTATGTATTTTATATAAAATATAACCTAACCGGCGCCGTGTCCGATCGCCGACCGCTTCCTTTTGTTCAGCCAATCAGTGGAAGGCAGGTGTACCAAATGGGCAATATCAACAGGGAACGAACCGGTGGTCTGAGCTTTTCATCATCTCAGCCAAGGCACTCCGTAGCACTTGTGAATGTTGTGAGAGGACCTTGTTGGGCCATTCATCTATTTGGTCGAAGTCATTCAGCAATCCTGTCCGTCATTTTACATCTATCATCACGATTTGGTGCAGAATACGCAAACCCATCGGAAGAGGGGACCATAACGATGGGGAGAGGAGGTCACATAGCACATCGTACAAAGACACGGACAAAGCCTTGCAGCATGCCTCAGATTCCCGCTTGCTTATTCTGGAATAAAGCGACAACTGGAGACGCATTCATTTGTCTACATCTTCAAGCCGGGGGTTGAAAGAGAGTCGGTCGCTGACTAAGTCCACAGTCTAAACATGAGCAACCGTCGCGTTCAACGGCTGAGAAAAGTCCACGAGACGCCCCACCCTTTATGATAAGCCTCCTCTCGCTGGGTAAGTTGGTACAGATTCCCAAAGAAGAATTGAATGGATCATGGGCTTGCCAAGGCCAGCGACATGCTTTTCTGTTGACAGAGGTGCTTGACAAAGGTAGGGAGGATTGTCTCACGTGAGCTACTGAATGGGCGAATCACCTGCTTGCATATGCAAGGAACAGTGACTCCCTGCATGCTTTCTGAGACTCGAATGATTGCTGTCAGCGAAAGCCTGTCAGTGAGAGAATGTTTGCTTCGCATGTTCACCAATGGATGACTCACTGCAAAGTCAAGGCCATGAGTGTCTATTGCAGTTTACTGATCGCTATGGGGAGTTTGTCAGATAGTTTCACAGTTACTAGCACAGAGACACAAGTGTTGAAATGTCATAAGCCACATTAAAGCCGATACTACTTCCTAATCGCCAAAAGATACCACCATCGCAAGTTGACCAGGCCAATCCATCGTTGTCGACATCCTAGCGACCAACCACTTCCGAAAGGTGTAAGAATAAACCAGAACGTTAACGTTATGCGTGCTTGTGCGTGCTCGAAAGAGAGAGAGGATGTGTGATGCTATGCTGAATCGCTGATTCGTCCTTTACAGGAGGAAAGCGACACCAGCGATGGCAAAGGCCAGGCCGGAGGCAGGGAGCATGGCAGAGGCGCCAGCGGTCACAACAGGGACCTCGGGGTTCTCAGGAGTCGAGGGGGTTTCGGGCTTGGATGGTGTCTCGGGAGTCGAGGGAGTTTCAGGCTTTCCGGGAGTCTCTGGCTTTCCAGGAGTCTCGGGAGTCACAGGAGTCTCGGGAGTCACAGGAGTCTCCGGCTTTCCGGGAGTCTCTGGCTTTCCGGGAGTCTCGGGGGTCTCGGGCTTTGAAGGGGGCTGGACGGGAGGGGAAACCGGAGGAGAAACTGGCTTGGACGGCTTGGGCTCGGGCTTGACGGGAACACACTTATCGCCGGTGCAATCAACTGGAGGCTGAATAACCACGGGAGGCTGGCAGTGATCACCCTTGCAAGGAGGAGTGACCTTGACAGGAGGAGGAAGGATAACCTTGTCTCCGGGAAGGCAAGGCTTGGGAGGAGTGATAGGGGTCTTCTTAGGAGGGGGCACGACGACACAGTTCTCTGTGCAGACATTGTATGTCCAGCAATCATCGGTACACTCCTCATGGAAGCACCAGTCGTCCTCATAACGGATGAACTTCTTCTGGTAGTCCTTGTGGGGAGTTCGGTCCCAGGTGCAGTCAGATCCGTAGCAGACGATGCGCTGGTTGCACTCCTCATCCTTCCAATCGGCGTAGTGGCAGAGACCAGACTCGCAGATGACAAGCTTGTCCCAGTTGTTGTCGTGGCACTCCCGGGGAGCACAGTGTCCATCCTCACAGACAATCTGCCACTTGGTGCAAGTAGGGCAGTGAACCTGAGGAGCACAGTAGTTGCCGTAGCAAATGATCACGATATCAGTGGGGACAACGGCGATGACTGTGGTAGCGGTAGTGACGGTGGTGGTGCCGTCAACGACCGTGGTGACAGTGGCGGTGGTGGTAACAGGCGGCAGGGTCTCGGTCTCGACGGCAGTCACGGTGTTGGTAACGGTGTCGGTGGTGCCATCGGGGTTGAAGTTGACCGAGATGTAGATGCTGAGGAGAACAGAGATGTCGACGCTCTGGCGGCGGCGGAGACGAGAGGAAGACCGGATGCCACCGCAAGACTCGCTCTCATCGCCAGGGCAGCGGATGTCGCAAGAGTCGGGGCTCAGGATGTCAGAGGTAGCCTCGCTGAGGACGACACCGCAATAGCAAGTGCTGGAGAGAATGTTAGCAAGTATATGTAGTAGAAGGGAGGGTGAGCTCACTTGTCGTAGGCACCAAAGAAGTTGGAACCCTCACAAGCAGCGGCGCAAGACTCGAGAGTGTTGTCCTCAGTGTCGGCAGCCAGGACGAACGTCGGGAAGCCGTCGTCAGAAGCGACACAGCCATAGAACCTGAAGTTCCCGACAGTGCCAGGGTGGCTAGGCTCGCTGGTGCTGGTGCTGGTGCTGCTGGCCGAGGTGGCAGTGTCAGTCGCCGGCTCAGTGTTGGTGGCGATGGTAGACGAGTTGGTGAACTGAGTGGTGGAAAACTGGGCAGCTGCCAGGTTGCCCATGGCGAGGGCAAGTAGCTCAGTGTAACGCATCTTGGATGGTTGATCTCTGTTCTGTAGCGAATGACTAGGCGAAGTAACGACTGGGAAGGGAGCTCTCGGAGGAGGAGCGAAGGAATCGAGGCCGATTGATGCTTGATGATGAGGGAAGGAAGAAGTTGAGATTTGGCCGGACTCGAGGCCTCTCTTTATAGAGATTTCGACTCACACTTTGAGCCGTATCTCCTCAGCTGTTCTCCCCCCTTCGAGTACCAAGTACGACCGCATGGTTCCAGAGTCTCGACGAATGCATCCACCAGTGCCAGCACGGGCAAGAGGGTCAGTCTGCTATGGCTGTTGAGACATGGCGTTCCCTCCCAGGAGACAAGAATGTGAGCTCTCCTGCGAGTGGTCCAATCTGCCCCTGAGTTGTCTCACATGGCCTTCGAGGGAGAAGTCTGCTGTGCTCTGGTTGCGCGAAGAATTCCCCGCCGTCCAAAGCTTGCAGTACACCCTTTTCTCTCTCTCGCATTCTAAGATTACCCAAAATTCCAGATGCGGCTTTGTCGTCCGTTGAGGCATTGACCAAGCCGGCCGCCTAGGAACCGTCGGCGGAGCCACAAGGCGGCCGCTGAAACATGGCTCTCCGGCTCCCTCGGTCATCCCTCAACAAAGGTTCGGAGCCATTGCGGCTGGACTACACCGACTTCACTTGTCTCCAACGAATCCGGGCCGCACGAGATTTCCCGTATGGCTGAATCCAGCTCTGATGACACTTCGCTTGTCGGTGTTCGGTAGATCGGCTTCAGATTCAACGCCAAGAACAGTCTCTCCGCATGCGCAGCTAGGAAATTCCTGAAAGCGTCCAACGGCACGGTTGCGTGACAGCTCTAGCTCTAGCTCTAGCTCTAGCTCCCCAGAAAAGAAGGTTCCCTGGTCGTAGGTGTTCACTGATATGTGACAAGCGTTTAATCTGCCGCGAGAATGCACGTCATTTTCCACCAAGAATAGCCAGACAACCTTTGAGGCTTCCACGAATGCATCCGGCGACCATTCCCCAACCGTGCTTTTCAGATCATGTTGACCCGGCACTGGGCGTTTTCAGCCGCAGAAGGAGCATAGAATTGAGCGAGATGGTGATCAGCCGTTCTCTCCAGATTACTTCCCCCTTCAGCCGAAAGCAAGCATTCTTCGAAGCGACATCCGGGGAAAAGGTCCTCCGTCGGTGTGGCCCAACCTCTGGCGATCTCCGATCTGCCGTCCAATCCACGCAGTCTAAGACAGCGCCGTCTCCGGGGAGAGGTATCGAGGGGGTTTCGTAGACGGGAGATTGCAAGAGGGAAAGGCAGAAAAGCCTGTTTCACTCAAGGGAGAGGCTGCAGAATTTCTGGGGCTGAAGATGAGACAGGTCGCGGTCAACAGAGAGCGGTCCGACATTTTTTGCGGCCGCCGCCGAGCAGCCCGGCGCCGGGTGGGGCATTCAGTTGAAGAAGTGGGCCCTCCCGGAGCTGGCCCAGGCCATCTAGGGTAGTTTCTTGACCGCTCGACACCGCTCCAATACAGTAGCAGTTTTGTTGTAGAATAATCGCTTCTATGCTAATACTGAAGTTTTCAAATGACCTCGAGATACTTCTTGTTCGAGGCCTGTTTGTTGTGGCTGATAGAGTCTGCATCAATAGTCCAAAGCCAAGCATACGCAGGGAGAGTCCAGCTCGAGGCGATCCGAATCCTCCACACTTGAGCCAATTGTTTACCATGATGCAAGTCAGCCAGAAAAATCACAGTTTACACAGTTCCTCCTCGAGCTTCTATTGGGTGCTCTGCCCAGTCTAGATCTCCTCCATAGTTGCCAGCTTCATCGGTCTATTTTAAGATGCAAGTTGAGGCTTCGCTTAGAGAAGCAACGCTCAGAGTCAAACAATACGACTCCATACCATCACCACAACACGACTTAATTGGTTCTCGAGACTCCTCACATAGCCAATTTCCACTGAATAAGCAAACCCATTTGCACAACATGAACAAAGCCTATTGTGGCTACCAGATTAACCCGCTGCACCATGCAAGGGCCATGCCATGCGTGCTGCATGCACGAGGTGAAATAACGGCGTGATGCTCGAATATCGAGTAAGCTTGTAACTCTAATGCAGCCATCCTCTGTTCCTGTGACATCATGTAGCACCGTCAGCTTCAGCTCATTGAGAGAGATCATCTTGAAACCATGCTTTTGTGTAGCCCTTTCGGCCCAACTCAAGCCAGCTCCCCTTCATTCCCAACCTCGAGCGCCAGTGTATTGCAAGAAACATGTAATGTGCGACAGAAATAATCCCGATGTCGCGGCTGTATCACGACAGGCATGCTAAGGCTCTGGATGATACCCTGACTCTCCTCGTCCCTGTCGATCATGCATCGGAGCCTCATCATCGCGTGGCAACGTTTCGCCCCTGAAGCAATCCACAGTCGACGGATCGTCGGCTTGGAAAAGCAGCTGATAGACTGGGCGCATCCTGAAAAACAACACCCGAAGGGCTGGAATGTCAGGTATCATGCCTGTTCCACCGCGTTCCACAGCACCAGATGTCAACACAAGAAACGCCCCGGAGGCCACTGCTATTTCCACCTTTTCCTTTTGTGGGTTGAACGAGGTTCGTTTAACTTGGTGTCATCGCCTCAAAGGCCGAAACCCGATTTGCCAAGCTCCGGGCTTCGAAGAGGGAGGCCTTTCGATCTGACAGGCTTGTAATGAATCGCCTGCATGGCAGCTAAGGCCTGATCTGGTTGGCTTCCAACGGGTAAAAAAGCAACGGAGAGATGGCTTGATCTGACTTGCGCCAAGCCATGTCAAGGGAGAGAGCGCATTGTTGGCTGTCGATATCCCCGCACTCAATCCCTTGCGTTGGAACGCCTGCGTATCAGCACCCAGCAGAAGTCTACTCAATCTGCCTCTTGGGCGATCTGGAGTGATTCCTCGCTGATGCCGAGTTCCGTGGCGACTGAAATGCAGGAACATATGCAAGTCTGGAAGCCACGCGATGCCTTATTGAGGTGAGACAGCAGTCTTCGCCCCTGGTTGCTGGGATGTTTTCCCCCCCTTTGACAGTGCATGTGCAAAAACAAGCGTTGTCCCTGTTTTGTTATTGATAATAACAAGATCGGTCAACATCAACAGTGGCAATGCAATTTCATGCAGGCACTGCACTTTGATGCGCGCATACTGCCAACATCCCCCTCGACGATGCATTGAGATTGCCTGACCCTCATTTCTTTCCCCCTTCAACAGCAGAGATCAGGAGGCCTTCCCTGGTCAATGTGTCGACCGAGATTGCAGTGTCTACAATAGCCAGGCCGTCAATTCTAGGATGATGACTATCCTTCATGTCTGGTCGGCCCTTGGGCAGGGACTCGATGCGGCCTGTAGTGTCTAATTGACCTGCATGAAGATGCATCATTTGGCCTAGCGACATCCGCAATGCGACATCCGGGCCATGACCTTTCCAGACGGTGAGTATGTCAACACCAGCGCCCCTTCATTCAGCGACTGATTGAGATATTCTGTTCTTTAGTGATGTCCATGTTGCGACTACGCCTAGCGATGCGCTGACGACCGACGCTGGGTTTCCTACCCGGCCTATGAGAAGCAATGCTTTGGACAGAGATTTGCTTGACATGCCAGTAACAATTGAGAGGGTTTGTTCCAATCAATTGCGCTGTCATGACTTCTCTCTGAACCCATCATTCACCAACTCCAATCCCACCACCGCGACCGCACCTCTAGCAACCCTAACCCTGGACCTCAACAGCCGTGTCTGACAGCCGAAGCTTTGCGGAGAGGGAGGGGTTACAACGCAAAAGAATGGAGACCAACGTCTCGCGGCACTACCATGATTGGATCACGCCTGGGCTTGGCCACTCTCTAGCTCCTGGGGAAAAACGCATGTCATCAAGATGGGGTAAGGGTTCGCCCGCGAATCCGTCATGGTCTTTATAAGGAAAGATGCCCTTGGAGTAAGGTTGACCTCGGTTGAAAGGTTGTTGCAAATTTCTCCGATTCTCTCATTCCATTTCTGTTCACAGATTGTTCAATTACAGAGCTCACAATGGCCATTACAAAGCTTCCTTATCACGCCGATCACATCGGCTCCTATATCCGGCCTGAGGCTCTCTCGCGGACCCAGGCGCAAGCCGATGCTGGAGAGGCTTCGCCCGAGCAACTGGTCGCGGCGCAGAAGGCTGCCATTGCCGACATTGTCAAGAAGCAGCAGGAGCATGGAGTCCGAGCTATCACTTCCGGCGAGTTTGACCGCAAGTACTACTTCTCGGGCTTCTTTGAGAAGCTCGGTGGCTTCCGAGAGGTGAGCCCTGTGCCGTGGGAGCTTGCGCGCATCTCTGCGCCCCCAATTGCTGCCCTTAAGAAGGCTGGCAAGCAGTACCCCATGGCCGCGCTTTGCGAGGGCAAGATCGAGTACAAGGAGAGCCCTTATCTCGAGAACTGGAAGATGCTGCGGGAGTGTGTGCCCAAGGAGCAATGGAGCGAGTGCAAGTTCACCATGCCGCCACCCTGCTACTTCCACCTTCGACTGGCGTCGGGCAAGTGCTACACCCCTGAGGCTTACTCAAATGACGAGGACTTCTTTGCCGATTTGACAAAGGCCTACCGTCAAGAGCTCAAGGTGCTGTATGACGAGGGTGTGCGCAACATTCAGATCGATGACCCCACTCTCGCCTACTTTTGCTCCGACGACATGCTTGCTGCTCTCAAGGCTGAGGGTGTCGATCCCGATAAGCTGTTTGACTTGTACCTGAAGGCTCACAATGACTGCATTGCTGACCGCCCTGAGGGTCTGCATGTTGGACTTCACATTTGCAGAGGTGAGTTCTCTCAGCGATTAATCGGTCTTTATACTCACAATTACAGGCAACTTTTCCAAGTCGATGCACTTCAGCGAGGGTTCCTACGAGAAGATTGCTGAAAAGTTCTTCACCACCCTCAACTACGACACCTTCTTCCTTGAGTACGACAACCCCCGATCAGGCGGCTTCGAGCCCCTCCGCTTCCTGCCCAAGCACAAGAACGTTGTCCTTGGAGTTGTCACCACCAAGGACCCTGAGCTCGAGGACGCGCAGGTCATCAAGCAGCGCGTGCTGGATGCGGCCAAGATCATCGCCCAGGGGCAGGGCCGCAGCCTCGAGGAGGCTCTCGAGCAAGTCGGTGTCAGCCCCCAGTGCGGTTTCGCCAGTGTCGCCGTTGGCGCTGAGGGCATGACTGAGGAGAAGATGTTTGCCAAGCTGAAGCTTGTCAACGATGTTGCTCATGAGATCTGGCCTGGCAAGCCTTGAGAGGCTTATGCATAAAAGAGAAAGTGTATTTAGGAGTTGTGGGACATGGAAGAGCCCCTGTTGCATAGCGTGGTGTTGTCGATGAAAATACGTGTGGTGTTTATGAGTGAAGGAAGAAGAGTTCTAGGCGGTCTTGCTCGCATATTTTTCAACAATAATTGCATCTTTGGGCCTCTCAACTAGAACTGTTAATGGGTTGACATTGAGTTTGGCTCACATGGAACCGCGTACGTTAAGATAAAGATTCAATAAAGAGTTAGAAGAGACTCTGTAAGAAGTCTCTCTTTTCTTTGGATTATTTTCTCTTGGCATTTGATTATTGTTAAGTGAAATCATCTTAGGATGTTCATAAATATTTATTGATAATAGTCAGGTAGCGTTGAGCAAAAGTATGAACTTGATGTCGTTGCTGCCATTGCCTCGGAACAACCGCCCTCGAAGGGGCTCCCCTTTCCAACCACACTTAGCTTTACTCCCTCATTTCACCCATATTCATAACAGCCTCGAGAACAGTCGGCTGTTAGAAAACGATGAGGGGGACCATGTGTCGGTGCTGTCGGGGTGACTTCCGGGCAGTAGAGTAGTGTAGACCCGAGAAGCTGCAATTTTCCGTGTTAGTCTCATGCTGTGTTGCCCGCCGCCAAATGTCATTGGCTTTCCCAATATAGAACGCGACTCCATGGTTTATCCCCGTTTGTGTCGCGTCGTCGTGAGACTCAGTCAGTTGCCCTTCAAGATGACTGTAGATCCGAAGGTAGATGCATAGGCCAGGCAGGATCATGTGTGGGTAGACTTGAGGGAGACCCAGGAGATCTTGAAGTGAAAACGTGCCATGCTGGAGGACCTCTCAGACTTTAGGCACAACGGCAGACAGTATCGACTCCACGTTGTCACGCAAACGAGGGCCTCCAAAGTAGTCGTCCATGTCTCTCTGTTTCAGGCGGAGTTGTCTCAGCGCGCTCGTCTCTTTCGCGAGCGAGGACCAGAAGGATCGCACAAAGTTGTCAAACACCGAACCAGAGAGTTGAACTTGGAGATTGACGGATGGGGTAATCTTCATGTCCAGGAGATCCTCTGTCTGCTTGGCGAGGGTGCGAAAGGTTCTGTCTTCTTGGAGGATGCTGGTCGGCAAGACAACTATGGAAATTAGGTCAGTTAAAGAAACGAGGATTCAAACGAAACGCAACTTGCCTACAACATGCTTTGTCCCTTTCACGATTAGAACCACTGCCTGATGCCCTCTCGGATCGCGGCTGAAGAGAGATCCTGGTTCATCCTTGAACAGAGTGGTGCGGAAAGAAGGCTTAAGGGCGAAGAGAGTAATATACTGTGATGATGATGAGGAAGCTAGCTCGCTGCAGTCGCGATGCATCATGACAAGATGGAAATCACGTGGGTGTGGGTGGGGTCACATGAACCCCTTCACGTCTTACAGATGAAGTCGCCCGTGTATGAGGAGTGTTGGAGGTACTTTTCCTTTGATGGCGGCTGGGATGGTGTTTGCGGAATCGATGTGGGCGTAATCTTGACGCAAGACGATACCTTGCATCGTTCTTGAGGCTTGTCGAGAAGGTTATGGTATACTTGGGGTGGTTAAATGAGAATAGTACTTTTAAAGTAAGAGAAAAACATACTCAGACATTTTTCTAAGGTTTTCATAAAGATTAGTTAAAATTTCTGATAGCTTCATCTTCACTTGAGATGGCTCTTAGTTTACAATAATCAAAAGATGCTCATGAATAGGTGAATTCTCGACAACGATACCCTGATGCCACAACACATGGACTGTCGTTGTTATTCACGCAGAGTCTCCAGTTATCATGGTTTAGCTCTGAGATTGAATCAATGTGAAATCGCAGACTGTAGAAGAATATGTACAGGGTGAATCCTTGTTAGGCCTATGTTGAATGGAATGCCAGCAACCACCTCAACTTCCGACCTCTCTCTTCAAACCCAAGTCCTCTCCCATGCTTCAACTTAACCAGGCATCGAGTAGAGTCGGATCTCGCCCCCACCGGTGCTCTCATCGACGTAGGAAAGCTTGACGATACCTCCCACTCGAACGTCACCCTTGGAGTCTGGGCCCTGGCACTGATCTCTGAGGTTCTCAAAGTGACCGGCGACGACGCCCATGGTGATGGAAGGCCGGCAGGCGGCACAGGGCATACCACCGGGGTCAAACTCGCACTGAAGAGTCATATTATTATTTAAAGTTCACCGCTGTTCTCGGGGAAATTCATACTCGGAGTGGCTGGTGTTCTTCGGCGTGGTCGCCTTTGCAGAGCTGCCAAGCTGCACCGCCGTCTTCACCTGAGTAGCTTCTGATAGTCGGACCGCAGTCGCTAGATCCGAGGCCGTAGTCGAGACAAGCTGCTTCGAACTTCTTCTCCTTAAGACCGTCGATCAACTGGTTGACGTGGTGGAGGTAGGGGCTTCCATTGGTGGTCTCGCAAATATACTCAGTTGCGGCGACACCAGTGGCCAAGGCCAAGATGGGCGTCAGAGATAGAAACTTCATCTTGTCTTGATTGTTCGTAGAGGGATGTAGTGAATGATGCTGTTGTCTGTGTTTGTCTTGTCAAATACTGAGGAGCCATTGGCACTTTTATAGTTGAATTCTCTTCTTTGTCTTGGCATCTCGTTGCCTTGATTTAAGCAAGAGTAGCATATCAAACATTTCTGGATACTCCTCTAATCATCGCAAATAAAGCTGAAGGATCTAGGAATTGAATCGCAGTGGATACTCCCAACCAATAGCAAGACAAGAAACAACTGCGCGTTTCGAAGTTCCAGTGAACCACGTCGATCAAGGCCAGCTATGACGCTGCCTTGAGCTGATCAATGCCTCGGAGGATATGCCAATGCTTCAAAGGATTCAGCTGTCACCTCCTGGGGCTGAGTCTCGGTCCAGTTTTGAGTTGAAAAGGAAAGAGATGGACTGTGGGGGTGAATGTGATGCGATGGATCAAAAGCTGGGGTATTACAATGCTTGGACTGAAACAGGGCCAATAGGACATGGAGATTTAGTTTCTTAGGTTCCTTTGTTAAGGTCTGTGCACAGGCAGTAATGTTAAGACAGCACCGAGATCAGATAAGAGTCTGACTCTTAGTTGACTTATAGATGGGTATACGGCTGTCTTTTTGGGGACGATAAGTTTATGTTTCATCCTTGATAAGGTTATTGAGCAGTTTCGACAAGATTATAACTGTCGCGCACGGAAACAATAGAATTCTCTTACTGGTTGAAGTCTAGTAAGCATGGATGGAAGGATCAAGCCGAATTTGGCATGCTTCGCGATAGTAGATCAATACCGCGTCCGTACGTGCGTGGAAGCAGGGATACAAACGGCCCTTCAATGCCCACTCTCTAACAAACTGCATACGTCATAATCTCGAGCTGAATCCAACATTGTTGCACAGCCTTGCCGGCTGACCAGTCACCAGTTGCCGGAGGAATTGAGACCTTGTGGATTCAGGTTCCGGATATGGTGTATCTCATGTTGCTCATGGTGCTTCAGTGACGTTTTGTGCGGGATTTTTATGCGACTTTTCGGCGTGAACCCTGTGATAGCTGCAATCTTTCCATGGCTTTGAGCAAGGCGCAGCAAACCTCAATGTTCCGTTGAGACAATATTTGTAGCAAAATGATTGACCTGCCAGATGACAGCTAACTCATAAGCTTAATGATTGGGGTTTACCCATGGCTTGAAACAGGGAACAGGTAATCGACGATCCGCCTTGTTGGTCCTTAGCCCGGGAGACCCGAAGGTGATCGGGGAGTCGGACGGGACATTGGGATGTTCCTGCGGGAGATGATCATGAGCTGACACAGCCTCGTCTGATGAAAACACAAAGCACCGGAGTGGTTTCCATTTTGAGTGACTTCTGGGACGTGTGCTAGACTTTGTATACTTTGCAAGACAATAGGTGCGAATGGGTATGTTTTGGCAGTATTGTATTGCGTTTTCTGGATCCAAATTTATAGTCGGCGTCTGTACGATTGGTTGTTATGACAAAGACACCAACCTTGGAAGAGACCAAACAGTACGGTGGCTGGCGTCAAAGAAAGGGACGAGATATCAGCATACCTAACCCTCAGAGGATGTGATGAGATGAGAAGCAAGGGACCAGATCCTGCATCGGTTTCGCAGTCCCCATGGCGGAGACGGCATGGACTCATCCCCCCTCATAATTTGATTGTTGCATACCAACTTTCTGGCCAAACCCTCCCAGTTATGGTGACCCAGAGTTTTGTCAGCTGGGATAACTGGGGTCTTTGAATACCTGTGAACATCTCCGAGTTCCCAATTGTAAGGGGCTACGCAGCCATCGAGCAGTTGCCTTCGCCAGAACTGTTGGTCGAGTACGACGCGCGATAACAGAGTTTTGGAACACCTCCGTAGGCGCTGAGCAGATGCCGCAGGGAGAAAGGAAGCAATAAGGTCCAGTATCTCCCGAGGCAAGTATTCCAGACTTGGCTGAAGTGATACCTTCAGGTTTGAAACCTCGAAGTTGGTACCTGGCCTGGCGTTTTCTTTATGCCTGGCCTCGAAGGGTTCCTCGGCAAGCAGCGTCGAGACAAACTCTGAGAGATTTTCAACGTTGATCGGATCATCGCAGTACCACTATCAAGAGACAAGTTTATTAGCATGTGTTGGTGACGTCTTGTTTCGGTACTGAAAGAATCAAATTCACAGGGACAAACCTCGTTGGCCTTGGTAGGTTCCCACCCTTCAGAGGCCCAGAACTCGCGAGCGCCGTAGTAACCATGGCCAAACTCCAGGCCATACTCCATGTAGTCGGTTGAACCATAGAAGCCTCTCTCTTTAGCGATTATCTTCTTTTCTTGCACATTGAAGGCAAACTGAGCGCATAAGGCCTTGTAAACGTCGCTCAAGCTTGGAGGTGAACCACCCTCAGGGGAGAATCGAGCACACCACGTGAGGACATGTTGAACGATGGTCAAGCAGGCATCATGCAACGGGAACAAGACATCGTTGGTATCCTTAGCAGAGGATAGGACGCGGTATGAACTTCCTCCGAGTCGGAAGTACAAACCTTCCGTGAAGGCCCAGTCGGCAAAATCGGAAACGAAAAGCCCTGGAGTTGTGGATTCGTTTCTCGGCCTGAGGGTTGGAATGTCAGCGTCTTACGAGCACCATGAAACTTGTGTACTGATTGAGTAAAGGAACCTCTAGTCTTTCCAGGTCATGGATATTACATACATGCGAAAGGGAGGAGTGGTAAATTTCTCCAAGCTCGATGTGGCGCCGAGAAGCCGAAACCTACATAGCCACTGCCAAAATAGTAAGGTCAGTGGTCGATATCGTAACGATTAATAATCTGAAAGAAGAAAGGGCTGAGTTCAAGAGTTGAGCAAGTAAGAAAATAGGTGCCGAAGCTTGGGCTTCTCCTTGATCCCAAAAACTGGGGGCGCGTTGCAGTTGCATCCACAGCGGCCGATCCTTGCAACAACCCAAAGAGGCAGGACGACAGATTCAAGAGATTTGTCTTGCAAAAGCAACATGCTTACCTGCTTTGTTTCATCTTCGAGAGAGTCTTCGGATGCCCAGTTGTGTTCTTCATCAAAGACTTCGTCGCGAGGGGGGATGTCAAAGGGACAGCCACACACAACGCAATAGACGAATGAGAACCCCATGTTGGGATAATCGAGCTGGAGTTGATCAGGGTGGGTGCATTTGGTCAAGAGTTGTAAGGCTTCTGCATGAGAGCAACCGGCGGCTATAAACAATGGAAATTGAAGGGACGGCGTCATCATTTGGCGTGCATGACATTAAACACCATGTTCTGTTGCGACTGGCTCAAAATCTCCGACAATGGGGACGGGAATGGCTTATTGGTAGGGCTGATCAGACTAGCGGCAGCCATGGTGCGGGAGTCGATTTGTCTTGTCAGCTCAGGCTTGACTCCTGAACAAGAGCTGAAGCGAAGTTGACCACTTAGCGTGTGAGAGTGGCAGTCTAGGGCTGACCAAGAAACATTGGTCATTCATGGGTAGGTATTTGTTATTCGGTTGTGATTTGCTGAGCCGACCCGACGATTGCAACACAAGAGGGTTCCTTGTATTAAAAATTGGGACTTTGGGATTTTGATCAGCGGAAGACGCAGGTCCCGGCATGCTTTCCCGACCTTGGTCGCGGCAGTTAAGGGGACTAATGAGTTGATTCCAAAGCCGCGGGCGGCTCACGATGTGACTCGCGGCGCGGCGACGGCGGAGTTGTAAGTGCCGCCCGCCGAGATGCCCGACTTCAGTCACTGGATGGCTGATACGAGAGGGTGTCTGCGTGTAAGATATAAGACTTCCCGATCATGGCATCACCGAGTCAGGTTTCAGCCTGCCAGCCTTGACCCAACTCTCCTTCTCTTGTTTGTTTTTGTCATTCCTTTCCCAAAACAGTCCTTCTTTATTACCATCCATTCACTCATTACCTTTCACAAACATGCGGCCCTCTTTGGGGTTGGCTGCGGCCGCCCTGCTCTTCTCCGGAGCCCAGGCCGGCATTCCCCGGCTGTTTCCCCGAGCCGAGACGGATGCCACTACAACTCCCGAGCCGGAGACTACCACGTCTCACTTCCCTCTCCCTTTTGAGAGCAGCACTACCGAGTCTGTTCCTACTACCGACACGGCTGGCCAGGTTGGTTCAACTAGCGGAGAGGTTTCTTCCGAGACCGAGGCTGGACCTACTGAGACCGCCGTCCCCACGACCGACATCTCTATCGGACCTGGCGGAGAGGTAACCATCCCCGGTGTCATTACTGTCCCAAGTGCCAGTCTCCCTACTGGCTTCCAACCCACCGGCACCGCCGCCTTTGTTGGAGTGGGCCCTGCTGCTACGAACGCGGCAAGTTCCTTCTCCGACGTCGCTGCTGCGGCTTCGGCCATCGCCGCCAACCCATCGCCCTCTGTCGAAGAGATCGAAGCTTTCCAGAAGCAAGCCCAGGATGAGTTCGAGGATCTCTCTCACATCGATGCTCAGCTCAAGCAGATTGACCCGGACAGCCTTAGCGAGGATGACTCCCACAAGGTCGAAAAGTCTATTGCTGGATTAGCTGCCCTTCTCGCCTGGTACTCGACGCAGCTTTCAGCAATTGCTCCGGTTGTCGCCACACCGGCTT
The DNA here is from genome assembly GCF_026873545.1 of Fusarium falciforme. Taxonomy (NCBI): domain Eukaryota; kingdom Fungi; phylum Ascomycota; class Sordariomycetes; order Hypocreales; family Nectriaceae; genus Fusarium; species Fusarium falciforme. The sequence goes on from NC_070546.1 coordinate 1,068,671, forward strand.
TGGCGACTGGAGTCTTTGCTGAACTTGCGCCGGCCTTTGCCGCCGTTGCTGCTGGCGAGCTCTTGTCAAACGCCTTGGACGACATCAAGGACTTTGACAACGATGATGGCGACAACAACGATGATGACGATCAGACAACTGATTCTGAAGACAAACCGACAAGCACTCAAGAAGAGTCAACAGCCATGTCATCAACCGAGACCACTACCACGACTTCCAGCACCGGCAGCTGCAGCGCCCTCCCTTACAAGCTCGAGCTTCCCGACGAGATTGACGAGGCTGATGGGACGGATAACCCAGAAGAGATGAAGCGGTCTATCGCAGGACGAGTTTACCTCGAGGAACGCGCCGTCCTTGTCAAGAGGGCACGAAGCCCCTTCTTTGGAGACTGCAAGCCCGCCGAAACCCCCAAGTTCCCAAACAACCCAAATGCCAAAGGTCTTGACCAGGCTGAGCAGCACCCTAGGGCCGGTACCAACGGGAACTATAATAGGGATGTGCAGAGGTGGTATGATCGCAAGGTGCGCTGTGATGAGGATCTGAGACCTGGCTGGGAGCAGATCAACACGGCCGAAGTCAAGGCGCAGGAGAAGGGACTTGCCAATTTCAACGTCGACCATGTCTGGGAGCTCAAGTTTTTCACCGACTTCTTCGAGACGCAGCTTTTGCCGGGTGGCAGGAACAGCAACCCCAAGCTCACCTGTGACGAGTTCAACGCCATCTTCCCCAAGTGCATTCTGACCACGGTCGTGAACCAAGTCCCGGGCCCTAATAATGCCGAGTTTGTTGCTATGCAGCGAGAGCTCAACAACATGAAGGGCGCATTCTTCAAGATTGGCGAACTTGAGCAGCCTGGCTTCACTGCGAAGTTTGCGGGCTCGACTGATCTCAAGATCGAAGCCCTACAGACTATTGGTATCTCTGTCGACATCTTCAACCAGGGGCCTGTCAAGGCACTCTTCGAGAGGACCAACCAGCGACTGTACAACACCTTCCGAGGCATCGACGACCGTGTGCGAGACAACGAGATTACCATCTCCGGCGGCGAGTTCAGCTTCGCTGAGCTGTACGAGAGCTTCATGGCTGACCGTCTTGACCGCGGAACGGCTGAGGCTTGGCAGTTTGTGCAGCACTGGAGTGCCGAAATCGAGTCGGACATCAAGGAGCTTGACCCTGACGATGAGGATACCCAGAAGCTGCTGAAGAACTATGAGGGGTTCGCAAAGAGCCCCTACGCCGTCGAGGGCCATTACTCGTTCCTTGCCAATAGGGATCTGGCGGGCGCTGGTGGAGATCCTATGAAGTTTGCCAAGCGGGATCTCTGGGGACGAGATGGGTCATGCCCTTTGAACCAGCCGGAGACGACTAGCGAGGAGGTCACATCTACGGCTGAGCCGACCAGCACTGAGGAGGCTATAGCTACCACCACCACGACGGAGGAAGTCGCCGAGGCAACCACCACAACCGAAGAAGCTGTCGAGACATCTACCAGCCAGGAAACCACGTCTACGACCTTTTCCACTGCGACTACCTCCAGTCAAGCTGCTGAAGAAACGACGACGACGGAGCAACAAGAGTCTACAAGTACCCAGAAGAGGCCCAACGCGCAGACGGTTACCACCAATGGCATGGTCTGCGTGCTGATTGAGGGATCAAACAACCCCGTTTGTCAGCCTCTCGAGACACCAACTCCTAACCCTGCTGGAACCAATGTCGTAAGTACTAACCTCGAAGTTCAAATGCGAAAGCTAGCTAACAAGTTCAATAGCACGTTCAAAAAGGATGCATTCTCATCAACAACAGCCCTCGATGCGCTTCCGATGCAGGTGCCATCTCCAGTGTCTACGAGAGCTCCTACAGTACGTTGTTTGATTCCAAGATCACCGACGCAGAATAAACTCTAACCCTCATTCTCAATAGACGTTGCCTCCAGCCCCGATGAGCCCTACAGCACTGTGCTAGTCCTGTCCGGCTTCGACGCCAACAACGACAACCACCTTCACGCCACTGCCACTTGCCAGCTCCAAGCTCGCTGGCCCGCCAACTATGGCGATGTCACTTTCGGCGAGGATGGCTGTCTTTACGACGCTGGAAACAACAAGATCTTTGATCAATGCTGCAGCTCTCCTGACCCCAACAACAGCGGCCCCGCCACGAATCCCTACGTCGCTCCGGCCCCTGGCGATGCCTCGCAGGATCACGGCAATCATGACGGATCTGCCATCTGCAGGTCCATCTCTAAGGACACCTGTCTCCTGGCTGCTTCTCGTTACGTCGACGACATTGTCTATCACCAATATACCTCTGCTGTGTGGCCGGATGACACTGGAAAAGACATCGCCAATATGATTTTCCCCATCGCCGGCCCAGCCATCGAAGATTTCTTTGGCATCAACTACGGCTGCACAGTCATCTGGACTTGCGACAACGACGATGCCTTCTCCCGTGGTATGACGGGCAAGCAGATCAAGGACTCGATGCTCAACATTTACAACCTCAACGGCGCCAAGGGTTGCGGAAGCACGTATCTGAACAACGGATGCCACATTACTGTTAACGGATGCAACAACTGTGAGGATAGGGGTCGTGGCGGCACCATCTGGAACCCTTATGATGTTGCGAGCGGGTCGTATGGCGATGCCAGCGATGGGTTCCCTCCTCGGCGGTAAGGGGTTGTTCGATGATGGACGAAACGGCTAGAATACTATATATTACCTACGCTTTAAACTTCTCTATAAATATTATTACACTTTTACTTTGAATCATCTTGGCCTTTGCCACTCATCCTGGATCGAGCACTAACGGGAAGAAATGGCGGACTTCCATTAGAGTGAGGGGAGGAAGATCTTGGACAGCTGACAAAGTGTAGTTGCGGAGTTTCAGGTTGTTGTAGGTACCGACAATGGGCCGTACAGTCACGTCTTGCTAGGTGCCTGGGCGGCTTAAAGATAATGCAGTGGATGGCTCGCGCCATGGATGGGCTCGCCCATCGACTAAGAACTCCATACTCAGCAAAGAAAAGAACAAGAAAACAGACCCTAGATGGACACCAGACTCGCTGAAGAGGAAAAAAAGACCCCAACAACAATCGCCGGCTCGCGCCGCGTGTCAAACTGAGAAGAGTGAATACATCTGGCTGGCTCTCGCTGAAAAGAAAAAGAAAAAGAAAGAACTTCATGGCCCAAGTCCGCCATCCTGCTTAGATCACACACACACACATTCCTTCCAATGGTTGAAAGAGTTGAGAAATCGCCTGAGGCTATCACCTCTCAACGGGGGATAGAGTTGGTCGGTCGGTCGGTCAGTTGTGGTGCCGTCGTCGGCATGAAGGGCGAAAAAACAAAAGAAGGTCGAGTCTGCGGAAGCGAACTCTCAACTTTCACAGCAGGCGAAGGCGAGCCGCTGCGCTGTTGTTTGAGGATGGGGATCTCTCCCTCTTGTTGCTATCCCGGGGAGCGCCAGTGGGAGGGGCGTCGTCATCGGAGTCTTCAATGACAATACTGGAGGAGACAGTACTGCCAGGGACGGTGGATGGTTGAGCTCGCGCTCTGGAATTGGTATTGTCGGTAGGGTTGGGTGGGGGGACGTTGTCCTCTTCCTCATCCTCATCTCCGTCGTCCGAGATGACGGCAGTGTTGTCGGCTGCCCTTGCCTCTGATGCGGAGGGCAGATTTTCATCGTCTGGGACGATGATGGGGTTGCTGGCGGCACCTGGCAGCCTGGCGGGGGGACTCTGCGAAGACATGGCAAGAGCTGAGGCATTGTGAATAATAATCTTATTTCAAAAAAGACAACAATAACTACTTACCGTTGATTGAAAGTCGATTGAAGCCCAGTGACTTCAAGTTGTAGTTGGTATGGTTGTAGATGTGAGGTTTCGAGAAGGAAGGATGGGGACATGTCGTCGATGAAAATACGTTGGGGCACCAGTTGGGACATCAGTGGCAGTCAAGGACAAGAGCAATGAGGAAGGAGTAGACCATTTTGCACCTTCCACAACTTGAGGAAGGAGCTCTCTTTCAGTAGAAGTTGGCTGAAGTGGATAGAGGCAAGACCTTAGGGTGCACAGACTAAGGATCAGGGGGGGGGGGGCAGGGACGCTTCTCGCGGCGAGAGTGATTCCTTAGGGTACCAAAGCCGAAGTCATATCACGGGGAGAAGATCCATCAAGACGTTCAGTGGGATCAAGGGCGAAGCGAGTCTTGGGCCGTTTGGTAGGTAGTCAAACGCAGGCCAAATCGGCACTCTCCTGCGCATCAACCATTTGTCTAACTTGGGTCCACCTTCAGCTCTACGTTAGGTCGACCTAAGGTGGAACGAAAGGTTGGCCTTACGTTCTATGGCAGTAGGCCAGCATCCATGGCAGTAATCACACCCACGAAGACTCTGGCAATGCAGTTTTACCTAACAACGCGGGCAACATTTCATAGGGACAGAGTAAAAGCATGAGGCTATTAAAGTTCATGGGCTCTTAAACTATTAATCGCCAGCTGGCGTATAAGGCAAGCGGAAAATGTTTGATCACCTTATTGACAAGTGCTATGGCGAGCACTTCTTATTTCAGCCTGGCTAGCCGGATGGCTGCTCAACTTGGATCACCCTTGGCTATGGCAGAGGCAGTCAACATCGTGTGGGTATTACTACGCAAAGGATGAAAGTGAAAGCATTGATCAAATGCAATGGAACTTGGACGGCAGGACAGTCGCATCTATTAAGAGCAAGCCACAATCAGGTCCCAGAAAGCCATCCATTTGTATTATCCCATTCCTTTCTCTCCTCTGTACCAGTTATCTAGCCCATGGATCTCGTGTCGCGAAGGAAATGCAAAGAGTATCTAGCCATGACAGGGTATGTTTGCAGCACGATCAAGACCTGCGTGAATCCAGAGTTGGTAGAGCAACATACCAAAGGCGGTTGTAGAGCTGCCTACGGCGACAGGAAAGTCTAGTCGTGCCCATGATGCTAGGAGCCTCTCTCTGCCAAATGTAAGCAGCTTGGTCAAGGTCTAGGTGTGGGATACTTGCCGGAGCGAGTTTCACGAGCGCTCATGCCGCCGGGGAACCACCATCGGCTGGGTATTAGCTGTGGATGAGATGTGAGTTGCCCGGTCAAAGTATGAATGTGTTGTTGGTGGTGTAACTTACCGGAGAATTACTGGCATCGGGCGACGGATTTCGAGAAGATAGGAAGCGGTCGTCGATGATGGAATCAAGAAGAGGCAGCCTTGAAGCGGGTGTAGAGTTCTTCGGCGTCCTCAAACCATTCTCGAACACATCCAAAAGCAAGAATAGGCTTATCGTCAATCTCATCCTTTGACACGCGGTCATCCTCATCGACTCTCGCTGTAGTCTCCGTGCCGTCGATGGCCCACTTGCAAATGCGGCGTCGGGCCGCGTTGACAACCAGTTCACGGTTGTACATTGTGACCCGCTCGCGCTTGTCCTGGTCGTACTTTTGCATGACCGAGACCTGCAAATCCACCGCGTCGTCAAACTCGTCAGTGAGCTTGACACTGTACTCGCTGCAAGGCTCGCCGTTCTCGTCTCGGAAGAGAAACCCCCATCTGTCGCCGCCGTCCTGACTGTTCACTCCACCCCAAATGTCGTCACACCAATCATCAACCCAAAGTCCATTCATGAGAACGTCTGAGTACGGAATCAAAACAAAATCCAGGAAAACAGGCGCGCCAGCTAAACGGGGGCCTCCAGGAAGGCAACCCTTGCCCAGGTACCGGCCACTCGAGCTGTCACACCGCAGCACGCCAGCTTGAACGCTTGTGTCTTCGAGGCGGGGGGACGCAATTTCGGGCGGGTTGTTTTCCTTGTGGTCGGATGACCAAGACGCAAAGATCTCACCAAGGAAATCTTGGTAGGACAGGGTCTCCCCAGACTGTTTGCGGAGAGGCTTGTGGGCGGTCATGAACAATTCGAAAAGGTCCGCCAGGTGCATCTTTTCGTCTCTGGTGAGATCACTAGCCTTGAGGATCAGAGTGTTGGGAGGACGTGACTCCTTCACGTCGGTGTCGTTGTTGACAATGTCAACCACTCGTTGCTGCTCCCCCTTGGGAGTAGCATCCTGCATGGCAACGTCGCCAGACATGGTGATGGACGATTAGATGATAAAGACTACTGAATCGCCAGATTTGCTGCAGATGATAGATGGGTACAGCTATGAAAAGATTGCGCGCATACCGAAAGGTGATCGTGCGAGGTACGGTGTTGGTGTGGATGTTGGAGGTTGAGATTGGAGATGGTGAGGGGAGGTAGAAGAGAAAGAAAAGTGTGAGATGCCTCAATAATAACAGAATCAAAATTTAAGCGAGCCGATGCCCTAATTTCATCAGTTTCGTGAGATTTCTATGTTTTCACGCGTTTGCACTGCTGTTTGACCGGCCGGCACTGTTGTTTGACGGGCTGGCACTGCCATGGTCTTGGGTAAATAACCGGAGGGGAATGCAGACGGAGCCGCATCAATGAGAGAACAATGGAGAGCAATAGAAATAGGTAGCAAGCATTAAAAATATTCAGATACAGTGATGTCCATTGTCTATTGGTTCCGGAGTTGGGTCTTTAACTTGCACCGACGATCTTCAACCCCCCCTTTTCTCAACCCCCAAGTTGCCTCGCCATCTCAGTTCTATCCTTGATCTCTAGCTAGAAAAAAACAGTTCCGCGAATGGGAAATAAATATTCGTGCTATAATAAGATCCTCAACCATTCAAACCGTCCGCCATCATGTGAAAGTGACTGCATGGGGACAAGACATTGAAAACCACAACTCTAAAGCCTGATGATCCTGAACAGCCGATGCACTTTTCAACGATACAGACACCCATGGTGTTATAAATCACCTCTAAGTATATTTCAAGGGGGTCATCGCCGAGCGTCCGGTGTGAGGGGTAGCAGAAACCAGTTTGGGCGCAGTGGTCCGCAGTGTATAGTAATGCCGGTGCTGCCAATGCTCAATGACTCCATGCTTCCTCACCACAAGTTGTATCTTCCATTTAACTAGTTATCTAGTATCTCGTAGCTAACCTGTGCTTCACCAGTCCCGCCAGCTGATGTCAATAAACACGCTGGCGCACTGAACCCATAAGGCCATCCATTAGAGAGTTGCAGCCAGATCGATTGCATGTCAATTAGCTTAGCCGAAGTGTCGCCCGTGGCAAACTTTATGGAAGCCTGTAGATGTGGCAGGGAGATGAGTGAAGGATACCCATCTCCAGGCTGGGGTCGGAAGTCATCGGCGGAATCATCATCAGAATAGGACGATCCCGGGCTGAGCATGTCTTCGTGAATCTCACCCCGGTAGCCAGCCTTATACAAGGTCTTCATCACGTTGAGGGCTATCAGCCATTGCTTGGCGGCCTTCCACTCGGATACCCACGAGGATATGAGCTGTTCGGCTAGTTGGAAGTAGGTCTTGGCTTTCTGCTGGATGTCTTCACCTGAGTAGGATTCATCCTGGGCGTATTCAAGCCAGAGAAACGTGTTGGCGGCAACAAGCAGTGAGGACGCAACCCAGATGGTCTGTAGCGAAGAACGGCCAAACGTGCCTCCTTGTTCTTGGCCCGCTAGGTAGGAAAGCATTTCCCCGATTTTCAGGGCATTCGAGACACAAATGTCCAGAAGTGACTGCTCCCTGTGGAGGTAGGACCATCCGGCGCCGTCGACGAGGTCACAAAGCTGGGTGTACATGGCTAGATGAGGCAGATAACATTGATGGGCAACACAGGCAGCACTGTGAAGCAAAAAATGCATGGCAACAAAGGTTGTTCCCGCACCAAGAGTACACTGATCATGGAAATTCGCGGTGCTCCAGCAGAGGCTAGGATGTAGTGACTCGACCCAGGTCTGAAGCGCATGGTACCGAACGGCGAGGATGCTTCGGGGATCCGTGGGTGCAAACTTGTCCAGGTTTCTTCGCGAGTACACAGCAAAGTCGGCCATATCGCTCCAAAGACAAACCGTCTTAATAAGGTACGGACTCAAACCCAAGTCGGATGGACGGCGGTAGGATGCAAGATCACCAAGAGTGACGCCCCTGGTCTCCTCATGATAGACCAGCGATGCATCATTGCTGGGAACGGGTATCCCGACATTCTCGAGGTCAATGGTGCGATGTTTTGCGAGGAAATATGATAACGCTCTGTCAAAGATGAGACAAGCCCAGAGCGTGCGTCGACGGACTTCCTGCTCCTTGAGGCTGTGCTTCTTGTGGAAGTCCTTGTTGAGGCGCATGATTTCAGCCATCCTGATAGCTGTTCCAGCAAAGAGCCAATGACGGGATCCAGAATTGGAGAGGAGTTCGGCTTGGGCAAGCAAGAGGTTGCCCTGGATGTTCGAGACTACAGTGTCGAATTAGCTCTCGGCTCGCTAAATGCCATGCCGAAGAGTGCTTACCGGTCGGCCGGTCCGATGACATCTTTGCCAGGAATCGGGCTTGTTGAAGATAGTGCTTGGAGACGGCAGTGCCGGTCGGAAGCTGGAACAGGGAGAGTGCATCCTGAGATTCGAGGTAACGACTGCAGAGAGCGACAACAGTAGCTGAAAGAAGAGGATCCTGCATGCATTTCTGCTCAAAGTCCGGTCGGTGATCAAAAGAGCAAAAGTCACTGGCAAAGTGACGATCAAAGAAGAGGCCTAGGCACGCTTTGAGGCCGTCGGAGGTGATATCGAGAGGCTCTGCGTCGACGACGGGCACTCGCGCGACTGTCCGGGGCGTCTGGACAGTTACCCTGGGCTCTGGGATGACGTCTTGAGGCTCTTGGACGACGGAACAAGGCGTCTGGGGTGCTGCTCGGGGCTCCTGAGAAGTATCTGGAGTGGACCAGACGCATGCAATGCCCCTAGATGCGCATCGCTTGCAACGAGGGCGGATGCCGTCACACTTGGACTTGCGACGGCGACTGTATGCCAATCAGGATCTAGATTGACAAAATGACAACCAAGGGGCCTCAAGAAGTTTGAGTGGAACATACCATGCATCGCATGCTTGTGGAGTCCTCAGAAATGTTCGGCGCATGATGATGTCTCGCGCGTCAAAGCTGGAGGTAAGCGGGAAACCCGAAGATGCGGGTTCCGATGGGGTTATACTCTTCTTGGTTCCATCTCAACCCTCTTCCGGTCGCTCGGCTTTTCCGCTCCGAACCCTCGATAAGCCCAGACACGCCGACCAAGGATAAGAGTGCCCCCGGCCAACTTAATCACGTTATCATGAACCCCAGCAAAATTGACTGGCCATGACTCGCATTGGGATTGAATCTGGGGCGTTCATGGCCTTCAACCTGGAGTGGAAACGTTCCTGGCTATCAAATGCATCGAGAACGTGGGGTAACGTCGAGATAGCGGATTACCCGACAGCTTGGATAGCACGTCGATAGGCAGGGGAGCGACCAGGTGAAGAGGCATTATATCATTCATCAAGTCTCCTCTCTTGGCCCGATTCTGATCTTCAGGGCCATCGTATCAACATTGATCTTCTTGCATTTCAGATTCAAGGGACTGTTGCCCATCAATCCGTCTTCATGAAGTTTCACGCTGCTCTGCTGGCCGTCTTGGCTGCTACCCCAAACCCTGCCACGGCCGATTTCGTGCTCAGGCATGGCCAACCCTCATCAGTCGGTATGCTGGCGAAGCCACTCAAGGACATGATCCAGAATATCACCGAGTACAGCAAGCCAAGGAACTACGGCGACGCATCCCACAATGAAGTCCGAGCTGTCGAGCCCGGATCTGCAAACATTGTGGCTCGTCATGGAGTCATAGTGAGCGCCTTTGCTACGGGCAAGAGGAATCTGTACGCCGACGCCAATGGTACCCTCCTCGACCCAGCAGACCAGGAGGATGCCACACTTGACACCGTCTACGACCTTGCCAGCATCTCAAAGCTGTTTACCGCAGTCGCCGTGCTTCGGGAGGTTGATGCTGGCCGCGTCAAGCTTGAGGAGAACGTTGCGACCTATCTCCCCGAGTTCGCGGCCAATGGCAAGGGCAACATCAAGGTCATTGATCTGCTCACTCACACCAGCGGCTTGATGCCCCTGCCGGTTCCTGATCTTTGGAAGTCATACTACTCGTCAATCGACGAGCGAGTTCACACACTGCTCACTCTGGCTCCTCAAGAGCCGCGCCGCACCAAGTTCCTCTACTCCGACATCGGTTTCATGACCCTGCGCTACCTCTTGGAGCGAGTTACTGGTCTGAACCACGAGCTGCTCATCTACTCTTACACAATCCCTCTGGGAATGCGATCGACCTTCTTCAACCGCGGCAACCTCGAAGGCCCTCTCAACCCATTCCACAACCGCACCGCCCCAACTGAGTTTGAGATCGAGGCTCAGGGTCCTGAAGAGCCCAAGCGCCCACAGCCTGTCCGTGGCACTGTCCACGACGAGAACACCTGGGCCCTCGGCGGTGTTTCCGGCCACGCGGGTATCTTTTCCACCGTGGGTGACGTTGCCATCTTCTGCCAGATGATCCTGAATAACGGCATCTACAACGGCCACCGGGTGCTGTCCAAGAAGGCCGTGGATCTCATCTTCACCGACTTCAACGCCCAATTCCCCGGAAACAACTACGGCGCTGGCTTCGCGCTCAACCAGACATACACGCAGGGAAGCATGCAGAGCATGAAGACCGCTAGCCATGCGGGCTTCACTGGAACCACCCTCGCCATTGACCGTCCCTCTGGTACCTTTTGGCTCCATTTCGCGAACCGTGTGCATCCCAGCAGACATTGGGCTACCAACAACCCAGCCCGACGAGCTATGGGCTACTGGGTTGCCAAGAGCTTGGGACGAAATGTGCCATGGCCGAACTAAGCGCACGTGGGAGATTCACCCTAGAGAGGAAAAAGACTTCGCACAGGAATTGGACGCAATGGGTTCAACGAATGGCGATAAGCTAGCCTCATATTGCATCGACCGGTTGTTCATCACTTTGTGAAGTCGGCGCCTTTCTGCGTGAAGGTGCGAAATATTGAGAAATGAGGGCAAGGCCCGTTTCTATTCGTGTACATAGTTTGTATAGATTCGAATATACTTTTGTCTTCACGAAATGGTCTACTTCCCTCCCCTTGTCTGCGTCCTGTTGGAAGAGGGTTAAGTTGGATGAATGACCATCCCAACTCGTACCATCCCACTGGTCCGACCAGCAATCCTTGGTCATATTCCCTGCTTCCTTCGACCCTTGATGCTGTATCCGACTTGCTGGGGTTGATTGATCCGAACCCGACATGTGGAGTCGGGTCGTCGGATAAGCCGCCAGAGCATCGGATGGATCGTCACACTGAAGCCGAACTTGCGCTCCCTTCCAGGTAGGTCCAATAATCATCCAACAAGGTGAGCTTTTTCGTACGTTGCGATAACCAAAGGGTTGCCTCAGAATGCTCTGTGATATTAAAGCGGCCGCGCCGCCCGGCGTTCTAAAGACGCCCTCAGCGCAACCCAGACAGCAAACATGAGACTCATTGTTCGCGATACCAACACTGAAGCTGCCGAATATGTCGCCAGCTACATCCTCCAGCGCATCAAAGAATATGCTCCAACCCCCGAGCGTCCATTTGTCCTAGGCTTGCCAACCGGTGGCAGCCCTACCGAGGTCTACAGGCTTCTTGCCGCGAGTTACAAGGCCGGTGAAGTGAGTGGGCAAGGCGCTACTCTTATCTTAAATAGGGCTGACTTAGGTATTGGTAGGTTTCATTTGAGAATGTGGTCACCTTCAATATGGTAAGAAACGGTTCGCTTCAACGTTTAGGCAACATGTAGCTGAGCTCCTGCGCTTAGGACGAGTACGTCGGGATACCACGAGACCATCCACAGACATACCATTCCTTCATGTGGACTCACTTCTTCTCTCATGTCAACGTCCGCCCTGAGAATGTGCATATACTCGATGGGAATGCCCCTGATCTCGAGGCCGAGTGTGCGAGATTCGAGGATCTTATCCAGGAAGCAGGAGGCATCGACCTGTTCCTCGCTGGTATCGGCGAGGACGGTCACGTCGCCTTTAATGAACCTGGATCCAGCCTTGCAAGCCGAACCCGGGTCAAGACGCTAGCATACGATACGATACTCGCAAACTCTCGTTTTTTCGGTAACGATGTGAACCAAGTGCCTCGAATGGCGCTCACGGTTGGTGTTCAAACTGTCCTGGACGCCCGAGAGGTGGTCACGCTGGCTCTTGGCGCACGCAAAGCCGTCGCCCTTCAGAAGTGCATCGAGGGAGGAGTAAACCACATGTGGACGCTGTCGGGTCTTCAGCTACACCGACACTCGATGATTGTGGCCGACGAGGATGCAACACTCGAGTTGCAAGTCAAGACTGTTAAAGTGAGCCTGCCACCAACCCTCGGCGGATGATCTGCAAGTCTCTAACACAGTTTTACAGTACTTCAAGTCCATCGAACAGATCGCCCGCCAGCAAGGCTTTGAGCAGGGCCTGCCGAGAGGACTCCGCAAAGGAAAAGGGGCCAATGGAGTCCACGTCAATGGCTCCGTTGTGGTGAACGGGGTTCACTCTCCTATCGCCCTGAAGCCAGCGAACATCGATGCCTACTTGCTTCGGGCCAATAGTCCTGTTCTTGCTCAGCCTACATCTAGGTCAGTCACACCGGAGCCCACTCTAGACAGTATGGGGTCCCGTGTCTCCCAAACGTGATGGGCTTTGGTTGAGGCGTAGTCAGGCGAGTGTAAGTCGTCCCTAGTGCGCTCCCGGCTTTGACCAGGTTGTCGGTGAGCCCGTCGCCGAGGACGTTCTTATACCCTGGGCACCATTTCTAGTGACTTTTACCTGCTGCAAGGCAAGGCATTGGCGCTAGAAAAGGGCTGCTTGAGATTATTTAGAAGGGTGTGTAGGAGTAGTTGAGGCACAACAATATGGGGGAGGACATCATTAGCTTCTTACGCCTACTGCTCTTACGAATATGGCAGACCTTTCCCCCTCAATTGAAAGCGACCAAGGGACCACCTCTGTTGACCGAAGACCCAGGCATCTATAGATGGGTTGCAGATATCCGTGAGGTGGTAGGCCGAGAGATCGCAACACCCTTGATCGATAGCAAGTCAGGTAGGGCAGACCCGAGTAGCTTACGGTTGTGGTGTAAGATGTAGCTTGATTTTATGTGCATTTATGTAATTGATAGATCGAGTGGATAATCTCTTACCTTTGCCAACTGGTTCTCCGGCGCGGGCCTCTCTTTTGCCTTCAGGGGCTGCCCCCCCCCCCCGGCGAGTTCCCGAAGAAGAAGAAGCTGTGGGAATCATCTGTCGAGTGTGGGACTTGGATCCAAGACCTCTTCGGAGCTACCAAACAAGACGAACCCGCAGAGTCGCCGACCAAGAAGCGGAAGCGACAAGTCGAGGACAACCAAGGGTCGCCGAAGAAGATGCGACAAGACCGGAAAGATGCACGCCGCAGTAGTGCCAAGGCATTTCTCTCCGTCATCGTCAATGAGAAGAGTGGTGAGCCGAGGTGGCAATGGAGGGACATTTGCGGCCAGGCCGCCCCCAACCACCTCGTTAAGTTCCGCGAAGGCCTCACCTTGGAGGGTTGGAAGATCCGATGCCTGAAGAATTATGACTACCACGAGCAACGCCTGACCGACAACTACAACCGAGAGTTGGTCACAGCTGGTTATCCAGTGGGCAGAGGATGGTTCAGCCCCAAACGGGATGCCAACCATCCGCATCAACTCATGCCCGAAACTGCGAGAGCCAAAACCTGTGGCCCCCCGGATTCGAGCATACCACGAAAGGTTCATTCTTGCCATGGATAAAGCGGAACTCGCTATTCCCCAGAAGCAAGCCCAGTAACAACTCTTATCCACGAGGATATCATGAGGGTATTGTGAGGATGTCATGAGGATATCGCGGGGGGTATTATAAGGATCTTATGATGATATCATGAGAATACTATGAGGATATCGTAAGGATATTAGGAGGATACTGTTATGTTAGCCAGTTCGTTCTGTCGTCCACGTTATGCCCAGCTTACATTGTCGTCTCACCTCGCCCCCCTTTTTCAACATCAGCCCCACCACTACCACTCTTCTTCGGCCATACGTTAACAAAAGACAAAAAAAAAAAACAGCAAAAAGAGAAAAAAACATACAACAGCGGGGATTCGCTGGTCGTCACCGACCCAACTACTAATCCGCCCCTCACTGGCTTATCTATGGGAGAGCGGACGGGATCCCGAGTTCTCCAGTGGGTATGGTCGTATGTGGTAGGAGACGAGGCTCAACCAGCTCATAGTGTTTCCTGGATGGACATAGGCAGAACAGTAGCTACACAATCTGTGAACCAATTAATTAGAAAGTGCGTATATTTGTGCCTCGTTCCAATAAAAATAGGTGGACATTCAAGATTGTGAACAGGACTACTAATGTGCTATGCCTTCTTCCCCATCACGGCAGCCCCTTCTCGCAAGTAGACCTGAGTGCCAAGCTTCCACACTTCATCAACTACCAGCTGCGTGATACCTTCAGCCATACGCTCCTCGGAGAAGATGACGAGATCAGCATCGGCACCCACGTTCAAGCTCCCCTTGCGGTCTTCGACACCGAGCATGGCTGCTGGCGTTGAAGTGACTGTCTTGAGGGCTTTGCCGACTGAAGTGCCGGACCATTTGAGAAAATTGTTCACACACTCGATCAGGGTGATGGAACTAGATGAACCTAAGCCAGTAACACTTGCTGACAGGGGGAGGGGATACTGACCTTCCAGCAATCTTGTTTGTTCCTTCGAGAAGCAACGTCGGCCCAACTTTGACGATCCTACTGTCCACTTCGCCGTTAGTCCAGGGATACGCGGCATCTGGAAGTCCAACCAGGTGCATAGCATCAGTGACGAGAATAAAGCCCTCCGGGTGAGCATTAAAAGCGATATTAATGGCGGTAGGGTGGAGGTGAATGCCATCGGCGATAATGCCAAAGTAAGGCCTTGGGAGCTTGTCGGTGACAACGCCAAGCACGCCGAAGATTCCCGGATTGCGATGATGGAGAGGCCTCATGGCGTTGAACAGGTGCGTGATCATTGTAGCGCCCGCGGCGACGGCATCCGAAGCCTCCTCGTACGTCGCCTCGGAATGTCCGATGGAACAGATAATGCCTCGACTTGTCAGCTCAGGGATGAGGCGCGTCATGTCGCCGCGCTCTGGGGCAAGTGTGATCTTCTTTATCGGGGCGGGCTCAGCGTCTGCCTCCCCCTTTTTGCCCAAATTCTCAATGCCGTAGCAGGCTTCAATATCTTGGAAGCTGAAGGCCTCCTGGAGCACGTTGACATCGTGGATGCCATTCTTCCCGGGGTTGAGGAAAGGCCCCTCCACATGTGCACCAAGGGACTCTGCTCCGTCATGGGCAAACCGAAGGCGACTTGGACGAAGAAAAGGTAGCACCTGGAGAGCCTGTCAACACCAGCTTCGCTGCGCGCACATACGGTTTCCCACCTTTTGATAGAGAATTGGCTTTTGACTAGTCAAGGTCGGGGCGTATGAAGTGACACCCGTAGTGGTTAACTTCTTATTCACATCCGCGACAGCCTTAGGATACTCCGAAATGTCATCGGGCAATGTTGAGAAGTTGAAGCCGAATGCCCCATTGAGCTGGACGTCGATCAAACCAGGAGAGATTATACGACCCCCGAGATCAATGATACGGTCGGGCAGAGTGCCAGAATCGAAAAAGGTCGCCTGACTAGACAGAATAGTACCAGTGTGAGAGCTCACCCAAAGGTCCTCGCATACAAGATTGTCCCCACGAGCGAGGCGGCAGTTGGTGAACTTGGTGATGCCGCCCGAAGAGATCACGGAGGGCATCTTGAGTGGAACCAGGAGTAGGAACAAGTGAAGAGGTAAGCGGAAGGGGCGCGATGTAGCGATGTCTTCTGAGTTGGTGGTTCTTCGTATTGGAGCTCGGCTCGGGTCTAAGTCAATCCAAGGGAGCAGCTTCACCACCGTGAACGTTTATGTATTCTGCTACTTGGGGCATTGAAGCTCCATGAGACCACACATATGTCTCTGTCCGGCCTATTGCATGTGCAAATAGTTTCACGCCTGTCAAAGTCGTCGGGCAGTGGGCGGATTGGACTCAATCCCCATCCAACGTTGCGTCAAGCCTGAGCCCTGTACCGCGCAGATCGAAGGCGCCATTTGTTCTTCCTAGCCGTCAGTGGACAACGCCCACGGTCTTGGGTCGTCGGGATTTCCGCCTCCAAGCGGGCTTTGGTAGGTTTTCGAGAACCCCTGGACCAGGACTCGGTCGGGTTCTCCGCCGATAGCGTTATCTGGGAAACCGCGGCTGGATATCACTTTGATCCTTCAATTAAACTACGTCTTCTGAATCATGGTGATCCAAGAGAACCAGGGAGCTGGATATCGCGTCGGGCCCATGGGGGCAGATGGGCAGGATTTCGACCACTTGCCGTACACCCGATTATTCTTCTTCACAGTCCAAGGCCACTTCAAGGAACATTTCGCGCCAGATCGAGTCTAAATATTCAAGCGTAATATCGAAGTTTCCAGTACCCAAGACATGACTAAACTTGTGCCAGGTGCTTGATAGTTCTTCTGCTCAATTGGAGAGTTCAAGCCCTGGTCCGAGGAAACATAGCTTATGAGTGTAGGGTCAGGGGAGAACAAGGAACAGAACACTCTATTCAACTACATCAAGATGCGCCCTAAGACGCCTCTGCTACTGAATCCTGAGTCCCCAACCACAGCTCCCATCAAATCGCGATAGTTGTCCCCTGGAGTGACGACCCCCATGATGGCAGGATCCGTCGACTCCGAGTCGGCAGCAACGGGAACCGTACGGCCACAGACCCCGAGGAAGCCCAGGACTGCAAACAACACGGCCTCTTTGGCGCTGGGATCTATCTTTACTGGTGCATCGTCGAGCTTCAACACTCGGCTTTTGGGAAACCGTTGCTGCAAGTGCTTGAGAATGTTGGGGTTGTAAGCTCCACCACCGCAGATGTAAATCTCGTCAATATTCCCATCCTTGCCGAGATGTGGCAGGACGTATTGCTCGTAGGCTCTTGCGATAGACTCTGCCGTGATCCGCGTGATGGTGGCGATGATGGCCTCCGGGGTCTTGCCCGCATCCTTCAACTTGTTGACCAGGGCCTTGGCTATGTCATCAGAGAAGAGTTCACGTCCTGTGGTCTTGGGAGGCTTCAGCTGGAAGTAGGGCTCATTGGCCAAGTAGTCATTGACGACAACAGTGTCAATGTCTGCTTCGCCCTTGGCGCCTAGCTCTCCATCACGGTCGTAGTGTTGTTTGCCATTAGTTAGAATGCGCATGGCAGCATCGATGAAGACATTTCCAGGGCCAGTATCGAAGGCCATGTATGTCGACTCCGACTTCCCAAGCTGTGTGGCGCTCGATGCCGGCAGCACGGTTGCATTCCCTACACCGAGATCGTCAACAAGGGGGTTCATCGCTCCACTATGAGGCTCTACACACCTATTCCTCCGATATTCTGGCTAATGCGTGTGGCCTTCGGGTCAGAGAGGAGAGCCGCTTCAAAGAAACCT
Source organism: Fusarium falciforme (assembly GCF_026873545.1). NCBI lineage: Eukaryota > Fungi > Ascomycota > Sordariomycetes > Hypocreales > Nectriaceae > Fusarium > Fusarium falciforme. The sequence continues at coordinate 1,086,205 of NC_070546.1, forward strand.
GCCAACGGGGCACCCTGGCGTCCGGCAGCAAGCTCAGCGACTCGAAAGCCGCTCACAACAGTCCTGGCCTTTTTTTAGCAAGCAAACAACAATTGTCTTCCCCATTCGAAAGTTCGTACCTTCCCGTTTGACGAGCAATCACGGCAGGCTCGGCCATCTGAAGTGTAGATCGATGCTCACCTAGTGGTTGATGCCACAGAGTCTGGCCATGACTGGCGATGATGTCAACCTCTGACATATCAACACCGGATTCCTTGACGGCGCGAGAAAACTCTCGTCCGAGTGCGAAGTTGAGATCGCAGACCTCTGCCATGGAAGTGGCCGCGCCCTCTTGGTTAGGACGGCATAGGCGAAGGACCTGAGACCGTAACTCAGGGGTTACGGGGACTTCGGTGTATGCCAGGACTTGCACCCTTATATCATTTGAAGCGTCTACAGAGGATATGCGACAGTGCGCAACATCGACACCTACAGGGTTGTCAGCGTGCATCACCATGGCCGCCGCCTACAGTGGAAGACATACCGTCAATGCTTGTGCCGCAGTTGAGCCCGAGGACATTGAGGGCGACCATATCGCTTGTTTAGTGACGGAATATTGAGACCAAGTAAATCAGATGGTTCACAAACTAAGGCTCAAATACAACGACCCAGGGTTGTGCAGCAAGCATCAAACCTTTTAAAGGTCTAGGTTAAGGCGACCTCCCAGTGTGTTTGCGTGAAGCTTGATTCTCCCAATGATGAACTTGGCACTTCGACTGCGTATTCCATGCAAGCCTGAACACGCCAGGCCCCTCTCGCGTTGCCACAAGGATGAGGATGAGGATGGCGGCTACTCTGCCTGGGGGACAGGTCTTCCCCGCGCAACGGCTTCTCCGCGGGTCCAAAACCCCTCAGTAAGCGGAAAACCCGACGGCTTGGGATGTTGGTGACGAGATTGGATGGGGTCAGGGATCTGCTGCCTTTTCACTTTATCTACACGCAAAAAGTGACCATTTCAAGCTTGTCACAAATTGTCGTACAGAGTTCCTAGTTGAAAAGATATTGATTGTGTAGGATAAAGAAAGTTCTACTCTATGCAGTTTACTCTATATACAAACCCAGGAAAAAAGAACAGCAACAATTCCAGTGTCAATCGGTTAGGTTTCCTTGCAGGGCTTGTCTTAATGACCCTGAGGCAGCCTCCAACTTAGCCCGTCCTTCCGCGGGCGAGCAGCCCAGAGTCGCCACGAGGATGCTGAGCTTGACCTGACCATCGCAGTCAGCCAGGACGGCATCCAGAACCTCTTCACTCTCGATATCTAGAGCCGATGATGGAGGGACCACCATTCGGGCGACCCGGCGAGCCCGGTTTTGTAGCTTCTCGTTGGACATTTTCAAGTCGACCATCTGCCAAGGTTAGATTCTGTATATGGGTCTCGAATCTCGGGAATCACTCACCAAGTTTCCAAATGTCTTTCCTGTGCGAATTTGGGAGCCGGTAGAGATCATGTTCAGAATCTACCAAGTCATGATGAGTTGGTGGGATAGAAAATAGACAAGAAAGACACGGCAGAGAATACGCACCATTTTTGTCGCAGTTCCTGCTTTGAGTCGAGTGCTGCCCGTCACGACCTCAGGCCCAGTAACACATTCAATCAGAACATCACATAGGGACCTGAGCGAGCTGGGCTTGACGCAGGCCAGACCGACCGTGGCAGCTCCGATGGAGCGGGCGTACTTCAAGCCACCCAGCACGTATGGGGTTCTCCCCGACGAGGCGATTCCCACCAGAGTGTCGTTCTTGCTGAGCGGCGGCGTAAGTTCTGCCAGGTCTGTTGCTCCCAACTCCTCCGAGTCTTCGGCGCCTTCGACAGCGTTTCGGATCGCGTAGTCTCCCCCAGCAATCAGACCGACGAACTGTCCAGGAGGGGCCGAGAATGTAGGGGGACTATAATAGGTAAGCTGATGATAAATTGAGCTGAGAAGAGAGGCGATATTCACATTTCTGAGGCGTCAAGGATGCCCAGCCTGAAGGTCAATCAAAGTCAGAAGGGATCGCCAAGTCAGTTTAGGCCAGCTCTCTTACCTCCCACTTGTCCCTGCCCCGGTGTAGATGACTCGACCACCACTCAAGAGTCGAGGCACGATAATATCAATAGCATCAGCAATCTGCGGAAGGCAGGTCTGAACTGCTTGTGCGACTGAGGCATCCTCTTCGTTGATAACGCCTAGGCAGTCAATGGTCAGTATCCTTCCGCGCTTCCCAAGGGAGTCAAGCTTACGACATAGCTCTAGCGAACTCATGGAATCAATATTTGTTGTCTTTGAGTTCTTTTGCTCCGTCTGGAGGCCCGCGAGACTCTCTGCAAGCGAGACGGTGCCGTTGCTGGGCTTAACAGCCGTAAAGCTACCATTTCCATTGTGGCCCTTCACAAGATCTTGGCTTTCGGGCGAGGCCTCGCATACAGCTGAAGGAGACATGCTGGAAGAAGTGTGGATAAGGACAGCCCAACACGCGGAACCGAAATATGCGCCTTCCGTTCGTTATCAGTGGTTTGTAGATGAAGGTGAAAAGATATCAAATATCAAAGAGAGCTACATGGACACTCAACCACCCCCAAGCGAGCGAGGTCGTTGCTCTGGAGCCCGGACTAATCTGCCGCTTCCGACCCTACACAACACTGTGATCCTTGTCAGCCCATGTTGGGCGGAATGGTTTCCTGAATATCAAAAAGGTGCCGCGTCAAATGTCGGGTTATCCGCCGCCGCCCTCGGAAGGCGGATGCAACCATGCCAACTTAATCAACTCCACAATGGGATGGTCAACTGAGCTAAAGTGGACCAGACCAGGACCCTTGAGAGCATACACGACAGGTGAGAACTCAGTCGGCTGGGCCAATGTTATTCATGCCGGGCTGTTCACTGGAGAGAAGCCTCCAGCTGGTGGCAACTAGAGGCCTGGAGAGAGGAAGCCTTTACCCCGAGTAATGCAAGGTTCCGCCCCCATGACCTCGGAATTCAGCTGTTCCCACCGTCTCTCCGCGCTAGGATTTAGTTTGCGGGGTTCAAACTGGGGGAGGGTGGTTAGGTATCTGTGCTCCAATCTGTTCCAAGATAAGGTGGTAAGCCGCAAGTTCACTCTAACTTGATAACAGGCCTTCCCCGGATGTGAGGCCGAGTTGTCACTTCCTATTAAATCCATGCGAGTCGCCAGACTTCCTGTCTATCCTCGACGCTCTTCATTCCTCAGACAGGTCAACTCTTGCGAGTACTTCTGAATCTTTTCCAACTTTGCTCTCGGACTGTCTTTCAATTATCAATTCATCATGGGCGAAGGTCTTCGCAAGCTGCGCATCGCCGTCTGGGGCGAAGCGCCTGACACCCCTGAGGAGCGAAAGGTCAGCATACCCATCAATGGATAAAACTCGAGCAAAGGCATTGGAAACTGATGATCAATTATAGCTTCTGCAAAAGGTCGACTTCTTCATTCTGGTATGTGGCCGTTCGTTAGGCTGGATTGAAAACTCTTCTCATCATGACTCCAGACATACTGCTGTGTGGCATTCTTCTTCAATTACCTCGGTACGTCTTCCTGATCTCCCATGATGAAGGGTCTCTTGGCTGATATCTTGCAGACCGTGCTGTACTGGGTAATGCCTACGTCTCTGGGATGAAGGAAGATATCAACCTCACAGGTGATGAGTACAATCTTTTGGTTACTTGCCTCGCTGTTGGCTGTAAGTTCTCTGGTAGACATAACAGGACGGCCTGCTAACAAGCCAAAGACATCATCGGTCAGGTCCCTCACGGTCTCGTCATCCAGAAGGTTGCTCCTCGCATCTGGTTCCCCCTAATGACCCTCGTCTGGGCCGCCCTGACCATGGTTTGCGGCGCCTGCAACAACTTTTCCCAGCTTGCTGCCGTGCGTTTCTTCCAGGGTATTGCTGAGGCTTCAACATACAGTGGCACCCAGTATATCATTGGAAGTTGGTACAAGGGCCCCGAGGTCGGAAAGCGAGTTGGACTTTTCCAGGCTTCGGGCATGGTTGGTACCATGTTTGCCGGTATGTGGCTCTACTCACCAACTATCCAGGCTATTCTAACCCACCTTACAAGGCATTTTGATGACGGCTATCTGGAAGACTATGGATGGAGTTTCTGGATTACCCGGCTGGCGATGGGTGAGGCTTTACCCCCTCGCCCTTTGCTCATCTTGATTTGCTAAACGAAACCAACAGTCCTTCATCATCGACGGCATCATTACCATTCCTGTGGCGATCTTTGGCTTCATGTTCTTCCCTGATCTTCCTGAAACCACCAAGGCCTTCTATCTCAAGCCCCACGAGCGTGAGCTTGCCTTGAGCCGCCTGCCACCCAAGAACCCCGAGGGTCACAAGATTGGAGTTTCCATCATCAAGAGAGTCTTGTTGACTCCTAACTTGTGAGCATTGTCCACTAGATATATTCGAACATGCATTAATGCGTAATCCAGCTGGATCTTCACCATCTTTTGGATGCTGGGCGGTGCTCTCGAGGCCTACTCGACTCAGACATGCATGGTCCTCTGGATGAAGGCTTCGGGCCTGTTCACGGTGCCGCAGAACAACACCTACCCTCTTGGAATCACCGCAATCGGTACGTTACCAGATCAATGGACCGTGGTCGACACATCTAACACGCCTCTAGGTATTCTTCTTACTTTGTGCACCTCCGTGGCAATTGACGCCACAGGAGTTCATGCGCCTTATGGTTTCATTGCATGCGGCGTTCAGATCATCACCTGCGTCGTCCTGCTCTGCTGGAATATGGTCGGCACGGCAGCCAAGATGGCAGCCTTCTGTACGCCTCCTAAACCCCTTCCTCAAATTGTTGAGATTTGTGTTACTGACTTATGCAGACCTTGCTGGAACTGCCTACTTGATTCAGCCGGTCGTCTTCACCTGGGCCAACAAAGTTCTAGCCCGAGACGGAGATGATGCCGCACGAGCTGTGATTCTCTACGCCATGAACGGTCAGTGTGCTCCTGTCTGATTGCCAACATCTGCTAACGATGCACAGGTGCCTCCTCCGTACTCTTCTCCTTCTGGGGCATCACACTGTATCCCGTTAAGGACGCAGCCACTGTGAGTTGTCCGCTTCCCCAACCCATCACCAAATGCTGACCAAATAAAAAAGGGTTTTCAAAAGGGTACCATCGCCATGGTGGTTGTTTCCGTCAGTCTCGCGGCATGGATTGGCGTCGTGTGGTGGCAGGACAGGAGAACCGCCCGGATGTTTTCGGAGCACCCCGTTCTAGACTCCAAGATGGAAGAAGGAATCGAGGAGGTGCCTGACAAGGAGCGTAAGGAGCTCTGAGGTGGTTTGCTTCGGATGTTGCACATACTTGCCTAGGTACATCCTGGCTGTTAATGCGGCGATAAGTAGTGAGAGCAGAGCAATTGGTACACTGGCAGTATGAAACCTATAGCGGTGTCCTAATTGGGACCCTGCGTGAATAGGACTGTGGTATTACCAAATATCCCTTCTTTGGCGGTTAGACGTGTATGATGTGTTTCATATTCTTATAGTGAGTGGGCAACTTGTCAAAGGGCAACCTCTTGACGATCCACGTTCCCAAGGCCTCCTTCGGGAGACGAAATTCCTTTTCTTTCGTTCACCCCTGGATGAGGGCCCGCATGGAGTCTGGCTTACAGCAATGTCCACAGAGTCTAGTCTTAAGATCTACCTATGCAAATGTATATCTATGAGAGCCAGTAGGCTGAAGGCATGAGTAGCCCAAGCTCTCACCATGAAACCACAATTTCTGGCACAAGTATAAACCAGAGCTGTTAGCCTTTTCCGGTCTCCCTGAGCCAAAGGACAGACTGAATAAAAGTATTTGGGTCAAATATAAAGTACAGTGCCGGGATACTCGTCATTCTATCTCATAAATCCCTAATTCATAATCTTTGTCATATGCATCCATGGCTGAGTTCCCTTATTGAGAATACAGTTCCCTTGATCTCCCAACTCCCTTCTTCTCACTATCACGCAAGTCAGATGCTATTGACTGGGAGTCTATTTAGACCAGAGTGATCCTGAATTAAGAGGAAATTAGTTAAATTATTTTATGATTTCTTCTAATTCTTTGTTTAGGTCTCTCATACTCTCCACGACCTTTATGATGAGATACAGGCCTAAGGGGCGCCAAAGAGACAGGTCGGTGTGTTCAACATCCGCCCCGCCACTAGGTCAAGAAGGCACTCCACAAGAGCAAGCCATTTCTCCCGTGGCCACCACCGAGGGCGACCTCCTCCAAGAGGGTGCATTCTCGCAGGAGCGAGATCTTAGTGCTCCTACAACGACGGAAGGCGCTGTCCTTGGAGAACAAGATGTCCTTCCTTCAGACACCATGGGTACCTTCCCTCAATCGCACGACGTCCCTTCCCCGACCCGTGGCATAGGAGAGGATTCTTGAAATGAGTCCCACCCATCCAACAACTCCTCTGACGAAGATGATATACTACCGCCTGTTAGTCGGCTCAGAAACGGAAAGAAGCGGGCAAGAGCCCATCCATCCCCAGCCCAGAGGCCCTCAACTAAGAGGCGACGACGAATTATCAACGCCGTTACGCCTTCGTCTTCGTCTTCAGCGCTAATGTCATCTACAAACTCCACACTCCCAGCCCCACGATGGGCAACAGGTTGGATGAGTGATAACTTCCTCACTCAGCTCAAGGCGATCTATGAGCGAGACCCAGCGGCTTTTTATGGCCATATCAACCAACTCCACCAAGATTACCTACGCATGTGAGAGCGCTGTCGGTTTAATGACTACTCTGAGTGGATCATTTCCAAGTTTGGAGAATCTCGTTGCTTCACTGGCGTATTCCACGCCTTCCCCGAGGCCACCCTTACCCTCTTTATCCAGGCACTGATGACCACACGATGAGGTGCCGGAGGTTCTATTTAGTATATGAACCAGACCGTGTCTGTCCTGGACATCAGAGTTAATGGACGACCATACCGAAAGACTTGGATCGCTTCCGACAAGCTCGACATCATCCAACTGCAGCATGCCCTCACCGGACGGGAGGGGAGAAGCCACACGTGCAGCTGGGGTTTCTGCATCAACCCACTGCACTTCACCTCGGAGACTAGGGAAGATAATAGCGAACGCATTAAGTGCTTCCAACGAGCCAAGGAACGTGCCGAGAGCGGCCTTCCAGTCTCAAAGTATTGCCAAGCCGGGCATAACCCCCCTGCCTCATTCAGCTGGCAGCGACTCTCGTTACGACGAAGGCAATGCTGGAATACGAGGCACTCGGGAATACTATCCCTCAAGACCTTCCTCGCCAAGTAACAGCAACCAAGGGAGCACCTCTGTTGACAGAGGACCCTAATATCTACAAATGGGAGGCAGATATCCGTGTTGTCGACCGCGAGGTCGCAATGCCAGAGACTAAAGAGGAGGTCACTGAAGGCAAGCCCGAGGAGCTTGAGTGCAGTCCTTCCCACTTCGGGAAAATCGTTCTCGATTTCATGTCATCAATGGACTAGACACATCCATCTCTTCATTTTGTCTTTCCCGTCGCGAGCAAACAGGTTGTTGGAGGTGGTGGAGGGGCCTGGGCCCAGTCTTTACTGTTTTTGCCTCATGAGATCAGGTTGTTGGAAGTCGAGCGGCGTGAGCCGACTCGATTGTTATCTCCTTGTGTTTTTTCCCTCCCCCCCATGAGATCAGGTTGCTAGAGGATTGAAAGCGTGAACCGGATCCTTCTTTTATCCCTTTACGAGCGAAAGGATCCCTCATGTGTGTATGTAGTGGTCGCTGAGGCAATGATAGGACCCGTGCCGCCGTGACACTCCATCCCTATTTCGCAACTCTATTCTCCATCAGATTTGACTGTGGTTCCACTTTCATCTATTGCGAAGTACGATTTTAGGTCTGGGCTGCCAAGGTAGACTGTCTGGTGCTCTTACAATCACCTCACAACTCTCGTCGCGCCGGTTATTATCAACCCCCTTCTCATTGTCGAAAAGCACTCCGTGAATTTTCTGTACATGGCCAAGAAGGACCAATCGACCCATCATTTAAAGAAGCCGTTTTCACATTGCTAGTGACAAACGGCGCCGTGAGGGCGGTACGCGTTTCCTTTACTAAGGAAAGAGCCTTCCACATGTTAGCCCGTCTTGTCCGGTCCGGTCAACGGGATATAATGATGAAAAGGGGGGAAAAGCAGAATAAGATCTCTCGAGAAAGTAACGCCAGGATAGATCCGTAAATATTGCAGCAGCAGACCCTTGCATAAAGGTCAGCTGCAATCGCAAAGTCGAAGAAGCTCCTAAGCAGTTGCCGAGAAACCGGAAGATCGCCTCGTGGGTTATGATAGAAGGATCTTCGAGGCTCATATCAAGAAGCCATGCTTCGGCACAGTGGCGAGGGTCGTCCTCATCGTGGAGCCACTCGTCAGGATAAACAAAGTCTTCCTCTTCAAGGGCAGGGACGGGACCTGGGAGAGGAATCGTGGAGGCCGGGTGGGCTCAAGCCGGGGATAGAGTAGCCTTCACAGGGGTCAGAGAAATCAAAACACCAAGCTCAGTGAGTAGGTACTTATGGTGATGCCCTCTTCTGCGGCTGGGCTGGTAGCTCGGTCCGTAAGCGCAGTTTGGTCGGCCTCGCGCTGAGAGATGTGAAGGCTTGGTTTGTTTGAGATGAAGAAAAACAAATCCAACAAGGTGCCCGCCTATGTGTGCTGTCTCATCTGATGCCTCGTTGTTTACTAAGAAACCATCTTGACCTAAACCTTGGGATGATGCTCATCATGACTTATCTTATCGACGCGAAGCTCTCCTGATTGACGCATGTCACAGTCACAGCCTAGATGCCTTTACAGTTGGTCGAAAGAAAATGATTTCATTGAATAGTGGGGTCTGGGTATTCTTCTCTCCCTCTTGTCTGTCTGTCTGTATCATGAAGGTATTACAGTGTGTGTCTAGTGAACAAAAATCGTGTGTACATGGGCAAAATCTCTCTTTGCCGTTCTATGTCCAGAGGTCTCTCATCAGAGCCTCAGTTACATCAAACAAAAAATCCACATCTCATTTACTTTTCTTTCTTCATTCCCGACAATATTTACGCCTTCTTCTCCTTCTTCTTGAAGGTCTTCTTGGGCATGCGAGCAAGCCAGTAGACAAACAGGGCGGCTGCCATGTTGAAGAAGACGTAGACCCAGAGGAGGCCAAAGTTGCGCCAGCGGTCGGCGTAGTCGATGTTGACGGCGCCAAGGTAGACGTTGGTAGAGGCGATGGTGCAGAAGCTGCACTTGTCGGTGGCCTCGGGGTCCTGGAGCTTGCCGCCGACCTGGGCAATGTAGCTCTCCATGAACTTGGCGCAAGTGGTACCGTTAGGAGGAGTGAAGGATACCCACTCGTTGCTGGCGCAGACGACATCGGCGTTGGCGACGGCAGTGGATAACATGCCTCCTACTAGGTAGGTGAATGGCGACACGTAGTACATGAACTTCCAGAAGCCGGGCATCGAGTCCTTGGGGGCGAGGACACCACAGAAGATCAGGCAAAGCATGAACATCAAGTTGGCGACGTTGGCGCCAGCTTCGGCTGTCTCGAATCCAGCAATGATGAAGGTCGAGAAGGTGCAGGTGAAGATGAGGAACATGAACAGGAACAGGAACATCAGACCGCCTCGCTCCGTCAGCTGGTCGGCGGCCGAGGCGTTGTTGTAGAGACCGACAGGGTAATACCAGCAGAAGAACATGATGACGGCCATCAACGCATTCCAGGGAAGTTCGACAATAAGCTGCGAGACCATGAAAACCTTCCAAGAGTACACCTTGGAGGGTCTCTCACGGACTTCGTAGAGGGAGCGCTGGATAACGAACTGCGGCATCGACTGCTGAACGAGTTGACCGAAGATGGTGAGCAGGTTGAAAATAGCAAACATCTGGTTCTGGAGACCCTGGATACTGTTGGGGGCTTTGAAGAAGACGAAACCGATAAAGAGGGCGACGAGGGTGCAAAGAGCGGCCTTGGAGTAGATGTAGACAGGGGTGCGCCAGTACTGCTGGAAAACGCGGTAGAGGACCTCCTTGAGTTGGACCATGAAGGGGGCGGCGAATTCGCGGTAGCTGGCGGGGTCCTCGTCAATGTCAGAAACGCCCTGCTTCTCCTGCTTGATCCTCTCGAGCTCGTTCTGAACCTCTTGGTATTCGGGACTCTCGCGCCATGTCTTGAACCAATCGACCTCAGTGTGGGATCCGGGAGCGGCACCAATAACTTCCAACATCCATTCGGCGGGGTTGGCCTCGGGAGGGCACGCGTGTCCACCGTTGCGCTCAAAGTAGCTGGTCATGACATGAGAGTTCTCGCCAATGTCACCAAAGTAGACAGTCTTGCCGCCCTTGGCCAGGAAGAGGAGTCGGTCGAAGCGCTGGAACAACATGGCAGAAGGCTGGTGGATAGTGCAGAGGACGGCCTGGCCGGCCTTGGTCAGCTTCTCAAGAAGATCGAGAATAGCCCAAGACGTTTGCGAATCAAGACCAGAGGTAGGCTCGTCGACGAAGAGCAACAACGGGGGCTTGGCGGCAAGTTCGACACCGATAGTCAGGCGCTTTCGCTGTTCCACGTTGAGACCTTCACCAGGGACACCAACAACGGCATCGGCGTATTCCTCCATATCAAGCAGCTTAATAACCTGCTCGACGTACTCGAGCTTCTCCTCGCGGGGAACGTGGGCGGGCTGGCGCAGGAGGGCACTGAAGTTGAGGGCCTCTCGAACGGTCGAGGTCTGAAGGTGAAGATCCTGCTGTTGAACATAACCGGTCTTGCGCTGGAAGGACATATCACGAGGGGATCCGTCAACCAACATCTCACCCGTGATGACACCCATAGAAGTACGGTCGGCCAAACAATCCAGAAGAGTCGTCTTTCCGGCGCCAGAGACACCCATCAGAGCAGTCAGAGTACCAGGCTTGACCCAACCATCAACGTGATCCAGAATGCGACGAGTCTCGGTCTTGATCTTGACATCATAGCAGACATCGTGCCACTGGAAAACAGAAGTCTGTTCCTGTAGAACACCACCATCCTTGGCGGTTCGGCTGCGGGTTCGCTCGGCAGTGACGATGGGACCAATGTGGGCCATGGCGGCCTCAGGATCGCTGTGCTTCTTCTCGGCGTTGGCGACAGCAGCAGGCTTATGACCGCGGCGGTAGACCAGAACTTCACCCTTGGACTTCTTCTCAGAGACGAGCTCAGCAGAAACCATGTAGGTAATGAGGAACAGAACAGTCCAGGCAATGACGATACCAAAGTTGCGCCAGCGGTTCTCCCACTTGTAGTCAAAGTTGAGCTCGGCGTAACGGTCACCGTTCACAGCAGACTGGCCTTCAACAGCACCGACAGCACTGCAGACACGGTTGGCCGAGGGGATATCGGCGTAGCCTTCAACGTCGTTTCGGGGGATAAACTCGTCGCAAGTGTAATCGCGGTTGTGGAACTCGTTGACGACCAGGGCCTCGAAAGCGTAGGCAATGGGGTCGATCCAGTAGAGCCACTTGCACCAACCCAGCATATAACGCTTAGGAATGACGAAACCGGTAAAGATGACGAGATCCAGAATCAAAATGGCAGCAGGGACGAGAGCCTGGAACAGGGTGCGCGAGGCCGAGGCGATGGTACGGAAGATCATGGACATGACCAAGACAGTAGCGAACGAGATGAGCAGGAAGAAGAAGAACGCTCCGGGCTCACGCTTCAGGTTTGTCAGGAAGTAAAGTGACAAGTTGAAGACGATGGTGTTGGCAATCTTGTAGGGCATATCGCAAAGCATGGAGGAAATAGCCTCAGCGGAAGGATGATAAAGAGCGTAACGGCTGTGCTTTTCGACAATTGGGCGTTGTGCGTACAAGGTCAAGATCTAGAATTGTCAGTAACGTAACACCCATGCTTCCGTAACAACTCACCTCGAGGGCACTGGCAAAAGCATTCATCAAGCAAGCAAAGAACAGAAGGGCACCACGACGGAAGAAACTGCTAGAGTTCTCGTCGAGGTTGTAGAAGACGGATCCGATAATGAGAGACATGGCAAAGTTACCAATCAAAGCACCGACAGTCAAGCCAGGGTCACCAATAAGTCGCTTCCAACCACGCCACAGACACAGCTGAATCTGCTGCTTGTAAGAGAGGGTGAAAGGAGACTTTTGTCGTTGACCCTTGGCCTGCTGAGCTTGCTTGGAGGCACGGAAAGCCTCAGCGTCAGGGCCGTTGATGGGGTGAGCCACCTTGTACTCCTCAATCTCAGCCTGGAGAGCACGGTACTCGGCGCTGTTCTTCCAGGCGGTAGCAAACTCATCAGGTGTGCGAGGCACCTTGCCCTCGAATCCAGGTCGCACATGACGTTCCAGGGGAGCTGTCATGGAGGTGAGGAAATCGGGGGTGGTCTGACGAGCAGGGCACTCGAAACCTAGGTTGACAAAGTACTGCTTCGCAGCGTCAGCGCGGCCAAAGAAGATCTGGCGACCCTCATAAAGGACAGTGGCCTTATCGAAGAGATCGTAGGCGCTCTGGGGAGACTGGTAGATGGACACGACGGCGGTGCTGCCAAAGAGCTCGGTCTGAAGACGGAGGGTCTTGCAAAACTCAATGGCGTTGGCCGAATCCAGACCTCGAGTTGAGTTATCCCAGCACTGCAGAGGAGCGCCAGACAAGGCGGCCTCGGAAATGGTGACACGCTTGCGCTCACCACCCGAGACACCACGGATGTACTCGTTACCGACGCGGGTGTTGACGGTGTGAGAGATGCCAAACATGGCCATGACAACATCTCGCAGGTGATCGGCAAAGTCGTTTCGGTTCAGACCCTGGGGGAGCTGGCGAGGCTGACGAGCTCGGGCGGCGAAAGTGAGGGTATCGCCAACCGACAGCTGAGGGAAGTGGACATCGACTTCGGCGGTGTAGATGGCCTCACCACGGTGGTGAGAGTGCATCTCCTTGGCGGTCATACCTATGCGCAAAAGTGTTAGCCGCTGCTGACAGTCGCATACGAGTGATCGTCGGTTTCACACGGGCAAGACCCACGTTGCTCAACAACAGACGCGCAACAGAAGATCGAGTCCGGTGAAACCTATATGATTCTCCCGTCTCAGATATGGAACTTGACTCACCCTGGTAGTTGAAGTAGGATCCATCGTCGACGTAGATACCGTTGAGTTCACCAGCAATGGTCTTGAGGGTGGTGGAACAACCAGCACCAGGAGGACCAAGCACAACCAGCATCTCACCGTTGCGCACAACACCATCGAAACCACGCAGGATATCAATGCGCGAACGGCCGTTGCCAGTCAATCGCGAAACGAGACTGCCGGCGGAGAGCCAGACGTTGGCGACATCACCCTGGTAGTCGCTGGCCTCGCCGAAACCATAAACATTGAGGTTCTGGAAGCACACACCAGCGTGTCGGAAAGCATGACCGTCCTGGTTCACCAGCTCAACAATGGACTTGGCCCATTCGCGAGCGCTAAAGTTCTCAGAGTTGGGGTTGAGAGGTGAGTTCTCGTCGGCCTGGAAGGGGTTCTGGCCGGGAAACTGAGCGGCAGAGGCATGTGAGTAAGATCGCGCCAGAGCCTGGACAATCGAGGTTCGTCGCTCCATCTCGGAATCGTCATCATCGTCCTCCTTTCCCAGGGTATCGGCGGGGGAAGACGATGGCTTCTCGTTGATCAGATCTTCGGTACCGGCATCGGTGACGGAGCCCGCCTTGGGCTTCTCGTCGGCGGCATGCGCAGGGTGGGCTCCGCCTGCCTCGGGGACGCCCTGCCTAGCGGCCGTGGCGTCGTTGTTGGCGTTGATCCCGTAGACGGCCGACATGATGGGCGAAGGGGGCGGCCAGGTCTACTCTAGGATCTCGCAATTGAGTCTCGGGGGAGGGTGAGTGAAGCCCCAGTAAGTTTGAGGGATCGTTTCGGTAGCCAGTAATGCAATGCGAAAGGAGACTCGGAGTGGTGTGTATCGAAGCTTGTTTTGGTGAATTGGCTGTCAGTCCAGACCGAGGAAGGACTAAAGCAGCACAAGATGGAAAAGGTATTAAAGTAATAAGAAAGGATCGATTAAGAAAGGGGATGACGACGATAGAAGAGGTGACAGTCCCGCGGGAAGGGGAAGAGGCGTGCAAAGAAGGAAAAGAAGAAGAGGGAGGACGCCTGGTGATAAAATATGAGTCGGTTTACCAACTGGTACAGTCGCCTCAGCTCGCCATTCAGCAGTACCTCAGCAAATGAAGCCCGATAAACTCGCGTGGGGCCTCGCACTAGCACTGAAAGCGAAGAATAAACGATGCTCCAGTGGGTCGCTCGGCCGGGATTCTAGCGCAAATTCAGGCGGAAGGCGGGTGCGGCTGCAGCGTCTGCCTCTCACACACAAGTCTCGGTGTGTTAAGGGGCGGCCGACCTGGGAGGGGGCGTGCAACAATAGACTCCGATTTACAGTCGCCTTCGGAGAGATTCAAGGGCTTCTTTGGCGATCGTGTTCGGACACATAGTGCATCTTGGGAATAGTAGGCACATAGCTCTCTTACATATTATCGTGAGTTGATTCCTCGTCCCGTCTTTGGCGTCACATGTCGTGATCTCTACAGCCTCCATCTTGAACTCCGCAATCTCCCGTGCTTGGCTGTGAACAACCCGCATCCTCCTCCGCAATTCGGTCGAGTGTATCGACGGAGTTTACGCCGTTTGCCAGAAGTCTCCGGGAGATATCAGCACCAATTCACACCTGGAGGCATTTTTCGCAATCTATCAACTTCCCGACCCGACGACCAGGGGGAGCATGATGACGACGATTGCAGCCAGTCCAGGGGAAAGCCCTCCAGGTGTCCCCCTTGGTGTGGAGTGAGTGAGTAGAGAAAAAGGTCTAAGCGGATAACGGGCAAGCACAAGAGTCCGACAATGCAGCCTCTAAGCGACAAGATCCTTGGATTCCAGGGAATTGGGGACTCCACTCTCCACCCGCCGGAACTCCGCAGAGGAATGGCACCCCTGGACGACGGGCAACGTATGTAACGTGGGGTGTTGAGGCAGAGACCTGTTTTTTTCCTGTTGTTGTTTTGTTGGTGAATAACAAGACATTGGCCATTTGTGACATGGTGTTTGTGAGCGATTGTGGTGGCTCACATCAGCTCCCGTCACATCGTTAACTTAATTGAGCTTTAAGATATGATCAACGGCCCGGTTTACCTATAGAGGTGTCTATCTGTATCAAAGTCACGATCAAGGCTAAACAAGCGACGGCGAGCCATCATTCTCCCGATTCGTCATGGTTGTTGCAAAAGATCACCTTAAAATGAGTCATTATGAGTGGTAGCCATGTATCAACGTTCACGGCATCTCCGTGCGCCTCAACAACCGACTCTTTAAATAACATACAAGAGCATACTTTTAAACATAGACATTGCCATGACCCGGTCACTCCCGTAACACGGCAGACAAACCTGAGTCAAGTTCAGCTCCTTTTTTTTTCCTCGCCTCCGCCATGTAAATCTTGAAACAGAAGCAAGAGAAAGCTTGTCCTGCTACCAACACGAAACCGCGTATTTCCTCGTGGTCGGGGCCTTGAAAGAACCCGTCCCGTCCCGCCAATCAGACGCTAGACGTCGTACCGAATCCGACCGGCTGGAAGATGGATGCTTTGCTTGGCTGCGCGTAGGGCGAAGCGTGCCGCATCCACTTTGAATGTTGCATTGGACTACTTTTCTCCCTACTCGGTTGGTTTCGAAATCTTCCAAAAGGAAGGGGTCTCAGACTTTTCATCCTTGCTCGAGAGGAGCTACGACCAGCCCAATGACAACTCATCCTTAAAAGGCTCGGCTGTCAGCACCAAGGATTCCTTCATTGCAGTGAGGATGATTGATTGACATGAAAGAGATCAAGGGCCAAGGACCAATCACAGATCTCTTCCCTGTTCGAGGCACACACCCCCTGCTAGCTCATCGGGGTCTTCGAACAGCCCGACAACCCGCCATGCGACCCCGAGGCCTGTCAACCCGTCCCGCTAGTCAGCGCCCGGGGATGTTTGTCGATGGGGACACTCTAAAAATGTGTCTCGTCTCTGTTTGTAGGTACTGTACCCGATGGTGTGTGTTTTCTTTTGTGATGTGTGAGGGCACCATGACATGTTCAAGCACCGTCTATACGGGTACTGTAAGCAAAAGCACAGCTCATAGCTTGAGTCTAAGTGAAATCACGCTCACGTGCATCATCACAATCTGATTTTACCAAAAAGAGTGCCCATACCTATCAACCTGCCCCTCCCCAAGTGAAATGTGCAAGAATCACACTGGTCCATCCGCCCGACAACATCATGGCACGCCATCATCATCGGGGTAATCGAGATCCGATCATGGCATGGGCATGGTATGTACAACCAGCAAGGTGCCACGTCTGGCCCGTCCATCCATTCTCCTTCACCTGTTTAACCCCGGCCAAGAGAGCCGCGAAACTCTGCTTCGTCTTCAACAGAACATAACCTGAACCACATACCAGGCAACACTCTTTTGTGTGCAGGCACCTGAATTAAAAAGGGTCAACAATCAACAAAGCTAGCAAGGTTCTCTTCCATCGATGCACACCGTGACAATCTCATTGCCGCGTATCGCCAAGCCAATGTAACCGCGAAACCGAAAGCGATCTCGAGAGTGAAATGAAAGAAACCCTCAATCTCACTGCTTGATGCAAAGTCCCCACTGCCCCAAGCAAACGGCCCCCCCTTTCAATTCTCCACAAGGCAGAGACCACCAGCAGGGAATAAGCTCCCAGTGGATGATCTACGCAAAAAATACCAGACACACGACACCCCGAGACGGTAGCAAAGCCCGCTCCGCAACTCCGCCAACGCCCCGTCGTCAATCACTCTCCAGAGCGTGGTTTGCACAGCTGGAACACGTGGAGCTCAGGGGATCATAGCCTAATGCCGAGCAAATTCTCCCATTCCGTTTGCTGAGCTCGTGAAGGGTGCGCCAAGTCGGGCAGATTGCTTCCGGATGCAAGCCCGCCGATCCTACCCCCCCAAGGTTGGTCGTGAATAGACCGAGCAGATTCTCACCTTCTCTTCTGCTGCCTATTGTTTCCGGTGAGTAGCGGTTGTTGCCCGGGCTCTAATTTGTCCGGGCAGGTGGACCTTCCGATTTGAGCCCGGCATTCGTCCGGGTCCAGGGTCCACAGTCCGGAATACGGACGATGCTTGGACCGAGTCCGACGGAGTTGAGATAACGTCTGCTGCAGGTATCCAGAGTGGGCAGACTATCTATTGCGTGTTTGCTTATGGGAATGGCACAACGACTTGCGATGTTTCCATAGGGCCAATAACTAATGCATCGCAGCTTTTACAAGTTTGCTTGAGATACACGGAAGCGTACATCATGTATACAGTAGCCCAGCATAGCTGCCTGCCCGTCCATGAATGTCATTCGCTACTACGTGGGTAGGCTAGTTGGTTTCCAAGCGGGCAATGGAAGGAAACCTAATGCATTATGGTTGTTTGCATGTGCCTGTCCGTTAAGCAACCCGTTATTGTGCGCGATTGGTGACTGAGTGCAAAGACTCACCCACATCTATTTTTAAAAACTAGCGAGGTCATTATTACGTCCAATTAGTCGCTTTCTAATGATGTACTCCAGATATGGGCCATATGTATCGGAGGTTATGCCCAAGCGTGACGATAGGATCTCATCAAGATGTAGGGTAGTTTGTAGTCCGCAGCACAACACTCTACACTAGGTACCATGGAAGTAAGCAAGGGACTATGGGAAAGGTTCAATAGAGGATTTTTACAGGGAAAAGATACATATTAAGGGCCTGAGATGTATTAGGATGCCCACTATGTTGCCCTTCGTTCTGTTAAATCATGACTTAGTGTTATGCATGAGTTGCGGTGGTCATCTACAAATGGTTGCAAAAAAATCATTGGATCATGTATCAATCACACACACCAAAACAAAATTGCCCAACCAAGTGAAGTATCACGTAGAGAAACAAGGATGTGCCGCAGGCATGGTATCCTGAAGGCCCCTTGGTCTCGAATAGTTCTCAATCACGTATCCAGCTATTCCCTTGAATGACATCCACCAGATCATGTAGAGATCGACAGCACACCACGCCCTTAACTGTACATAAGCATAATCATACATTATCATGCATATCAAACGTCAAGCCCTCCTGCTTGGTGGAACTGTGGCTTTAACCCATGTGGTAACTACGTCAATGGCTAGATGACTGCAGAACCACATCTCTGGGATTGAATTGAATGGCTGTGCGCTATCTTACGAATTTCAGCTCTCACGGGATATCTCTATTTTACAAAAAGTTGATTCCCACGCCAACCTGCAGTCCCTTTGTTGATACCTCACCCCTCCTCAGCGCCAACGGTAGGCTAAAGTTCAGCTCGAATCGCGCAACAGGGTGGGCATACACAAGACCCACGCCGGCCGCGAGACTTGGTACTCCGTTGAAGAGCTCGCCGACGGCATTGAGCATGCCATCTCGTACGGCGGATGGCCTGAGTGCTTGGGTGGCAGCTCCGCTGGAAGATTTGCTGGGGTTCTTGAGAGCAACCAGACGACCGCCGTTGGCGAAGAGTTGGAAGCGCAGACCTGAGTCGGGGCCCTTGTATGGCACGGGGAGGAGCATGTTGACGCTTCCTGCGGCAAAGACATCGCCGCCGACAGAGTCGGCACCATCACGAGGTCCAAGACCGCCGAGCTTGAAACCTCGCACGTCTGTTGGCCCGCCAAGCTGGAAGCGGTCGTTGATGCGGCTGAGGCCAAGCTTGCCTCCAAAATCATAGCCAAGTGGAAGAGGGCAGAGCAGACCTAGTCTGAGCCCACCACCGATTGAAATGCCAGTACGGTCCTTAATACCTGGCAGAGGAACAGGGATGGCACCGCCAACCTCTACCTCACCCTTGGAGAAAGCGACGTCACCAACAAGAGGTCCGAAACCGGCAACCTCAAGTCCAGTTCGGACCATGTAGCCGTCCTGGGGAAGTTGAGGGTTATCGCGCCTTTCTCGGTAGAAGCTGTGCTTAATAGAGGCCTTGATAGAGTCGCCGGCGTCGGCGCGGACAGTCGGGCTGGCACCTTCGCCCAAGCCGGTTATCTGTCTCCATGCATGAGAATACTCGACAGATTGAGTATCTCGCTCAGAGTTAAGCCACGAGAACCGCACGGTTCCGCCCTTTAGCACCTCCTCATGCGAGGCCCAGGGCTTCTCGGCTGCCGAAGCAACACCCTCCAGTGATATCCTCAAATCGGGGTTACTGGCGACGGGCATGCTAAGGTTGGCACTGTATGCGGACCGGGTACGTGTGCCAGCCTTTGCGTTCAGGGTCAACATCTCGGCGCCGCCGAACATGTTGCGCCACAGCAAAGAGCCGTACGCGGAACCCTCGCCATTTCCAACATCCGTGCCAGTCTGAAGCTTGAACCGAGAGAGCTCCTTGACTCGGATATCAACGTTGACGTCTGTAGGCGAGGTGGAGGGGTCGGTCTGTTGGGCAGAAGTGAGGAACAGTTCGGGTTGAGGCTGAAAGATCTCTGGCTTGCAGTTAGTTTGGTATTGCAGCGGGTGGTCGGAGAGAACGTACGAAGTGCGTCGAGCTTGTTGCTTGCAATTCGAAGCTTATTTATAACCTCGCCAACCGTGGAAGTAGCATTCTGGTCGTCTCGGACAAGGGGTTGGAAGAGAGGATCGAGGAAATCGGTGCGTGTGTTGACGGCGCCATGCACACGGATCTCGTTGACGGTCATAGGAGCCAAATTTTGGTCAGCGACCTAGATAGGGTCAGTAAGAGAGTAGCGGCACACTCCTCAAGATCCATACTAGTTGGGCTATGCGTCGCTGCTTGGCTTCCTCCTGTTCCCGTTGAAACTCAGGCTTCGACTCGGCCTCGTGAAGCAATGAGCCAGTATCGGTATGGAGCTTGTTCAAGGGGTCCCCGGACTGCAGCTGGTTAGCAATACACTCGTCCCAACTTCAATGCCATGATGGACTGACGAGGCCCCCGCTCGGGCTAGGAATTGCAGCCATTGTCGCTGGCTCAACGACTCGAGTTGCTGCTTGTGATAGCCGTCACGATGTCGTTTCCAAATTGTCGGACGACACTGGACCCAAGCTCGTCTCGGTACGGACCGGCTAGGGCGTGGGTACGTACACTTCACCGTACAGAACTTAAGTGGGCTGGAGCTCCTCAGGTTCGCCCGCGAAACTTTGGGTACCTGGGTACCTAACTGTGGCGTTGATTCTGTGGCGCACTAAACGCCGTCATAGCATGTGATCCGCAGCCACATTTCCAGCCTAGCGCTCATCCGGGGTGTTTGGTCATCGGCCGCCCTCCCTGCGCATTCCCTCTTTGTTCATCTCAAGTCATTCATCACCAAAACCCGCCAGCGAACAGTGTAGATCGTTCAGCGAGAGCATCTGCTACAAAGGATCTCTCTTTTCACTCCTTAAGAGCCGTCGGAGTCGCTCTTCCTTTCCTTTCTACTTTCAATAACCTTTCCTGCTTTGCCTTATCTCTCACGCGACCTGCAATCTGTTCATTTCTTAATCTCTAGTCTGACCTTGTCTATCTCGCCGCCATGGCTAGTAAGGCTGCAAACAAGCGTGTATGTCTTGACCGTCATTTTCAGACAAATGGGACTTGCTGACTTTCTATAGTTGACACGCGAATACAAAGCCATCTCCGAGAACCCACCGCCTTACATCACTGCTCATCCTTCAGAGTCAAACATCCTCGAGTACGTCGTCACCGCCGATTCACATCAAATTACTTGCTAACTTGTCTGCTTAGATGGCACTACATCATCACTGGTCCTGAGGATACACCCTATCATGGGGGACAATACTGGGGTACTCTGATGTTCCCTCCGAACTATCCGTTTGCGCCGCCCGCCATTCGAATGCACACTCCTTCTGGCCGATTCCAACCTTCAACGCGACTATGCCTGTCCATCTCCGACTTTCACCCCAAATCTTTTAATCCCGCATGGGAGGTTTCCACCATCCTAATCGGATTGCTGTCTTTCATGACGAGCGAAGAGATGACGACTGGTTCCGTTTCTAGTACAGCGGCCGAACGACGATATCTCGCAGCGCGATCGCGTTGGTGGAATTCGACCGGCAACGGCTCTAACGCTAAGAGCAATCCCGCCAACAAGGGCAACGTCAAGGCCGGCGATGGTGGTGCCAAGTTCCGAGCTGAGTGGCCCGAGGTGGATACCGAGAACTGGGAGTGGATGAAGAAGAACAAGGTCGACCCCCTTACGGGCAACCGATTAGACGCCGACAACAATGGATCATGCCGACCTCAGCTGGGCATCTCTGGTACTAGCGGACACCAGGCCCAAGCTGTTGTGGACGTGGTCAACCAGCAGCGAGATGCCGGAACAGGGTGGATATACCGGAACAAGCTCGTCGTAGCTGGAGCGGCCATCTTCATCTACGTCCTCATCGCCCGACTTGTGAGGGGCGATGCGTAATAGCGGTGTAACCAGAGTGATTGGTGCACTGGGTTCCCCGCGTTTGAACCCAACTCATTGATTTTAGTTTGATTGCTGGCGGGTTGGCGGGCGCAAGGCGGTTTTTCAAGCCAGATATCAAAGGACTCGCGTCTTTGCGGATGGCGTTTTTGGGGCACGCTGACAATAATTTGTTCAAATTCGATGGAGTTTGGCAATGACGATGGACACCTGGACATGTTGATGTAATCAGGTAGAAGCAACTAATAGACTTGGACCTTGTGGTTATGTGAGTTGTGTGAGTGAATGAGGTTCATGTGATGTGTGAGCTTTGAGTTGTCATTCCACCCTTGGCTTCACTCACACCGTAAAGGAGGTGAGAGCGATTACTTGTTCCAGAACGATGCAGGCAGCCATAAGCCTGACATGTTTAGAGTGTGCTATAAGCGTAGAATCAAACAAAGAATGTTAGTATCCGAGCTGAACTCAACAACAAAGAAAGCCATGCTTGTCCTCAAACATCAAGCATCGGGATGCCGGAAGCCGAAATTCAACCGGCACATCAATGAAGTTTGTTTGGTCCCGTCGTTTGGCGCTAGACTCAGTGTTGCGGCGCACTAACTTATAGAGCTTAGCGGAGGCCATTTACGCGGGGGGGTTTCAAGAAAAATTGTGACGAAAGCCCCAATTTTTTGTCACCTTGCGACTTGTTCTCCAGTGCTGGAAGCCGTTGGAAGGACCAGACCTCCAACCCCGACATCATCATCACCCCTTGTTGGTGAAGGCAACTTGTTCTCATTTTCTTGCCCATCCCTCGGCATCTCCTCCTCTTGTACCTGTCCGCTCCTTGGGCTTTATCCTCATCTCTTCTACCTGACTCTCCTTCCCTTCACCGTCCTCCCTCGAATCCTGTCCCGCTCCTGGTCGAGCTTCCGCTCTCCGCACAAAGCAGCTTTAACTCGGACCCTCATTTCCACTGCATCGCCAGCTCGCCTTGTCCGATCCACGGCCTCCACCTTCGAGCCCAGATCCAGCACCAGGGCGGTCTACGCGACGAAGACTGTCCCCCATGCCTCTTTCTCGAGATCCCTAAAGTCTCCCTCCCTCCCTCGAATCCTTCATCCAGGTCTGGCGCGGGCTGGCTCGAATCGCCTGCCCCCCTCCCTGTTCGTCGATATCCTTCCCCCGCCGAACCGTCAACGACCTCGCCAGATGAGATGGCGCCCCTCAACGGCACCGTGAAGACTCGCCGACCTGGAGGGAGCAAGCTTGCTCACTCCTCCAAGCCTGTCGTCCCTGCTATTCCTCTGCCCCATGTGAAGCGCCAGGCTGCCACCGCTGCTGCGCGTGCCAGTGCTGCCTCCTCCAGCCCGACAGAGAAGCTCGTCGCCGCTCAGTCACCCGAAACAAAGCTCACGAATGGCGCTGCAACTGCCCAGGCACACAAGGACACCACCGCACCAGCTGCTGCGAGCCCAATCCCAAGCCCTGCTTCCAGCGCTGCGAAGCCTGTCAAAGAGGCCACCGAACAACAGGCAGACAATATCCCAAAGACCCTGAGTGGTGCTACGGATGTGACTAGCCACCAAGACACTTCTGGTATGTGCCATGAAAACATGTCCTTTACTCAAGACAATAACAGGAACATCTTGCTTACCCATCTTGTGACAGCTGCCGAAGTCGCATCCGTCTCGGAAAAGGCATCCACCAGTGGTGACCAGGAGAACGACCACAAAGCTCAACCCATCTCGGACCATGCTGATCAGCCCACCTCCGCCCCCCAAGTCGATCCTCGCGCCCAAGCTTCCGACAAGCACGCCCCCGCCGATGCAATTGGAAAGGTCAACGGAGTCACAGCCGCCGATGAACCTAGATATCGGCCTGGTGAGGCATCCCGACTGATATACAAAGTTCAAGACACTTATGCCACAAACACAGACAACCAGCCTCTTCCGAAGCTTCACAGCAAGTCTCGTCCTCCACCCGCCGTCCCGCCGTCCCGATACCAGATGCCTCCTTCTTTCCAACCTGCCAACAGGGCCCTGGGACCAGCTACGAACGGTGACATGCATCGTGGCCCCCGGCACCCGATCCCCAGCGGGCCGCCCATGCATCAGCCACATCCCAGCAACGGTAGCATCCATTTCGGCACCTTCCATGGCTCTACCAGCTCTTCACCCGCACCTCTTTCCGGTGGCATTGCGCCTCCCCCTGGCATGCCGATTCCAGATGGCCGACCTCCATACATGGGCCCAGGTGCTAACGGTTTCCCTCCCATGATGCCATATGGCTCTGAGCAGGTCCCGGTTACTACCTTTGACAGCTATGGCAGGCCCTCCATGGCCTATGGGCCGATGGATTCGTTCCCTCCGTTTGGTAACAACTTTGGCCCATCGACTCCTCACAGCTACCATGATTCGCAGGCATCGGGCCCCCCCGATGAGAACAGCATGTACAACCAGTATCCCGGACCCGCCAGGAACGGCGTGACTGGACCTGATGGTTCTCATTCCCCGAGCCACCCAGGAAGAATGTTTGGTGGCCTCGAGTATCCCAGAATGATGTTGAACGCTGGCCCTCCGCCACCCCTCATGTCCCCGGTCGACGATGCGGATGGCCTCATTGGTCATCTCCAGCAGCAGTTTGGCTCTCCCGAATTTGCTGACTGCGTCTTGGAGCTCAAGTACCCGGAGGATCGAGCCCCGCCTGTTCGCATCCCTGGTCATCGACTCGTGTTTTCCCGAAGCGCCGAGCTTGCAAACGCCATCACGAAGAAGGCGGCTCAGCGTACCCGCGATAGCCCACCTCTGCTTGAAATTACTCTTGAGACCAAAAGCAAGTGGATTAGATCGGATTCCTTCTACATCGCCGTCCAGCGCCTGTATGGCATGCCACTGTTTACTATCCCGCCTCCTCCCGCTGGCCTGAAGCAGGGGGCTATTTCGGATGCTGGTTCGATCATGGAACGGTTCGAGTTCGCTCTCTCTTACGCCGCTGCTGGCCATCTCCTTCACTGGGATCCTGTCACCCGACGTGGCTGCGAGATCGCTATGCAGCTGCTTTCCTGGCAGACTCTCGAGCGCGCCTTGGAGTTTGCTCTGGAGCAGCACCGAGACGAGGGCTCGCATCAAGTTTTCAAGTACGGTGATGGATCTAGAGCGATTCTGAACGAGACGGTTTCTTTCATCATCAGCAACCTCACCCCTAACTTTGCTCTCGACACTTCAGTCTCCGACCCCGACAACTACTCTCGCCTGCCAGCTCACCCCGCCCCTCCCGCAACCAGCCCAGCCCAGACATCTGTATCGCCTCCTATCGCTCGAGGATCTTCGGTGCACCTGGGTAAGGGCCGTCGATCTCAGCAAATCGCCGGCATCCAGTTCGGAGACCTCTCCTTGGCTGACGGCAAGATCTCGCCTGCTTCGGATACTTCGATGGCATCGCAGCAGCAACGGTCTCCGTTCGCCTCGGTGCTCTCTCGTGTCCTTCTCAACGTCCCTTTTGCGACTCTCAAGATGATTCTCGAAACCGCATCTTCCAACAAGGCGAGTGGGTGGCCTAACGCGGAACTCGTGTACCGCGCTGTCAAGGATGCAATCGCCGAGCGGGAACGACGTCGACTCAACGCTGTCGCATCCGTTAAAGCAGGACTGGTTCCCGGCTGGGAGGTGATCTGGCAACAGCTGTCTAGCCCCGAGCCGCGATACTTTGGTCTGTGGACCGCTCTGGGTTGGCAGGAGGAGGTTCTTCCTTTTGGACCTTCTGATAGCCCAGCCCTCAGCCGCAGCTGGACTCCTCTCTTCATGGAATCACAGAACAGCGCCCAAGCTGCGTATCCTTGAGTACGCTAGACGGACAAGGGCTTGCAATTTGACTCGCAATGTTGTGGGTTTTGTGGATATGGCATCAGAAATCACATCATGATTGCATTTTGACCACAGTCGCATTTTGAGCCCTTTGGAGCTCCCGCGCATTGGTCTATTCACATTCTTTCCTCAAGAAAAATGAATCTTTAATGGGAACTGCTACAAAGTGGTGATTTTTGGAGTTTGGTTGGAGGGACTTGCGATCCTCTGCCGTGTGCAGAAGGCGAGGTTGGTGAATTGGGGACAAGACACAACGCCGCTCGATGGATTGAAGCCGCTTCGAGACTCAGGCGTCGTGAGTAATGCGGTCAGTTGGTAGACAACGTGGAAGCATGTCCACGGATGCGATGAGGTTGACCCGAAGACTGGAAAGTGATGAGACCGAGATGACCAGAAAACGAAACGGAACAAGACAATTCTTATTCCCAAACATGGCCTGCTGTCGTAGGCACGATACAGAGGATGGCATATGATACCGCTTGTGGGGAGGATGAAGGGGTGAACTTGGGTTGATGGATGGCGTTGGTGGGACGGCGCGGCGGAATTGGAGCCAGGTGTGTTTTGTTTGACCGGATTATTAAAAGGCAGGGATGGACAAAAAAAGAAGCAGCAAAAAAGCACTTAATGATTCTTGAGGGTATTAGGATTTGGAGGCTCAATCTGATGATGCCAGGTTTGATGATGAATGAGTGATTAGCCCAGGAACTGGACTGGAAATCATGAATGACGTTGGCTGGAGTATGCTTTGCGATTCTGCTGGTGGAGGCAGTAGTAGGTAGCATCTTCAAGACTGATTTGATACCCCGACTGCTTGACTACAATGAGGCTGGTAACAGCCTGTAACGAGGCCGATAATAAGGCCTGCAAGAAGGCCTATGGTTTGCTTTGCAGACAATTGCATGAATGAAAGGTAGCCAAGGACGGGTGAGTGGCCTGAGGTGTGGATGAGGTGATGTCTGTTTGGTGCACTTGAATTCAAGCTGTTGTGGTTGGTGTCTAGAGAATGCAGCTTATGCGGCCAGCCTCCCCGAGTGTTGTACAACCTCTGCTGGAATGGTGGGAAATTAGTACGAGACTACGATCGGGGGAATAGTCTCATTTAGGAAAAGCAACGGAAACTTGACGTTGGCATCTTTTGTTCATGTGATTTTCAGATGTGTGGTTCATGGTGGGATGAAACCTTGGAACACGCCCATCTCTGATATCATTAGCATGGAGCTCGAGTGCGTCTGTGGTACGTAGGGGCGGGGAACCCCTGTAGGACCAAGAGCCCATTAAAGCAGCTCTCCTCTTTCAATTCGCCAGGGCGAATTAATTGGGATCCAGTGCCAGGGTCCCCATCTCTTTTGATGTGCAGATGCTAAAAAGCGGGTGGACTCCGTGATAAGCCCAAGCAGCCGAGGCTCTCCACTTTTGGCCGTGGCCCTCATTTCCAAGGTCCCCCGTCCTGGGTTTCTTGTGATCCATCCATTTCATCCCTCCCTCCCCTTGCGTGTTATCATTCTTTCTTTTTTCTTGTTGCTGACGCGACTCCTTTGCTCTGCGGTAGACGTTGCGATTTAAATCTTTGCGATAGAGACGAGCCTGTGCAACTGATCGTCTCCGACTCTGCCGTCGCTTGGATGCCTCCAACAGTTGTCCGAATGCGCCACAGGAGCTCAGCTCGTGCAACCGCATCGCCTGCGCCATAAGAGCACTTCGAAACACCAACACGATTGACCCGCGATTTTCGACTTCCATCCATCTACAGCAACTGCTTCCATCACAATGGCTTCGCCCTCTCCATCGGGCGACGCCTCGAGCTCGCGCTCCTCGAGGTCTTCGGCTGGTACCACAGATCCCGTGCTCCGCAACACGCTGCGCTACACCATCTCGGCGCGCGAGTACGCTTCCCTGCACAAGTATATCCTCTCGCGGTCCCGAGTGCTCCGACGCGCGACTCCTAACCCTAGCCGTGTGGAGAAGGCGCTTCAACCGCCCAAGGGGAGCGATGATTACAATGTTAGGGCGGTGCGCCATGCGCTGAGGGTGTTTGTGGGAACCTTTCTGGGTATGAAGGGATGGGATGTCGTGGCCAAGAGGATGAAGAAGGAGGAGTGAGTATGACTTTTCTGTGCGGCGCAATGGGTTGCTAACATTTGTCGCGATAGATCTAATGCGAACGCGAAGAAGAAGCCATTTTACAAGTCTCCCGCCCTGAGACTATCACTGTCACTCTCCACCATTCTCCTGCTTTATAGGCTACTCTTCCGTTTCCTCACTCGTCTGCGCGTACACCTGCTTGATCCCCAGGTTGAGCCCTTCCGTATGCGCAACCCGCGAACCGCGGCGACACTAACATCGCCATACGCGCCAGCAGTCGGTGCGTCGCTCGCTGGTCTCGCTCTTGGTATCTACCCCAGCGAGAAGATGCGCGTTTCAATTGCCATCTACACCATCTTCCGCGCACTAGAGTTTGCGTATAATCTGTGCGAGTCTGAGGGATTCATCTGGGGACGGAGCAATGGCGTCAAGAGGGATAGACCTTGGTGGTTTGGTAGCTGGATGTTGCAGCCCCTTGCTTTTGGTCAGCTTCTTCATGCGGCTGTCTTTGACCGCGACTGCTTCCCCAAGGTACGTTTAACATCAGAGATTCGTAAGAACGACGTACTGACAGATGTAGCCCTATGGCGACTTTATCTTCAAGAGCTCATCGGCTTATCTCCACCCGCGCCCGCAGGACTGGCCAGCCGGTCTCAAGTGGCCTCAGACGTCTCAGATCGTCGACAGCCTGGCTCAGATGGCGCGCTTGAACTGGCCGTATGTGATGGAAACCTGCATAAAAGGGACAATAACTGACTTTGATAGTGCTTATATCTCTCCAACCTTGTTCCCCAACAAGGAAGTTCTTCCTCCGAGCCTCAGCACAATTGCGCCATTGACATCCCGTGCTCACCCACTCATCACATCTCTGTCATGCGCGACATTGCACCCTGGCGACCCATCTTGTTCTCGAACATATCTCACATTCTGGCTTAATTCGTTCCCGCCTCTTGCTCGCTTCTTCGTCCTCCTCTACTCGGCCTTGACGGTTATCCCCCGGTTCTCATCAATCTACCACAGCCCTCTGGCCACTTTCCAGCGTATCATCACCAAAGCTCTCCGCATGTCGACTTTCGCTACAGGAGCCATTTCAACAGCCTGGGCCTCTATCTGCTTCTTCCAGAACTGGCTCCCCCGTCATGTTCTTGCTACTCAGCGTTTCTTCCTTGGTGGTTTCTTTGCTGGTCTGTGGGCCTTTATTGAGCGACGAAGCGGCCGTGGCCTGTTCCTGTACAGCGCGCGCGCAAGCATTGACAGCCTCTGGAAGGTTGGTGTGAAGCGACGCTGGTGGAGAAGCATGAAGGGCGGTGACGTGTGGGTGTTCATGCTGGCACTCATGGTGACCGGTGTGGTGTACGAGAAGGATGCTCAGGCGATCCGGGAGAACAACTGGAGAAAGGGCGTGAGCTGGCTGCAAGGTCAGGGCTGGAGGGACTGGAGCGTCGATGATGATGAGAACCAGGACGAGGAGGGACAGGATAAGGAGGAGTAATCCAATGATGTATGATCATGGCTGTGTGGAGTTGGGCGTATATGGGTCGCTGTATAAGAATTGGACGGGAAAGGCTTGATGCCTCGGCATGGTTGGTAGTTTGATATCCATTTAATTAATGTATTGTCTAGTGCATTTTGCTTCAACACAAGTGAAGGGTCGTGGCTGTGAGCATTGTCCACAAGTATGTTGGTCTTGAGCAACAAAAAGGATAGAAAGGCCAGTATATGTATGTACACAAGAAAACCTATTGGTCTGGTACTGTGCTATTGATCCCATTCGATAAAAAGTTACACTTGCCCCTATTCAGACAGTCTAACTCTTGGACAGGCCCCAAATCTTTAATATCGCCGATATTCCTCTGGAGGAGTTAGACTCACCAGCCAGGTTCCAACCTTTGAAATGGCAGTAGACACTGACAGTAAAACTGCCATTCCCATACCCATTGCCGCGAGGACGAGACAGCAGTCTTCGCACAAGGTGCACTCGCACTCATCCCGTTCCTCTCGTCGACACACCACAGACTCTTGGTTGCATGGGCTTTCTGTGGCGGATGACCGGGCATAGTGGGCTTGGTAAATTTGCCCGCAATGCTCCTCGTTGTGCGTCGTTTGCTTCTTCTGTTTCCTCTGTCTTGTCATGATTTCGGGCAAGGAGTCACCAGAGGAGGAGTAGATGGGACTTTGTGGATCCGTGAACGGTATTGCGCCCAGGACCGATTCAGCTTCAGTCGAGGCCACAGACGGGGAGGCTTTCGCCGGGGAGGCTTTCGCCGGGGAGACTTGAGCTGGAGGGACCTCAGTCTTGGGGACCCTCGCCCCAGAAACCGTCGCCTGGGGAACACGAACTGCGGGAACCCTAATCAAGGGGACATCTGCCGGGATGGCCTGAGGCGACAGTGAGGCTGTGCCACGAGCAGCGTAGACTCGTCTTTGATTTTTATCAATGTAGCGTCGCCTCCGAATGCCAGAGAGACAGAGCTTCTCTGGACAGTGAGGCCGACTACCCCTGTGGAACCGAGGAGGGCGCCACTCGGGCTTATGGCACCTGAATGGCAGAGGCGGAGTGAATACTGACTTGGGCGCTAGTAAAGAGTCCATAGGGACTCCATTGGGGCCTTTCTTGCGTTTCTCTGACTTGGCTGGGACCGGTGGGATAGTGGTGACTGGCGAGCCCCTGACCAGCTTACATGTAGCTGGATCATCGTCCTTGTAGAGGAGATGGGTGTCAACACGCAAGTTTCTGGCGGCAAATTTGGCTTTAGTCCTCGAGTCTGAACTTGTTGAAGGTTCCTCGGAGTCGTGATGGGTTTGAGTCGGGCTGGAGGCCATGGCAGTGTTGACCGAGAGGCTTGGTTCCTAGGACGATAGAGATGTCAAGGCGCTGAAGGCCTTAGAATAGTAGCAATCAATCTTGGGCTGGCAAATTACTGGCGCTGTTGGTTTGGCAAAGAAATTGGGACAAGAGAGGCTCTTGTCCCGTTGAGCTGCAGCATCAACTTTTATTATAAATGAGAGGCCTGCTTGGGGGTGAATCTCCATCTCATTCTTTGAACAATGGCGTTTTAGATAAAGAGATGGCACCGAAAAATGAGGTTGTTCTCTTTAAAGATACACTTGAAGAAGAATATGATAAGTGACATGTGCTGAACTGCGTAGTTGGGTTTACCTGAGAATATGGGCAAGAGTGTTCTTGTGAAGATACAAAATGTGTTATCCGACAACAAACATTGTGTAGTGACATATCTAGAAATACACGTGGAACAGTTCTGCAGGAGTTCCTTGCAGTGAGTCTTTGTTCATGGTGCAGATGCTTTGTTCCCATAAGTCCCCTGCCTGCAATGAAGATTCCTTCAATGAACACTCGTGTTTGTCAATTGAACTAACTAAACCCCCCACAAAGATTTAAAGTGACTTGTCTCCCTGGAAGACCATATAACTAGACGCTTGGTGATCTCTTGCACCCCTGTCCGAATGGGTGAGGCATCTCAACACCAACCGTCTCACGCTCCTGAACCCAGCTCAGGAACGCGCACTAGCAAGCAACGCGAACCTCGATTTATCGAGCACTTTGGCATTTCCTGGAACGGGCATGTCGCAAGATCCCATCCTTAGTCCATCTCAATCGCCAAAAATGGCGTCTCCAAATCCCGAACCTCGCCCCGATGCTCCCATCTCGGCTGGCTCTACTGTGAATGGTAGCAAGGAGGCACTTGCAGGTGCCACGGACGGTCTGGCAAAGGTACGTATTCCAGTCAGTGAGGGAGACCTGGTTGACGTTTCGAGGTTTCGCTCAACTATTGCAGGATTCTTCAACGCGAACTACGCCTCCTCAGGAGACACGTTCCTAGAATCCGTGCGGGAAAAGACTGGAATGGAAAGAACGAGGATGGAGCTTGATGATCTGTGGTTGCAGGTTCAGTTCTTTCATGACTCGATGCTACGGATTCAGCCTAACCACATCACCATCAACCCTGAGAATCTCGCACAGGCTGTGGATCTCATCCTGGATGTTTCTCATTGGCGTCTCAAGACGGAGTTGGATAAGGATCTCAAGGAGGAGGATGCTCGTGTCGAGATTGCAGTGCTGCGCCGTCGGCTTTGTCGTCTCGAGTTAATGCTTAGAGACGATTTGAACCTATGCGGGAAGCCGCCAAAGGTGCTCGCAGGATGTATTGTTGGTATCAAGAGACCCAAGTACAAGGATAGACTCTGGACACGCCTGTTTGGCAATGAGCCCGGCGAGCAGAATCGCAATGAGGATAGAAGCTTCCACATCAGTGACGTAGCCAGCCTGCTCCGTATCGAGGACTTTCTTACCTTCGTGTCTACCGAGTTTGATAGACAGCTTGGTCCTAGAGGAGCTGACCCACAGGATGGTGTGATCATGGCAGCAATTGCACACCTTGACGACGAGGTCAAGTCATTTCTCAAGACGAAGAATTGCCGCACTCCTAACGAGCTCAAGGCCGAGTGGGCACCGGTTCTGTTCAACCCCCGATTCCGCGCAGCTGTAACCCGTGAGATGGGCAACCTCGTCAAGGAAGCGGTTGCGTTCCGCAAGAAGAACGGATACACGACTCACCGCGAGGAGTGCGAGCTGTTCCTCAAGCCACAGGGTGGCATTGCACGAGTCTTTTCGAATGTCTCGATGAAGGGTGATAGTGGAAGACTGAACAGGAGCGGTAGCTCATTGAAGCCTGGGTTTTTGAGAAAGGATTCTGCATCTTCTAAGAAGTAAATCTTCTGCTATACTATTGTTCCCTTTGTTCATAAAGATAAGTAACACCAATGTCTATAAATATAGTATTCTTTTCTAATTCTATTTCTAATCGATCTTGCAATGACTTGGATAGCATGATTAACGCCCGCCTGACTTCGATCGTGGGACGACAATAGAAGTAGTAGGCTAGACTGAGGAACCCGGGCCAGGGAGTCTAGCTACATCTTCTGACTCGTTAAGTGGACCTCGTCCACTAAGTATCCTATTCTTTCCCGAGACGCTTTTTCAAGTGCTCTTCAAACGTTGTTGGCTTCTTGGCATGATCCAGCACGATCGGGTCATGGATTTGCCATAAACCTCGAAGAGCAATCTTGCTCCAAGCGAGATGGAGAGATTCGAAAAAGTCCACTTTCACTTCCTCTTCCTTTGCCTTCTCCAGTGCCTTTTCCAGATCTTCTGCGGTCCCGTCACAGACAAACTTGATCTCCGTCCCACTTACACTTTCATAAGTGTTGACGAGCTCTACCGCCGAGTTCATCCCAGAGTAAAACTTGAAGTATCCCCCCTTTCCAGCTCTCACACCTTCATCCGTCAGCAATACCTCAATCGTCCACGCTGCTGCATCGTCCATGGCAGTCCAAGGTGTTTTCTGCTCGTGTACGTTTCCCCAGTAGTGATACTCGAGCGATTCGCCATTCTTGCGCAGTGGCCCCTGGTCCGGGACGAGGGTGTATTCTGCAAAGGCGCCGTTGATGAAGTAGACTGGGCGCACGGTGCTTGTCATTGCTGCGTGATCGGCAAATGCCATGAGGCTGTTGTATATCGGAAAGTCGCCGTAAGATATGTTGGTCCAGTTGCTGTTCCATGTTGGAGCTACAAAGATGTTGACTCCTTTTCGCTCTGCAGCGCGTAGGAGAAGGAGACTACCATCAAGGTAGAGAGTTGGATCGGTCGAATAGGCGCATATGACGGCGTCTACCCCCGTGAGCCCTTCTTCGATTGCTGGGATGTCGTAGTAGTTTTCGGACTGAACGAATGATTCGAGCTTCTGAAGCAGGGTTGAAGGGAGTTTCGAAGGATTACGCCCCAGGCCTCTGACTTGGGCCCCTCGAGCGATGGCGGCGTTGGCTAGCCGTTGTCCAAGGTCACCAGTGGCCCCCGCGATTAGAACCAGCATGGCAGTAATGGTTTGCCAATATATTGCTCATGCAAGATGTGAATGGATAAGTTCTTGTGTGGGTATTCAAAAGCCAAATCCATTGAAATGCTCCCTCTATATACTCCGATTGCGGTAGTCAACGGCCGTCGGATTGGTAAGCTCTAGACTTGACGAACATCCAATGTTTAGAAATCAAACCCCATGGACAGGCGTCGCCGACCTGATGAGTTCGCGATCCGCGCGATGCGGGAGCCGGATAAGGGATTGACGTGATAAATGGGTAGTTCTCGGCCATCGAATGCTCCGCTTACCCCTGGTCTGTTGAGGAACTCGACTAACTGTGATTGGCTTTAATGGAAAACTGGAACATAGGGTCCTGACTAGGGAGGTTGATAGAACTTGCGAGTTAGGCGGGGTCGGACAAATAGAGGAACCCGAGACTGGAGAAGACCAACCCCTGTGTGCTGACCCAACTCCCGTCATCAAGCTCTACACGTGTGATTGAGCGATCCAAGGCCCTGGGGATATTGTCTTTTCCAGAGTCGTCTCTGGCAGAGCTGAAAGACAAGGTTTGGGAGTTCAGGGCTTCCAAGATCGGCTCGAACTGGGCGGACCACACCACGTCTTCAGTTGCCATGAGCATACGACTTTTCCTTGTTCATGGACGGCGAAAGTCGAAAGGCGATTGCAGCGGAAAAGCTCTCCCAGGCTCCCTCGAGTCGGCACACCTTTTCGACTATCCCAGACACTGCAACGATACGCCGACAGATAAGCTCTAGCTATTCTCGAGCATCTTCATGATCTCCTGATTGCTTATGAACCAGTTCGCTAACAGGCCCCCTGACGAGTCAAATTGTGCTCCATGATTGGCAAATAACTGATCCTCCCCTGGTTGTAATGTGGCTGCCTCTGTTACCGCCCCCTGAATCTCGGGAGCTGCTGAACTGTAGTCCATCGCATCAGGCACGAAAGTCCCTGTGGTGGGAATGGAGGAAGTGCCTGCGACACTGTGACTGTCGGTATTCGGCAAAGCGCCCTCTCCTGATAGACTGTCCTGTTTGAGGTTTATAAATCGAACCGCCACATTGTACAATGCCTGGAAAAGTCGCAGTTGATTCCGGGTTGAGGGATGGCGCGCAGTGTACGTTGTTCCCTCACTGGCGTCGATAAATCTCTTCAAAGCGCCGAAGTCGGATGCGTTTGAAGACTCAATGATGTGGCAGAAGAGGATTGTGAAGGGTATGAAGGGCGACCGTAGCAGGGACCTATGCCAATAAGTGAGCTTTTGAGTACCTGATCTCATGAATGAAAGAGGTCTTACCAGCCAATGAAAAGTTCAATAAAGGCCGTCTTTGCACCGTCACTCTCTATCAGGGCCATGCACTGTTGGTGTTCCTCTAGAGCCTCCCTGCAGCTACTGATGCACTCCTCCGAGAAGGATGACTTTGAGTATTCGGCAGGAGGGAGGCTTCGATAGACCAGTGTCAGCATGCTCAAGTTCGAAATACGGTCTGATCGCCATAGAATCTGAGTAAGAATTGGTTGGCCGGCTGCCGCAAACTGTGCCTCATTCTCTTTCTGGACTTTGAGTTAGCATCTGCCATGAAGAAGCATAACTACCACAAACCTCAATTGCATCTTCAGCCTCCATGAGCCCGTGAATTTCTGAGAGAAGGGCGCGTGACCGAGCATATCTAACATGCTCAGGCTGTAGGAAAGCCCCAGGGCTGTACACGTCGTCGTATATCCGCCCCTGCAAAAACCCAACCTCGATCCATACAGGCAGCAGCCTGTTTATCAATAGGTCGGGCCCGGGATTTCGCTGTGGCCGAGGGACAGTTATATCATTATCTCGGAATGACGACGATCGTCCGATGCGCAAAGCGATCCACCTATCCGAGCAATATACCGCCCAGAACAACCGGAGCTTCCTCCGTTGCTGGACCGGAGGTTCAGGAGAGAGGTTTGTCGCGCGGTGCAGACCGAGGGCCTGGCAAATGTGGGATGCTGTGACGATGAAACCCCATGCGGCAGATGTTTTCATCGTCTGAAGACAATAGGTTGCCTGTAGTATGTCAGCCAACGAAACGTCGTGGGTCTGGTCATGTTCAGCTCACAGCCATGCTGAGGGCGTATGCTGTGTCTAGGGTGCTTTTTATATGAAATCCGAGATGAGCCAAGGCTGTCTCGAGGTTTTCTCGGCACAAGGTCGCCTGAGCTTCGAAATCAAGCACAGTCGCTTCGTCATCGGCCACACTGGCACATTCGAGGAACAACCAATACAGGCCAGCGTTCGCGATAATGATCTCCTCCTCAGATGAGGGGCCAGGACCACAGGCCTTGATCGCATATTCGGTGAAATGACTGAGATTTTCGAACTCGGCGATCCACATGGCGTCGACCTTGTTGCTTTCTGTCTTTGGAATCAGTCCTCCATCTCGATATTAGGGGGCACACTCGGAATTCTACCCACCTTGGGCCATTTTTAGGCATGCGAAAACGCTGTCGAGTGGCGGAGACGGGAATGATGAGGGCTTTCTTCCGTCTTCCAGCGGCCTGGCATAAGGGAAGAGCACTTCAACAGGATCGTTGGTTTGTTTTTGGGCATTGGCGATGCTGTTCAGGGTTTGTATTACTGGACCCATCTCCGTAGTGACATGAAATGAGGAGCTGTTCCCAACGGCGTTCTGGAAAAAGGCAGTGGCGAACAGGACATGTGCGAATGGAGACGACTCGCCATTGTACTCGGTCGGCGGTACCGTGGGTGCACTGGCTGGGCTTGCACCGAGGGTCTGAACAGATGCTGGTCGATGTTGAGAGGATGTCAGGAGTGAGGCTGCCGGGGTAATAATTCCTCTGGATGATGACGCAGGCGCCTCTTGTGCTGGTGATGGACATGAGGGACGTTGTTTGCTGAGATCTTCCACCATGATTTTCAGCTCATCCACAGTCCGAGCGATATGGTCAACACTTTTCTCGCTTTGTAGAGGTGAGAAACTGGCCGATTACGAGGAAGGGGGGATTGCAGCTTACATGTCGTTGGCGAGTGTGACTCGTTGCCTGCGAACTCTCGACTTGAGGCCTAGGGTATAGGCGCATGATGCTCCCGCTGTGGTGCATTGCTCACAGGGTTGACCTCGACTACATTTCACCTGTAGGAAGTATTGGCAAACTTCTCTCAGATGGCACAAAGGGATGGAAACATGACAAGAACGAGACTCACCTTTCTCCGACGGCATCGGTCGCACTGGTTTTGTTAATGTATACGTCGGAGCGCTTAGGAATGGTGTTGGGCTTACAGCAAGCAAGAACTCCGTCACGCCCTCCTTTTCATCGTTATGTCCCGGGCTGTCGTCATCTTGAATTTGCTGATCCATCGTAGACGATATTTTCGGGGCCTCGGAGCATCCGTTGTTGAACAAGTGATGAAGGGTAGGAACCGTCCTGCTCTAATACCGTGGGCGGGAATCGGAGGCACCGGGTCTCCGCAAATCGAGGCTTATGTAACACGGATTCCGCGTCGATGATGACTTCGGAGCGCGGGGTCTCCGAGCTCCGCAGATGCATTCAACCCAGGACGCAGTCGACAGTGCTGGTACAATTCAAACACTCATCGATTATGGCCACTCATCGCAAATATAAGGGGGCGTCTTGCCCCCTTGCAAGTTTTCCACATACTATCCTATCACCTGTGGCAGACTCCTTGTTGTCGAGCAGGCTCTACGCAAGCCGACGACACCAATGACAGACACACATTCGATCACAATGGGAGAAAAAGATTCCGAGGAAAAGAAAGCAGGGATTGGAACGGGCGATGGAGAAGAACAAAGCCCTTCGGCGTTTGGGGCCTATCTTGTGAGTAAGCTTCTCTTCTTTCGCAGTATGATCTAATTGTCTGTTAGAGGGTTTTCACATACGGCGACACATGGCTTTACACTCTCGAGTTCATCGCCGTAATAGCCGCAATTGCTGCTGGCGTTGCCTTAGCCATGGTAAACGTTGTGCTCGGCAACTTTGTTACACTTCTTAGCGAGCCTCTGACCTCTGAATCCGCTCGAGCAGACTTCATGTCCCGGGTAGAGACCTCTGCGTAAGACACTCGCGATCCATATTCTCTTTGGAGAAAGACTGACACTCGAAGACTGCGTTTCGTCTACATTGGAATCGCTCGCTTTGGAGGCACATATATATACTCGTCCCTGTTCACATATGTCGCCCACCGACTGACAAGGAACATCCGCTGGAGGTACCTTCACTCTGCCTTCAGCCAGGAGATTGCCTTCTTCGACCAAGGGTCGAGCGGTTCAATATCCATGCAGACGACTTCAAGCGGCAAGCTGATCCAATCGGGTGTGGCTGAAAAGCTCGGGATGTTCGTACAGGCCGTATCCGCCTTCATCGCCGCCTTTGTGGTGGCCTTTAGCACCCAGTGGAAGCTGACTTTGATCACGTCTTGCATTGTCCCAGTGGTCATTCTTATCTGTGGTGTCGTGTCATGGCTCGATGTTATCGTCGAAACAGGCATTCTCAAGGTGTATGGCATGGCTGGCGGCTACGCTGAGAGCACTCTGGGTGGCGTGCGCGCTGTTCAAGCTTTTGGCCTTCGTCGACGCCTTGTCGCCAAGTATAAGGAATACTTGGAGGACGCATACCACCGCGGCATGAAGAAGAATGTTCTGTATGGATTCGCCTTTGGTGGTGAATATTCTGTCTTGTACTGCGGAATGGGCCTGTCCTTCTGGCAGGGTGTTAGAATGCTTAGCCAGGGCGAGATTGCAAACATTGGCACCGTTTTCACGTAAGTCACCCGATCTTTCGCTTTCTATCCTTATGCTAACCGTAATATAGGGTTGTGTTTTCTGTCATTGTCGCGGCTCAGACCATCACATCAATTGTGCCACACCTGCTCGTCTTCAATCGAGCCGCCAGTGCTGCGGTCGAGATGTTTAGCCTCATCGACCGAAAGTCGTCCATCAATCCCTTTGAAGAATCAGGCGAGAAGCCCAACGAAGTTGAAGGGAATATCGAGATCCAGGGTGTCCACTTCAGTTACCCTAGCCGACCCGATGTCACAGTCCTGGACAACTTCGCCCTCACGGTACCAAAGGGCAAAGTTACTGCGCTCGTGGTAAGTCCTGCAGATGGCCCGTTCACGAAAATAAGTCTGACAAGAGAAGGGGCCGAGCGGGTCTGGAAAGAGTACGATCATCGGCCTCTTGGAACGGTGGTATAATCCAACCCAAGGCACAATTACCCTCGATGGGCGGGACATCAAGGCCCTAAATCTCAGATGGCTAAGGACAAACGTCCGTCTCGTGCAGCAGGTAAGAAGTCAACCATAGCTGATGCTCTGTACCTAAGCATGGATGGGTTTGCGAGGATGTTGTTTGTGGACTAGCTCAATGTAAGGCTAACACTGTATACTTAGGAACCAGTTTTGTTCAACGGAAGCGTGTACGACAACATTGTGACCGGCCTGATAGGGACAGCTTGGGAAGGTGCCCCCGTTGAGGAGAAGAAGAGACGGGTAGAGGATGCTGCAAAGCTTGCGTTTGCGCACGAGTTCATTACCGAGCTGGCCCAGGGATATGATACCACCATCGGCCAAAGAGGTGGCCTGCTTTCAGGAGGGCAGAAACAGAGGATTGCTATCGCCAGGAGTATCATCTCTGATCCAAAAATCCTCCTGCTTGACGAAGCTACGAGCGCCCTCGATCCACAAGCTGAGCATATCGTCCAACAAGCTCTGGATAACGCCTCGAAGAACCGGACCACCATCACGATCGCCCACAAGCTCGCCACGATACGCGGTGCAGATAATATCGTTGTCATGTCTCACGGGAGAATCTCAGAGCAGGGTACTCATGAGCACCTGTCTACTTGCGGTGGGTTGTATGAAAAGCTGGTTCGAGCTCAAGACCTTGCACCATCAAGCGATGCCGAGAGCTCCACAGCCTACGAAGACGACACAAGCGATACAGAAGCTGCCATTCCCGTTTCCCTTACGAAAACTTCGACGAGAGAGGCAACAACGCTGCAGTCTCTTAGGCACCGCGAGGACTTTGATCGCTACAAGCCTTTGGGACTGATTCGCTCCATTGCGAAACTGATCTCTATGACCCCAGAACTGGCCGTCTGGTATTTCGTCACAATAATCACCTGTATTGCGGGCGGTAAGTTTACCTTTGATGGAAATTCGAGTGCACCTTCAGATTGCTGACCCCTGAATTTTAGCTGCGATTTTCCCTGGGCAGGCTCTGTTGCTAGCCAAGATCTTGGACGCATCAACATCCAGCAACATGGTGTCCCGTGGCAACTTTTTCGCCCTCATGTTCTTCGTAATGGGCCTCGGATGTTTCGTCGCTTACTTCATCATGGGCTGGGGGACAAACATCATCGCCCAGACCCTGAGTAGGAAAGCCCGTCTCGAGCTCTTCGACCAGGTCCTCAAGCAAGACCTGCGATTTTTCGATCGACCCGAGAATGCTGTTGGTGCGTTGATGAGCCGACTGGACTCGTACCCGCAAGCTATCTTGGAACTCATGGGTATAAACTTTGGGCTTGTTGTTCTGGCTGGCATTAATGTCCTCAGTAGCTCTGTGCTGGCGTTGGCCATCTCTTGGAGAGTTGCTGTTGTTGGCGTATTCGTGGCCCTCCCGCCGATGCTTGTCGCAGGCTATGCAAGAGTCCGGCTTGACGCGAAAGTCGATGCTAGCATGTCCAAGAGGTACGCTGCAAGCTCAGCTGTGGCTTCAGAGACAGTCATGGCTATCAGGACAGTCTCTTCGCTCGCCATGGAACGGGGTGTTCTGGCTAGCTATGCCCATGAACTAGATACAGCCATCTCAACTTCCATTCCAGGGTTGTTCCACATGATGATCTGGTTTGCGTTGACGCAGTCTATTGAGTTCTTTATCCTTGGATTGGGATTTTGGTCAGTATTACCTTGAACCTTTACTTGCTGGGTCTTTGACTAACAGGGTGTACAGGTGGGGATCCAAGCTCATCAGTGAGGACAAGGTCACATTCTACCAGTTCATTGCGTCGTTCATGGCGGTGTACTTCTGCGGCCAGGGCGCGGGGCAGATGTTTGTGTACTCAAGCAGTGGGTGTTGCTGACCTCTTCGCATTGACTAGGCTGACGTGTTTGATAGGCTTCTCCAAGGCTGTTCAGGCCTCCAACTACTACTTCTGGATACTGAATCTGGAGCCTGAGATCACCGAGAATAACGACAATCGCGATGTTGGACCCGCAAAGGGGTGCACTTCTCTACAGTTTGAGAAGGTCAAGTTCTCGTACCCCTTGGCTCCCAACATCAAGGTGCTGAAAGGGGTATCACTAGACGTGAGTGTTCCAACTCCGGGTCAGCGAGCCCCCAAGCTAATGGCCGTGTGCAGATTCGACCCGGAGAGTTTGTGGCATTTGTTGGCGCATCAGGTTGCGGCAAAAGCACCATGATCTCCTTGCTAGAGCGGTTCTACGACCCAACAAGCGGAAGGATTGTTGTTGACCAAGCTGAGGCTCTCTCATCACTCAGCCCGCGTCTCTACCGTCAACATGTTGCACTGGTCCAGCAAGAACCAACTCTGTTTCCGGGATCCATCCGGGATAACATATCCCACGGCAAGGATGACGACAATAAGGCTTCGGAAGCTGAGGTAGAGGAGGCATGCAGGGCGGCCAACGCCTGGGAATTCGTCATGTCCCTACCCGAGGGTCTAAACACACCCTGTGGCGAAGGCGGTAACCAGCTCTCGGGGGGTCAGAGGCAGCGCGTAGCGATTGCAAGGGCTTTGGT
Source organism: Fusarium falciforme (assembly GCF_026873545.1). Lineage (NCBI taxonomy): Eukaryota > Fungi > Ascomycota > Sordariomycetes > Hypocreales > Nectriaceae > Fusarium > Fusarium falciforme. The sequence continues at coordinate 1,127,309 of NC_070546.1, forward strand.
ACGGAAACCAAAGGTGATCCTTCTGGATGAGGCGACCAGTGCTCTGGATACTGAGTCCGAGAGGGTGGTACAGAAGGCGCTAATGGAGGCAGCTGCGGGAGATCGCATCACAGTTGCCGTGGCCCATAGGTTGTCGACTATCCGAGGTGCTGACCGTATCTTTGTGTTCTACGGAGGCGATGTAGTCGAGGCCGGGATACATGAGGAGCTGATCGGTCGAGGCGGGATGTACGCGAAGATGTGTGAGGCGCAGAACTTGGGGGTTTGAGACTGGCTGTGTGTGAGATAGAATTTTGGTGTAAACTCCCACGCGGGAGGGCTTTTCCCTTTCTTAGAGAGATAGAATGTGCTCGGTCTTGTTGTAAAGGGAACAGCTCCATGTATCAATATCCTTCAGATAGACTTTACTTAGATAGAACTGTACTAACATAGGACTCTACTCAGATAGAAAAGACTTCACCTACACTCTTCTCCAAATTATGCTCATCCGCCAGCTTGCGCATCACATCAGACAAGGAGTCGCAGTGTCCGTCAACCTCGATATCATTCATCTGTGCTGTGTCCCACGAAGCAATGAAATACAAGGTTACAGAGTCGATCATGAAGGCGTTCCAAAAGAATCCGCTGTTGAGCCATGTCAGTTCCGTAATGGCCTTTTAGAGAATTATGTATGCTTACCAGTCTGGCCAGTCGTAACGAGCGATCGGCTCAAGAGTAGAAAAATCTGTCTGATCTCCGCGTGCCAGGCTCATAGCTATGGAGACATCCCAGACAAATGCCTGTCTGAAGGACGCTTCGACGGCAGCATCACCTTCGTCTCTAAGAGCCTGAACAACCTTGTTCCAAGGGACATGTTCATGTTCCCTGACCTGTTCTTGCTCAAAGCCCATCCGTTGCAGAAACTCTAATAGTGTCTCGTTGCGGACAACTTCAGCCATGTTCAGTATCCATTGAACGGTTGGGCCATCAATGCTCATTGCTGGTGGGAGAAGCTTCTCCATCCAACTAGGGACGAATGGCCAAGAGCGCCCGCTTTCCCAAACGTTGAGCAAAGCATGAGACGAGCCAGTTTGTAACACGTTGAAGAGAATTATTGCACTCTTTGCAAAGAGAGATGGGTGTATGCCATACCTCTCCTTCATGCTAGCGAGGCCCGGCAGAGCAACAACACGGCCAGAGCGAGGATACTGGAACTCGTGAGCGCGCGTGTCCCATTCGCCAGACCACACTCTATCACGTATTATAGAACGCTCTTTCTTATGTGGCCCGCCCTCATCATTGCATATCATCATGCCGGGTGCTCTTTGAGGCGGCCACAAAGCGCGATTGAAGCGTGAGATGCCTCGGAGGCGCTTGACTTGGAAGGAGACGCTCTTTTGCGCAGGCTCGCTCTCCTCGTACTGACTGAACAGATCCGAAAAGAGTCTGTAGGGAGTAAGAGCAGGCATGTTGACGTTGATGTCCTGGATCCAACGATCCAGCTCGTGGTGCCATTGGGTGAGGGAGAGGGCGTCGATGACAGAGTGGTTAAAAGTGAAGCAGAGATAGATCTCTCCTGAATTGGTCTTGATCAATTCACTTTGAAACATAAAAGGCGATGAATGACCTTGCGCCGTGTCGTCTTTAAATCGCTTCCAAGCTTCATCTTCCGAATCAACATCAACCTCGCGAACAATCTCCCCAAACAGCGCATCACCAGGTGAAAGCACAGCGTGAAACGGTGCCCCATCGGAACCAGGGAACACAATGGTCCTCAGCATAGGCCGCGAAGCCAGCGCCCTCTCGACGGCGCGCCGAATCTGTTCCTGCTGCCCAACGTTACCGACGACGCGGAAGACGATGCGGCTGTGGTAGGACTGCGGGCGCGGCCCAATGGCCGTCCGGTGCATCGAGTCCCTGATGGGGAGGATGTCTTCAATGTCCGAGGCTGAGAGACCGGCGTGGATGGCGGCTTTTCGAGCTGCGGTGAAGATTTTGGTGTCTTTTGGGAGGGCTTGGTCTTGTCTTGGGGATGGGGGTAGGTGTGGCTTGTTGAGGGGCTTGGATGGTGTTGGAGTGTTGGAGGTGATACCAAGACGAAGCTGTTGCATTTCTCGAGATAGGAGGAGATTCGCTTGCTTCTCAACTGTGTCGTTCTCTGCAAAGTCTTGCAAGTAAAGCCGCTGGCCGCAAGCACGTAAGACGTTATCACAGTAGCGTAGTAGAGTGATGCTGTCAGCCAGATACTTGACACTCTCGGTGATAGTCGGACGAGCCCCCGTCAACTTGTACCAGATATCGAGGAGCTTGTCGATAAGTGATTGTGAAGGTGCTTTGGTTTTGGGCTGTGGTTCCTGTGATTGGCTCTTCTGACGGAGCTCCAGAACTCTCCTCTTCAACTCTTGCTTCTTTACTTTTCCGAGGGCCGTTGCCGGAAATGTCTTGAGATCAAGTTCCTCAAGAGTGTAGACTTCATCCAGGGCGTATCTTGAATCTGCGCTTCTGGCCTTTTCGCTCACTTGAGCCGTGGTAACGCCTTCAGGCAGGATGACAATGGCGACTGGTACTTGACCCGCAAGATCATCAGGTACTCCAACAACTTGGACCTGTACACTATCAGTATTTATCTCTCGAAGGTGCGAGAAACCCACCTGCAAGCCGTCGAGCTCTTGCAGCTTCTGTTCAATCTTTGCAGGGTAGATGTTCTCTCCCCCTCTAATGATGAGGTCCTTGTATCGACCAAGGATATATATCACACCCTTATCATCCATTCGTGCTTGATCTCCCGTCATCATCCAGGACCCCGTTTCATCCTGGTACATGGCGCTGTCATTATCCTTGTTCAGGTACTTTGCAATGACAGATGTCCCGCCAATATGCAATTCCCCAATCTCTAATCGAGGTAGTATCTCCCTTGTTCTAGGTCTGCAAATCCTCGCAGCAGCACCGGGGAGAACCTTTCCAACCCCTGGATGCCAGCCATCAACTAGATCAGGGTCTGTTCTTTGCCATGTAATAAGAGGAGCTCCCTCACTCATCCCATACACTTGAATGGCACACTTGGCGCCGAGCCCCTGACGACATAGACGTATATCCTCAGGCCCAATAAAGGTCCCTCCAATAGTAACAATCCTCAGATCCAGCTTCTCAACGGCCGGAAATGAAGGGTGCGCCATCAGAGCCTTGACCAACGTGGGAGTCGCTGACATGACGGAGCACTGCTCCCGAACGAGGGCGTCGAGGGTCGCGTCGACGTTGAAGGTCCTCGAGGGGAACACGGCCGTGCCACCCCAGCGCCATGCGCGGAGGGAGTTGTTGATAGCAAAGATGTGTGAGACGGGCGTGTGGACGAGCCACCTCAGCGGTCCCATGGTGTTGACCTCTGGGTCAAAGTCGCAGCATTGGGATACAAGGTTGTGGGTTGTGTGCCAGCATCCTTTTGGCTCGCCGGTTGTTCCGCTGGTGAAGACGATCAAAGCTGCTTGGTCGTCGTTGCCATGATCTTCAATGCTGTCTGTAGCATTGGAGATGGAAGCTGAGTCGGCCTGATGTTGAACAGTCGAAACATCACATAGCTTAACCCACCCGTCAACATCTTCTCCCGTGCATAAGATGCAGAGACTTGGCTCTGAGAGAAATGTCTTGGACAAATCTAGGGCTGTTGCGCTCTTTGCGTCTTGTACCACAACCACATGTGGACGAACGGAAATGATCGTAGCCTTGGAGTCTTGGACAACGGTTGCATCGATGGGCACAAACGCCATCTGAAGCTTGGCCGCCGCCCAGAAGAAAAGACCCCACTCGGCCGAGTTACATAGTACAACGGCCAGTCGCATGCCCGGGAGACAGCCCAAGGTCTGAAGAGACTCTGCAAGACGCTGTGCCTTGTCCCTGAGTTGAGAGTAAGACCATCTGAGGTATGAGACGTCACTGCCATCTGGGGCATGACGGAGGGTATCTGCGGAAGAATCACATGGCTGCCACAGAGAGACAATGGCGTCCTGGTGCGGGTGTAGAGTGGCTGCATTGAGGAACAGGTCCCAGAGGGTCAGATGCAAGTCGGGAACAAGGCTGCCAAAGACCTCTGAGATCTGCACTTGCTGGTCTGGTGTCTCGATGGATGGTGGGACAGTCGACGCCATGGCCAAGAAAGATTGCAAGCCTTTTGCTCTTATGAGATGGGAAACAAAAGAGGCTGAATCAGAAACAATATTGAGCATGCGTGTAAGTGGTACAGCTGTCGACTGAAACAAGCCCAGCAAAGAATGGATCGATGATGAACAGCAAATTTCATGCCCATAAAAGAGAGAACAATGCAGGGTTAAATACGATACATGAACCATAGACAACATAAAAAGTCCCCGGCGCAAGAGTTACCTCGCAGGCAGCATCTTGACACTACCTCTTGCTAGGGGGGCTTTTGTATCCATGTCAGATTCATGCAACTCCAGATTGTCATATCTGAAAGGGTTCCCGACAGCTTGGGCCGCCCGAGCCGTGCTGACACTGTACACGTCGGAGACGAGGTCGAGACAGTCGCACAGGTGGTGCACCCGATCCAATCGACAGTGCCAGTTGACAGCCACTCGCCCTGGGAGCCAACGGCGGAGGCGCATTTATTTTCGTCCCGTCATACAGCGTGTCTTTTCCGGATATCACGCACTGAGTAGCAGTTGTCTCTCTCTTTCTCTTGGGGAAGCTTGCCGGTATCCCCCAAGTTGCAGGATCGTCGAGGTGCTTTGTGGAGGGGGGCGTGGTGGGCAACTGAGACAACTCAATCTGAGACATTCAGTCACCGTTTTCGATACATGAGAGGATCGACGTGGAAAATGTGTCCCCGCCGGGCTGATGATAAGAGGCTTGAGATGGCCGTTGAAGTTCTGCAAGAACAAGGGAAGGGCGGCGCCACAGAAGGGAAACAAACCAACAGGATGTGAATCCCTGCTGTAGCATGTCGATCACTTATAGGCTAAACAACAACACCGGAGGGCACCTTGCTGGAGAAACCAATCGATCTGTCTACTATCTGACCCCTGCTCATAGACTCCAACAGCCTGAATCCACCTGTAGATTGGGGAATTCCACTTGACAGCGTAGTATCTATGAGGTTTCTGCTCTGGGGGAGACCACACACACGGGACAAGGTCCCGTCTCCGGCCGCCGGTACGTGTGTCTTTGACGTTCCGGTGAAGCTGCGATGCCGTGCATACAAGCATGGGGGATCTGTGGGCCGTATACCCCGTCGCAATGCGCAAGATACGCATGGAAAGCGGATCGACGCCAGGTTAGACCGGTTTCTGGATACTCTAAGCATGAACGGGGCGTTTGTTTCCAATGATAGAAACCCGTAGCTTGAACAATATCTCTGCCTCGTCGGCTGCCTCGTTTACGACTCCCAGGACATTTTAGTTCCGTGCTATATAGGCTATTTCTAGGCATCTCGGCTCAAGACAACGAATGACATCAAAGTTTTGCTGCGAGATTCTTCAGTGGCGTCTGCAAGAGTTCCCCCGTCTTTCAGGTTCAGGTAGGTAGGCCATCTAGTCCAACCTTTCGGAGGAGGGACTCTAATTTGGAATCTCACCGCGCACAGCATTTTTTACTTTACTTCTCCCCAGGGCGGCAGACTTCTGGTAGACCCTGTCTCATGGTCAATTACGCTGTCTCGGACCGTGCCGCATCTGGGATCTTGCGTGCTGTGTGTGTTCATGTGCACTCTCTGCGCTGTCATTGGGATCCCGGCAAGCCGGCTGTCAGTTCCCGGTTTTCTTTTGCCCCTGAGCATGAAGGGAAAAGAGAATCCTATCCCTAGGACGCAGTTGCGTGACACTACAGCAGGCATTATGTGTGGCTTGGTCAGACTCAGAATACATTCAGCTGACTATATCTAGGAACCAAGCAATTACGAGCACAGCCGGGAAAAGAAGACGCTGACAAGGTCCCAGGAGCGAGGCACATATCATGCCCCCCTTAGATCTGCGAGCTACTGCCCTGAGCACGTCAGGTCCCGATGTCACTGGAGGAACACGGCATGTCTCCATCCTACGAGCTCGTCTTCCCCCCTTTTTTTTCAGGGCGAGAGGAATACCCATGATGCCACTTTCTTGTTTTCTTGTTTCACCGCAGGAGGTATTGTTAGTGCCGGCTCAAAAGGCTGTGGGGGCAAGGCATAGTCCAGGGGACCCTATTCTAAGCTGGACCCCAATGGACCCCTTGGTGTTGTCGTTTTTTAATACGATAGGGAGCCGAGATATACAAGTCCTCGACGAGGAGAGGATCTGTAGGTGACATCAGCTACCTCCCTTCAAAGCCATGGCATCTTGGCAGGCTGAAACTACGGCACGGCACAGCCCAGCAGCGGCAAGCTAGAGGAATGGATGGATGCTAGTTCGGTGCTGGCACGGCTCAATAAGGGGGCGTATGCTTGTGGCCCGGATCTGGGACATTGATTCAGGCTGTCGGGGATAATTCGAGAGCATTACATTTACCTCCCCGAGCCCACCACGGGACCTCCGGTGGTTGTCAAGCCTCTTTTTCCCCTTCACTCTCATCGACCCTTGTACTTTTCTTGTTTTAGCATGTTCTCCTTGTGTCTATTATCAAGATGCTGAGCCTGATGTTGACCAAGTTCCTCGAGCAACACCTCGTCCTCACCGTCGTCCTTACCCTCGTCCCACTCCCTCTCCGCGCCCTTGAGACATACTTGCGGAGATGGAGGCTCGCACAGGCCCGAGGCTGCCAGGAAGCTACAAGCAAAGTTCCCGTCAAAGACCCCATCATCGGGTTTGACTTTCTGTACAGAGCCTTGTTCGGCCACGCCCCGGAGCGATACCTCGAGAGTACGTGGGCGGCGTTCAAGGAGATGGGGACCACGTACGTAGAAAAGAGGTGGACTTGGCAGTGTGTTTACACCTGCGACCCTCTAAACCTCAAGCAGATTCTTGCCACTGCCTCTGAGGACTTTGATCTTCCAGAGTTTCGCACCTCGGTCATTGGACATGTCTTCGGCCGGGGTATCTTTGTCCTCTCAGGGCACACATGGAAGCATGCTCGGACCGTTCTGAGACGAAGCTTCAAGAAAGAAAACCCTGCACCTTTCCTTGAAACTCTGGAGCGCAACTTTCAAGCCTTTACCAGTCATGTTCCAAGTGATGGGTCTGAAGTTGACCTTCAGCCCCTGTTTCTAGGTCTCACCATGGACGTTGCAACAGAGTTTCTCATGGGACATTCAACAGGCATGCTCCGTAACAAAGTCAACCACTCTCGGGAGCAACAGTTTGTCGATGACTACATGGTCTGCTCCGAGGAGATCATCCAGCAGATGCAACTAGGTCCCTTACACCAGCTCAAGTTCAACTTCAAAGCCAATAGGGCCAAGAAAAGAGTCTATAAGTATCTCGACAAGTTTATTGACGAGTCTCTTCACCACTCAAAAGACAACAACCCTGAGGGTAATTTCTTGGCAGACATGATGGCTATAGCAAAGGACCGCAAGGGTCTAAGTGATCAGATCCTCCACATCCTCTTGGCAAGCAGAGACACTACCTCGAGCTTACTGAGCAATCTCTTCTTTGTCTTATCCAGGAACCCAGACATCTTTGCCAAGCTTCGACAAGAAGTCCTCACCATCTCTGGCCACGAACCCCCCACAGCTCACCAACTCAAGGAGATGACTTACATGAAGTGGTGCGTAAACGAATGTGAGTCAAGCCACCCTCTCCAAACCGTCAGCCCTCTAACACCTCCTCAGCCCTGAGGTTGCATCCTGTCATCCCCACAAACGCCCGTGTCGCAGTCAGGGACACGACCATCCCTCGTGGTGGCGGCGCCGACGGACAGTCCCCCCTCCTCATCCCCAGGGGCACCGCCATGTTCTACAACGTCTACGCCATGCACCGCAGCGAGGCCGTCTTTGGGCCCGGCGCCGACGAGTTTATTCCCGAGCGGTGGCGGGACCTGAGACCGGGCTGGGGATATCTCCCTTTCAACGGCGGCGCCCGGGCCTGCATTGGGCGTGAGTCTGACTCAAGAGGTGTGTCGTACAAGGCTGACGGTTTAGATGACAGAACAGTATGCGCTTCTGGAAACACACTACGTTGTGGCTAGGATGGCGCAGACGTATACTCGGCTGGAGTCGAGGGATGATAGGGATTGGATGGAGCTGTACGCCTTGGCGTTGTGTTCTAAGAATGGGACAAGGGTTGCTGCGAGACATTGACTGCAGGCTATGTGTTTATTCTCTTATTGGTTGTTTATGTATGGCTGGGCCATATAATATGGGTAGGTGGTAGTTGCTTGGAGATATCTGGTTGCTATAGGGTTAGAGTGTTTGCATGTACAGGTAGTTGCTGGCGTTACTATATTGATGTTGAGGTACTCGATCTATGGCACGTTGTAATACTGTTTGAATACTGTGTTTCCAAGTTACACAGAATCGACTTTTCTTAATAGCCGACTCTCGAATTGAACATTCCCAGAACCACCGTCATGGCTCGGCTCTCATTTAGGCAAACCGAGCATAAATCGTTTTCAAGACTGAATGGCAAGTTATTACGTACAAGAATCCAGAGTAGCGGTATGTCAAAATGTCGTACTCAAGCGCCAGGGCACAACCTCCAACAAAGCCTAATTTCACAGCCAGACAAACTCATTGGATCATATCCTTCCCTCTGGCCGAGTATTCAGCATTCTATTACCCAATCGCAAGACAATGGACCGGACTGGGAAGTTATATAATTGCTTGGTTACATGCTACCCCGTGGGCAAGCAAGACAACGGACCGGGCGGGAGGTGGCTAGGGCCAGCTGCTGATCTCCAGGTTTTGAAGGATGGCGAATCATGTCTAGTCTTTGACTCGAAAGCTCCACTAATTTGTTTCTTGGCATCCCCATAGAGTTTAGGCGCCATCTAGTGCCGAGAGGTTGGCGATGGTGCTTCTTCCGATTTTAAGTCTTCGGCCCTGCCGTTTGGGGTCATCGTTGGTGGCCAAGTAAGATCTTTCGTATGCATCCTATGACGAGTGACTGATCTCTCAGGGTTACGTGGGGGAATAACGACACGCTGCGTTGACTCGGCGATCCTCGACTATTTAATGGCAGCTCCCTCTCCACCTTGATTAACAATTGGCATTGAGCTTTCTGTCACTAATTGAAGCTTTTCAACTTTTGATCGATCAAGTTCTCAACCATGGGCAAACGAGCAGTCCATGCTCCCGTCTTGGGAGAGCACGTCTCGGGCCAGTCCAACAAGCCCCTTTCTCAACCTCCCCACAGCTTGACGAGCCAGCAAGTACTCGACGAACTTCGCAGCAATGCAGCAACAGGTCTTGCACCCGAAGAAATTGCCCAGCGGCTGGAGGAGATGGGGCCGAACGAGCTGGAGCAAAAGAAGGGCGTCCAACCTGTCAAGATCTTTCTTGAACAAGTCTTTAACGCAATGACTTTGGTGCGTCAACCCTAGACTTACACTCAAGCTCTTTTACATTGTGACACCTTCTAACAGTGGCCGCCGGGCTAGCCAGGTACTTGTTTTGGCGTTAGCTGCGAGCTTCGGCATCCAGGCTTGGATCCCGGGAGGTATTCTGGCCGGCATCATCATCCTCAACATCTTCATCGGCTTCTTCCAGAGTCTTCAGGCTGAAAAGACAATCGACTCTCTGCGAACTCTTGGCACGCCCAACTGCAAAGTCTTTCGCGGCGGAAAGACAATCACCATTCAGACTTCTGATGTCGTCCCTGGAGATATCGTCGACTTGGCTACTGGTGACTCGGTTCCTGCTGATATTCGTCTCATTGAGGCTGTTAACCTTGAAGCTGATGAGGCTCTTCTTACTGGAGAGTCGGTGCCTATCCTCAAGATCCCCAAGTTGACGTTTGATGCCGATACCGGCCCTGGCGACCGTCTCAACGTTGTGTACAGCTCATCCACCATCACGAAGGGCCGTGGTCGCGGTGTAGTATTTGCTACTGGTATGTTCACCGAGATCGGCCTCATCGCCGGAGCCCTCAGCAGTACCGGAGCCGACCTCAAGGGGCACCGTGACGATACCCAGCGTTCAGCAGTCCTCAAGGTGTGGGACGCGGTGCGCGGCTGGATGGGCGAGTTCCTGGGTCTCACAGTCGGCACGCCTCTGCAGAAGAAGCTCTCGCAGCTGTTCCTGTCCCTCTTCGTCTTCGCCATCGTGTGCGCCATCGTCGTGCTCGGGGCCAACAGCTTCGACTCGCGCAGGGATGTCATCATCTACGCCATCACGACGGCCATCGGAACTATCCCCGTGTCTCTGCTGCTCGTCCTTACCCTGACCATGGCGGCCGGCACAAAGAAGATGCTTGAACGACATGTCATTGTCCGAAACCTCTCTAGTCTCGAGGCCCTGGGCGGTGTGACGAGTTGAGTCTCTCTATCATGCACCTGTGTGCGAACGAAACGGCTAACCGCTTCCCCTCTAGACATCTGCTCCGACAAGACCGGGACCATCACCCAGGGGCGCATGGTGGTACGAAAGGCATGGGTTCCGGGCTGTGGAACATACTCGGTCGAGACGACGAGTGAGGTGTACAACCCCACGGCCGGCCAGGTCCTTCTCGACGGCTCCGAGCCCAGGCAGGCTGCTGAGGAGAAGAGCGAGGGGTCCCTGATCTCTCCCCACGACGAGGTGGCCTCAAATCCCAGCCTGCAGTGGTATCTCAACGTCGCGTCCCTGGCCAACCTGGCCACCGTCGAGCAGAGCGACAGCAGCTCTGCCAACCCGGGCGAGTGGAAGGCCAAGGGTGCTCCCACTGAGATTGCAATCGAGGTGTTTGCTGGTCGCTTTGGTTGGAACAGGCTGGAGCTTACCCAGGGCCAAAAGGCTGAGTGGAAGCATGTCGCCGAGTATCCCTTTGATTCGGATGTGAAGAAAATGACGGTTCTTTTTCACAATGTCAAGTCCAACGAGACTCATATCTTTACCAAGGCTAGTATATGACCGTAAGCTCTTGTTTCTGTTGTTAACATTTTTGCTAGGGCGCCGTTGAACGAGTCATCTCTTCGTGCAAGTTCATCGCCATCGGCGACAAGATCCAACCTCTCACCTCAGAGATCAGCCAAGACATCCACCTCAACATGGAAGCTCTCGCAAGTCAAGGCCTCCGCGTTCTCGCCCTCGCCCACAAAATCAACAGTCGCATCGTCTCCGAGTCCGAGTTTGTCGACGACATTGTTCCCAACCGCGACCTGTTTGAGCGAGACCTCATCTTCCGAGGCCTCATTGGCATCTACGATCCTCCTCGCCCAGAGTCTCTTCCTAGTGTTCGCGCTTGTCAAGGAGCCGGTATCGTCGTCCACATGCTCACAGGAGATCATCCTCAGACTGCGCGCGCCATCGCCATCGACGTTGGTATCCTGCCTTCTCCTGAACAGACTCAGCTGCTCCCTGCCGATGTGGCTGAGACCATGATGATGGCTGCCCATGAGTTCGACGCCCTCACCGACGCCCAGATTGATGACATGCCCCAGCTCCCTCTTGTGGTAGCTCGTTGTGCCCCGAGCACAAAGGTCAGGATGATTGAGGCTCTGCACCGTCGTCAGCGCTACGTCGCCATGACTGGTGATGGCGTCAACGACAGCCCGAGTCTGAAGCGAGCTGATGTGGGTATCGCAATGGGAACTGGTTCAGACGTGGCCAAGGAATCATCAGACATCATTCTCACAGACGACAACTTTACGTCTATTCTCAACGCCATCGAGGAAGGTCGCCGCATCTTTGACAACATCCAAAAGTTCATCTTACACGTCTTGGCCGCCAACATTGGCTTTGTCGTGACGCTTCTCGCCGGCCTCGCCTTCAAGGATAAGAACGGAGTCTCGGTGTATCAACTCACACCCGTCGAGATCATCTGGATGCTCATGGGCACTGGCGCCTTCTGCGAGACTGGCCTTGGCTTTGAAAAGGCTGTCCCTGACATCCTCAACCGACCCCCTCAGAATGTAAGTCTACTTGCCCCCTTTCAAGTCCAGATCCTAACCATCAACAGCTCAAATACGGCGTCTTCACCCCTGAGTTCCTCGTCGACATGGTCGTCTACGGCACTATCATGGCTGGCTGCGTCCTCGGTTCCTTCACCATCGTCATCTTTGGCTTCAGCGACGGCAACCTCGGCGAGAACTGCAACAGCGATTATTCAGAGGCATGCGATGCCGTCTACCGCGCTCGCGCCACATGCTTCACTACCATGACCTGGATCTTCCTCCTCTTCGCCTGGGGTCTTATCGACTTCCGTCGCTCGCTCTTCTACATGCCCAAGGGATTCAAGGCCTGGCTGGCTCATCTCTGGGGTAACCAGTTCCTGTTCTGGGCCGTCTTTGGTGTCTTCTTCACTGTATTCCCCGTTCTTTATATCCCCAAGCTGAACCATGTCGTGTTCCAGCATACGGGTATCAGCTGGGAGTGGGCTGTGGTGTTTATAGACGTCATCGTCTTCATGACTCTGTCCGAGGCCTGGAAATGGGCCAAGCGCATCTATTTCCGACGACAGTCCTTCCAGAGGGAGGGAGAGTGGAACGAGGGAGTCCAGGCTGAGGTTGAAGTGTAGGATCGATATCCTAGCCACAAGGCCCACGTTGAGGCTCATGCGAGAGACCAGGGCATGTGGACTCGATCGCATAAGAGGACGATGGCCAGCCTGCCGATCAAAATTGCTGGATTGTTAAAATATAAAATAGTTTCGTTATTCGTTCAACTTATTGTACATTTAGTTAGCCATGCATTCTCAAGAATGCAACTCAATAGCCATTGCTCAAATCAAGCTCCCAAGATTGATCAAGGCAAAACCGTACTCCTCCAAACCTTACCCACGCCAATCCATCGTCCAGGGTATAATAACGTCGTTAACTACCAATAGAAGGTGGCAAATTGCTTGCAAAGTGAGTTTCAATGCTCACAAGACAGATCATCCCCAATGGCCTTCACCATGCTACAGCATTAGACAATCAAGAAATCCATGTGGAGATCTCTCAAGGTCTGGACCCAGCTCTTCGTCTGTGTGCCTTCGGCTTGAACTCCCCACAGCATCTGGAGGGCATCCCTCGCCGCGTAGAGGAATCCCCAAGGGGACTCGAGCATCAGCTTCTTGATCTGCACCGTGACCCATTCCTTCATCTCGGGTGTCTTGGCGCACGCCCCAAACACAAAAGTCACCCACGTCGTGGCTTTAAAGTTGGTATCGTCGTCGGGTATCGTGCACAGCGTTTGGTGGAGCTCGTCAAAGATGGTGTCGGCTAGTTCTTCGCCCACCCAGGCTTGCATGGAGGGTATCGCGTGGAGGATGTAGAGGCACACTGCCAGGCGATGAGAGGATGCTACTCGGAATCGACTCAAGACTGGATCCGGCTCGGTAGAGGGAATGTTGTTAACTTGTCGTGCCCAAGGGAGCACGTCAAAGTTCTGAGCTCGGTCCAACAGGGCTGCTCCAGCCGCCGTCACCATATCAGCCGAGACAAGATCGTCATGCCTCGTATTAGAGAGTCGGGAAGCTATCAACATGATTTCGAGGAGCTGGGGTGGACAACAGTAGTAGCTGTTGGTCGTCTTCCCAAGAATGTCCAACGCCTGACACGACTGAAAGTACGAGTGCGAGTCCGTGGGCGTGGGCCGGAATGTGGACTCTAGGATATAGTAGCTAGTAATTGTCAGCCCATTGAGTCATTTAGAGCAAGATTCTTGACGCACATAAAGCAGTCAGACACGATATAATCTCTCAGGCTCTCGTCAACATCCGACACTGGTCCTAGCAGCTTCATGATCCTCCCAGCCCCATCAAAGTGAGCCTTCCAGTTGTGCTTGCCAGACTCGATCAGCTCGACATTGATGAGAAACAAGATAGCGGCGAGCACAATGTCCCCTCCGATTGACTCGATACTCTGCAAGGCCGACGGCAGCATGCGCAACACCTGGTGCTTGGCCTCGAGGGCGTCCATGAGGAGGTTCCTAGGACCCAGGCCCCTGTCGAGAGAGTCCGGGGCCAGCCAGGGCCGAGAGCGGTTGTACATGTGCGTCGCCGAGGCGGCGATGATGACTTGACGGAGGAGAGGGTGGGCCTGAGTGAATTTGAGGAGGTTTCGAAACGGGTTGTCGGGCACGTCGTAGGCTACAAAGTCTCGACTGAGCCGCGCATCGACTGCAAGAGCTGGTCAGCCATGTCTCTGTTGATCACTTGTTGTCTCTCATTTTCCAAGAGGGGGGCCAAGGGTTGCCCACAATAAGCGAGATACTGCCTGTGGTTGCTCGTGATGTCTTGGTAGAGCGGATCGACAAGCACCCAAGGCGTCGACGTCGACGCCTCCGAAGCCAGGGCATGGCTGGATGTCGTGGTACAGACGAGCTGTGTGTCACAGCTCGCTACGGGGGTTGCATGGTCATGAGAGACGTCAAACTCCGACTCGGCATCTGGCGTGTCCGAGTTGTCTGAAGTTAGCTCCTCAACCTCTCTGACTTCAGGAAGACTCGGAGCAACGTAGGTAGCCGGCGATGACGGCGGGATGGACGGCGAGGCGGCGGAGGACGAGGCGGACGAGGCAGATGAAGATGCAGGAGAGGCAGAGGAGAGGGACGAGACGGAAGATATTGAGGCTCTCGAGCGGGCTGCCGCACCCCTCACCGGGGTATACAGGGCGGCGCTCGACTGCTGGCCGGCGAGCTTACCCCGAGACGCAACGGCACCCGTCCACTGAAAGAGCTGCCCGTACCCAAGGCACTCGACGCCCTTGGCCTCGCACTTGGCGCAGTGTGGGACCAGACGGTCACAGCGAAGCCGTCGCCGGCGACAGTTGTGGCACGGCTTGTCGGCAACGGGTCCGGATCGTACGTTTTTGCCCTTTTTACTGCCTCCGGGAGCCATGGGGCGCTGTAGAGGATGGGAAAGCAAGACGGGAGCAACTGAGGAGATCCAGACGACCAAGCAAGGGGTCGGCGTATAAGCATCAAGCAAGCAAAGCGCCTAGGGGCCAGCGGAATCGGCAGCAAGGGGCCAGAAACCACAATTATTGACCAACAGGGCGCGCATGCTCATCAGTCGAACGATGAGCACGTTTCCTAGTAAAGGTAATAAGTGTGTCTGGTGGTCTAGGAGGGGGAGTTGCAGTATGTACGTACGTTGCTTGGTTGCAGCCGGGCTCAGCGCTCCTTGTAATGGCCCGTGGCCGGAACCGGGCGGAGCGGATACCGGAGGACGCTAGACCGTAAGAGGCAGCCAAGACTCAATTTCTCAATACTCCCCCTCTTCCACCGTGGACAGTGCCGGGTGCCGGTAGTTTGTGGTTCATGTTAAATAGAGAGCATGCGAACGACTGGACGGCAGTCTCTTTCAGCCTCCGGTAGATAAGAGCTGGTCCAAATACTTGCCTATTCTGTCATGGCAGCGTTGCTTCCATAACATCCGTGCTATCAGGACTAACCAACAACTCGCAGCCTTCGGATGTCGGGTTTGCATACTAACAGATGTGTACAGACTAACAGAAGATGTTGGTTAACAGATTAATTCGACTCGTCTCGATACTGTGAGCGAATCCTTCGGTGGTCGCGTGGCCCGTCGTTGACATCACCAGGTTGGGCTTGGGAGAATTCAGTTAGCGCAGACATTCGTGCTAACAACCCGGGTCATAGTTGACGGCATTGGCTTCGAAAATCCTTCAACTTCAATATTCGCCCCGGTAGCCTAGATAGTTTCTCGCCGGTATCCGGAAGCTCAAGCTTGAGAGGACACTTTGCCCCTGACGATCCGGCTTTTCGCGGACAAGATGACGATTGGAAGGTCAGGCTTCATATTTATTCAGACTATCGAACAAGGCGCAAAGGACACCAAACCGAAGAACTCTGCGCTGGTACTTTGATGACGCTCTAGGTTCAACCACCATCTTGGTTTCTGGACAGGCCTCCCCCTGAGGCACCTCTTGCCTAGACTAGGGAGTCTTGTCGGTCCCCTTCGAACTACTCAGAGTCGGATCATCACCGCCTCCAGATTGAGAGTCCTCGTTGCCTGGGCCAGGATTTGATCCTGTGTTGGACTTGGAGGTCTTGAGAAACTCGGGCTCTCCTTCGCCTATTATCGTCCCCCCTCCTGTCCGTGCCAAGCTCCCACTCCCCTTGATCAGCTTCACTGGTCGGGGATTCTCTGAAAGCGTGTGCCCGTCCTCGTCGTCTCCTTTAGGCCAGTCGAAGAGTCTGGCATCTTTTGCCTGAGTTCTGGGTATTGAAGAGTTCCTTGGATCCTCGGCACTGCCCTCCGTCTTCATCTTGAATGTGAAGGGCGGCTCCTTCGAATCGCTCGAGGAGCCAAATGCAAACTTCGTGTGAGTCCATTGTGTCGCGTCGAATACGGTTGGTGGCTTCGTCTCTGCGGGAGGAGAAAGAATGCCTTGAAATGTTTTGGAGGTATTCGGTGTATCTCCTGGCGGAGTACTGACCACTCCATCTCTGGGAGGTGGTGTATCTTGCTTGACAGTGGGTTGATCCAACTCCTTGTGATCGTCATCTTTGTTCTGTCCATAATCCTTGCGCCAGACCAATTGCTCAGCTGGTGCCGGCGGATTAGGAGATGAAGGATCTTCTGGTTCGGGCTCGGGTGTCGGTAGCGGGAGCTTGGTTGGCATATTACCAGGGTTTTGGTCGCTCTTCTCCCTGACTATACTCTCGCTAGAGTCTTCTTTCTCGATGGTCTCCTTGGAGTTCTTGTGCTTGGCTCTCTGCTCGAAGATCTCCATCTCGGTGACCTCCTCAGGCTTCTCTTCCTCCATAATCTTTTCGGGATTTGCTTTCTCTTCTTCCTCTGTACCCTTCTCGGAGTTACCTTTCTCGATAACTTCGTCAAGGTTCTTCGCGGGAATCTCCTCAGTTCGCTCGACCTCGATACTCTCCTCGGGGTTCTCTTCCTTGACAATCTCGCTAGATCTCTCGTTCTCGGTCGTCTCTGTGGTATATGTAGAAGATTCCTTTGGAGAAGTCAGCGGCTCGGGATTCGAATCCCCTTTCGCGTCTTCCTCCGCCGGAATCGGTACAGCTCCGGTTTTGCCCTCTGGCGGCTCTCCTTTGTCGTCGGTCGTCAGAGTCGAGCCCGTATTGATCTCCTGGTTCTTGTCAGTCTTGTTTCTTGTTCTTCGTACAAGAGACTCGTTGCACTTACTTCTGTTGCTTCTTTCAGCGATGGTATTAGCTCTGTTTCTTTGCCTTCCTTTTCGTCATCCACCTTGCCGTTATTCCCATTGTCGTCTTTGTTGTAAGTGTTCTTGGCCTTGGTTTCATCCCCCTCTGTCTCGTCCTTGTCACGAGTTCCGTTGTCGTCCTGCTCCTTAGCCTTGTCCTTCTCAACTGTGTTCTCCTCCACTTCACCCTTTTTCTCTTGGCTCCCCTGTGTCAACGCTGCCTCGGTCTGCTTCTCAACTTCAGAACTCTTCTTTGCCCCTAGCCAAGGCTTCTGTGCCAAAATCTCATCCGACGAGACATCAGGCAGCTTAATGACAACTATGCGCTTTTCATCATATACTTTCATCCTATTCTTGAAAATATCGACGCTACTGGCTTGTCGTTGTCTGCCATGCGTCTCTTGTCGAGTGTTCGTTGGTGCAGTTCCCCCCTTGTCGGAAGATAGGGAGGACCCAGAGGGGGCAGTTGTCTTGGCAAGCCGTGGCTTCGGATCCAAAATCTCCCTCCTAGGGAAGGGCGTCGTGGGATTCAGGGTCATCGGCTGCACGGCCGACTTCTCCAGGGGGTGTCTGTCGTCATCGGGGCCTGTCTGCGTAGCTATCGATCGGGTCGGTCTCTTTGTCTCGACTGGGTCCTTTGACAGTTGTTGCAATAGCCAATCATGTTCTTCTCTGATAATCTGTCTCAAGTCCACGTCTTTGTTCTCGTTCTTTTTCAATTCTTTCTCGGGGACGTCCTCGTCGCTTGTGGGGCGATTACTCGAGTTTCTGGACTGCGCAGCTCGGCGTCTAAGAGAGGCGTCGAATGGTCTGGGACAATCGTCTGGACATTGCTGTTTCCAGAGGTCAATCTGTCTAGAGATCCACGGCCGTAGCACTCGAGTCGCCCAGGTTTGGCAGTTTTCGAGAATTGCCTTCAGCTCGAGAATGTCCACCATGCGGGTTAAGGAGCCCCTCCAGATGACTTGCATCTCCTACATGGCGGATACGCGTTAGTAACTTGAGAGCCATGAGCTAATCCTACTTACACAAGTGCCTTTAGAATGTGATGAATGCATGATCCAGACACGAACCAGATCACGCCTGATTGTCATTGTCACTACAGGCGGAATGTCCCCAAGGGACTGGTTGTCGTGTCTGGACAGATTCTCGAGCATCCTCAGTGCAGCCGCGCCAGCATTTGCTGCATGGCTATAGCAAAGCTCCGCATTGCCCTTGTACTCATCCTTCATGTGTTCGACAATCAGCCACGGAAAGAGCACATACTCCGAGGACAAGGTAGCCCCCCTTCGTCCCGTCTTGGTGACTCCCGTGGCACTCGGCTGCAGTCCATGACCAGCAAGATGTTCGAGGGTCACTTGCGAAAAGTTGTCAACGATTGAGTGACTAGAGGCAAACTGTTGGAGACCGCTATGCTGATGGTTGTATTCTGCCGGTGAGATCACGTAGACGGGGAAGTGCGCAACCCATCCTGGCTTCGGCGCTGGTAGATCACCTTGCGTTCCTTCAGAGCCGTCTGGTCCGAATAACGTCCATGGTCGATCTCGTGCCCTGGCATAGGTCATCAGCACCCAAGCAGATTGGCAAGATCAACGACATGTATCTTACTCCTGGAACGAGTCGTAGTAGAACTTAGCACGTGCTGTTCTGCAACAGTCAGTAAATCAAGCCTTTCGCACCCGGGCACCGTAGACTCACTGCCTCGTGTCTCCGTCACAAACTTGGGCTTCCTCCACCAACGTATCAAGAAGCAATTCTTTAAATTGCACCTTCCAGTCATACTCACTATACTCGCTAAACCCAAGCTGGTTCGCCTGGACAAGGTGATTCGTCAACTCCCTGACGCCGGCGCAAAACTCCAAGTCAGCCGAGATCTCGGCGCGGTCATCACCGGGGATGTCGTCGCGCGCATTGATGCCGTCCTCGTCGAGGAGCTGGAGTATTTCTTCTTCGGTGAATCCGAACTTGTCTGGGATAGTCCGTCTAAAGTCGAGCAACGCGTCTTGGAGCGACTCGACGTGAGGAGGAAGCAGTTCGCAGCCTCCATCGCCGTCCTCGATAAAGATGCCATTCTCCGCAAGCCTGGCGCGATCCATGGCGTGATGATCTGATAACGAGTAGATTTTCGACTGTGTGAATGAGAGGCGTGTGTCGCGAAAGGTTGTGCTCTACCTCAAGAACGCCCAAAGCCCACAGGAACAAACGCAAGCTCGGTCACCCAACGTTTGTGACTCCCGTGAGCCACATCACCTCATCACGCCCCCGCAGCCGGCGGTTAGCATCATGAGACGGCACCTGCATTTCGTGTTGTTGGCCTGGGGGGCTTAGCGGATGCAGGGCGCTTGTTCCCCAGCTCGAACGACATGGATGTGGTGGAGAGGAATGCGGAGGCGTCCGGGATGCTATTCGCACGATGGATTAGAGCTGAATGCTTAATCGCCTTGGCGGGTTTCAGCCTGTCCTCCCGTCATCTTATGTCGCATCTGGTCTGTGGATGGCGAATGGGAGCCCCCCTTTGCATTGGAGGACATAGTTTGGACTAGGATTAGGGACGGACTATCCCGACCTGCCAAGTCACATCTTATCTTATCTATGGTTATCTGACGACGACATCCCAAGTCCTCGAATTCCAATAAAGCAGCGCGTAGTAACTTTTCGGCGGTAGTCTCGATAGATACTTATTACAAGTCAACGGTGCATGGAATTAAAGCCCAACAGCTCCCATATCAGAGCATGTTCCTCGAATCAAACTCTGACGCTACGTCTGCCTCAGCGTTACTTTGGTGATGCCTGGTGACGTACGTAGCTTCATAGCCTGCGCATCAGCACGCCAACCCACCCAAGCGCGTGCTCCTCAAATGAGGTCAGATTCTGGCCGGGTTAAAGTTTTCCACGAGTATTTTGCCAACTGTCATTCCTCCCGTGAACCAGGGACATGGTTAAAGTTGACATGTCTGCGGGACAAGGTTTGAGCCTCAACCGTTATCTGTGACGACCCAGCAACCAGGAAAACATCAACATCCGAAGCCTCGGTGACGGACAAGTCACTCCATACGTTACGAGAAGCTTAAGCAGCACGAGTTGGGAAGATTGCAAAAATTTAAAGCCCTTGAATGTTCGTGAAAGAGGACAGCGTCGGAGGAACCATGTTCACCGCTGGGGACCAAGGACCAGTGAACACTGCACTAGATACAAATCAAAGAGGACAAATCATCCATTCACTGCCCTTTCCTTCCATGAGCGTCAATCAACCCTCCAAACTCCGGGTATTCCAGTCCCCAACTCCGCAGCGAATGCTCAGATGGTTCCATATCCCCCCAAACTCCAGTGCCATGCCGAAAATCAACAGAAATCGATAATCCCCCCTCAGTGACCCAGTAGTCAGACCAACCCTGGCAGTGTCGCATAATATCGTCCCTCGTGTCGAAAAACATGGCAGAAAACAAAAAGTGACAGATTTCCTTGAGTGATGCCGTAGTTAGGCGGTCCCCTACGCCTAGTAAGGGGTGGTGCCTCCCTGGGCCACGAGGGCAAGCTTCTGAACCTCAACCTTGTGGAGAGCGTCGTGAAGCTTGGCGATACGGGAATCGCGGCTCGCGAGAATCTGCGAGGCGTGGGATTCGAAGTCGTAGCGAATCGTAATAAGGGCGTGGTGGATTCGGTAGAGGAAACAGCCGCGGCCTTCCTGGCGGAGCAGGGCGTACTCGCGCTGACGAGCGGTGCGGAGGCCCTCCTCACGGTCATGGTAGAATCTAGTGATAACAAAAACTGCCCCCTTCACCATGGTTCGGGCCTCCTCGACGAGGTCGCCGAGGGCGTCGGTGCTAAGGGGCCCTTCGGAGGCCATGATGGTCATCTCCTTTCGGACCTGGCTGAGGAGGTTGGTAATCTGGACGATGCTGTCATCCAGGTCGCGGCGCGACTTGTGTCGACGCGGGATAGTGAAAGTGAGAGCCACAGCACCTTCGTTGGCGCGGCGGAATTGGAAGTGATTCTTGTTGTCAGGGTGCATCTCAAGCCCGCGGATCTTGCGAGCAGAAGCCATCTTGCAGAGGAGTCGTAGCAAGTGTTTTGGTAGACAGCCAAATAAGAAATGAGGTCGTCGTCGACGTGGGTAAACAAAGGGCTTCGGTAGCGTGCTGTTTTCGAGAAAACGAGGAGTCGTGTTGTTGTTTTTCTTGAGTGCTGAGCGCGGATGCAGAGCTAGGAGTAGGGCGGCAGAGCCTAGAAGATTCTTGCTGTAGAGACTGCCTAGAGAGTTCGCTGGGGATCCGTGACTTTGTGACTGTAGAGCAAGCTCAAAAACGGTCGAGTTAAGGAGAGCCTCGGGGGAAATATTTTTTTTTTGCAAGGTGAAGGTCGGTGATGGTTCATACAAACTCAGGCGGGGTGGCATGCGGGTGCCGTTGTGCGATTCCTTGGCGGGTCAAGGAGGCAGAATTTCTGGTAGATGCAGAGCCAGGCCGACGTTTGCCTGTCGGCTCGATAAGTCGAATGGTACGGGCCATGTTGGATATTTTGGCGGGTGATGCGGGAGGTCGTCGACAGGCGAGGTATCGCAAAGTGTACTTGAGGTCAACCTTTTCAGGTCAAAGCTTATAGAAAACAATGTTTGATATAAATAAGCAAGTTGAAATGTTCAATAATACTCAACAAAGAACAAAGAACATTAATCTGTGGTCGTGAACCGACGGGATACCACACTTTTATATCCCGAGGTTCGTCGCCTCACCCCACGATCTGCTGCATCCTTGACACCACTTATGGCCTCATGCTCCTACACATGACCAAGAAACAATCGAGAATACATGCATTGGCATAAATCAACTGGTGGCTCACATCGAGCCAAGATGGTATGTTTCTGATGCATCAGATCATGTTGCTCTTGGCGTGCCTTATACCCAACGCTACCCTAACCCACCCGCCGATCAGGCGTGCGTGCGTGGATCCAAACGTTCCTGAGCATCATCAAATATTACGATCTGATTTAGATTCTTTATGATCAGACTTTGTCTAAGACCCTTAGATTCTTAGGACCAACTCGTCGGGATTTAGGATGATTGATACGAGCTTTAGATCAGATTGAGGAGGAGACGGGTTGGACAGCGCCTAACAAGGCCGCCGAGGCCGCGGTTGGAGCGTCTCGCGCGCTTGAACGCTCGCTCGAGTGTTCACACGAAGGAGGAAGGAGACAGCTTGAAGCCTTTGACAGTGATTCACTAGAACTACAACCCGTAGTATATAAGCAAATCTCTCACTTGTTCAACCTCTTCACCTCTTCTTCCACCCTTCAACATTTCCTTCATCCACGCCACGCCTCCTTCGCACGATGTCCTCCGAACCGTCTGACACCGCCGAGGCCGGCCACAGCGACTCGGCTCCCAAAGCCCCCAAGACTTCTTCGAAGGCTTCGCCCGCGACCGACATCCTCAAGGCCTTGCGCAAAGAGGAAAAGCGTATCATCCGTTGCATCCTCCCGGAGGCCAAGAAGCACCCCGAACTATACGAAAAGGTCATCGCCAAGATCAGATCAAGCAAAATCAGCCAGCCAAAGAGGTGGAGGGAGAGTGGCTTCATCAGGAACTTCATCGGTTGGCTAGCTTTAACCAATAAGGGTGCCCGTCCTGAACTTGAGGACGCCGTCGCCGTCTTGGCCATCTTTGACTGCTACTCGAGCAACGCGCCCTCCAACTTCCGCACGGCGCTTGCTAGCCACGGCCTGCGAGAGTGGGCAATCAGGGAGTTGAAGGATAGGCTCGCCTCGACCGAGCAAGGCTTGCCAAAGACGCCTCGTACACCCCCGAAGCCACCCAAGGTCAAGCAGGAGACTATCCTGCCTTCAATCGAGTTCGACCAAATCGCGCCTCATGCCTCTTCCACCGCTGCTCAGGGGCTGAAGAGACAAGCCGATGATCTCCCAACCGAGCACCCGCCCAAGCGAACGGTTTCCAAGGCCGAACACGAGGCTCTCGCAGCCCGCGTAGCCAGAATTGATGAGGCCGTAACTACACGTCTGCCAATAATCAGTTCCCGCAACTTCGGAACCCAGACCTCACCCCCTCCAACAGAGACCACCATGAAGCTGATCTCTTCCATCGCCGAACAACAAGGGAAGCACAATCGAGTACTGGCCGAACACAGTCGTGTCCTCTGCGAGCAAGGTCGAGCACTTGTCAACCTCCCCTCCACGATCCGCGAGATCGTCCGCCAAGAGATCCAACGAACAATCGCTCCCGTGTCGAGCGACTCCAGCATCTTCCAGCGTTCGCAGACCCATGGGCAGTCCTACACCGTCATCGCCAACCAGCCAGCGCCCTCGTACACGTTCGACACCACCAGTGACTTCCAGATGGTGGAGGCTCCTCAGGGGCGAGCTGCAGGCAGCAGATTCAACACCAGATTCCTCCAGCCAGGTGTGTTTGACTTTTGACCTCAGACACTTGACTTTGGCGGACGTTGAACGGGGGCTCCGATGAGCGGAGGAGGAAACGATCGGAATTTCGCGGGCCTGCAAGAAGTGAGACCTGGGGGGCTTCATTGGGAGTGAGATGCAAGTTTGCGAATGTTGAGGCGGCGCATGGGGGGCCCTGGTGGAAAAAAAACTGGAGTTGGGGCGTTCGAGGAGTTGCCGCATTGACAGGGCAAGGGCAGGAGCGAGCTGCGTTGCATTGGTGATTTCTTGGTGACACAAAAAATACAAGGTTAATCTAGCCGAGTTACGCGGTAATAAACCTGAATTAATGAAGACGAGAAAAATGGGCACAAAGTCTCGCAACACCACAGAGAGAGCAATGAGCCATTAACAACACCACAACTATGGATCTGGTGATGTTTCCTTTTCCTATGCTCGCTATTCGGACCAGTCGGCGTTGACATCAACCAACGAAAAGTATCCTAGCCTCCACGTGCAACAACGGCACCAACAGCGCATGTGAAACCCAACCCTCACCACCACGACCAACAGCCATCACCACAGATTCAGCCACGACAGAATGCCTCTCTTTGCCGCCGTTCCCCTAACAAGAAAAGAAACATCGGCGTGTTTCGCCGAGCTCCCCCTTCGCTTCTACTCGCCCGAAAGACCGGCGTTACGGCAGAGAACCAACAGAACCCATGAGAAATGGAGTTGTTGTCCGAATCATAACTCCGAGCAAACCACCACAAACCTTGGACCGGAGCTCAGGCACCCCCTGCAACATTTTTTTTTTGTAAATGCTCGACGGTGACAGGCGAGAGATATCGAATTCGACACTTTTACCCCATACTGTTTCATAATGGGCTGGCCTTGGCTTGGTGGAACTCGATGCCCGGTGGCGCGGGGGGCTGCTTGCTTGGCGCCGCTCTAGCACATGTCTGTCCTCGCCCGGGGTGGTCCAGAGCACGCAGAGCCAAGATCAGCGTTGCGCCGGCCCATCGCAGAGGGACCCTAGAGGACCCTAGGGATGCCCTGGGGGCATGGCCGCAGGCGCCAGATGCAGGCCGTTGTGCCTCTCGCGGCATCCGATTCGTCGCCCGCCTGTGCTCCTGTGAGTCCTTGTCTTGCTATTACCGACAGCAATGCGTCATCCCGTTCCCGCTAGTGAGGCCCCTTCACGCACGTAGCGTAGTGCGCAGCCATGGGGAGATCCAAGGCAGAAGGGGGAGGAATGCGCAAGCGAGACACAGCTTTCGAACTTGAAGGGGTGTGCGCTTTTCTGTTGATTTTCAGGCTTCTTCTCTTCGAGAGATCAAGGAGGCGAAAATCCGGGGTGAGTAAGGGGGTTAGATCGGCAGATGGACCAATCCAATCCACGGGCGCCAGACAAAAAGTGACTGACGGCCGTCTCTCACCCTCGGCATTGGACTTGTGGTGGTTTGACTTTCTGTGACTGGGCTTGGTGCTATTTTACCCCGCAAACACCCTAGGGAAGGGAGGGGACCCTCTAGATGGGCAAATGTCTCTTGTTCGACGACGATCTTGTCAGAGAGCGGGCGGACGGGCTGACGATGATGACGGGGTTTTGTTCGAGGCGGGAAGTAGGCAGCGGCAGCATCACTTTTCGAGTCGTAGTCGTTTTCGGAAGAGCTGGAGTTCCTTCCGCGTGGGTCGGGGGGCGTCGCATTGGCGTTCTTCTTGGACCAAGTACGTGCATACATACATATGCACATGTGCGGCTGCGGATGGGATGCTACGCTCTGTGTAGATGCGGGCAGCAGCTCAAGTCCACAAGCAAAAAAGAGAGCCGAGTTCAACTCTCGGCTGCGTGCTGATGGTGGGTTCCCCCAGAGCTGCTGGTTGCGGTGAGGGGGGCCTCGATTTGGGAAGCGAACGTTAATATGGACAGTTATTGGACAGAGGTTTGAGACAAGGGCCAAGGGTAAAATCTCTAGCGCCTCCGTCAACGTGGAAATGGAATTGGCCGAAAGCACCCATGGAGGAGAGATGGGGATGGAGCTGGGGGGCGGATCTTTTGCCTCGAGGGAAATCGAGCGCTTGAGTCTGGAGGCATGGATCTTCAACGGACGGGAAAGATTGGCTCTAAGGGTTGTCTCTGAAACCCAACTGCCGCTGCTCGTCACTCATGTCTCATGTCTCTTTCCTTCTCATCATGATGTCTCTCAACGGGAGAGCCTCGCCACCTTGTCGTTTTCCTTTCAAGCCCAGCCCAGGCATTGCCCATATCGTCACTCCCACGATGACGTCTAAAGAAGCCTGGGGGGAGGTCCTAATCCATGACGCCCAGGGTCTAGCCCGAGCCGCAAACCGTGGCCGTGGCAGCGCCAACAAACAAAGAAAAATGAGGCGAAGCCGGGGGTGGATGATCTCTCTGCAAGACCCAGGAGTAAATGAAATGAAAGCGTCCACTCTGCACAGGTCAAGCTTAAGGCGAAAAAGCTCTCAGACAGCAGAAAAAGAATGGACCCCCAAGAGAGAGAGAGAGAGAAGACGCCCCCCCAAGGTTTATTATTACTGTACAAGGCAAGAGAGAGAAATAATCATCCAAGCCACCCCCAGAAGGAAAATCGTTCTGTAAAAAGTATATGTCTTCATCTTCAACATCTTAACCAGTAAGAGACGAGCCTTTTCTCTCGTGTGTGGGTGAGCAATCAAACCCTCCCTGGAACCACACCCACTCTCACGGTAGCTTAGCTTCTTCCCCCCAAAACCGGGGCCCGCCCCCCAGCTCGGCGTTTGTGTCAAGGGTGGAACTGCGGGTGTAAGTGGGAAGACAAGCCCAGCCATTCCCATGTAAGAGAAGAGCCTGAGGCTAAACTTTGAGGCTACATGGAGGGTACAGCTGCACCGTGAGATCTTCCCTCGGGGAGAAAAGGCTGAGCTTGTCCTTGTCCTTCCTTGTCCTTGCTCTGCTGGTTGTGGATTCCACCCCCATCTGATCCGTCCATCCGTCCATGGCATCCGAACTCAGAGGAGGAGGGGGGGTTCCTCCGAAGCATGAGTCCTGAGTTTGTTTGCTCCTTCCTCTCTCCTTCCTCTCGACTATTTTAACTCTCCTCTCTCCCTCCTTTTTTCTGATTTCTTTCCCTCATCATCATCACACTTTGACTACGGACTTGCCAACAGCATCTCTTCTACACTTTCAACCTACACCAAATTCACCACTTTCACCAAAAACACCAAAACAACCCCCCATCACCAACATGCCTGCCTACGAGTACTGCTGCCAGTGTGGAGGCATGATTGTCATCAGCACCACCTGCACCGCCTGCGGCCACAAGCAGTGCCCTAGCTGCCCCATGTCCTAAATTGCCCATGGGAGAGTCTTGTCGGCGACGACAATGGGCTCGCTCTCGACTGTTTGACCATACTCCTTGGTGCGTTCCCTCGTCGATAGCTTCAACAAAGGACCCCCCATTAACACGCTTCCAGATGTCTCGAATTCCTCGCATCATGGATCACAACGAAAAAGAAGAAAAAAAACACCTCGAGATGAGAGTCTAAACACGCTCGCTCGATCTTGAACCATCACTTGACGACTTTGTACGACTGGCGCATTCGGGTTTCGCTCTTGGAATTTTCAGCCTTCAACTTCTACCCTGTCGTCACCTTTTCCTCCCATTTTTCACCTGGAATTCTCTTACTCGTCATTCGATTTTGATACCCTGATTTTTCGGAGTCGGTTCGGCGTACGCCCCAGTTTCTTTGGGTCAAAGCAACCGTTCACCCTCGCCATCTTCAGCAACGCGGCGGCTTCTTGTTGTATTGTATGCTTCGGCGCCGAAGAATGAACACCAACGCCTGTCCTCAAATGGTTTTTGGATCTGGACAATAGGGCGTTTCTTCTTTTGTTTTACTGGTGCTGGGCCTTGGGATGGGACGCGAAAGGGAAATGAATCGCAACGGATGATTGATTGTATAGTATCGATACCCGCGGTCTTTGGACGGCTCGATTTAGAGAAAGAAACCAAGGCTTTTTTTCTGCATTCTTTTTTTTTTTCCTGTTAACGTGAAGCGTGTTGACTTGTTGAAGCCCACAATAAGGCCGAAGCTCTGATGGAGCCTTTCGATCTTTGACACACTGGATCCTCACGGCTCTGTATTGTTGAACCTTCTTGGCAAATTTTTACTACGGGCACGTTTGCAAGAACTACGCTGAACCTCTCAATAGACATTGAATTCTCTCGAACGATTCTACTGCACACTCAGCGCATATTGTCCCTTCGACCGTCTCCGTTGAACCGTCTCGGCTGAACCAACCTCGAAGCTTGACTCTTGAGCCTCTGTCGAGACCCACGATATAAACGCTCCAATTACAACGCCGGTTCATATTACCCTCTGTTGTCGCATCGTCCTTTGCCACCACCACGAAACCCTCCACTCTCTTGCGCTCAGTCCGATCTCTCCCGATCTCGTCCCTCTCCAGCCCCGGAAAATTCCCTCACCATCAAGATGGTCTCTCGGCCCTTTTCACCAAAGATCCGAAACCCCATGCGCTCATAGAAGGGAACCACCTTGTCATTCTCTCCCGCGATCCCAACGTACACTCCTCCTACCCCGTCGCAAGCCGCCGCCGTCAGCCTCGCCACCACCTCCGAGATCAGCTTGCCTCCCCAGCCCCGCCGCTGCCACTCGTCGAGGAGGTCAATGTGCAGCGTCGCTCGGGTGCCCTGTCGGATGAGATCCTCGCAGCCCTTTGTTAGTAGTGCTTCTGGGTCGTGGAGTAGTTCTGCCAGGTGTCTCCCCACGTCGTCATCTGCGTCGAGGTGAATCTCTGGTTGAGGTACGGTAGCGAGGTATGATGGCCACGCGGCCTTGAGGGCGAGCACGTCTGGGCAGGCAATGCAGTAGCCCACGACGGTGCCGTCACCAGAGTCCAGGACGAGGCACGTCGACGGCGAGTGGTACGTGTATGGGTGCGTCCACAGAAGAGGCGCAAAGTGGTGAGCCCCCTTGGACGCGTCGAGTGTGGGAGGTAAAGTCTCGCAGCACTTTGACGGGTGAGATTGAACGACAACGAGGTACAGAGGCAAGACTTACAATGTGCGTCATGGCGTCAAAGTCCCGTACCTCATAAGGTCGTATGAAAGCCATATTTATATCAATCAGGTGCTTTGTCCTCAAGGTATATCCCAACAGTGCACACAGAGATCGTCGTCTGTGTAGGTGCTCTTTGTTGTCAAATGAAGCATGTCCCCTCAATCAGCCTCGAAGGAGCGCATCATGGATGTACTCCCCGCATTTAGCATAAATGCGTGCAGCAACTGCTGGCCAATTGTTGATAGACAAGTGAATGCGCATAAACACGAGACCAATCTCATAGTACAGCAGATCATGAATGTCTAAAATGTTAACCAAGTATCTTCTGCAAGTTGATCTAGCCTCCAAATTGAGTATTTCACGAGTACACTTCTATGCCTCCTTGGCCTTGACAATTTAATCTACATCCTTCTTCTCCGCTAGCTTCGCCTCCAGCTGCTCCACATGTGCCCTGATCTTGCCAAACTGCCAAGGCCAGTCAACCACATACAAGAAGGGCCGCAAGTCATGTCGGTTGTCATCGGGGTTGTAGGGGCAGAGGTGGATGCTAGGTGTGATGATGGTCGACTTGTGGCGGTTGATGGAGTAGAATCTGTAGAATCTAAACACCTTCTCCGCAATCTGTCTTGGGCCATAGCCAGGACGGTGGCTCCAGTCGCTCAGGAGTCGCAGGTAAGCAGACCACGGTCCAAGCTTGTCAACCTTTCTCAGGATCTACACTATTAGCATCCGGAATATTCAGGGGAAGTGATGGGAACCTACTCCAAAGACAGACAGCTCCTCGTACGTCATACCCATCTCTTGCTCCGACTCGTCGTCCTGCACGCCTGCAGAGAGCGGCAGCAGCTCAGCAGTAGGTGTCGCCTCGATGAAATCGGTGAGAATTGGGAGGTCCCAGTTGACTCGGGCCCATCGCTGGAAATCCTTAGCATCATTCTTGGAAATGCTGCCAAGGGGTGCAAGATCTGCCGAGCTGGCATCCTATTGAAACATTAGCCAAGTTCCTAGTTATTTATTGATTGGATTCAATAGCTTACGTATTTGGTAAAGTATCCACGCAGGTTCTACGTATAGTTAGCATCAGAAAGTCGAACCCATAGACGACTTTACTCACCTCATCGACATTGCCAGATCCCAAGACAAGAAGAGCTGCTCCAGCTCTAGGGAGACCTCTGGCAGTGGTCGACAGCTGAGCCAAGGAATAAGCAATCACCATACGGCTGCGAGCCTGGATGTTCTGCTTGGCAAGGTTCTCAGCCCGAGATCCACCCTCAACCTGGTACTTGGGCTTAAAGCTGAGCGCCTTTTCAACCATAAGCTCGTTGGCAGCCACGGTCTCATCGATCTTGATAGTCGAATGGTAAGAACCAAGAACCTCTGCGAGCTTCTTGGCCCTTCCTTCAGTCTCCTCGGACGAGTTGACCGTTCCCATATAACACGTGTGGAGAAGGCGGCCAACAATCTCCTGGGGTGTAGTGGGAGTGAACTCCTTGTCACCCGTAACCCGTCTCAGGGCCTCGAGTGTGGTGTTCTCGCCAGCCTTGATCGAAACCATGACAAGGCGAGCCATACCGTAAACAAACAGCGCCACACTCGAGCTGTCAAGACCACCCGACAGTGGCAAGAAGAAGCCAGGGGAGTTTGTTCGTGTCAGGTACTGCCACAGATAAACAGCTGTAGACATGTAAATCTCCTCCATAGGGTCAAGGATCTTGAGCTGGATAGCTGGAGAAATCTCCGGCCGGTTGGACAGCCAGATTTCCTCGGCAGGTCGCGATAGGACGAGGTCACACTCGACTCGAGGGAAGTCGGGCTGTGCAGCAGCCTGAACATTTCGGCTGATGCTGCTGCGGAAGCTGCGGACTTTTTCGATGTCGACAGTAGCCACAGTCACCTCGACAGATGCGAGGGAGAATTGACTTCCTTGAGCGAAAACTTCGCCATTCTGAATAACCATGCTGCTTCCGTCGTGCATCATGCGAGCATCACCGTCAACACCTGTCGCATTGGCATAGACATAAATTCCACCCAACTTTCTGGTAGAGTTGGCGATAAGCTCAAGTCGAGTTCGCAGTTTTCGGAGCTCAGCATGAGAGGCGCTAGAGTTGAGGATGATCTCGGCGCCGTTGAGGCCGGCGAACGTAGATGGGTTCAGAGGGACAAACATTTCCTCGCAAGACTCGCAAGTCACGGCCGTATCCGGCGTAGACAGGATCATGTCGCCAATAGGTACTGACGCCTGGCCAGTCACCTTTCGCACAGGGCCATCGAGATAGTAAGTCTCGACCTGTCGCGGCTTGCTCCAGGCAGTGAAATGACGGGCCTCGCGATACAGACCATCATTGGCAAGAGCAGTCTTTGGCCTGATGCAAAAGATCTTGCGATACGTGCAGAACACGCGAGAGTTGTATCGAACATTGCGATGGCGCACTCCAAGCTATCCTTGCATTAGTAATTGCATTCAGGTATCATTTCGCTGTTGAGACGTTGACTGTCGACTCATGCCAACACCAGAACAATCAATCAGGGACTGCAGACTTACACCAAGATCAATAAGCATCCCCTTGCAAACCTCATCCGAGATGATGTCGGCAAGCACCTCCCAAGAGTGCAAAAAGGTGTCGCCTATTTCCGGGGGACCAGGTGTGGTTAGTCGACCAATCAATTAACGAGATACCCTCAACATGGGTTTCAGGACTCGTGCTCCTACCTTCGAGGTGGTGATCGAGAGCACAGTAACCAGGAATCTCCAGCTCAGGACCGGTCCTCAGCGTGGCACCCTTGTCCTTGGCGATCCGGATCGACTCTAGAATGCGCTCCTTGTTTCCGAGAAAGTCGAGCGGGATGCTGGGCAGCGTGGCCGCCGCGACAGTTACCAGAGCCATGTCGGAGGGTGAGACTGGGTCTCCTGCTCAAGACTATGACTTGGGAGAGTTGGATTGATGGAGGAGAGTTGAAAGGGAGTGTTTTGTGAGTGTTTTGCGAGATGCCGTGAAATGTCCGTCCCCGGAGCACGCGCGCAAGCGGAAGTCAGGTCAAGTGCGGGGGATACGACTCACAAGAGCAGCCCATCACGGTCACGTGCTACCCCGCTAGTTCCGTGACAACCTCAACCTCAGATAGTCCGGCCTGGCGCTATCAACTTGGCTGATAATCAAGATAGCGTGCCAGACTGTCTATCTGCTTAGCAATAGTGCTCATTTCTCGGTCCAATGAGGACATCTGCTTCCTCGATACTTACCATGCCTGCAAATGCAACTATATCGATCGCATACCACTCATCATCATCCAGGACTCATACACAGCGATAAACAACCGCTCAGTTTCAAAGTTTTGTAAATTGAACAAGGTGGTATCCTCACCGCGCCTTTAAGGTCTCCGCCAGTTTCCCATCCTATACATAGGTACAAACCAAACACCTCTCCTCAGTGCTCCGTCGAAATGCGTTCGCGCTTGATTCCTTTCCATTCTTCCTCCAAACATTGTTGCT
Source organism: Fusarium falciforme (assembly GCF_026873545.1). Lineage (NCBI taxonomy): Eukaryota > Fungi > Ascomycota > Sordariomycetes > Hypocreales > Nectriaceae > Fusarium > Fusarium falciforme. Next base: position 1,159,429 of record NC_070546.1, read on the forward strand.
TTCCTCCACATTTCGCCCCGACGCCAGCACTTCGAATCAAAGGCCTGCTCGATCCATTTCGCCGGCCGGGTGTGTCTGTCTGCGCCAGTTACTAGATTCCAACCTGCCCTAGCAACAAACTGATTCAAAAATTGTCTTCCACAAAGAAAACGATACAGAAAAAGGGAATGAGGTATTAATCGCCCCGAGAATTATACAGTTGCTTGGGAACCCGTCGTCCCATTCTTTTTTTGGTGAATTGAGGACAGCGGAATAAAAGTGTTGGCTAAAAGAAAAGGGCCGTGAGGTATCTTCGTCGTGAGTCTCATTGTGTCGGCAAATAAGGGATTAAAAGAAGGTAAATATCAGGTACATGGCTCCTGCTGAAGCCGTCAGATCATGCCTCCCGGAAGCACGTTGCTGCTCATGCTAGGAGGCAGAGGCGGAGGGGCCATCGGATGGGGAGGGCTTTGTCGCATCGATCTCGCTCGTACGTTCATACCGTTCGCTTCGCTCGTTGCTTTTCGTAGTCGTTGGCGGTAGAGTCCGGCGCTATCGTCATCTTCGCTACGGAATCCGGCGCGGTGCTCATCGCCACCAGCAGCGCTCAGAGGGTGGTGAGAGCCCATTGTACCGTCACCCAAGGTGGTGCCAGTGTTCTTGCGTCGAGGGTTGATCGGTGGCAGGGGTGGTGCAGTCATGTTGCCATGCAGGTTGGGTGTTGAAGCCGCGCCGCCGTTGAGACCTCCAGGGCCTGGTCGAAGGGCATCCCGAGGACCCATCTGCGACGTTGGTGACATGATCGAAGGCTCCGACATGTCTCTGTTTCGCATGACACCGCCAGGGTATGGTCCACCGTAGGGCCCTCGAGGACCAGCGCCAGGACCATAGGGGGACGGGGCTCCGCTCAGAGGCGTGATTGGGGATGGTTGCCCAGCATCATATCCGTGGCCAGGCTGAATGTGCAAGTTGTTGTCTGGGCGGTTGAATCTCCCAGGGGAAGCATTGCCAACAGCGAATGACTGAGGTGGCACGTGTGGGGAGCGTCGCATATCCTGTCCCGGCATCATCTGCGATCTCAGCATCGGACCCTGTCGAGGCATACCATTGGGGCCCATGGGTGAGGCCAGAGGGTTGTGGTGATCATCACGCGGGATCGAGCCGTTTCTCAAGCGTGGTGGTCGACTACCGGAACGACCTCCACTACTAGCCTCGGAACCGCTCCGGTCGCGCTCGGAGGGCGCTCGGGATGCAGAACGAGAGTTGCTCCCGTTTCTCACCTCCTCACTTGGCACACGGTTGTACGTGACTGGGGGAGGCCTGCGTTCCTGTGATGGCGGTCGTGAGCCAGCCGTCTGTGCTCGATCTCGACTTGGAGGGGCCTTCTGCGGGGCCTGGTAACGCTGTTGGACCTCAAGCTCCTTCATCCTCTGAAGCTCGCGTCGAGCCTGTCGGAACGCCTTGAGACCGGCATGCATGTTCTCCTTCTCCTCGGGGCCTTGTTGACCATCTCTGTCATCTCTGTCTTCAGGGGATCGCTGGGCTTCATCGCTAAACTCGAACGAGCTACGTCGGGGAGAGGCGGACGCAGGGGCTGGAGAGGAACCACGGAGGCCAAGCAGCTTCTTCGCCTTTGACTGGCTCTGGGTTTCTCGATCCATTCGGCCACGGTCAACCAGAGAGCCACGGCTTGACTTGGACTTCAGAATTCCCAGGGCATTGGGACGAGGTGGAGGGGGAAGCTCAGAAACAGGTGGAGCGGCCGGCACCAACTTGCTGCTGTCAGCTTCAACATATGAGGTCAGTCTCTCCCGAACACGTCTTGCACCATCAGCAAGATGTCGAGCAAACTCGTCCGGCTCGTCCCCTTGGTCATTCTCCAACTTGGAGTTTCGAGCAGAGTTAGGAGCAGACAGGATCTGAGCTTCCACCAAGCCTGAGGATCGCGTAGGGCTAGTGACGCTGCCATCAATCGACATGGCCAGATCCCTCTCAATGGTTTCCCAAGCATTTGCGTTAACCGTCATTGGCTCGTAAGCGTGCGCATCGGGGCGCTCAGGTGGGAATCGTGACGCCAGATCAGCATCGTTTGGCAGGCTGCCATAAACAGACGATGCAGTACTGTCGTTTCGCAGATGTTGACGCACCATGCCGCTCAAGCCCCCAGAGGCGGGTCCCAGGGTGGGTGAGTCCTCGGGGGACTCATCTTTGGCGCGAGAAGCTATGCTTTCGGGTCTGTCAGAAAGAGACAGAGGGGTTGGGAGTGCAGATTTTCTGAAAGCTGGGTGCTCATGATCGGCAGGCCTCTCAACATGGACTTGAGGTGGGGGAGGTGGTGGGTTTTGGGGAGGGGGGACCTCGCTTGGTAGGGGTTGATCATCGTCATCATCGTCAAAGAAAGTCGAAGGTTGGGTTTCCTCCTGAACAGTTGGTTCCGTCTTGAGCAGAGAAGAGTCGTGCTTCTCAAAAGTTCGGTTGGTTGAAGATGATCGGGAGACGCTAACTGGTTGCGAGGCGTTTGACTCGGCGCGGAAACGGTTGGTAGGAGTGTCTCGACCCTGCTGCATTTGCACCTGTCGCTGGGCATATCTGTTCTCATCATATTGACCGCTTGACCTGCCGTTGAGGAGCTTGCTTCGATCAAGTGGCTGAGCTTCTCCCGTCTCACTAATAGGAGGGCTGAGAGGCGGAGTGGCGCCAAAAGCCTTCTCTTCGACGCTAGGGTATTTGTTGGCAGAGTCAACAGGGCCCAGCTGAGATGATGTCGGGGGGCTGAAAGACCTCAAATTCGGGGCACTGGCCTTGGCGAGAATCGATCGATTCACGAATCGGTCTCCAAACGTAGCACTGGCTGGAGAAGGGAGAGTGGGTGTGAGGTCTGGTGTTCGGTTGCCCAGGGTTCGCCTTGAGAGAGTATCCAGTCTCGAGAGAGCGGATGACTGCTGATCTTGGACATCTTGGTTCAGGCTCTGCTCGTACAGTCGACGTGTCCGGGTCACACTCCGTTCCATCGGGGGAGTTGGGCTGACAGTACGTGATGTGCCAGCGAAGGATTGCCAGTCCTTTACAGAAGCAGGCTGTGAGGAGTTGACCGAGGTTGCGGCTGTTGAGTTTCGAGGGCCAGAGGAAGTGGTCGAGTTGGTCTCTCGCTTCCTGTTGTAATCCGGCTGTGCAGGAGACTCTGGTCGAGCGGTTTCTGATTCCACCGAGTCATTCTGGTCCAGATCCTCAAGGGATTGTCGTCTCTCCTTTTCGGCCTGCCGCCACTTCTGGAACGCTGACTGAGCGACGTCGTCGTCGTAAAGGGCTCGACCACTCATGGCTCCACTGCCTCCCGCAGCAATCTTGTAAATCTTCTGGCGACCTCCAAAAAGGTTGTTTCCCTCTGTGGGCTTTGAGCGGCCCATCATGCTCCCTGATGTTGAAGCGGCATCATCTGATGACTGAAAGGATGATCGAGCAAAGGGGGCTCGGATAGATTCAACCTCGGCAATATCTCCCAACCCAGCGCTGAAACCAAAGTCCATCATTCTTGATTGCCTTTTAGGGAAGAGGACGCTGTCGTCGCTAGCCTTACCAACCTTGGTGTTGGGGTCATCCTGCTCACGCAACATGGAGAAGCGGGCTGAAAGGTTGGTCATGAGCAGACTAGTTCGGAACTCATCGGTTGATGGAAGAGCTGAGGCAAGGTCGATCTCCTTTTTCGGTTCTTCCTCTGGTGCCTTTTTCTTGCCAAACATCTTGAATGGGCTTGACGACTCGGACTCGACCGACGGCCGAGGTGCGTCGAGCTCATCCTTGCCCTTCTTTCGGCCTCGGAATCGGTTCATATTCATAGAAACGGGGTTGGTCCCAGAAACACTATGTGTGATGTCGTTTGAAATCGAGGGCAGATAAGAGAAAACGCTTCGGTGCTTCGATTAATTCATCACAAGGATCGGGTATCGGTGAGGTCGATCGAAATTGGCAACAATACCAATTCTGCGTTGAGCACTATGCCAGTCAGCCCGAGTACGTTGAGCGGATTGAGACTCGCCCGATTTTGATCGAGGATCCTGTAAACGCCAGCTCCTCGGCATAGAGATGCCTTGGGAGCGCCTGTGAAATTGGTTGCAACGAGATCGATGCCACCCACAGTGCGTGCACCCAGCTGTAGAACATGAAGATATTTCCCGTACCTGTATTTGTTTGTCTCCCGATGAGATGGACCCAGTCAAAGGACTAGTGTACAGAAGCTTAGATCGTGATCAAAGCCGAGCGTGGTTGTAGAGAGCGAAGGGAAGCACGGCCGTAAAGCAGGGCACGCGAGGGGTCACTTGTACTCGCTCGAAGGTGGTGAGGTCCGGCGAGGGAAATCGTGTCGGGGCCGTCGTCGCTCAACAGGGTCGTAAATACAGGTCGCACGATCTCAAGTTTGCTGCAAGCCGAGGACGGGCGGCGGCAGTAAAAATGTGTAAGAAAAAGTAGCCGGCGGGCGTTGAGACCAGAAGGGGAAACGATGGAGGCAAGTCTGGCGGATAAGGAGGTTTGTCTCAGATTCGGTGCAGGAGAATGAACAAAGCAAGGCGCCCGAGTTTGCCGCTGGTCGGTTGTTGTGAGTCGGATGGGCCCTGTTTGGCTTGGGATGGTTCCGGTTTGCGGATCTCAAGGGAGAAGGACGGTGAGCGAAAGTCGAGGCAGTCTAGAGAAGGAGATAAATGACGAGAAAAGAGACTCTCAAATGGGGACTGTCTGGCCGGCAGCTTGATTCGGTCTCATCAATATGGGGGTACCTTGGGGTCAGGAGAGGATCTTCCGAATGAGAAGAAGACTCGTGATCCCGACAGGCTGGAGTTGACCTTGACGAGAGGAGAAGTTGGGGATGAAGGGGGAATGAACAAACGAATGGTTGAACAAAGAACAAACGAAGGTAAGCCGCTGGATGATTTGTGCTGAACTAACCCAGAGTTTTCCTTGACGGGAGATGACTCCAGGGGGATACAGGGCGCTCCGGGGTGGAGTGGGGTGTGAGCAGGGACAGGCAGAGAGACGTTGGAGGCTAGTCCTGAACTGGGATAGGGGATGGTTTAGGATGAGTACGTACTCCTTTTGTTCCGGTGATGCCATTCAAGGGCCCGGGCGATTTGAGGGGACATGTAAGACACGAGGGATTACATTTTAACTCTGATGCATTTCCTTGCTGCGATCAACTTTGAACCGCTGAATTCCAGTGGTAATGTAGCGCTGAATGGAACGATGGCTCATGGTGGACAAGGATTTTGAGGACTGCAAGAACAACCTGGAAGAAATTGGGACGGGATGAACAGTGCACGGTACGTACCTCCGGGGCATGCGACAGGGTGTGTGCTTAACAAGCACCATCCATGGAAAGAGCTATCAGGGGTGAATGCCCACCGCTCACGGCCCATTCCCAACAGGCACTTCGGCGGGCTGCCCGGGGCGCGGTCGGTGGATTTTGGGCGTCTCCCTCAGCGGACTTGGCCCAGGCTTCCAGTGGGCATGCGCTGGAGCCCTCCACTCTGGAAATGGCTGGTCAAACAGTGGTGAGCATCAACTTTCACCCACGTTGTTGACAACAGCCTCTGGAATTTTTCCAAGCTGTTGGGTTTGATAAAGATCTGAGCGGGATGGTCAATCATTCGAAAGCATCGCGTCATGTTGACTTCAGGGGCCGGCGACATGCCAATGGAAAACAAATGAGCCTCACACGTCCACGACCTACGCATTGGCAGCATTGACGCTCCTCACCACCACCACGGTCTGCCCACGAAACACAAGATGCTACCTATGTCCAACATACCAAGCGCGACACGAACCATGCGCGTCTCACCCGAGGGGATCCAAAGGTCTCGATGCCCTCGAGACACACACGGGCATTCACTCTCCCACCGCGCACTCAGGGACTCTACCCACGTTTGCTCGCACCCATCCAGAGGGCAACATGCATCCTGCAAACGCCAGGTCTCTCCCGTCTTACATACCCGCCCGCCACCTCCGTGGGATCTGTACGGCTCAAGGGACCAAGTCTCGGATTTCAGGTTGCGGCATGGGAAAAATGGCCATGGGTTGTTGACTGGAGTGCGAGCGACATGGGCTGGGGATAAGGTCTGACACTGACATGAAGCCATGGTGTCTTGGGGGAGATGCCACCGCCCTATCACTTCTCTGCGAGAAGAGAGAGCAACGCGGCTGCGGGAGGGAATAGAGCCATAGGTCCTTGCTATCTCTTTGAGCTTCCTGCTGTGAATAGGGGCGGCGTGAGGCTTGCTTGGGTTTCTAAGCGGGCGGCTTCCAGGCTGAGGCCACAAGTGCAGCCGTTGGAGGCTACTGCAAGGAACGGCTTCCGGTCACATTTCCGTCCCATGCCATCCGTCCCCTAGTGCGTCGGCGGGTGCAACGCCTAGGGTTCCATTAGGCCTCGCTGCGAGGTGGGAATTGTGACGGACGCAAACTCTAAGCACCAAAGCAGAACGAGAGCTCGCTGAAGTTGACCAACGAGGATTGGATCGATTGACAGCCGTTATCCATCTCCTGGAGTCAATTCGACCTTCTGTAAGGAGAACGCTCTGTCTGTCAATTTGCAACGTCCGAGCTCTGTGTAAAGGATTCCAAACTTTAAGGGGTCAATTGATGCAGAGAGAACTTCAGTAACATGGTAGGGCGTCTATCACCACAAAACTTTGCAGCAACTTTGATTGCTCAATCCCATCTAGCCCCGTCATCCCGGGTGAGGCGTTGGAGTTCAGAGCGCTAAATCGCAGCGTCACATTACACATCTCAGGATCCAACATCTCACAACTTGCATCAACCAGACAGGCCTCTTAGAGCACCCCTTTCGAGCCTCAATTCAGTCACTGGAAGATCAATTTTCGCATCCCGCTTCTCAGACCAACCAGTTCCTCTCCTTACTATTCTCTGTGTCGCACACCAAACCTGGTGACACTCTCCACACTCGCCACTGGCCCCCCTGGATTGGGTTCTAGGATCAAGCGTCTTCCCGTGCTGCAACTCGGGCGATATGCAGTCGCATTGGCCTCCTGCAACTTACATACATGCTACTACTACCTCACTGGTCCTTGCTTGCGTGAGGTTCTTGGACGAGTAAGAGCTTGGGATTGACTTCACGTCTTTCCCCTCTCTGCTCACCTTTCTTTTATCTCGCCAACTAGTGTTGGATCTTCTTGGTAGTCGTGTCGCTTCAGCTTCAGCTCGTCTAGGATCTTTGTTTAGAGGCGACGGCACAGATGCAATGCACAACCCCCTTCCCCTAAGTTGTGCCTCGTCTTGAAGTTTCGTCAAATGGTTTTTTCTTTTCCTACTTGATCTCAAACCGCCATCCCAGAAGCCTAGCCAGCCTGATCCTTCCATCCTTCCTAGGCTGGTCGATCATTGCACTTTTTAAGATGGCCTACTCCACTCGTGAGCTCAAACAATTCCCGAGCTTCGATCTCACTCAGCACGAAGCCGCGGTGCATCGTCTTCGGGGGCGGCTCGCAAAACTGCCGTCCAAGACACTCTAGCTAACTGTTTTTGCCGCCGCCATAGTGCCATGTTCGAGACACGATGATGGCATTCAGGGATCAACGGATGTCATTGCCAAGCTCCGCGCAGCATGTGAATCGCCCTTGGAAAGCCTCAGCCGCTTTCTTGACTCCAAACGCTCCGATTCCGCCGCGCGGCCTCGGCGTGTCGCAACAGGAGACTCAGTTTCTTTTGCTGAAGAAGAGCCTGGAATGATGACCTAGCCTTCGGGGGCGGTTCTCTGGGGCCGCCTTGACACGGCCAGGCTCAGGCACAGGCACTCGCCAACCCCGATTACTAGAGACGCCCCCTGGGAGCTGTCCGAACGGCAACGGTGGAGGTAGTTCCCCTGACACTATTCCCCATATGGCCCTAGCCATCTTCTGCCCCGCTATTTTAGATGCTTTTGGACAGGGGAAGGAGAGGTGTGTTCGTTGGTTCAGGTTCCTTCCTCTGGTGCCTGCATCCGCGCGCGCATGGTCGTGCCTGCTTGTGCGTGCAAAAGGTGACATCGCGGAAATCGGATCTGCCTTTTAACCTCGTTCAACAGAACAGGTGCTCATGTGTCGCGGAAAATCTTGACCTCAGCATCCGTCATCGCAACCACCAGCGTCATCCCTCCCTCACTTTTCATCTCGATGTGCTGCCGATCTATTCATGTGGCTGTTATTGATGATTAATTAATTCCCCTTATCCGTGGCACCAGCTCAGTTCGGTTCAGCGAAAAGAGAACCGTCGTGGCGTTGTCGGCTACTGAACGCTAACCTTCAAGTTGGTTCGCGAGAAGAATTCCTCTCTTGACGGTTCCCAATGACAAACGGTGTCCGTTCCAGGGCTTTTCATCCTTCCCACAAAAATGGTTCGGGGCCACTTCGCTCGGCTTAGCGATCCATCCCATCCCATCCCATCCCAATCGACCGGTTGTCGACTCGTCCAGTCTCGTCGTTCGCTGATCATGCCTGCGAATAGCGTAGAGCTTCCCACCCCGGTACCTCTCCCAACTCGCCGGGACCACCTAACGGCTCGCCTCGCTATGAACCGACATGACACTCGGCCCTCGCCCTGCCAAAATGCAGCCTTGGACTGCTGGGCATGTCCGAGAAGTCTTGTCGAGCGTCAAGCCCTGCCGGCTGCCACCATTCTGCCGTGCTTCTTACATGTCTTCTGGGGACAGCTTATGGTTCAATTTCGATGACCCCCCAGTTGATCGCATAATATTTCCCCGTGCGGTCCTGGCTACGGTGGTGACGGTAGGCTGTCTAGCTTCTGGCGCAAACCCAGCGTGGTGGTCATGGAATGGCCCCGGAACTCTCGAGGCTTTCTAAATGTGACGTCCGCTTCATTCCTCCATTTCATCCGGAATCCCGGTACTCGACTCTGGCCAAGATATTCGAGCCTCATCAAACAGCATAGCTCATCATTTGATCAGGAATCGCGGTCAGCTGGTGAGGCCCATTTCCCAGCTCATCTCTCCCGGCTGAAATGGTGTCTCTCGGACGTTTTCTCCGCCACACCGCAGACAGTGTGCTGCTGAAATCATTCGGTCGAGCCTGGCAATTACACATTACGCCTTCGGTTTCCCACGAATTGGTATGCAATTCTGCTCGTTACGAGGTTTCTTGCATCGGTTCGCGATGCGAGGTATTGACCAAGTTGTCTGCGTCATCGTCAGCATCTTCATTTGCGCCCAGCTGGTCTCAATCAAGACCCGACTCCCTGGCTCTCACGCCCCCTCCCCTGCACGCACTAACAAGGCGGGAGCAAACAATCTCCGCCGAGAAATCATGAGCTTCCATCTCGTTTGCCCTCGTGATACAGCTCCCTTCTTGGACCACGATGCCGACTCGGCGAGAACTATCTCGCCCATGCCAGCAGTTCATTCTGTGGTGGTGAGTCGATCCCGGCTCAGCTGGTTCAAGAACTGTTCGGTCCACGCTAGCCTGGCTTGAACTTGTTTCCCCGGTCCGTCGATGTTTGACTTTGGCTGTCGAAAGCCACCCGCTCCGTTTAATCTCACTACAGTCCACCACAGTCCACTTGCGCGGGGATGGATGACGAAGCAAACATTCAATTCAAAGTAAACAAGCATTCGACGACGCGACGCGACGCGGGGTCGGCAAAGTTGCATCCTCGATCTTTCGTTGCGATATGGGGTCGTGGTTGCGTGATGCGACTCTGTCATATCATGAAAGCGGCGCCATTGGCTTCCCTCGGCTCTCCCTTCAGGGGCACGAGTTACCAGCGATGAGGGTCTCGGAAAAGGAGCTCTTCTCATTGATCGACGACAAAAAACTTACAAGCGCTCGAACTGAGGTTGGGGACAGAGCCGGCATGTCCTTGACAGCTCCAGTCCCACAACCCCAACGGGTACAGCCGTGATCGACTACCAGCTATCTTGAGAATACGTATGTCGATCATATACACAAGACGGCAGCACAAGTATGATCTTCATGGCCGAGTGGCAGAAGATGCGTACCATCGTTCCCTTGCTCTTCGTCATCTTCACAGCAACCGTTGGTTTCTTTTACTTATTCTCGGTAACCCAGGTTACGAATCGTCCTTGCAGATGGCTTCTGCAGGGCGAATGCAGGCGCCGCACTTCATCATTTGAGACCTCGCCCCATCCGCTGAAGAAGCAGCTGATGGCAATGGAGCCCTGGCTTCCAGAATGAGCGCCATTGCGGAGAAACTGGACTGGATGCAGCCACTGTTCATTTCGCCCAAGCCCGCGCCATCGCCAGGGTCCAGGTGGCCTGATTGTGCCCTTGACGGGAGATGGAACATCCACAGAAGCCTGGGATGAGACGGCCGGAATAAATCAACGAGGCGGTCCAGGGTCCTCACACCCGACTGGCGGTCAGCTCACTGACGGGGAGCCAACATCAGATCTTGAGAGTGCCTCAATCTCAGTCTTGACGGTGAAAGATGCACTAGCGAACGCCCGACGCCTTGGATCTCGCGATGCTGCACAAGCGTAGCAGTAGTGTGTATGACCCTGGCACAGACTCTTCGAGACTTGGAGACGTGGGGTAGGACATGGTATTGGTGAGAATAATGAGATCTATATACCAATCTACCTGCGGATGCTTGCGAGTGCGAGTGTATGTGCCCTTTTACATATCGGGCATTGCCAAAAAAACGCCACAACGCCTTTTACCAGGATCCAACGAGGTGCTGATAAGCGATGTCTAGGATTCTGGGAAACCAGTATTCCAACGCTATCTTTCAAATGAAACAGTCTGTACGGAGTCGTACTTTTCACCACTGACCTCGACCGTGGCCGGAGTCGTCTAAAAACCAATGTTCCTTCAGCTTTGGTTCCTCTGGGCAGCGTCGAGGCTTGTCATGGACATATCCTCGTTGGTCTCGTTTGCCAGGGACTCGAAAGGGGGATCCTTCTCATGGACGGCTGTTTCACCATGGTCAAAGGCGAATCCAGGGTGACCAGCGTTCAGAAGGAGAACAGCAACGCACATCATGCTAAACAAGTGTTAACAAAGCACGTAGGCTTTGAGAAATTCGGAGTGACACTTACCAACCTTCGAGGCCGATGAAGAGGCCCTCGTCTCGGAAGAGGGCACTGAAGTAACCCTGGCCCAACTCAGCAATACGGTAGGCGCATCGGATGAGGATGAAGACGGTGGAGAGGAAGAGGAAGATGAGGAAAGTCCTCATGGACTTGTTGAGTCGGTACTTGGAGGGTGAGCGAGCAGCTCTAGCGACGTAGTCGGCGAAGAGAGTGCAGAAGCAGAGGAGAGTGACGACCTGGAAGATGAGGCCGGCAAGGGAGATGTGCTCGCCGACCTTGACGGCAGCTCTGTCTGCACCAGTCGAAGACAGGGCACCGCCCACCGCTTGCAGGACGAGGGAGATGATATCGGAGGGGATGAAGACCCAGTAAAAGTAAGCGGCTGGGAACCGCGAGACAGATGGATCAACGAAGTTGATGCTGGCGGGTCGGTGTTAGAGGCTGGTTGCATGACATGGGATCCTGGCTTGGCCGAGCGAACTTACACTTGTGACAGGAGAACATAAATAGCGGCGGAAAAGAAAACGGGTGCTACAGTGATGCAAACTATCGAGTAAGTCAGTACATCATTCTTTTTCTCAATAGCTCTTCTCTCGCGAGATGCCGCCTCTTCCGAATATCTCATGGTGGTGGATGCACATACTGATTTGCATCAGGAACCCATTAAAGTCGAAAGGATTGTTGTAGATGATGAGACGCCCGACGTAACCAATGATCTCGAGAATGCATCCAGCCAGCATGCTCGACATGAAGCCCCAGGTCTTGAACTTGTAGCCCTGGAAGGCGTGGACAAGCCCTGACAGTCCAAAGATGGCGATGAAGACGGCGTTGGCGGGGATGCTGGGCCGATATCGCAAGAGACTGGCCTCGAGAGGACAAAGATCGAGGGTGCAGTTGGCCAAGGGGCCAAAGGTGATGAGCCCGTTGGGCAGTCGGGTCATGCTCGTCATGTTTGCTTCGTTGAGTCAAGATGGTCGGTTTGTTGGCGTGGTTTAGGCAGCGGGAGATGAGGTTGAGTACAAGGGCGATTTTGCTGCGCGGGTGGTCTTATCCGTGGGTTTTGGATCCAAGCTGAGTGACGCAGTGCAGCGTGCTATCCCTTGGTAGACGTTTATCGAGCGATATGCATCGAAAGCTCCGTTGGGGAGACAAGTCAGAGACTTGAAGGGGGGAGGAGTCAAGATCTAAATCTAAAATACCCAAAAGAAAAATAATAAAAGGTGTCAGATATTTCCAAGATCTCGGGATCCATCAATGCCCCGTCGGGGCAAAACACGTCAAATCACGCTACACCATGAAAGAAGCAGCGAACCGAAAAGCTCGTTTAGCCAGGGGGGTCAGACCACGAGAGGACGGAAACGGAACCCGTAAAGGCAGAGTCAGGGTTCATGACGTCTCGGTGGGCCCGAGGGAACGGATGGGAGAGGTGCTCCGGGGCGGAGCCGGAGAGGTTCAGTTGCTCCGCTGCCTCCGTTTGTCGAGGGCGGTGTCCGCGGGGGGCCGTGGGGGTTTTGAGGCTGTGGGCGATGCTTTTCGGTATAGTCAGGGCTAATGCGATCTGATTGATAAGATTCTTTCGATTAGATGGGGTTCTTGAGCCTGTTCGCCAAGAGAAGCTGAGGGCTTGGGAGGTTAGGGGGGGTTGTGAAGAGGTGGTTCATGATGACGAGCGGAGTGGGTTAGGTTAAGGAATTAACAGTTGACAACTTAAAGTGCTTACAGAAGAAAAAAGGAACGAAAGACAGGATGATAGTAGAATATATATCGATATCGTGAAAGATGGGGAATCATCAACAGACGAGATACATCTCAAATATTGCATCCAAGATGCTGGGGTCGCTTAGATCGGGCCGAGTCAAAGATCTACCGCCATGCAGTCCAGAGGCGGTGATTGCAACACTGATGTCTTTCCACTTTTGATTAAATAAAAATTTGCGATTGGCCCATTCAAATATAAAGGGTGGATGGGCGGATAAATAGAGTTGCAAATGCAACATTTGGGACGGAATTTCGCCGTCGTTGTAGGGTAGATGCCAAGGCGTGGGAATAAGTTGAGGCATTCAGGGGTCTGCAGCATAACTTTGTATTTGACTCGATATTATCTAATGAAACAGAGAATCCACGTCAAACACTGAGGATCAGTATCCTCAAGGGTAACAAGCTGATGGCTGATTGTGGCACACTCTTCCGGCCAGCTGGGTTTTGGAGGGTGGTACTCTCTCCTGGGTGGGTAGGGACGCGACAAGTCTCGGCAACATCATGAGATGTGAAACGAAGAGCGTCGGAAAAGTCCACACACCTACTCGGGGTTCTCAAAACATCGGCCAACTGCAGGAAAACCCCATACATCCCCGGGCTGACCCGGTTTCGGACCTCCGTAAGTCCCGGTCATAGGGCTGAGCCAACCCGGACGAGTCCCTTACCTTCGGTCCCGGAGACTGCGACGGACCCACTTCTATGGCTGATCTGCCGGGACCGAGTTCGGGGTATAGATTCGCATCGGTCGGTAGAAACATGTTTGGGACGGGCGAGGCTGCGATCGTAGATGACGGATTCGGGCATTTGAAAGACTTGATTCTCTTTGATTATTCAAGTATAAAGATGGCCTCATCTCCTGATTTCTATCATTCTACCAAACAAGCCATCACTACCAATGCCTACCCACTTACACAATCTGAAACCCCTAATCATATAACCAATCCTCCAAAGAATCAACATGAGCAACATAGACAAAACCTCAGTCATCGTCGTCGGTGGCAGCCTCGTCGGCCTCTCAACCGCCCTCTTCCTCTCCAAGCAGCAAGTCCCCGTCATCCTCCTCGAGCGCCATAAGGGCAGCAGCGCCCACCCGCGAGCCATCGGCTACACAGCCCGGACCCTCGAGATCCTACGCTCCTTTGACGTAGAGTCCCGTCTCCCAAAGGCACAGTGGAAGGGCGGTCCTCCCCGTCGGATCGTTGTCGAGAGCTTGACGGGCAAGTGGCAGGATGAGAAGCACTGGACGCCCAAGCCCGCAGGTCCCAAGGATGGTGCGAAACCCAAGAGTCAGGAAGATTACTCGCCGGTTTCTGGTATCGCGAGCGCTCAGGACAAGATTGAACCTGTGCTGCGGGAATGCGCTATTGAGAGTGGCGCTGATTTGAGGCTGGGTTGGAAGGTCACCAGCTGGTCTCAGAATGACCACGGCGTGGCTGTAACCGCAGTCAGCAGCGACGGCACAGAAAGGCAAATCGAGGCAAAGTATCTCGTGGCCTGTGACGGTGCACGAAGTCCCATCCGCGAACAGCTCGGCATCAAGCGCGATGGAGTTGGCTTCTTGCAGACTCTCCGCAGCATCCTCTTCCGCTGCGCCCCGATTGACCATTATCTCGACCGTGGTTACTCTCAGTTTCAGATCGAGGGTCGAGAGGATGGCTTCAAGGGCTTCATGACAAATTATGGTGAAAGGCGATGGGCTCTGATGTGGAACCCGACAGAAGGATCTTCAGACAACCCCATGGACGAGGCTACACAGAAGGACTCTATCCGGAAGGCCATCGGAAAGGATATACCCGACAGCGACATCGAGCTCATCACAACAGGCGAGTGGGATCTCTGTGGTCTCGTAGCCGAAAAGTTCTCCTCTGGCCGCATCTTTCTCGCTGGTGATGCCGCACATGCCCTCCCGCCTAACAGAGGAGGTTACGGCGCCAACACTGGTATCTCGGATGCCCACAACCTCGCCTGGAAGCTCGCCGCCATTCTTAAGGGACACTCTAGCCCAGAGCTTCTGGACACGTATGATGCAGAGCGTCATCCTGTGGCTCTGGTGCGTCACGATCAGATTTTTGCACGGGATGACTACCAGCGGTTCCTGGTCGATCGGGAGTGGAAGTCAGAGGGCGTGCAGATCCTAGATGACGTTGCCATGGAATTCGGACAGATTTATCATTCTAAATCCATCAGTGGAGCAGACGAGAACTTGCCACCCGCTAAAAGACCCGATGAGTGGCAAGGACAGCCTGGAACACGGGCACCACACATCTTGATGCAGAGAGGAGGAGAAACCATCTCAAGCCTGGACCTGTTTGGTCAGGGCTGGGTCCTCGTCTCCAAGGATGAAGCATGGAGGACTACTGCCGAGGAGGCAACGGGTATCGAGTGCAGCTTTGTCAAGATTGGCGATGAGGTCGATGAGACGAACCAGGGGGAATTCAGCGAGGCGTTTGGTGTGGACGACACTGGAGCTGTACTCGTGCGACCTGATGGCTACATTGCCTGGAGAGCAGCGACGAAACCTCAAGATGGGCTTGATTCGTTGAGGGAAGTTCTTGCGCGTGTATCATGCTCTGTTGTTTAGGAGCGAACTGCATATGTGATGCAGGAGAGTGGAGGAATTCTCTCAGTAATAGCAGAAAACCAAGAGAGTAATAATTGCGCAAACATAGAGAAAATAGATCAATCTCATCATATTTACCAATCAATTTTCAATGTTTATTTCCTGTTGCTAGTCAATACCTGCAAGAAAAGGTCTGTATCCCCTCGCCCAGCAACCCGGGCCAAAAGCAATTCCACCATCTATCTACAAGGCCGATCCCAGAGGCCATCGCTTACACTTGCTCGGCCAAAAAGGTCGCATATGTTGTCGTAGAAACGCGTCTTTTCAGCCGGCCCGCTCTCTTTTTCGCCCGCATATGCAGAATGCAAATGTGGCCGCTTGTGCAGGTCAGGAATAGACGAACCAGCTATCCCCCTGCTCTAAATAAAGTGATGCCTGGGTAGGATGTAAAGTTGATATATGCCTTTTGCGAAGCCGCGTCATGGGCCGCAGGTAGCTGAAAAGGCAGCCATAAAGGTAAGCCAAAATGACGAAGCGAATGGTTGAGAGTGAAAGAAAACCGTGTTCTCTTGCATACGAACGGCCGCAATCAATAGAAAAGCAGCACAATATTTCCCTCTAGTCTCATGACTGATAGACAAACCTATTCAGCTGATCATCCTCGTGTCTTTGTCAGAGTCTCTGTCCGCTCCCGGCGATTAGCGGCGCTGCTCTCAGTGGGTCAGTCCCTCTAATTTAGCGGCCGTCACGCGTTCCAACCCCGCCCCCGCCGGCGGATGCTTCGGTGCATACCTACCTCTCCAAGATCTTGGTCTAGGCCGGAATAGGAGCATCCTCAGATCTTTTGACCATCAGCATCGGCCCTCGCAACATTTCTTTTCCCTCTTTCCTCCCTCTCTCCACTTCCTCGCTGCGGCCGATAAACACGTCCATCGGTTCCTTGTTGTTTACATCTCTCAATCTCTATAAGAACCGAGGACGTCGAGGCGCTCCTCGACTTTTTGTCGCAATCATGTTTGACCTCTTCCCTATGATCTTGTCGTAAGCTTGTCCCACCACCATCGTCATGAGCCGTCATGACCCGCGACGGTGACCAGAACCACCTCCGATCGCTAACTGTTTGTCTCCAGCTCTGTCGCCTCGTTTCTCTTCCCCATTTTTGCCTCTTACAAGGCACTCAAGACCCATGATCCCGCCGAGCTGACACCATGGCTCATGTACTGGGTCGTGCTCAGCTGTTGTCTCCTCGCTGAATCCTGGGTCTGGTTCATTGTGTCATGGTGAGCTTGCGCCAGTTTGACTTCCGCTAGCTCTAGCTAACTTCCTGTCAAGGATCCCCCTCTACGGCTACTTCCGCCTCCTCTTCCTCCTCTACCTCATCCTCCCCCAGACCCAGGGCGCCCGGCGCATATACGAGGACAAGATCCACCCGTGGCTCGAGGAGAACGAGACCCAGATTGACGACTTTATCGCGAGCGCCCACGAACGCTTGACCGCCGCCGGCATCGCCTACCTCAAGCTCGCCATCGAGCAGTTCAAGACAAAGGTCCTCGGCCTCCCGCCCTCGGAGCAGGCCTCGCCTCCTCCAGAGCCTGCCCAGAGCTACACCCAGTCGCTGCTCTCGCGGTTTAGCGTCCCCGCAGCGAGATGGACTGGCGATGCCAACAACAGCACCGGCACCGACTTTTACAGTCTGCTTTCCAGTGCTGTCGCGGCCGCTACCAACGCGGGTGCAAGTGCGGCTGGCACGAGGACTGCCGGCGGCAATGTTACCAACACAGGCACCCTGATCCCACCTCACCTCCGAGACTCCAATGAGAGGATGACCTTTATTTCTGCTCAGCGCGACCGTCTAAACATTCTCCTTACTGCGCTAGACCGTGAGGCTCAGGATCTGCGCAACGAGACCCAGCGGGCGCAAACACGCGCAGCCCACCGCCGCGCACCATCCATGTCCTACGACGGAACCGAAGACGACGAGCCGACCCAGCGACCTCCCAGCGGTCTCAGCGGATGGAGCGGCATGAGCAAGAGCCGCAGCGAGACCGACTTTGAGAGGATTGACGCCGAGAGCGGTACCGAGGACGACGGCACGGTGCGCCGACGAAATATGGGAGCCGGTACTAGAAACACATCTGGCACATGGGTTCCGTGGGGATGGGGTGGTGACGCTTCTCCCGGGGGCGGAGCGAGGTCCTCCGGAATGGAAAGATAGAGACGCCGTTCTCGGAGACAGGCATTGCAGGAGTTTTGGTCTTGCGGGTAGACAATAGGACCTGAAGGTGTTTCTTGATATGGGATTGGGATCATTGGAGGACATTGATAATCGCATCCAGGAATTAGGTTGAGCAGAATCGATATGCACATCTATAGACGAGGTGTATATCCCCTCTCTTCAGTCATGTCCCCTGATGCGACAGTTTGCTCCATTCGCCAAACCCACATGTTTCTGTTTCATCCATACCGTGCATCATTGATATATCTTACAGTCGTCCAACGTTTTTTTACCCTGAACCAATCCTCGTTCTATACACATGAAAAGTACACGGGGAGTGATACATCTCCCCTACCCAATTAGTCATGGCGTTAAACATGTCATTTCTTTAAACCAGCTTGTAGGGGAACACTGGCTCGGCGAGACCCTTCTTGTACCAAAAGGTCCTCTTCTTCTTGGTCGTGACGTGCTCGACCCAGCGCTCTTCCATGTAGTGCTTGCGGAACCAGCGCAGGAAGACGGGGTCCCAGAGCTCAGAAGCGATACCGAGGTCCTTGCAGCATCGCATCAGGGCGTTGGACTTGCAGCCCTCGATGGCGGCGGGGAGACCCTCGGCAGAGAAGTAGTTGTTGACACCCTGCGCTTGGGAGACGAAGCTGGCCATGTGTTAGTTTCTGTTGCTATTGGCAAAGCATTGGAGACTTACCGGCCGTTGACGATGAGTGCGTACTCGCGCGTCACGATATTAGTTCCCACAACCACCTCTCCACGGTTCACCATACCCCATCCCATAGGTCCAAACGCCTCATTCAGCCGCCGCCTGTACTTGACTTCTGGCAGATAGACGATACCATCAGGTTTAACCTCAACGTCGTCCGGGTTGATTGGCCGCGCGAGGACCCTATTCTGTTCCGCAGTGACGGGCCGGGACCCAATTCCAAACCAGCTCTTCTCCCAGTCAACCTCATGGGGCGCATCCGCGTGCTTGCCATCCCAAATGCGAGGCGAGCCTAGAGGCTCCTGGCGCGGCTTTGACTCGCTCAGTGACTGCTCAGCCACAGGCGCAGGCTGGTACGGGTTGCTCGGGCCGCTTGAGGTGCTTGCGGCCGGCTTGGAAGAAGAAGGCTTTGCTTTGGAGACGGGCTTCGCTTTGGCGTATGTGGGCGCCGGGACTGGCTTGGCGGCAGACTTCGCTGCAGACTTTACAGCGGGCTTCGAGACATCCTCCTGGTTCACCTGTGTGACGTCCTCGGAGGGCTTCTGAAGCGTAACATCAGGCTTCGCACTCGAATTGTCGCTGCTCTCCGTCGTGGAGGGGACGGCGGTGGCAGAGGGTGCGGCGGTCTTGGTCGCCTCGGTGGAATAGCGCAT
This sequence comes from Fusarium falciforme, assembly GCF_026873545.1. Classification (NCBI taxonomy): domain Eukaryota; kingdom Fungi; phylum Ascomycota; class Sordariomycetes; order Hypocreales; family Nectriaceae; genus Fusarium; species Fusarium falciforme. Next base: position 1,178,362 of record NC_070546.1, read on the forward strand.
CAGAGGTGCAATTGGGCGAGCCCGGGCGAAAGGCAGCCTCTGGGCCGCGAAGAGAGCCCGGCGAGGGACGAACATGGTGAATGTGACGGTGGGGGTGGGGAGAGGTCGTCGAGGATATACACCTAGAAAAGTTGCTTGAGAGCGCTGGTGATAATTTTGGTCCATGACAGTATCGTCGGGCGAATAGAAAGTCCGGGACACAGTATGGAGACAGTGCACGGGCTTGTCATGATGGCTTCATTCTTGAGGAGGTAGAGTGAAGAGATGGGCTTGAGAAGCTCTAATGATACACTTTTGATACACTTCCGGTATAATCGGACACTCTTATCGTACAGTCCAGTATTCGACTCTTAAGCATCCTTCATATCGGTGCGCTTGTCGTTGTCGTGAGCTTTCCAGCACCGTTTGAATTCCTCCATCTGGATACCATCAGTATTGCTTAATGAGCCTAGAGAAGAGTCTCTAAAATGATAGAGAAGCAGTAGATATGGGAGTTAACTCACCTCTGAAGCGCATGCGCGCCAATCCTTCTTTTCGAAGTAGCAATCCGTCATCTTGGTGTTTTCTTCTATACATCCGAGTCAGCAACCACCAAAATCTCCCTTGACCCCCAACAATAAACCCCAACACCGAGACCGGATAAGTAAAGCGCAACAACCGCGCAACTCCATCCAAGTCTTTGTGTGGATTTCTTTTCTTTTGCAAACTCACCTGCGCATCCGGTGCTAAAGATCCGCTTGTCCCTGCATCAGCGGCAATTAAAGGTCCTCGGCTTTAGCAGGAGATACTCTCGGGTGAAAACAAAGGGAGGGCAAACTCACCACTCATCGGGTTCATCGTCGTCTTCCTCCTCCGCCTTTTGCTGCGCCTGGCTCTCTTCCTTGGTCATTTTTTTTTAATCGTATATTTAAAGATCACGTGTATCTTTTTCTTGTCGTCGTTGTTGTTGCAAAGAGAAAGTCAGGTGGTTCGAGGCGGAAAATTGGCCGAGGCGAGATCCAACAAAAAGTCAAGTGACAAAGAAAAGAGACGAGCTCATCGAGAGACTTCAACACACCCCGGAAGCGGAACAACACAGACCAACAATGGCCCCGGCCAAGCTCAACGTGCTCGTCTATACAGGTTCGAATTGCCTCATTCATCTCGCTCGATTTCCCTCGTGCTGATTCAACTTTGCAAAAAAAGGCCTCGGCACTACTGTCGAGTCTGTCAAGCATTGCATATGGACTCTTCGCCGTCTGCTCGGACCTAATTATGCCGTTATTCCCATCACTGAGACTATTCTACTCAAGGAACCATGGGCGTCAACATGCGCCATGCTCGTGTTCCCGGGTGGTGGTGACTTGGGCTACTGCCAGGCGCTGAATGGCGAGGGAAATCGCCGCATCAGCGACTTTGTACGGAAGGGCGGCGCATACCTGGGCTTTTGCGCCGGAGGCTACTACGGAAGCCGAAGATGCGAATTTGAAGTTGGAAACAAGCCTCTCGAGGTCATCGGCAGTAGGGAGCTTGGCTTCTTCCCTGGAACTTGTCGCGGAGGAGCCTTCAAGGGCTTTGAGTATCGCAGTGAAAGCGGAGCTAGGGTTGTGCAGCTCAAGGTATTCAAGGAAGCCTTTGAGCAGGAAGTCGAATCCGAGATCGTCTCGTACTACAACGGTGGTGGCATTTTTGTTGATGCTGCTTCCATCAAGGAGAGAAAGGTCGAGGTTCTGGCTTCCTATGAAGAGGAGACAGATGTTGATGGCGGAGATGGCAAGGCGGCTGTTGTTCTCTGCACCGTTGGCAGTGGAAAGGCATTACTCACTGGTCCTCACCCTGAGTAAGAACCATCCCCAGTGTTCCTTGCCATGAACTCACTAACACCGTCCAGGTTCGCTGCCATCAACTTGCACCCCCATCCGACCATCCCCGGCTATGACGAGCTGATCAGCAGGCTAGCCGACGCTGACAAGCCTCGAGCCGAATTTCTCAAGGCATGTCTGACCAAGTTGGGCCTCGAGGTCAGCCAGCATGACTCTGGTATCCCGTCTCTTTCACGCCTCCACATCTCATCCATCGACGACACTGGAGTATCGGAGCTGCTAGCCGACTGGGCCGACATCATCGACAAGGAAGACGGCGAAGAATGGATCCGGGCAGAGACGGACACGTTCCACATTCAAAACGAGGATACCATCTGGAGTGTTGAGGGTCTGCAACAGTCCCTAGCAGAGACGAACGGCTCCAGCATGTCTGAAAATGGCATCATCGACTACACAAAAGTCATCAAGAAGATCTTTCCCCACGAGAAGGGCCATCCGCATCCGAAGCTTACTCCTCAATTCAATCATGGCCTGTACTTTTCAGGGTTGAAGCGTTACCGACAGATTGAGCCCACAGCTCAGGATTGGGGTAACTTGCTCATGTATGGCGAGGTCCTGACCAGCACAAACACCATCCTCGAGAAGTACGTAGCTGTATACCCTTTCACTATTTATCAGTCAATACTAACTGTGCTAGAAACCCCAAGCTCATGTCAAAACTCCCGACTGGCTTCACAGTTGCAGCCACCACTCAGGTTGCCGGCCGAGGTCGTGGAAACAATGTCTGGATTGCACCCCCTGGAATGCTCATCTACTCCGTCGTTATCAATCATCCCGCTCACCTCGCCGTATCTCGCCCTGTGGTGTTTATCCAGTACATTGCCGCCGTGGCTATGGTTGAAGCCGTCCAGTCGTACGACCGCGGCTATGAGAACATCCCCATCAAGCTCAAGTGGCCCAACGACCTTTGTAAGTAGTAGACTATCGTTGTTACAGTCTCGATACTGACAGTCTGATAGATGCTCTCGATCCCACAAAGTCGGCAGACAAGCCTCACTACGTCAAAGTCGGCGGCATCCTGTCTCAGTGCCTCTACTTCAACGGCGCCTACCAAATCATCCTTGGTATCGGTCTCAACACCACAAACCCTCGTCCGACAATGTCTATATCCGATCTCGTCCCGCCCGGTGCCCCTGAGCTACACCTCGAGACCCTCCTTGCCCGTGTACTAACCCGCCTCGAGGCCATCTATGCCCAGTTCCTCCGGGAAGGTTTCTCACGCGACCTCGAGGCCCGTTACTACCGTCACTGGCTACACACAGGCCAAGCCGTCACGCTTGAAGCTGAAGGTGGTGTAAAGGCTCGCGTTTTAGGCATCACACGTGACTGGGGCATGTTGAGGGCTGAGGAAACGGACGCAAGCGGGAGGGCAACGGGCAAAATCTGGACCCTGCAGAGTGACGAGAATAGCTTTGACTACTGGAAGGGTCTGGTCAGGAGGAAGACATAGCACATGCGTTTTAACCAGACAATAAGAATAAAAAAATAGACACCCATCGTCTGGTCTTTTGGCAAACCGTCGAGGCGTTACACCACACTTGCAAACCGTCGATAAATGTCTGCCAACGAGCATGCGTCGACCATGGTTCGCAAATCATTCATGGCAAACGTGCTGCTACTCCTAATAGTTGACTTATTTCGCAATGAATCAGTCGGGCTTGACGTGTTTATATATTGGGCCTTTGTCCCTGGGAATCTCTCAATTCTTAGAATCTCGTCAAACTATGCTTCCCATACCTTGTTAAAGACAACACTTCTCTCTTACTACTCAGTTGTCTAAGGATACTTACTTTACCATGCTCTCATATCGGCATTTTAATATGTGGTTTCTTTACTTTCTCCTTTGGCAAGTACTGTCAGTTGGCTGCTTGTCTAGCGATACCACTACGGCCAGCGAGATTGTTCTGTTTCCGTTTCCTGAAGGGTCCCCCATGTAAGTTTGCTCAGAAACACTCGATGTCTCTACATTTACTAATTCATACTTTGCAACAGCGAGGTTCAAAGTTCGACTGGCAGCGTAGAGTCCGACTCCCCTTGGTCTGAGAGTCCTTTCACGAAAGTGTGGAACGCTGACCAAGATAGGGATGAGGAATCTACGACTGGCAACTTCTTTGGCTTTATTTCGACGATCAGTCTCGCTCCGCAGACGTCTTTGGAGGATACTTGGTCTACGGAGACGGTGACTCATGAGGATGAGACGGCCTTTCCCACGGTGACGTTGGTGGACGAGGATGATACGAGCTCACTCGGGAGAGAGACCGCCAACGAAACCAATGTCGAGACGACGTTCGAGATACCGACGCTGGAACTACCATCGGTATCGAGTTCGTCGACTGGTTCAAGCCTTTCGTTCACGACACTTCCGCGGGCCACGACAACCGCGGAGGAGTGGCCAACCCCAGAGGTGACGACAACTGTTCCTGGGACTGCTCCTGGTCTCTCCCCAGGCCAAATAATCGGCATCGTCACAGGCACCATAGCCTCTCTGGTGGTTGTCATAGTGGTCATCCTCCTCTTCCTGCTGTGCCGCCGTCGCAAACACCGGGCAGCGTCACGCCGACCAACGATCCGCCTAGTCGGCGGACCGGACCCTGATCCAACGGAACGGGGCTCGCAGATATACCTGCCCGTGATGCAGCGGCAGGTCGTGGACAGCAGAGATCTGTTGGCCGGAGGAGTTCGGAGAAGTGGGTCCCCGTCTCGGCGCTCTGACCGGACCGTCTCGGAGCTGTCACCCAGCGAGGCGGCTGAAGGCAGGGACACGATCGATGGGATAGTTGATGGGTATACTTCCAGTGTTTATAGTCAACCGAGTGACCAGGGGGATTCTCGGGGTGGTACTAGGAGTTATGCAGATTTTAGTCATTGACGCCGTTTGTCTATTCACATTGTTTGACGCCATGGTGAACATTTGTTATGCAATTTGAAATTCTACCTTTTGCTTCCCTTTATTAAAAATCGCGAGAATATTTATCCATGTTACCTAGTTTACACTTCTATTGTTTTCCTACTTCCATGGGATGGGGGCGTAGTTCTTTACTCTGCAAACACTTCTTCTGCGAGTGTTTGAGTTCAGCTACCCTGCGTTGGATCATCCATGAGGTTCTAGAATCACGCATATTCACTAGTTGAGGTACACTGAACAAGCCGTTTGACTTTCATGACTCTCCGTTGGCTGCAAAACATAAGTCACGAGTACCTTCAGTGAATCAGAGTTGTTGAGTTTTCAGGTACAACAAACGGCCGGGTATTGCAGCTTTACACCTGCCCAGGAATACCAACACCGAACAATCTCCTTCTACCCGCAGTCGATATCGTACAATTGTATTATCACATAACATAGGTCGTCTGTCTTTTTTTTTCTTCGTCTAAGAACCAAGCCCCCAGCGGCCATGATATCCCAAAAAACGCCGTGCCATGCCGCAGTCGAGTGAAGATGTACATGTATACACGGAGAAAAAACCCTCCCCTCTCCCACAATATGAGCTCCGAAACCCCCTCTCGCCGAGAACTCCTCGAGGCCTGAGACGCTTGTGTGGTGGTGTCGTGCTCCCCTGGCCAAATCATACAGTGTCGCCTCTCAACCAGTATCATGACTAGTCAGAGACTTCCTCCTCATGGTTTCGTCTACCGGTCCTTGTAGACCTTGGGCTTCCAGCCCTCCTTAACTTCGGCCTCCTGCTCCAACTTCTCTCTTACGGGGCCAACCTCACGCTCAAAGCGCTCCTTTGCCCGCACAATCTTGCTCTGGAGGTAAAAGCTGCCACCCTTCTGGGGGTCGTTGGCGTCAAACAGTCGCTTGTAACGCTCGAGCACCTCCTCGATGTTGGCCTGGCCGCCGGCGGGGGGCTTGACGTTGAGGATCTTGCAGGCCTCATCGAGGGTCATGCCCGACGAGAGCGAGGCGCCGCCAGTGGTGTTGCCCGCCTTGGCCTGGGCGCGCTGGTACGCCGATGCGGCAGAGGCCTGCTTGTAGGCGGCCACGAAGGAGCGGCCGAGGATTCGTGAGCCTGTAAGGAAGGCTGTGATGACGAACTTGTGCGCCTGTGGAGAGAGTGTCAGTGAATTCGTGTAGAGACCACCGGGCTAGAGAGCGGCAATTCGGGAAGAGGTAGAGGGGCGAGGTTCTGTCGGCTTTCGGCTCAAGGTGCGCATACCATTGTGAGGGTTAATCAGAAAGATTAGAACTCGGTCAATGTCGAGAGATCGCTAGGAAGCGACGTAAAGAATTGTACCCTCGTTTGCGACGGGGAAGAGGAGGGATCGTGGGGGATGGGGCGGGCTGCTTCTCTGACTTGGAGACCCGGTCTTCGACTTTTTCCCCGGGAGCAAAAGAGAATTGGCGGGTCATTCCGAGGTCGGAATTTTGCACCCTCCGACCGACCGGCGCCTCCGATTCAGCCGATGTTTAGCCGTGGTGCAGACATGAGAATTGTTCACCGCGATTCACCGACCTTCACCGAGAGCTCCGCTTAGCGGGTTGTCGGAGGTGGAGGGGATGTTTGGCTGATGAAGATTGTTGGGTTCACGGATACGAGCATCAGCAGACGCAGGTGTCTCTTTTTCTTTCAATTAAATTCAAATCAAAAGCTCCCAGGGTAGAAATTGTGGTAAAGGACTTCGCATAACTACCTTGCCTCTCCCCTGGCCCTCCTTGAAAGACGGTCTAGGACTTTCACCTCGGTCCCAGCACCAACCTTAGGGTAAATCTGCCTTCACCCAAGCACAACAACACTTCGATCTCACATCCAGAACATACACATCGGACATTCAGTTTTAGTTTCTCCTGCGCCTTGTCCATCTGCCACCATGGCCATGAGCCCCGAGGAAGTTATCGCACTGCTCCAGCGGGAGGGTAGTGGACTGTCACCGGATACCTACGACGAGACCAAGGAGCCTGAGGATGCCCGCCCCAAGAGGATTCAGCTGTTATCTAGTGTACTAGAAACATGCCAGCAAGCATCCAAGCAGCCAGAGCCGGACCTTGAGGCCATTGCCAAGGCTCTCGGTGATGGGAGTCGAGACGGTAAGCCAACGCTTATACGAAGAACATCGTCCACTAATATGGCGTAGTGGCCTGGAGAATCCCATATGGAGAGTCTGGGATACTCGAATTCTTCCTCGACATCATCGCCTCTAGCGAGCAGCAGAAGCATGGTGTCAAGGTCCATGCCCTGCGCATCATTGGCAACTCTTGCGCTGATACCGATGAGAACCGTGCCCGAGTTGTCGAAGGAAAGTATATCATCTCTATCATCAACCACCTTCAAGACGAGAACCTCGTTCCGTACTTGATTCCTGTCCTGTACAATGTCCTTGTCGACTATGGTAAGTGATCTCCTCCAAGATCTCTGGGTTTAATGCTCACATCCGTAGAACCCGCCCAGCTTCTAGCCTCGCAATCACGACTCAACAGCCATCTCATTTCTCTTCTCAAGTCCCCCAGCATCTCCAAATTTAGTGCCATCATTACCTACTTCTGCAAGATCCTTGCCCTCCTGATTACCCAAGACGGCGAGCCTGCCATCGCAGACCCCGACACAGTTGAAGTCCTCCTCAAGCTTTCCGCCAGCCCTCCTTTCAATGACGACTTGGAGGATTTTATGGCTCTTGTCTCTACCGCAGCGAGCTATCTCGCCAACGAGACGTTCCAGGAGAACCTCCTCAAGGAACAGCGGATGAACACATTCATGACTGCCTTTGAGTTGGCGCTCACGCAGTTCGACGGGCAAGCCGAGGAGCAGAGCATAGACAAGGAGCTGAGCCAGCTGTGCGTTTCGTTGCTTACAACGCTCGCCGACCTCACAGCCGCCGACGCTTTCCCTCAATACTATCCCCTCGACAGCTCTGTCCCTCAGAAACTCCTCAGCTGGCTCAAGGGAACAAACCCAAGTCTCCAGTCGGCAGCTTGCCTGGCTCTTGGAAATCTCTCTCGCTCCGATGAGACATCTTTGGCTCTTGTTCAGACCCACCAGGCTCACCGTCCTCTCATCGATGTTCTCTCTGATGCCTCGGTCAAAGACGCTCAGCACCTCCACTCGGCCCTGTCTTTCCTCAAGAACCTCGCCATCCCGGCTCAGAACAAGCCCCTGCTCGGCAATGCGCTGGAGCCGGCAAGTGTCCCACGGATACTGACCCTCGACACTCTTCCTCAGGTTCAGTTCTCTGCCGTGTCGTTGGTCCGCTTGCTTCTTGTCAACTGCGCCCCCAATGTCCGGCGAATTTGTGAGCCTCGGTCTGGAGAGTCTTCGGATCAGCACACGAGTCTTCATGATATTCTCTCAGTGTTTGATCGAAGTGATACGGAGCCAACGAAGCTTGAAGCTGCCCGTAGCGTCGCTGCTATTTGCCGCGTGCTCCATACGACACCTGTTCTGGAGGCACTTCCCTCTTGGAAGGCAGAGGAGGGTAACTCAACCGAGGCCGACGAGACTCAGGCGAGGAGTCTGTTCTATACTACGCATGACTTGTCCAAGGCGCTTGCTTTCCTGATCACTCAAGAGAAATGGCCCATCCTTCGATCCGAGGCATGGTTCGTCTTTGCACTCATCTCCCGAACCAAGGAGGGCGCCAAGGTCGTTAGCGGTGTCCTCACTGTTCCCGGAGCGACTGATGCTCTCAGCTATGCAGTCACAGGCAAAGCGGCCACAAACAATGAACAGAAAGCTCTTGGAGAGACCGAGTCTGATGCTCCTGTAGTTGTCCCTGAAGGACTCGGCCTTCAGCCTCAACAGGTCGACCCTAAGCAAAAGGCTAATATGACCAAGGTGGACAGGGAGAATTGCCTGGTGCTGTGTACCGAAGTTATCAAGAATGGGGAAGACATCGAGTCAACGCAGCAGGGCTTGTTGCAGGACTTGATTCGACAGGGCACACAGCTGCTCACACAACCCAAGACAGAGGAGTAAAACATCATGTCAGTAACCATAGTCAGGGATAGTGTTAGACAAAACAAGATAGAGTCACCAAGGAAGATAGGGCAGGGCAATGTTGGAACCGATAAGGATAACTTTTGACAAAGCAGACACCTGTGCACACGCGATGCATCCATTGACCAACTGATTACAGAACAAAGCCGGTGATCATGCAGTAAATTTCTTGAGCTGGACCTAGAGAATCCTCCCTCCAAACCCGGCCAAGCCTTTCATCAGAGCCTCGAACCGACGTTGCCCCTCCCTTAGAGACGCAAAGAGCAAAACCCTCAAACACCAGTTCCCTTTTTGCAAGTTTATTTCTTGGCCGTCTCGGCCTCGGCCGCATCCCGCGCACGCTTCTGTCGGGCACCCTCGTATCGGGCGTTGCTTCGGGCGACACGGAGAGTTCGGTAGGCACCCTCCTTGAGAGCGGCGGGGATCTCGCTCTTGCTGATCTCCTTGACGGCGATGTCGGTGGGGGCAATAGGGAGGACAGCGGAGATGGCGGAAGCCTTCTCGATCTTGGAGACGTCGGTCTTGGTGTCGCCCTTCTTGGGGGCGTTGGACCGGCGGGGGAGGAGGATCAGTCGCTCCTGGTAGGCCTTGAGGCGGGCGACGTTGACGGCCAGGGACTCCTCAGAGAGGTTCTGTCGGCGGGAGTCGACGGAGATGCCGATGGTGGGAGCGAAGGCCTTGGGGATACCAGCCTCCTGTGTGAGTGTTAGATTGTGCGCCAAAATTTCGTATACTCTTCTCGTCGGCGATTTTTTTTTGTGGAATTTCGCATTGACTGAGAAAGTGGCAGAATCATACCTTGAGCTCAGCCAGGGTGAAACCGCGGCCGGCACGGACACGGCGGTTGTACTTGATGGTAGGGCATCGCACAACAGGTCGGAGCTTGTCGACGGGTCGGGGAGCAAGGGCAGCGGCCTTGGCCTGGCGGGCAGTGCGTCTCCGCGACTTCTTGCCGGGCTATACCACACAAGTCAATATTTCAAGCTCATGATGGAATTTTTTCGAGACGGCATCGTCTTCTCTCGTCAGGGTATCGCCATACCTGGTCGAAGTGGGTTCGAACCCGGCGCTGCCAATCCTTGCGGAAGTCTGTATGAGGGGTCAGTCGCTGGAGTCCTTGATCTCGTCGGTTTTCATCGTCGGTGGTGCTCACGGTTGTTGACAAGCTTCTGGTTGTGCTTGATCGCCTGTGGGAAATCAAGTCAGCGAATGCCTTTGATGGCGATGATGAGCATCGCATTGGGTGCGCCAGTCCATACCATTTTGTCTGCTTGCGATCAAACGTGCTCCGATTGTCGATGGTCGGTCGGGTCGTGAGGCGTGGGAAATTCGGAGAGTTGAGGCTTGTCAAATTCCAAGAAGGGTTTTCATGCCCTACACGTGCGACGTACTGGTGGGGTTAGGCGAGAGGTGGAAATGCATCGTGTGGGTCACGTGTTGTGCGCTGGGGCACGACCATCAAAATCATGATTTCACTCATGAGCGGAATATTGTTGCAGCGGGCTCCGGAAAACCTCGCTTGCGCCAAATCGCTTGGTGGTGGTCAGATCGATTGGAAGCCATCATGAATGAGAAAAGACTCTGGTGACGAGCGTTCGATCGAGATCAAGAAGTTTTTGCAGCCCCGGCGTCATCAAGGAAAGACCGAACGACATTCTTGGCCTTGGTGGTACAGCAGTGGATCGGAAAGTGTATCCTCACGAGATCTCGCAACCATATGTCCTTCTCAATGACTTACACGCCTCCCTTGTCAAAGAAACCACAGGCAGATCAGGCGTCAACTTTGAGCATGCTTGGGGAGGAAGTGCTCGTCTGCCTACTTTCACGGCTGCCAAGACCATGTGCTGTTGCCGTCACTGACGGAGCCATCACTGTTACCACTCATGATAATAAATGCGCTGTCACGATTCCCTCTCAATGTTCGTAGTGGGGAGCCAGTATCAGGTAACATTCCCCAAAACTTACCAACAACCTCATGGAAGGCGGGCTTTACGGCTTTCTGCACTAGAACAACCCTAAAGGGGAGGCAGCTCTGTAATGGATCGTGGACAGAACGAACGTAATCCTGACCCTAGAAGGTTATTGACGTAACCGACAAGCTTGCCTTCCAGCACAGCCAAAACGTCGTTTTTGATAAGGACGCTGCACCTGTGTTCTATGTGGTATATAGTACGTTTGCCCTTTGGCATGTGATGGCATCCAAACTCTGTCCGTTGATCGAGTTGCAAAGGTGTGCATGTGGAAGGAAAGGCTCCTTTTGGTCTTGCTTGGCTGGAAGATGGAGCACCAGGGTTCGTTGGAGGCGTAATTGATGACACAAGGTTGCGTGCCATCATCCCAGCAATGCACGGGCTATGTCAACAAGCCAGCACCAGTGCAATACCAAGCACATCTGCAGGCTCAGGGTGAAGTTTGAGGTTGTCGATGGAGGCAGTTCAAAGATGGTCAGTCGCCGGGGATGACGGCGTGGGCCATCCACATCGGATGGGCTTCACCCTCTCATTGACAGTCAGGAGAGCGCAAATCCAGATTGTGACTGCAATCGAACTGAATCACAGTTGGTCGATGACGCATTGCAGTTTATGCAGCATAATTCTTGCCTTGAAGGTTTGCATTCACAGACTGAAGCTTCCTCAACACTCCGAACCCACTCTGGAAATTACCTGGCCCATGCGCCAACTCCCTAGCCCCAGGCAGCAGCCCTTCTGCCTAAACCCTCAGGCCCCAACCCCCGGCTCCCTCGCCTATAAAATTCTCGTCTCCCTCCCGGCGTTTGCTTGTTTTTCTCTTTCTTCTTCATACTTACCTTATTCCGATTCACCCCGCTCAAGAATGGGGGGAATCAGTGTGGAGGGCCTGCATTGCACAGCGCGGAGTCGCTCCACGCTCCATTGTCCTTCGGGGCCATGGGGGGTGTAATTTTTGATTTATCACATCTTTTCATTGTGTGCGTCGCTTTACGTGACGGCATGAAGAAGAGTGTCAGTGATTCGTGATGGATGAAATAGGACATATTGTTGAATTAAGCTGTGGCCAGTCTGTGGGTGTTGATTGGAGATTTGCTGTTTATTCGTTGACGTTCATATTGAGTCGATTACTGGTATTGATGCTGTCCCAGCAGTGATGGATTGCCAATCGATCTTTCGCCGGATGCCGTTGCATCGCAGTATTCGCGACGCTATCAATCTACATGCAACACCAGCTTGCCAACACCATCAGCTCTCCTGCGCGATGCCCTTGCATATCATATGCTTGGTCTGCCCGAACAGCTCTGCTCATCGTGTCTGTGTGTCTGCAGAAATCCAACCCCTGCTTGACATTCCCATCCATCCTCAATTGTGCTGCAAATGAAGCTATCCCGCATCAAAACAAACATCAACACCAGCACATCCTCGTAGCAATGCATCACCCATAGCCATGTATCTCAAAATCTCCCCAATTCCTCCAAGTCAAGCTTCAATCGCCGACCATCCTCACCTCCTCTCACCCGAAGCTACTCCGCACCAATCACAGACCCGCAATTCATGTCCCACGCACCTCGCCCGAAAAATCTCATGACACCACTTCCATCCATCCCGAACTCGCCTCAGGAACCCCACGACGACGACGAACGTCAATTCAAATCGCCAACCCCCCGACACTCCTCCTCCCCCTCAATTGCCATTGTCCAGCAACAATGGCCTCCAGGATGGGCCCCAGGAGCGTCAAGGACGCAACCCGCTTCACGTCCACCATCCCCCACGCAACCTCAAAGACGGCCACTGGCGGGTCCGCCGTTGCGCCCAAGGTGCCGCGCATCCCAGGCGAGACGCCCGAGCAGCGCGTGAGGAGGTTGCGGCAGGCGCACCTCGCTGCGCAAAAGGCCCAGATCAGCAAGACGGACAAGTTTATCGACGCCTCCCGGAGGTTCCTCGATGTTGCGCACCGGTGGACCGTCGGAGGCATCGTGATATTCACAGGTACGTCCTTTACCTGGACCGAGGTGGAAGACTGTCGCTGACAGAAGGATTGCACTAGCCGTCGCCGGTGTCGTCTCCATCTACTCCGTATGGGACATGCTCCGATACAACCGCGCCCGCCGCGCCGAATGGGTCGAGGCCCAGAAGCAACTCGAAGCCGATGAGCTAGCCAGCGCCCGTCTAGCCTACCTCAAGGGTGAGGCCACAGAGGAGCAGATCCTCCTCGTTGAGGAGGCCAACCGCGAGGCCGAAGCCAAGGGCGAGAAGCTACCACCCCTTCTGGCCGCCCCCTCGCACCGCACACACTTTGAGGAGAACATCAAGCCCGCTCTCGAGGGCAGCAAGAAGGAGGATGAGCCTGCAAAGGCGGGGGGCAAGGGTGTCCTGGGTCTCTTTTCCAGCAAGCTCAGCCGTGAGGAGGAGGGCGAGCAGGTGGGTTCGTCACAGGAGCGCCTGGGCTATGAGAGCCTGAGCGAGGAGGACGATGCCACAGGCGTGCGAGACAGTGATCTGGTGCGCTCGATCGAAGCCAAGGCACAGCAAGCCTGGGAGAAGGAGAAGGAGAACCAAAGGAGGGGTGGCAGCCTGGACCAGCTAGGTCTCGAGACGGCGGGAGGCCCATCCTCTCAGAAGAAGTCCTGGTGGAAGTTTTGGTAAGCTGCAGCAAGAGAATTGGAAAGACCAAAAGACAAGGTAAGGGACCAGAGGGATGGTGTACGTCACACGGTCACAAAAAAGAAGAGTGTATCATATCGTGTAGATTGGCAGTGCATTAGACGGCGTCGGGGGACCATCTTGTATGTACTATCACGGGGAAACAAGCCCTACTTTACCATATCTATTCAAAATACCAAGCGAATGAAAGAGTAAAGACATTCTCGTCGGGTGGTTCTTGATTATCAAGTTGTGAGCTCGTCAACAGCTCTAATATTATGTTTTGTATTGACGCTATGCGGTACTAGTATTTTCATCTATACCTCACGATCAACCAGATCGTATTAGTGAATCCTGTCCCCCTGTTTCCGTGTTGGCGACTAAACTGTCGACTGAGCAAACGCTGCCTGCAAATGACCGCTTGTTCCGGACCTTAACTCCAAAGCCGCATACAAAGAAAAGCTGAAAGACCGTATGTCCGTATGTCCGTATCCATAGCCCATCTGTACCAAAGTCCATAAAAATATTGACCTTCCGAAACCATCAAACGCCTTTACGCACTCTGCTGGCCAGGGTCGTGTCTCCTCAAAATAGGACCCCCTTGGTTGCATGCATCATATCCCTAATAAAACGATTTCCCTTGCCCAATATTTTGTGCAGCTCTTCCTTGTAGGCAGTAATGCTCGGAGTGTTGGGCTTGGGCGCTTCTTTCTCCACAGCCGTGCCTATCATCGACTCGGTTTCTGAGTTAACCACAGACTGACCAAGGCGTCGCCGTGCTGCTCGCTGGTCCAAGGGCGCCACATGATCGTTCCACAGTGACGGATTCTCCTTGGGGTCCACGATAATCCTCTGATCCCCCTAGCCAATGATAATGTGGTTGAAGTGACCAGGAACCTTGAGACGGCACTTTTCGCAGTCTGATCGGTATCCTATGCTGAAGCTCTTCTTCATGCCGGGCTGCCACGTCCAATTATTAATTGTGTGTCGGTTGCGGATGTGATTCCTCCGAGGTGAGGGAGTTGTGGGATCACCCTCAGCATCACCCGACTGAGCTGAAGGAGCCTCGACATCCATCATCGCGTTAGGGTGCTCCATCTCGTGGCAAGGTGAAGACTCGATAGGCAGGTTGGGGTGCTCCATATCCGGCGTGGGGTTGCCTTGGGCGCTGATGTCGAACTCCATGACGGTGGGTGTGATGGGTTGGCCCCCCATGGAGTCGTCACACTCGGAAATGGGGGAGGGAAGACGTCGGTTGTTCTGGACGGCTTGCCAGCCCGAGGCCATGGTACGAGGGACGCACTGATCATCAGTGAAATCTGTCGGTTGATGGCCGAGATTCACAACACCGTTCAGGGTGGTCACAGTCGGGCCAGGTCCTGCCCACTCGCACTGCTGGCCTCTAACCTGCGCAGCAAAGCTGGGTTGAATTGGAGTCGGCATACGGCCGTTGGTGTTGTCAGACTCGGAGCCGACAGGGCCGAATTGGCCCTGCTGCTGAAGAGAGGCTTGCATCAGAGCCATATCGGCATATGATTGAGGCTGCGATATGCCCGTTGACGAAGACCACTGTGAAAAATTGTGTTGCGAGTACTGTTCGTCCGAGTCGGAGCTCTGGGGTGTGATGGCTGAAGAGGGGAGCCATTGCTGCGAGGCCCGGGGAGAGGTACGGAGAGGGAGACACTGGACTCGTTTCTACACAATTGTCAATACTCGAACTCAGAGATCATGTCGGACAGAATCAAATGAAGCAAACTCACGTTTCGGTGCTCGCCGAAACTTGTCGAGCCATTGCCATTGGCAAGCTCCTCCTCCTCACGGGCCCGTTTCCGCTGGTCGATTCCAGATTCAACGGCAAACATGCTGGGCTGGTCTTGACGGTGTTTGCTGTAGAAAGAGCCTGCCCAACAGAAAAAAGACTGGAGAAAAAACCGAGCAGGCGGATCAAGTGATGTCGACACTGCTGTCGGACCCTGCGTGTTAATGCAGGTGGAGCAGGCGAGGGAGGGAAAGGTCCCTTGGGAAGCCGTATCGCGGGGGTATCCGATGCAAGGCGATGTCGTAGCGTGATGTGATGCTCAAGTCGAGTACGGGACAGCTTTGGTGTGGGATTATGTATGCGGAAATCGTCTTTCAAAGAGTGGGAAAAAAGTGAAGGGGTTGGGCTGAGCTGAAGAGAGTTGAGAGTTGGCGTAAGAGAGTCGTTAGAGTTGAGTTCACGAGGAAGGTGGCGGCCCCGTGGTCGGCGAAGGAACCTGGAAGGCACGGGTGGTGGACCACAGGCTGTGAGGGGGAAGGAACCTGGAACGCAGGCAGGCAGCCGGCGGGCGGAGGCGTATGGGCGGAGGCTGGGCTGGGGCGGAGTGCCGGCTTTGACGTTTTTTTTTTTTTTCTTTGCAGGCGGGCGGGAAAGGTGAGGGCGACAGAGATGAGAAGGAGATTAATAAGAGAATGAGGTGAGACAAGAGAAAGGAGCGAGTGAAGAGGGTTCTCTGAAATGTCTTGCAAGTGCAGAGGGTCGGTTGTTGGTATCTTCAGCCACTTTTGTAGATCGGCTGGCGAGTGTAAACAATAGGTACCACAAAAAAAGGAGGATGATGGGATAAGAACCGACGAATTAGATATTAGAAAAACAAACTGGTGACAACCGTGAATACTGTGAATAGCCTAGTAGAGGCTCGCAAGAAACTAAATGGACGATGAATTACAATGGTTCACTGTTGAATGGAATATGAGAAAAAGGGGGCCGTTTGCTTGAGTGTGGTGTGTGTGTGTGGGTGGATGGAAGAATCAAGACAGCATGGTAGAGAGTTTGTATGGAGCCCATCCAGCCATGGCGCGTCTCGTCTCGCACCAGACGATCCGATTCTGTTTGTTGTTCATGCTAGGGCCCTCGAGGCAAGGCAAGTCGTGGGGTCGCCGAGAACCCGAGCGTTTGCCCTTCCAAGGGCATGGATCTTTGGCGCTGTAGGTAATCATGCTCTGCCTCCCCGTTAGGTCATGGGTTATCCAGGGTCTGTCATGCCCATCATCCATCACGAGAATCGGCGGGCTCAGTGGACAGCCCCGGGGCACACGGACCATGAGATCCGGACCGTGGCCAAGAGTGCGCTAGATAGCTCGCTCAGACACGACACGGTTCACCATGTTTGAAAGGAGTTGAGAGTTGTCAATCCTCTTGACTGATCTTGTCTGTTGGGTTTCAGTTCTGTTTTGCTTGGTTGGCTGCGGTTTCAGCAGAGCCAGAGTTCATCTGAGACGTCACAAACGACACGGCATTGGTGTCAGTGTCTTAGACAAGGGAAGGGCCCTTTGGGGTTCCCTCGGTTGTTCCACAGTTAGATATAGGGTAGCGTCGTCCGGACAAGAGTTGGTGACGAGACTCAGGTCTGAAGTAGTAAAGAAAACACGATCGCCACCATCCGGGCTTGTGGTGCAAGACTAATGGCTTTGGGTGGTCTCTAGGAGATTTCGTTAGGCGAGTTGCAGGGTCCGTGATGCTCAACAACCCCCTTTTGTTGGTGACACCACATTCCTGGTGCCACGAAGGGATCCTCAAGATCTGAGCGCAAAGAGATTTTACGAGCAGCCACGATACCGTATCGCCATGGCATAATATCTTTCTGCATACCGACGTCACGGCGACGTTTACCCCTTTGCCATCTCGGGGATGCGACTCCTATCAGCGCAAAATGAGGGAAGAGAGTGTAGCGATCTGCCCAAGACTTGGGCCTGTTCACGTTTGTTTCTGAGAGGCGTCAATTGGTGTGATGCTCGGAAAAGTGGTGGTGCCGAGCACTAAGCTTCCAGTCCCAACTAGTGCGTCGGGGAGGGACCCTGAACCTCCAAACAGAGACATGGACCCGTTCATGAGCAGTCTCCGCAAGCCCGAGCCGCTATCCTCTCAACTAGAAGGCAAAGGGATAGAATGCACACTCTCGCATGAGAAGAGGAGGTTGAACACTGGGCCACTAATATCTTTACCGGTGTGCCTCGTTGGTTGGCCATGACTTGACGATTTGCTCTCCTCTCTTTTCCCCGTCCCATCTGATTGATCTGCATACCTTGTCCCCAGCCGGTATCGCCGTGAAGCCTGCCTGAATGGGCAAACCTAGATGTCCCATGCAACACTCCAACATGCGGCCACTCATCCACAACTGCGGAGGGTTGCACCCTGAGGTGAGAGGTCAACTAGACGGCGGTCAAAAAAAGATCACCCGTTCCTTGCATTCATGCCGACTACGAAGCTCCGATTCGGGGAGAGGCTGGAATGCCGTTGCAGAGAAGAAGGACGAGAGAAGCCCAACCGAAGTACTAGGGTCAGCCTCCATTCTCGTCAACTCTACCATTTTTTTTTTTTTTACTTTCTCTTCACTTCCTTCACCTTCACATGAATCTCCACGGCCTCGAGCTCTTCTCACGGACACACACCGGAGCCAATTGAGCTTAGACCATTGGCAATTGCAAATTTCTAGAACCCTGACGTAGTGGCCCAGGTAGCTTGCATGTAACTCCCTGGCCTGGACCCGTGCAGAGTAACCACGGCCATCCAGAAAAGGCCCCTGTAGTGACCCCTCGGTGGGGACCCCTCCGAAGGTGCTCCGGTCGCTTGGCCCGTATGAGTGTGTACCTTTCGCTTTCAGGCTTTTTGAGTCACAACCTGAAATTGAATGTTGCTTGGGCAGCTTCTTCTCTCTTCGAATCTTGACCTGTGATCATCCTCTTGCAGCTCATCTTTCATCATCGACTCCTTGAATCTCAAGCCTCGTGGCGCCCTTGCCGAAGGTTTCTTCAAACACAGAATTACGCCTCTTTCGTGATCGTCTTTCGCCCTCGCCGGAGCTGCACTAAAATATTAACTTGAACTACCGCTTCCCCCACCTTCCACCGATCCAATGTAAACCAAACCCCTCCAAAAAATCCAGATTTTTTTATTCTTTGAGAGAGAACAATAACAGCTCACAATGCCTTCAGCCGACATGACGATCGCTGCCGATGATACCAGAGGTTAGTTTTTGGGTTCTTTGCGCTTGTTATTCCCCTCCTTGCTTGGTGGTTGGGTTCGTCGGAGGAGCCATGATGACTCGACAAACTTCTTCGCGGGACGCGGTCGAACGGACATGCTTCTTCAAGAGAAATTTGCACGAGGATATTATGGCTTGACGGACTGATCTGAAACTATGCTTTCAATGCGCCGCTCCTGTTATGCTGTGCTGCTCACATAGGCTCCTCTGTCTTCTCCCCATGACTTTGCGCAACCTCGTCTTGTCCAACACAGAACCCATTCGCTAACTTCAAACCCTCAGTCCTCGGACAGGATCCTTTGATCCCTCCTGCTCTCCTCACCTCCGAGATCCCTCTCACCGAGGCCGCTACCAACACAGTCGTCAAGGGCCGTAACGATGCCGCCGACATCATCCTCGGCACCAGCGACAGACTTCTCGTCGTCGTAGGCCCCTGTTCCATCCACGACCCTGCCGCCGCCCACGAGTACGCCGCCCGGCTCAAGGAGCTCTCGGACAAGCTCTCGGACGACCTCTGCATCGTTATGCGTGCCTACCTCGAGAAGCCCCGGACGACTGTTGGTTGGAAGGGTCTGATCAACGACCCTGATATCGACAACTCTTTCAAGATTAACAAGGGTCTCCGAGTTTCGCGACAGCTCTTTGTCGACCTCACCAGCCGAGGAATGCCAATTGCTTCCGAAATGCTCGATACCATCTCCCCCCAGTTCCTTGCCGACTGTATCTCTGTCGGTGCCATCGGTGCCCGAACCACCGAGTCCCAGCTTCACCGTGAGCTGGCCTCTGGTCTGTCTTTCCCCGTAGGCTTCAAGAACGGCACGGACGGTGGCCTCGGCGTTGCCATTGACGCCATTGGCGCTGCCGCTGCTCAGCATCACTTCATGGGTGTCACCAAGCAGGGTCTGGCCGCCATCACCCGCACCAAGGGCAACGAGCACTGCTTCGTTATCCTGCGAGGCGGTACCAAGGGCCCCAACTTTGACAAGGAGAACGTCCAGGCTGCCAAGAAGACCCTGCAGGACAAGAAGCAGAAGTTGGCCATCATGGTTGACTGCTCCCACGGTATGTGTTCCCCTGATACTGATTTTTGACTCTTAATGCTAACTTTGACAACTAGGCAACTCTCAGAAGAACCACAAGAACCAGCCCAAGGTTGCCAAGGTTGTTGGCGACCAGCTCCGCGAGGGTGAGAAGGCCATCGTCGGTGTCATGATCGAGTCCAACATTGGCGAGGGCAACCAAAAGGTCCCTGCTGAGGGCCCCGCCGCCCTTGAGCGGGGCGTCAGTATCACTGATGCCTGCATCAACTGGGAGGATACCGTCACTGTCCTCGAGGATCTCGCTGACGCTGTCCGCACTCGCCGCTCAGTCAACAGCGCCTAAGTGTCTGGCGTAACAATGTAGTGTTTAGGAAAAAGGGGATCGGTGTTATCGTTTCGAAAGTTTCAAGCTAGAAAAAGGGATCTAGTCGAGCTGTGAGGGCCGGGCTTTGGGAGTTATTGACTTGGACTCACGTGGATACGTCGAGAGGTGGAAAACAAAAGAGTCGGCGCATCTAGGTTTGCATTCAAAAATTGTCACGATGGATGCTTTTGGATATATGCATGCTTTGCATGGATACGAAAACACAGCGTCCAGGAAAGCGCCTGTGTAGTCTGTATTGAAAGTTGACACACTTGGAGCCAAAATGATAGTCATGATACCCTCCCAGATCAAACTCCAAACTCCGTTCTATACCAGTAATCCTCGTGTTGGCGAAATCAAGCCGTATCGCAGTCAGAGCCAGCCACCGCATAAACAACTCTGTGACCTCATCGAAAATTCCCTGGCATCGGGGCGTAGCTCTGCCTTCCTAGTCCAGGGCCCTCGCGCCACGAAACAACCTTCTTGAATGCAGCCCAGCCCAGCAAGCCGACCGTGCCAATGATGAATCCCCACACAATGATCTTGTCCTTGTTACTGTCACGCTGGAAGCACAGGGTAGTGACATCCTCCTCTGTAGCGCCCTTGCAAAAGCTGATGCCCTGCTTGAGACAGAACGCCTTTGTGCACTCGGAACACGACTTGGACTTGGAGCGCGGCTCCAGCTCAGAGCGGATCTCGTTTGCGGGGGTAAAGTCACCGTAGTCGAGGACTGCAGAGCGGCGGAGCTGGGAAGGGGATCGTTCACCCTTGGGGCCGAGGGGGATGATGGTGCTGTTCTTGAAGCATGTGCATTTGCAAAAGGTCGGCGCGGCTGCGACTCGTTAGACACCTCGTTGTTGGAGACGCGCGTCAGGGGTGAACGTACATGCTGCCGCTAGCGATATGAAGGCTCCCAGTAGGAGTATGATGAATGATATGCGCGCCATTCTGGAAGAGTTTCAAGTGTCGGATCGAGGTTCCCTTGATAGATCCTCATGTAGTGGAAGGTCGCACGTCACTCACTTGAGGCTATCGACAAGCCCGCGGCAAAGTGGGTCACTTGTCAGCCTCGTCCCATCTCATTGGCTAATGCGACCACACCGGAAAAAGTTCCCTTTGGACCTTGTACCACCATCTTTTCGACCTCATCCTCGAAAGGAACGTCCTAAAGTCCACTCCCTAACTTTCACAATGCCTCGAATACCGCGGGTGCGGGGTCTATCGTCCCTGCAATCGGCCGTAGCGCCATCGACATCCGTCAATCGCATCCCCTTCGCCGCCCGCGCCGCCGCCCTCTCGACGTCGTCCCCCGCCCGCATCGGCAAGAACACGGAATGGGTCCGTGGTAAGCTCTGGAAGGGTGAGGCCCCCGGGCCTGAGGATCCCTACACACAGCGTCCCGAGCCCGTGGACGAGTCGAACCTGCCGGAGGAGGCTTTGGAGTACCAGCCGCGGCGTGACCGGACCCCTCGAGCCATCAAGGAATCTCGTCTTGCTCTACCACCTAAACGCACAGAGGCTGCGACAGAGGAAGAGATTCAGTCTGTCGACCCGTCCTACACACCGGCTACTACTATCGATGGTCTGGAGGAGATTGAGCCGCTCAAGACGTGGTGGGAGCAGCCCGGACACTGGGGCGAGGAGAGCGATTTCCGCGGCTTCGGCAGCGCCGACAAGGTGCAGGACAAGGCCGTGCTGGAGGTGTACCTGCGCCAGGCCGTCGTTGAGGCCCTTTCGCTACAGGAGGCGGGTCTGCTCGAGGGATTGGTGGCCAAGAAGTGGCGTCCTAGCGACAGGAGCGAGCTCGACCAGACACTGGCCGTGGACCTCCAGGTCCAGGATGGAAAGGCTACGCTCAAGGGCGATGTTTCAGCTGTCACTGGACGGTTGACGAGCGAAGCTGAGCAGCCTGAGGAGGTGGCCAAGATCTCCGTCGAGGAGGCTCAGGAGATTGTCAAGGCGTGGGATGCTTCATGGAAGACCGTCGCCCTCAACGACCACCTCAAGTTTGCCGTATGATATCCCCTACTTACACCCACTGCCACATGCTAACAACCATTACAGATCCGCAAGCGTCTCTACCAACTCACCGGCCGCCTCATCTCTGACGTCAAGCTCGGTGCCGCCCGCACCCCGCACCACTTCCTCGCCCTGACCATCAACAACACCAAGCGCGGCAAGAAGCTGGCCGAGATCCTCGAGGCCCGGACTGATCTCCCCTCGCTGCCCAACGTCAAGGTGCACAGCAAGAGGATCGGCCCCATTGACCGAGAGATCGCTGTCGGCCGATGGAAGGTCATTGAGGAGGAGTTGCGGAAGCGTGATCTGCCCGTTACTGGTACAGGTGGGCTGGGCAAGAATATGGAGCGTGATTGGCTCACTGGCAAGGCTTGAAGAGATGAGATATGAACAGAAAAATATATGGGGACGAGGTTGTACGACCGTGTATACTTGTACATGTATAACAGACACATTAAGAAATGCCTTGTTTGATCAACAGTTTCACTTGAGACTATGTGACGAAGCTTGTTGAGACCTCTTGTAAGCCGTCAATCTCTCCTGCCTGTGCAGATATATTATGATCAGTAGGGTCGAATTATGAGCCAACAGTAGACAGCACGTTACTATGTTGACGGTTTGATTGTGACTACCTATTTCTAGTGGTGTCGTATGTTTAGCATCTTGTCCTTTCTATAGGTTCATGTGCTTCTAGTTTACAGGTACTTATTCTCGCGGAGCCACTCCTTGACATCCTCTCTATCCCGCGCAAGCCAGTTTTGCTTGGCCTTGATAGCATCCAGGCTCTGCGCCAGCTCAAGATCGAAACCCTTGGTGCCCTTCTCCTCGAAGAAACTCTTCACATCAGCAGTCTGCTTCTCCTGAGTAAAGGAGCTTGTGGAGATGGATACGAGATCACCCAGAAGCGACATGCCAGGCGGCAGACGCTTAGTGATGACCTCCCAGTTCTCCTTGACCCACGTCCAGAGTGCGATGACACCCTCCTTGTGTGCACGGAGGGCGCTGAGAGGCATGTACAGGTCCTGGGTCTTGACCTGATCGCTGAGTGTATACTCTAATGTACGCTTGATGAGGGCAGGGTCCTGGGCGAAACCGAGGGACCGAAGTGCTGTGTTTCGCTCGCTGCTCTGCTTGGCCGTCTCGTACTCCTTGACCACGGCATTGTACTCAGCCTCGCCACCGTAAGTTAGCACAACTGCAAAGACGCTGGGCCGTAGGTTAGGTTGTAGAGCATCTCGGTCTCCCTTGATGAACTTGTCAAATAGCTCAAAGGCTGCCTTCTTGGTGGGCTCGTCCTCCACCATGGCGGCCTTTCCAAACATGAGACCCTTCAAGCGCTGGGTCATGTGGTCGTCAGCATCGGTGATGTCCCAACCAACCTCGTTGGCCTTCTTGCTGACCAGATCTCTCTGGAAAGCCTTGAGGGCCTTGGTGACCTCTTCATCCTCAAAGATCCAGGCGTCTCGGAGAGAGCCAATGCGGAGTGTAATCTCATCCCAGACAATAAACTCATTTTCAGAGTCAAAGCCTTGGAGGAGAGCCAACAAGCCGGATGTCTTTTGGTAGCCAGCGGCGGCAAGAGCACCAGCATCGGCAATCATGCCGGCTCTGTCCTCAACACCCAAAAGGCCTGCCTTGGCGTTCTGGCCAAGCTTCTGAAGCCGACTAGTCGTGTAAGAAGTGCGGTAGATACCGGAATGAGCCGAGTTGACCTTGTAAAAGTCAAAGTCGGGCACCTTGAAGTCGGCCTCTCTCGTGTTGAGTGCGAGATCTTCTTGGAGGCCTTCCTTGGTCAGGAGGTTGAGGAACACGGGGTACAGAACCTCATCCTCCTCTGGCTTAACGTCGGCCGTTCTAAGGAAACGATTCTGCTTGACGTGAATGGTGCCATTGGACTCATCTTCGGTGACCGCAACGACGGGGAAGCCAACCTTCTTGGTCCAGATATCGGCCACACGCTCGACATCCTTGCCGCTGGCTTCGCTGAGGGCAGCCCAGAGATCAGTAGTCTCTGTGTTTCCGTAGGCGTGCTTGTTCAGATAGCGTCGGACACCCTCAAGGAAGACATCCTCGCCAAGGTACTTGGAAATCATGCGCAGAACGCACGAACCTTTCTCGTATGAGATGGCATCAAAGATTTGGTTGATCTCGTCTGCGCGCTTGACAGGCACCTCGATGGGATGCGAGCTGCGCAGCGAGTCAAGACCAAGGGCAGAGCGCAGGTCCTCGATAACGTAGCCCTCCCAGATTCTCCACTCGGGGTAGAAGGCATTGGAAGAGTACCATGACATCCATGTTGCGAAACCCTCCTTTAGCCACAGACCATCCCAGAAGTCCATGGTAACCAGGTTGCCGAACCACTGATGGGCCAGCTCGTGCTGCACAACTTCGGCCACACGCTTCTTGGTCGTGGCGCTGCTGGTCTTTTCGTCCAAAAGAAGATCGACAACTCTGTAAGTGATGAGGCCCCAGTTCTCCATGGCACCGGCGGCGAAATCAGGAACGGCCACCATGTCCATCTTGGGGAGGGGATATTCGCTGCCAAACTGCTTCTCGTAAAACTCGAGTGTCCGCGCAGCAAGCTCAGCAGAGAAGACAGCATGATCGACATTCTGATCAGGCGTGCACCAAACTCGGATCGGGACTCGGAAGTTGTTGGTCTCGTAGTACTTGAGGTCGCCAATGACGAAAGCCAGGAGGTAGGTAGACATGATGGGAGTCTTGTTGTAGGTGATGGCCTTGCGCTTCTTGCCTGTAATCGCAGAATCGACCTCTTTCTCGGAAGCAACATCCATGTTACCCAAGCAAACCAAGTCGTGGTCAGTGATCAGGGTGACGGTGAATGTAGCCTTGAGAGCTGGCTCATCAAGACAAGGGAATGCACGGCGTGCATCGGTGGCCTCCATCTGAGTTGTGGCAATGTACTTGGTATTTCCCTGCTCATCCTTGTATGACGAGCGATAGAAGCCTGCCATATCATCGTTGAGAGTACCGGTGAAGCGTTGAGTCAACCTCGCCTTCTGTCCTGCAGGAATCGTCTGCTCGAAGGTTATGGTCGTGGTCTGGGTATCCTTGTTGTAGTCGAGGGTGGGGGAGGACGTGACAGTGGCGCCGTTGGCTTCGACGATGGTCTCATGAATGTCGAGCTCTACAGTGTTGAGAGCAATAGAGGTAGAGTCTTCGACAACGTCAAAATCGATAACAACGGTACCCTCATACTTGAAGGTCTCAAAGTTGGGCTCGAGGGTCAGATCGTAATGCAGCGGCTTGACGTTCTTGGGGAGGACCTCGCGACCACGACGAATGTCGAGGCTAGCACTGGCGACGTCAGACCCGTTGCGATACATGGCTCGGCGGTAAGAGCAGTGACGCTGCTGCTGGCGAGGGAGAGAAGAGAAGGGTGTAGGTGGGGTGAGGCCAAGGGAGACGCAAGCAGATCGAGAAAGAACAGTACGGGGAGCGGAAGCTGCAGTCAAGCTCGAGAAAAAGGAACGAGATTGTTCTCGAGTATGGTGAGCAACAGGTGTTTTGGAGAGAAGTGAAGAATAAGCTGAGGCTGATGGGTGAGATGAAGCTCCAGAGCTGATGCGGGGGAGGGGTCGTTGCAGATGGAAGTGACGGATCATCGGCGGGTCGGCGTTGCTGGGCCCGACGGAAGGCGTGACTGAGCCGCGAGCCAATTGTGGCAGGCGCATCGTCGCCCGGAGGCTTGAATATATTGATGGCGTCTTCATGGTTCAGTCATTGGCGATGCGTAGACCAAGGGTCATAGTGATCCGCCTCGCAATGGCACTGACGACGTGTGTTGCCGTCTTGGTCTTGTTCTTGGGAGCACAAACGGGGTCCAACATTTTTTTTTGTCGCGTTGGATGAGCAAGGCGAGGATGGTGTGGAACATATCAGCCAATCAGCGTGTATCAACACGGGTGAGACTCCCGATGCCGATTATTGCCATGATGAATATCGCATTTTTACCTTGGGTAAGGTTATAACTGAGGCAAGACAAGGGTTTTTGTGTACAATGGGCGAAGAGCACAAGCCTTACCTGGTTACACGGGTTAATGAAAAAACGAGACGCCAGAATGGCAAGGAGGCTTGGAGACCTAACTCCTCTTAAGACTTACAGACATCGTCCTGGTGCCAAGGTGGGAACATATAAAGAACAAACAGGGATCGCTTCTTGGCAACTGTGGCAAGCATTAACGGAAAGATGTGAGGCTGTAGTCTTGCTTGTATTATTGTCATCTTTCTTTCTATTCGTCAGCCGTCTCTGCCTCATCATCCTCACCATCTCCCGCTAACTTGTCTCGCAGCCGCCCCAACAGCGTGCGTACCGCCTCGTCCTCCGTATCCTCCAAAATAGCTTCAACGAACTCTAGCGTGACATTTCGGCGCGTAGAATTGTCCACGAGAAACTCGAGGGCCCAGGTTCCTATCTTTGGAGTTGCCATCTGACAGCATATCCCCAAGGCTGACACCTCATCATCAACCGAGTCAATGCGCGCACCATTCTCCAACAAGAGACGCACAGAGTCCTTGTAAGGCTCAAAAAATGCTTCGCTAGGGCCCTCCACCCTTGGAATCCATGGGGGTAAGCCGCCGACTTTGCGGAAGAGCACACGGAGCAGACCCTCGGTCTTGGAACCATCTGTATATGTAACAGCGTTCCTGATGCTGGCTCCGGCATCGAGGAGAATCCTGATACATTCGACGTCTTGACCCCCTTCTAGTGCCCAGCAGAGGGGCGTGGGATGTTCATCTCCAGTAATCGCGACTCTGTTCACGTCGGCCCCTTTCGCAATGAGCAGGGACACCAGCTTGCGTCGGTCCTCCCTCAACTCTTTGGTCACGGACTCTGGCTCTGACGGGTCGATACATCTATCATTAAAACACCAGCTCAGTGTACACCTTTTCTCATTGTGGCCGTCGAAGTAGGGATCAGCACCACGCTCGACCAATGCGATTGCAGGCTTGTACTTGGCCTCGGTGACGAGCAGCGTGAGAGGTGTAATGCCTTGCGCTATGACGTTCATTGGCACTCCATGATCGACCAGCCTGTGGACGATCTGGTAGGCGGCGCTGGGGTTTTGGACATTGGAGACGTAATGAAGGGCATTTTGTTCATACAGATCTTGGTAATGAGGATCGAAGCTGGGTTGCTGGATGAGGAGGTCGATTATATCCAGCCGTTCACTCTCAATGGCGCATCGCAGGCCTGGTATCCTGTGCGCCGAGAAGTAGGCACCTTTCTGGAGGAAAAGCCGCAGCATGGCCTCATCGCTATGGTATATTGCAAAATGCAGAGGATACCACAAGAGGCCCGACTTATAAGTGCCCAACACGTTGCACTTGCACAGCTTGACTGATGGTTCATGCAAACTTGCGCCATTGTCAAGAAGCCACTGCACAATCTCATGGAAGCCGTTCGCGGTCGCGATATGCAGTGGTGTTGAAGATATTCCAGAAAGAACATATCCCTCCGTTATCGCGCAAGAGCCGTTGATGTCTGCCCCTTGACTAATAGCGTGCTTGAGCGTGTTGAGCGAGCCATACTCTACGGCCCACCTCACACATTCCTTGGAGGGCGAGTCGTTGGCAATGCTATGCCTGTAAAGAAGAGGATTGAAGATGGCATAAAGCTTGCGATTGACTTGAGCGAAGGAAGCAAGCTGTTGACCGTCGCAATATTTCCCGACCTCTTCAAGAAGTTCGGTTGGCAGAGAAGCGAAAGACATGTCGCAAGGACGTAGTGTCGAGGACGTGGAGGGATTATAGGTAATTGAAGTTGTTGAATCGCGAGAAACAAAAATAGGAATCGGTAAATGGTAAATGAATTGATGGCTGAGTCCGCTGACACACCGCCCTGCAGGTATCCAATCCACACCTATTTCACACAGCCTCGATTCTCGACCAACAACAATGCTGTATTCATCTTCGCCTTGTCCGAATTGTAAAAAACAAGTTGATGTGGTTTGACATCAAGGCCCTCACGAGGATACAGTCTGTTACTGTCACAGGCGTCGAGAGTCAGGGATGGGGGCTTTGTAGGGCAGAGCCGAAGGTTGAGATTGAGTTGTCTGAGTGTGTGAGATTCAAGGTGTCTCTTGACAAGATCAGCGGGGGACATGTGTCAGATGACATGGCGATTTTCGCATTTCAAGCGTTGCGCGAGGATATGTCGCTGCATGGACGTTGAAGAAGCGGCTTGAATGGCGAGAACCCTAGTCCTCTCAACCCTGCTCATTACACCCACGCGACTGAAACAACAATGATGCAGATGCTGTGCCCTTTCCCCCATTCCAAAACGCAAAACTCTCGCATTTAGAGACCAAGAAGAACGAGACCGAGCGAGACGGCAGCAGGAGCCATCTGCACGTAGTAAATGCGAGGGTTGGCCGTCGCGCCTCCAAAAGCGCCAGCAGTGACGACGCAGCCAAGGAAGAAGGTCGAGAGTTGAGTCGCAAACTCCTGGTTCGGGTGGAGCAGCGACCAGAAGAGCCCAGCAGAGAGGAAACCGTTGTAGAGGCCCTGGCTGGCGGCGAGGCTCTTTGTCTGCTCGGCGAACTCCTTTGTGAGTCCGAATGCCTTGCGGCCGCGGGGTCCTGTCCAGAGGAACATCTCGAGGACGAGGATGTAGCTGTGTAGGCCGCCGATAAGGCCGGTGGCGACGTTTCCGAGGATGCCCATTTTGAGAGAGATGGTTGGATTATCCGGGGAAGATTATAAATGTCTTGGAAGGTGAATTGTAGTGAGTGTGCGGTGAGAGAGAGGTTGGCTTGAAGCCTGAGACATAGGTTCACGATAGATTACTGGGATAAGCGGATGAATAATTATGCGAAGGGGAAATACGAGAGATACTAGACCATTTTTGAGACTTGGACATGGGCATGTGAAAAAACGAGACAAGTCAACCTTGTTTCCTTCGGAGTCGCCGAGGTTGGGCATTTGACCGACCATGAGTGGCGGCCACCGGATTTGGCTGTGGTTTGAAAGTCTTGGCAAGATGGGCGATAGGACTAGGAACCATGTAAGTCAATTGTGCGTCTCCATCAGAGAGAATGAGTGGCTGCCCTGCCCTGCCCAGCAGTTATATACACAACATCTTGCACATCTACTTCTAATACGCAAACCGAAAGTCAAGTCGCTTGTTTCCATCAACCTCTCTGGCTTCCTTGTCCGTCTGGTACTCGATCTGTTGCTCAGGCGTCATCTGATCCCACTGTGCCTCCTTCTTCTTGTTTAGGCGGATGAGGTGTTGGCGCTGCACGAGGAAGACGACGACCGAGAGCGACAAGATCGATATGCACACCTTGTTGCCGTTCTTGTAGTAGGGCGAGTCCCAGGACCGGTAGATCTGGCTGCCTATCACGCTTCCGCTGTTTGGTTGTCAGCACCTGTTTTGGCTGAAGAGACTGGAGAGGTGGCTTACATTTGCACGATCACGTTGTAGGTCGCTGCGGCTACTGCTCTCTTCTTCACGTCGAATGAGTTTTCAGAGATCCAGGAGCTGACGAGAGGGTGGAAGTAGGGGTAGCCCGAGATCAAGGTGATGATGGTGAAACGTCCCCATTCGCGGCCCTCATCTGGGAGCGTGAGAAGCGCAGTGAAGAGAGGAAGCGACCAGATCTCCCCAAAAAGGCAATGGAAGGATCGCTCGTTGAAGTATTCTGAACTGTACGCTAAAGCCAGCATGGTGATGATCTGGAGGGCCGCCGACGGCGCAGTGAGGAGGTTGCTAGCCAAGGTGCTGAAGTTGCCGACACGCTTGAGCGTCAAAGTCAGATAAGCCGTAACCGGAGTCGCGGGGATATAAGCGACAAGACCGATGAAGTACAATCCCCAGAGCGAAGGGTCAGTCCACGCCGCCTTGATATCTGCAAAGGTGGCTGGCTCGGTCAGCGCCGTGAGGCCCTTTGCAGGGTCGTCGCGGAGGATGCGGTTGATCATGATGACCTCTTCGCGCTCAGTATACCAGGAGCTGCGCCAGATGAGCGTCTTTGTGCCTGTAGGGCTGGTGGGGAGGTAGGCCATTGAGGCGAGGCCGATGACGACGGTGAGGAGACCCTCGAGGAGGAGAAGCCAGAACCAGCCGGGGCGACCGCCGACGCCTCGCATTTCGAGGAAGCCGGCAGCCAGCAGGGCAGAGATGACTCCTGTTGAAACGTGTGAGTACTGCTTGATGCTTGTGTTGAGGGGGAGAAGCGCTTACTGGCAATGTTGAGAGTACTCCAGAATGCAGCCAGTCGAATGGACAACTCTTTCGAAGTGTAGAAATATGTCGCCATGAGGATAACACCGGGGATGAAACCGCCCTCAAAGAGACCGATGAATGCTCGGGAGATGTAAAAGCCGGTTCTGCCTGTCATGAAGGCTTGAAAAGTTGCTTTGTGGTTGTTAATAACGAAACGATTGGGGTTGGGTGAGGGAGAGTGAAGACATACAGACCAACCCCCAGCATACCATCAGCTACAATTTCCAGTTAGTTTTCCGAGTTTTGTTATCCAAGAGAACGAAGTGGACATACTGTTGGCAGGACACGCTTGAAGCCAAATCTTTTGGTGAGGAACTGCACAGGGAACTCGGCAGAGAGGAAGCATAGCAGCTGAATGGTTGTGCCCTGAAGCGGAATCAGCAAGAGACCCCAAGAATGATGTACGTTTATACTCACATTGTTGTAGTCATCTGTAGTCAAACCGAGGTCGGTCAAGAGGTCATCTGCAAGAGCATTGCTAAGGTTTCCACGATCAAGTTGAAGACCAAAGAACTGAAACTCGTGTAAGTGCCCATCTCGTACGAGTGCCAAGGACAAGACTCACCATCAAACACAGCCAAGTGAGAAGACGCAGATCCGTCTTTCGCACAGCCCTCTTCTCTTCTTCCGGAGTCCATGTGGCTGACGGGTCCCATCGGTGACCACCCTCGTAGGTATCATGCGGAGGGAGAGCCGAGTGAAGCTCTTGTCTGCCGACGCCGACCTGGGTTTTGGCGATATCCACCGAGGAGCGCTCCGCTACTGCAGGGCTTGCTTCAATATCTGCAGTGCCCATGTTGGATGCGGGTGTAATCGGTAATCAATTGGCAACTGGCAATGGATCGAATGCACTGAAACGATGCTGAGATGATTGTCGCTGATAATGGAACACAACTCGGGGTTCTAGTCAAGATATATACTCTTTGCCCATGGCCTCTTGTCTACCGAAAGACGCTCCGCGGCGACATCCCAGTGAACGGGCGTGGCGCGACCGCGCACGCCATAGATGGACATGGAGCCAATTCTGGCAATGGTTCATGACCCATCTCAAGGGCCCCGGCCAAAGGTGCTACATGTACCTCACGCAAGAGGTCGTCTTTACACTGAAGAATAGCAGCATCAATACAGCGCCTTGCAGAGGCCCCCCTCTAGCGTCATCTCACCTACTCCTTCGGGTTGGTGTGGGGATGGCTTCTCCTCTCCGAGATTTTCTCCGTCGTGCCCAAAGCTCCTCGCATGTCATTCCTAGTCCCGATGTCGTCTTTGCCGCGCGCCGTGATTCGACGCTGCCACTCGACATTTAACGGTCCGGGGATAGCCTGGCCGGTCCTTGTACTTGGTACCAAGTATCGCGGAAGATCGCTCCGATTTTGATATAGCCTCACTGACTGCCATTCAATTGCACGACTTTGTTCCTTCATTTCTATGCCTTTTCTTGTTCATTAAAACTTGTACACAAATATTGCATCATGCCTTCTGCCGCACCTTCACTAGCAGATCCCACCCTGGGCGACCACATCCTCGGTGGCCACCCAGAGAGTCGGCCTCGGATCTCGCAGCCATTGACTTACACGGGAAGCCTTGACGACGTCCAACAACTCGATGTCACTCCCGTAATTGGTCGTGAATACACTGGACTCCAGATTCGTGATCTGCTGCGATGGGATGAGAGGCTCATCCGTGACCTTGCTGTCACTATTTCGCAACGTGGAGTTGTCTTCCTCAAGAACCAAGATGTGACTCCCGAAGAGATGAAGGATTTCATGCTTCGTCTTACAGAAGTCGCTGGGTGTCCTGCTAGCTCTGGGCTGCATATTCATCCTTTAACAGAGGAGGGTAGTGAGCTTGGTGATCAGATCAGTGTCATCTCAAGCGAGAAGCAGAAGAAGGGAGGTGGTTTGACGCATCAATTGAGTGATGTGAGTCGGTTTGCCAGTGCAGGCTGGCACAGTGACATGTAAGTAATTAACATGCACCTCAAAACTATGGCACGATGGAAGAATACTGACTAGAGGATAGCACCTTTGAAAAGGTCCCGTCAGACTACGCAATGCTCAAGATTCACACACTGCCAGCGACTGGAGGTGATACAGTATGTTACTTGGGTCGCTCAAGTCAAACAAGTGCAAGTACTAATGTGATTCTTAGCTCTGGGCCTCTGGCTACGAGATTTACGACCGGCTATCGCCACCAATGAAGCAGTTCCTCGAAGGACTGACTGCAACCCACGACGCATCCTTCTTCCATGATGAAGCTGCCCGTCTTGGCAACCCTCTACGCAAGGGCATCCGTGGTTCTCCTTTGAACCAGGGCGAAAACCTTTCTGCCGTACACCCCCTCATCAGAACGAACCCAGTCACAGGCTGGAAGTCAGTGTACGTCAACAAGGGCTTCACCAAGCGCATCAACGGCCTCTCCAAAGATGAGAGCGACACGCTGCTGAGCTACCTGTTCAACCTCGTCACGCAGAACCACGATGCCCAGGTGAGATATCGATGGAGCAAGAATGACTGCGCCATTTGGGATAATAGGTCGACGCTGCACTGCGCTACGTACGACTACGATGCGGCTCGGGCTGGTGACCGGGTCTGCAGTTTGGGTGAAGCGCCATATCTTGATACTACGAGCAAGGGACGCAAGGAAGCATTGGGAATTTAAGAAAGTATATTAACTAAAATATACGAGAGAAATGATGTTTGAGTTATGAACCACCTATACCATGCTGACCAGATGTGAATAAGAGCAGTAGAATCGTGTGCGTGCGTCTAAATATCGTCCTCCTCATCACCAGCCTTTTCGACGAGGAGATATCTGCTCTTGCCCGTCTTTTCATCCATCTCATGCTCAACAGCCAGCTTCTGCAAATGCCCGATGATGTTCTCGATGGCTGTGTCCTTCTTGCTGCGGTTCTTCCGGCCGAGGTTGTCAAGCCAGGAAATCTTGTTCAGGAGATAGTACGCGATGGCAATGATGACAGTAACACCGAACGAGTACAGCCAGATGATGACAACGGTGACGATGTCTACCCATCCATTGCTGCTCTGGTTAAAGTTGTCCTTGGGAGTAGTCACTTCTCCATTGCCGGAGAGCCAGCCGAACAGGCAGAAGATGGTGGCGATGACGTCCACGCCAAAGATGGCTCCGACGAGCTGCCAGGATGGCCAGGTCTTGCCTCCTCGTGTGACAAAGATGAGCCAATTCTCCGTGAGAGCCACCTCGAGGAATAGAATCTCCTGGACTGAGCCAAAGTTCTGGACGATACCACCGCTGGGGAGGAACATGGATCCGCGAATGACCCAAGTGCCTATGGCGAGGAGGATGCCCAGAATGACACTCACGACCCAGATCTTGGGGAGCTGCCACTCGACTGGGCGCGGTTCCCAGTGAGCATTGTCGTAGGCTACTGCGACCGTGGCCAAGTCTGCAAATAGGGCGAGGAAGACGATAAGTTCGACGCGGATAGTCTCGTTGATGATGATCATAGAGAGCGTGAGGTAGATCTCGAGGTGCAGACACAGCGCGATACGGTACTGGATATATGCCTTCATGCGCTGGAAGATCTGGCGAGCCGTCTTGATGGCCAGCACGATGGTGCTTAAGCCAGGGGCTAGAAACACGATATCGGCAGCGGCCTGGGCAGCTTCAGAAGCGCCCTCAACGGCGATTCCACAGTCTGCTTTCTTCAAGGATGGGGCATCGTTGACGCCATCGCCTGTCATGGCTGTGAGATGACCTCGCTGTTGCAACATCTCAACGACAGTGTACTTGTGCTCTGGGAATACTTCTGCGAAGCCATCGGCACGCTCGACAAAGTCGTGCTGTACACTGCCAGCCAAGCCGCCGTGAATGAGTCGCTCCGAGTTGTACACCTTTGTGCCTAGCGACAGCATCTTGCAGGTCTCCTTGGCGATGGCGATGGCATCTCCCGTCAGCATCTTAACCGGTACACCAAGATGTCCAGCCTCGATGATGGTCTGCGCCGTATCTTCACGCGGAGGATCAAACATGGAGAGCAAACCCAGGAGGATCCAGTCGCCGTCGTTCTTCTTGTACGCGACTCCCAGGGAACGGAATCCGCGACGAGCAAACTCTTGAGCCTTTTCTCTGTACAAGTTGCCGTCTGCTTCTGAGCAGTTTGCCAACCTCAAGATAGCCCTGGGTGCTCCTTTGGCACAGGTGAACCGGTCACTGCCCAAACGGCACACGGTGGTGATTCGCTTGGAGACTGGGTCAAAGGGCGTGAAGGACTCGGTTACCCAGCCCTGCTGCAGGATCTCACGGGCCTGAGGATATCTCTTCAATGTCAAGATGGTGACCTTGTCGATAGGATCTAGCGTCTTGAGGTTATGAGAGGATGCCAAAGCTGCGACGGCCATCATCCAGTTGACATCCTGGCCTTCAGAGACAAAGGGGTCACGGATGCTGAGCTTGTTCGCCGTCAATGTGCCTGTCTTGTCTGAGCAGAGGATATCAACGCCCTGTAATTCCTTGTTAGTTCGTGTACCTATGTTATGAGGAAGTCTGAGACTCACAGCAAGTGACTCAATGGCTGTCAACTTCTGCACAATAGCCTTTTGTTTGGCCAGATAGGCAGCGCCCACGGCAAGAGTAGTGGTCGTGACGACGGGCAGACCGACAGGTACACCAATGATGAGCAGTACCAAGGCGTAGTGAAGGAGATTCTGCGATCCGGGGTTTGCGATTCTGATGTGATGAAAGAAACCACCGATCCAGGCAGCGAGGATCCAAAACATGACGAGAACCAGGAGGGAAGTGCCGATATTGTTCATGACGGCCTTGAAATGGCCCTGGTCCTTTGCGCCTTGTACTAGGTCTGCGGTGCGTCCGACAAAGGATTCTCTGGCTGTGTGAGTTACGATGCCGTATGCCTTGCCGCGCTTGCAGCCTGTGGTATAGTAGACCATGTCGCCCAGGTACTTCTCAACAGCAAGAGACTCGCCAGTGATGGCAGACTGATCGATGGCAACGAGTGGACGACTGCGGTACCCAAGTTCCTGAGGTTGGTAGTCGCCATCGCGCTCTTTGCCATTTGTATCACCCCCTTTGGCTTCGGTGTTTTGGCTGTGTTCGTGCTCTTGATCTTCGTCTCCCTCTGCCTCGTCCGACTCTTCGCTGCGGTCGAGCTTGTCTTCGGCTCTGAGACGCTTGTACACCTCAAAGTCTTCTGGCCGGGTGTAGTCGCATAGGAGACGCGCATCAGCGGCGACGGTGCCACCTTCTTGGATAATGAGCTGGCCAACCTGTTAGACATGGTTCTCGGTTAAAGGGGGAGGGGTGTCTTACAATATCTCCGGGTACTAACTCACGAGCCGGAATCTCTTGCTCATTGCTGTCCCTCACAACTGTGCATCGCATAGCAATGTCTCCTTTGAGGCTCGCAACAACGTCGGCGGCTTGTTTCTCCTGGTAGAACCCGACAAAGGCGTTGAGGAAGAGGATTCCCAGGATGACTCCGAAGTCGACCCAGTCGCCGAGACCAACAGCCAGCAGCGCAGCAACCTCCATGACTATTTGGCTTCTTGTTAGCGATCCCATTCTCATGCACAGAAAGTAGCAACTTGCCATAAAGAATTGGACCCGTGAAGAAGCCCAGAAACTTGACGAACATGTTCTCCTTCTCGGCTGTGAGCTCATTCCAACCAGCTCTCTTCCTCCTGATGTCAACTTCCGAAGACGCAATGCCAGTAGTCATGTCGGTTTCGAGCCAAGACTCTGGTATCCCCTGTTTAACAGGGGCAGTTTCTTCGGCATCGACACCTCCAAACTGCCACCATCGCTTCTTGCGACTCTTGCCGGTGGTGTCTTCCTCTGTCGCGCTGCGGCGTCGCTCATCGCGGTAGACGCTGATGTAGCGGTCCAGAGCTGGATATTCGCCGAGGTCTTCCACGCCTGGGACGTAGATGCTGCCGATGCGGCCTCGAGACTGGCGTCTGGCGCCAGCCTCGAGATCGCCTTCGCCAGCCTTCTTTTTGCGGTGGAACAGACCAGGCATGGCTGATGCACTTTTGCTACTTCAATTGATCTTACAATGAGCTGTATGTATTCTACAGGATGATCTGCAGATATCTCTCGTTTCTGCCCACGGCGCGACTTTGCTATTTATTGTCTGCACACCAGAATTGGCCTTCACCCATTTGGATGAGTGACGATCATAACTGTAACCACCCGTAGATGCCGCTCCCCCTCCTCGACATCCGGTAAAGCATCCGTCCTATGGCATGCGAGCGGTTTCCATCCCGGCCGAGTTATCCGGACGCCTTGCAATAGCTTCAACGGGATGTGCCAGCGGCTGAAAGATTCCATTACCTTTCCAAAACCAAGGTTATCGGACCCTGGACCGGTCGGGAAGCTGATAGACACAGTAACAACACAATGCACAGTAAACAGGATTACTCTCGTGATTCCTCGGCTCTCCTCCCCGAGATGCCATCGCAGCGTTTCAACTCCCGCGGGAGCAACCAACAGAGTACATGGGTTGGGGTTGTGAATGGCCGACTCAAGTCTGGCATCCGTCAGAACCGAAAAAGCCGCCCTTCTTTATCCCTCTCGCCACGGATATGCGGCACAACTGGTGGCATCATCATTATGACTTTCCGTCCACCCTTCTGAAGATTCTTGACCATCCGGACACGCTCATCATGGCGTCACTGCTACACCACCATTGATATGTCACTAGTTTCGTGCAGATACCCTTGCAGCGGGATTTCTTTTGCATGCCAACTGACACCCTTTTGTACCCTGAAATCATCGCCCCTATTGGCTGGCACTTCACTGGAGGCGTTGCCACAAAGTGATTGAAGCCGGCCGATAGGAGTTTCGAGGCAAACAAGCATTTCTTGGCATCTGATACCCGTCTCCCGCATTTGTGAAACCAGGATTGTCGCCTGCCAAGTTGACACAAAAGCTGCTCTAAAAGGGTTCAATCTTTCAATGCCCCATGTTCTTCTATCGTGATCAGTTATGAGAACAGCCGTGAAAGAAGCCGAGAGGGGAAGACACCCTTGCTTCTACTCTCGTCACCCGATTGATTGCCAAAAGCACTTCAGATACAACGCAAAAATCCCTCTAGAAATTGCAATACTCGGCCATTCGGCATTCCTCATTCTAATACCCTCCTTGTTCCCGTAGCTCGATACCACCACGAGTGACAGGTGCGCCTCCTCGCTATGCCGCTGTCACGCGGTCCATGGATGTCGCATCGGTGTTATGGAAAGGCTGGGGGAATAGTGATGTAAGAAACATACTGTTGCCCATCAACTCGATTGTTGCCAACTATATTTGCCGTGCTTTCTTCTCTTTTGGGAGCAACCCCTCGACAGCCGCCTGTTCCGGGACTCGAGCATGATCTGTTGCACCCAGTTATCGTCAAGCTGGTGAACCATGTTAGAACAATGGAGGGGGTGATAACAAGTTCCTATGGAGGGACGCATGGGTTGATAGTTTAAATAATGAAGATTCCTAATTGCTCATATTGGCTGTTGGGCTTGTGATGTTGATTGTGATAGCAATTCCTCATGGCCTTTCCTAGCCCACCCACATACCAAGAAGTGTCCCGTCATGGACCAAGAGTACAACTACCAACAAGCGAGTTGATATCTCTCATACTAGATGGTCGTTCCATCTATCCAGCTGGGAGCGCTCTCCCTCGCTATGAGTTGAGTGCCTCACCTCGTGGGGCAACATCCTCAGTTTTGTCGATCAAGAAACTCCGTTATCGGTTGTCGAGGAACAATGGACAAGGAAGACTTCGCTTTCGGCTGGACGACCTGTATACCTGTCGAGATACTTCATTCCGTTTACACACGCGAAGGCACATTGCCATTAATGGGAACACAAGGGATAGTCGCACATACAGCCATGTCAAGCTCCATCCTGGGATTACTGGCTGGTCCTCCTGTAGCGCTGCAGGCTACCTCGGTTCTGTTCGAGGGCGAAAGAACAAGCAGATGAAGTGGAAGGACGATACCGGACGTACTATAGCCGTGGAAGAGGAGGCCATCCTGATGGAGAGTGGAGTGTTGATGTCCACGCCAAGTCTCAGGCTGCTGCAAGTATTAAGCGATAGAGACTTGGACCTCATTGTGACCTGTTGGGCTGCACGTCTTTGGAAGGAAGCCAAAAGAGAGTGGAAGAGATATATACCCTGGGCAAGAGGTGAAGCCAAACCTGTTCCCTTCTGGCATGGCTGTATACACTGATTGACCTCGACAGTTGCGAATTGGAAGCCGAATATTGCTGCTTACATGTCCGCTCCGTGTCCACCATACTCTTATTTCCCCGACCGAGACTATAGCGACGATGAATTTAGCTGCGAGGCGCTACTGAGCTGCCGAAGCTTGAGTGGAGCAAATCCGGGGTAGACGTCGAAGGCGAGCTCATCACCTGCAATCACGTCATCGAGGAGGATGCGGTCCAAGGTACCGGCAGCTTGGGAAGGCTTCTCGGAGGATTCTTCATTTGCTGATTTTTTTTCTGTACCAGAAATCATCCTCTCACAAGCCGATCCTTCATCCATTCCTGTCGCGGTTTGACGAGTCCCCGGAGCCATGCCCCCACATCCGGATGCCGCTCCGAGTCCAGCTCCGAATCAGCCCCCGAAAACAACTCCGAACACCTCAGCATCGCGCCAGAAACTTGCAAGGAGAGCCTGCGACTCATGCAAGATCCGAAAGATTCGATGTTCAGAGACACCCCCCTGCACGGGGTGTGCAGCCTCGGGGATAGAGTGTACCTTTAACCGCCTACAAGCTACTCGCGGTCCTCGAGGGCTTCGAGCAAAGACCCTTGACAAGATTGAGCGGAGACGTCGAGGCAAAGTTGATGTTAAGTGTGCAGATCGCAGTGGGGAGAATGGGGACAGAGAACAACAAACTGATGAGATAACCTGCGTGGTTGACGTGCTTGACGTTTACGCTGAACGACTGTTCCCTATCTGGCCTATCTGCGATGCTGCTGACCTGCGCAACAAGATAAAGGAGAACCCTAGCAGAGATGATTCAGCAAGATTACTGGCAAATGCAGTAGCCTTGGCCACCATTGCCCAGCTGAGACTGGAAACTGCATGGCAGCCCAGCGTGGACAAGGTAGAAACCAGTGGGCTGAATCAGACACTCGATCTCCTTGACAGCCTTCGCATCTCATTCTTCTTACACATATACCACGAGAACGCTTCACCTGGAGGTACCAAGTCGCTTGTTTATCTTCGCGAGGCCATCACGCAGGCTCAAATCCTCCGACTTGATCGCGAGTCGACATATGCCTCGCTCTCTGAGGCAGATCAACATGTCTCGCGACGAGTTCTCTGGCTACTCTTTGTTACAGAAAGGTGCGCCAAATAACTTTAATTACCACACGATATCCTCTACTGACAGCCTATCTCAGAGGCGTCGCGCTCCTTCACAAACTACCCATTGTGTTGAGGCCCAACATCCTGTTCCCATGGTTTGGCGGAGCCGACGACCAGGCAGAGGTCCTGCCCGCCTTTCTAAAGCTGGTCCATCTATTCTGGGTATTCGATCAATCCGGAATCTTTGAGATTCTACGAAATGCAGACACAGACTCGGACATTCCCAACATGGCATCCGTGGCTCAGAGCTGTCTGGAGCTCCTCCAGCAGAAGCTTCTCGACTCAGTCGACAACGACGATTGGGGCCCTGTCAATCAAGTTCAGCGCGCGGACATGTTTGTCACCCGACAGTGGATGCGTGCTGTTCTCTGGAGGGCGTCTTTGCGCTTTGGGATTGTCATTCCGGGCATGAATCCGATTGACATTGCAAAGGACTTTTTGAGCCTGGTCTCTGAGCTTCCAAAGGCTGCACTTGAGTCTCACGGTCCAACTCTGGTAAGCAGTTGTCTGCTCTTGATCCAAGGCAATGCATCACTAACACAGAGCAGGAGTTCAAGACGTTTGAGATCGCTACGGCGGTGATAGATGCAATGGCCAGCAATCATTCAGCCATTCCAATTGATCAACCAGGGCCAATCTTACACCGCCTGCGAGACATTTTATCCTCTTGTCGAGGAGGTAATCGGACTCTCTTGTCGCTTCTCACGATGAAGATGGACGCCGTGTCTGGGTCGAGGCTTATGCTTGAGACTCCGAACGACGATGCCATTGTCTTCCAGATGAACGCCCAACCTGGATTTGACACGGCTGAACTCTTGGCGAACCAGTCAAATATTTCTATGCCTACGTATCAATTCATGGAGGAGCAAGCGTCCCAGATTTGCTGGCCGCCGCTGGACCTGGGATATCTCGTCCGGTCACCGTCTCCGCTGACTCGGATGCTGCTGGAATCGATGCCCAGAGATGTCTCAGAGGAGGACCAGCCACTCCCAAGCTAACAAAAGACCTCGCTAGGGCCGCGCGATGACACCTTTCGGGGGATTTCTTGCGTCATTTTACCCTGGTCGCTCGGTGTGACTCCATCCCCGCCTTTAGTGAATTACTCCGAGAATTTCTCCGTCAGCTTGGCTGAGTGTATATGGATTGAGTTGAGCAGCTTTTGGTCAAAGATCTTGAAGGAAGCATAGCACTTTTGGACATTCCTCATCTGTCGTCAACATCCTTCACAATGGCCTGGGCTGAACCTCGAAACACGGGCATGATCTACCGCCGTCTCGGCCGGTCTGGACTACATGTTTCTGCCATCAGTCTCGGCGGTTGGATGACCTATGGAGGTTATGCTCAAGATGAACAGGCTTTTGCTTGTATGAAGAAAGCCTACGACCTGGGAGTCAACTTCTTCGATACGGCCGAGAACTACACCGCTGGCGAGTCGGAGGTTGTCATGGGCAAGGCTATCAAGCATTTTGGGTGGAAGAGAAGTGACCTGGTTATCAGCACAAGTAAGCGACCTTTTTCTACCATCAACTAATTGGTATACTAATAGTATTAAAGAGATCAACTGGGGCGCCGTCAATGGAGAGATCCTGGTCAACAACCACGGTCTTTCGAGGAAGCACATCATCGAGGGCTTGGAGGCTTCACTCTCCCGTCTTCAACTAAAATATGTCGACATTGTCTATGCGCATCGACCTGACAGATTGACCCCCATGGAAGAGACTGTGAGGGCCTTCAATTTTGTAATTGATCAGGGCATGGCTCTCTACTGGGGCACCTCTGAATGGAGTCCCGATGAGATTGCAGAGGCTGTAAGCACTCCCCAGCAAGCTCCTCAATACAATAACTAACAGACTAGGTTGGCATTGCCCGCGACCTGAGGATGATTGCCCCTATCGTGGAACAGCCCCAGTACAACATGCTCGTACGCGACAAGGTCGAAGGCCAGTTCCAGCGTTTGTATGAGCGTGTCGGCCTCGGCCTCACCACCTTTAGCCCCATCAAGATGGGTCTCCTCTCGGGCAAGTACAACGACGTCGTCGACGGCCAACCGCCCAAGGACTCGCGATTCGGAGCGAGCAAGGACGGGTTTGCCGACTTTATGCGCGATCGTATGGGAAGCGACGACTGGAAGGAGGAGATCGAAAAGGTCAAACAACTGAAGCCCATTGCGGATAAGTTGGGTGTCAGCCAGAGCCAGCTCGCCGTTGCGTGGTGTCTGAAGAACCCCAACGTGAGCAGCGTCATCACGGGAGCGAGCCGACCGGAGCAGT
This sequence comes from Fusarium falciforme, assembly GCF_026873545.1. Classification (NCBI taxonomy): domain Eukaryota; kingdom Fungi; phylum Ascomycota; class Sordariomycetes; order Hypocreales; family Nectriaceae; genus Fusarium; species Fusarium falciforme. Next base: position 1,220,101 of record NC_070546.1, read on the forward strand.
TGGAGGAGAATGTAGGAGCTCTCAAGATCCTTGACAAGTTGACGCCTGAGATTCTTGACGAGATTGATGCTGTAACCAAGAACAAGGTCACGCTTGATCCTGCTAGGCAAAGCTAGAGGCTGATGGTTAAATCAATGTTAAAAGATCTTTATAATACTGCAAGAGCCCGAGACTCGAAGGGAAAAATAGCTACCATCTCCTACTAGCCAGATAAGAAACTAATAATGTGCTTGCTTTTACAATATCTTGAATAGCATAGAAAGGTAAACCAATTCCTCACATCTGCTATATATTTTCAAGTCAGTGTTTAAACATTCTTATTTGATTTACTTATCGAGTCTTTAAAACTAACCTCACTCTTTTCGACGCATCTCCTCAAACAGGAATCCTAAGCTACCAACAGCCGCCTCCTTCGTAATCCGAATAGCAGCCCTAGTTACGTCCTCGGTGCAGTCTTGCTCCTTAAAGGGATTAAGCACGATCTCTTCGCTTATCCCACGCACCATCTTATCCCTAGCGACACTCCCCTCAAAGTCCCTCATGGCTGCCTCGACCTCCTTTGAGGTCAAATGGGAACCCTTTCGATCCTCCAATTCACGCAGGTAATACCCGATGAGATGAACGCCTATCACCATTTTCATGACAATCTTGCTGATTTCAGGGAGAGAGGTTGAGACGAAGCAGTTACATGCCGCTAGATAAGCGTTGACCAGGATTTTCAGGGTTCCAGTGCCTTGAAAGATCGAGTCCAGTGCTTTGCTAGGAGAAGGCAACAAGCTCCATGAGGCGATACCCCAGCACTTGGTGGCTTTGCTGTGAAGGATCTCCCAAACCCCGATGAGGCCGGTGAGGCAGATGTATGGATGGTAGGAGACCTTGGTGACTCGCCGCGCTGTCCAGAAGAGGGAGATACTGTTGGAAATTCCATCTACCGATGTTGGTTAGCCAGTACCCAGTATAATTCACCGTGACTAATGCGTATCCATCAGCTTGGCCTAGTTGTCTCTCTGCTGAGTGGCAACCCAGAGGATTTGTAGGTCCCGGCTACGAAGCTGCTGCGCCATCTTCTGAACCAGGGCTTGCGAGCCCATAGAGTCTGTATCAAGCGTTAATATGAGATAACCTGCTTAATAAGACTGCTTTACCTGTGGTAGTATACTTTAGCGTCCATTCTTCCGTGTCCGCAAGTGCTATGCGACAAATTGAGAATCTCGGGTTATCTCCTACGATGCTCTTCAGCCGTCCCTCCAGATTGGTCTGAAAATACTCGTAGGCCTTTTCCTCTGCTCTTTGAATGTCTGATAGCTTGAACCTCTTTTGAATCTGCTCGTGTTTGAGTGTAGGAGGTCAGTGAAATTCGAGTATATGCATAGCCTCTGGAGAGTATCTATAAGCGGATTAAACAGTCCGGGTTCGCTCCTCTAGGAAAGTCGTACACCAGCTCTAGCTAACAGGCTGGGAGTTTTAGCATAGGTGGAAAGTGTCTAGAAGTCATTTTCTGTGAGTGCAGGCTGGTAACAAACACCCTCCACGGTTGATGAAGACTCCGCAGTGACAAAAGAAAGACTAGGTAGAATGGGAACAGTGAGAGGGGATGTAGAAACTCAGATACTGATGTAAAACATAAAAATAGCTACAAAACATGGTAAGACTTCAGTTCAGCGGATACCACGGCTTTACAACACAAGAAGGGCGAGAATTCCATGTCTTATCGTGGCTGTCAGGGGCTCCTGCCGAGTGACGGATAACCATTGTTCGGTAGGTTACCACAATTCAGCAATTTAATATGCATATGAAAGCCGAGGAATATCACACTCACCTGGCCAATGCCCTTCACAAATAGTTCTTGACGTAGCTGGAACCTCGAGTGTCGGATATTCGGAGACGAGATATCATGATTCACCATGTAAAATCCGGCCATTAGCAAACTCCGAAGGGCGAGGTTTAAAAGCGAGAATCAGGCTACACGGGCATCTCGCTCTTTCGGCCTCTGACGAATTTCCAATCAACTAACACGTTCGCGCCAAGTCGATGCGTGTTTCCCATCGCTTTTCTAGCCGTTTGTCGTATTCAGAGGTCGTTGATTGGACGTCTCCGGCTGCATGTGGAGAGCCGCCGGCCGAGCGATTACCCAATCCGGCAATTCTCAGTCCGCTCCGAGTCCGATGTATTCGAGAGTCGAGAGAGCCTCAATGGCGATTAACTATCTATCTCCGAGACATCGGAACGGGTTTTCGGGCCAGGTTGACATATAAAGATGCTTTTGGGCTCTGTATTGCAGGGGAAATCGCCAGCATCAATACAATACACAACCCAGCAACCTCGTCTTCACATCAACCAAGACCCCATCTTCACTTTCATATAATCTTGTATCTTGTTTAAACACCATGGCCCGGAAGTACGCCAAGGACCAGCCTGAGGGCTTTACTAACAGTATCGAGAGAGTGGCCATCGTCGGAGTGAGTAATTCAACCCACGCGAAGCGCATCAACAACTAACAGCCAACTTCAGGCTGGTGGTTCTGTCGGTCAATATTTGGCCAGGGCACTGCTGAATACCGGGAAGCACACAGTCACCGCCATCACTCGTGAAGGCAGCACTAGCAAGATTCCTGAAGGCGCTAAATCCGTCATCGTCGACTACGAAAACGAGGACACTATTGTTGCCGCCCTCAAGGGCCAGCAATTCCTCGCCATCTCCATGTCCGTCACCGCTGCCCCTGGCACCCAGGAAAAGATCATCGCTGCCGCTGCAAAGGCCGGCGTTCCTTGGGTCATGCCCAACTGCTACGGTACTGACTTCACCAATGCATCTCTCGCAGAGGAGAACATGACTGGCCAGTCAGTTCTACCAGGCATCAAGGCCATTGAGGATGCTGGTGTGTCATCCTGGATCGCCATGGGTTGCTCTTACTGGTATGAGTTCTCCATCGCTCAGGGCCCGCAGTGGTATGGCTTCGATTTTAGCGACAACCAAAAGAAGGTGACCTTTTATGACGACGGCAAGACACAGATTAACACCTCGACCTGGCTTCAGTGCGGTCGAGCTATTGCCGCTCTTCTAAGCCTCAAGGAGCTACCTGAAGACGAAAGCGACAAGTCACCAACCATCTCCCAGTGGCGAAACAAGCCTATGTGGATCTCCAGCTTCCTCATCTCCCAGCGACAAATGCTCGACAGCCTCCAACGCGTGACAGGCACCACCGACAAGGACTGGGAGATTGAGTATGAGGGCTCTCACGAACGCTGGAGTCGGGCGATGGACATGCTAAAGAAGGGTGATCGAAGGGGCTGGGCGATGGGCATGTATGCCAGGACCTTTTACCCCAACGGTGACGGCAACATCGAGGCCAAATATGGTCTTGCGAACGATGTGCTTGGACTTCCCAAAGAAGATTTGGATGAGGCTACTAAGAGGGCGCTCGAGATGGTTGATTCCAGCTACAACTACTTTACAAACAGGAGCAGGTAAAAGTGAGGAGGGTCGTTGATTCAGGGAATAGTTAGAATGAACTCGAAAGATAGTCACGAATGGAATTGATGGTCGGATCTTGCCAACCACACTCCCTCGGTGAATGCGATGACAAGCCTGGATAGTATGAACAAAAAGAAAGGATTTGATTCTTTCTGAATCGTGATTCCGCCCGGGCTCGAACCGGGGACCTTCTCGGTGTTAACGAGATGCCATGACCAGCTAGACCACGGAACCGAGGCTATCTTGTTGGATGGAAACCCGCCGAGCGTATGGGGCTCATGTCCTCTGAGGATGGAGCCGAGGGAGTAGGGAAAAAAAAAAAGAGAGTCGATGGTGGAGTTGTGGTTGTTAGGGTATGGTGAGGTGCAAAAAGAGTGGTTCCGCCCGGGATCGAACCGGGGACCTTCTCGGTGTTAACGAGATGCCATAACCAACTAGACCACGGAACCTGAGTTGGCGAGATGAAATCTCTGGTGCTTGCTGGGAGGGCCGCTTCTAGGAGCGTCTATGGTTTGGCGAGTTTTCTGAATAAGCTCTGTATAACACTCGTAGTTGCTACCAGGAGAGAGATGGAAGAAGGAAACAGAAAAGGTTAAATGATGAGTTTCGCCCTGCTTCTTGAGAATGCACTGCAATAGTTCCAAGTTTAGCAGGCCTGGTACAAGGGTGTAGACATTCTCGCAAGATGTGAATTTGTTCTAACACCACACATACCACAGTGAAGCTTCAATAACCATTTCATTCAGAGATATCAGGATATCAACTAGGAGAGACGACTTGAATACTGTGCCAGTAGCTTACCGGCGCCATCGTGAATGCTATCCTTGCCTTCACCATCACCCATTTGGCGCTTAGACTCAGGTTCAGGGTCGGGCTGAGGGAGACGGATCAAGGAAACTATACGACAGATTGTATCTGCCGTCGGCCTCCGCTCACATGACATTAAGAATGTTTTCCTCAGCATGAATGTTAAATGAGGAAGTCATTTCAGACACAATGGCTGGATCTCCTATCCACGGTTCGGCACATGGCCACTCGACCATGCTGATGTAAAATGATATGGGTTTGATAATAAAGAAATATATACAACGATTGTGAGAAAAGCAGTGAGTATATTATAAAGATTAGGGCGCTAGAATCTTTTGTTTGTTTAATTTATTTTATGATCCTTCCCATATAATGTCCTTAAACCTTTGGGCTACTGCTCTCTTCATCCTAACCTGCCTCCGAAGCCTTACTCACCAAGTGGAACTACCAACAACCAGATAGTGAGCTTCCAGAGTATAAATGAGAAAGGATGTTCTAAGAGGATCCATGAGGACCCCAGCAGAATTTTTCCAAGAGGTGGTTGCCTTGGTGTGCCACCACCTACAGATTCTGTGAGTGGGTATCGGGTAGGAGTTCTTAAAAAGAGGTATGCTGAAAACTGGCAGAAAGGTTCAAATAATGGGCGAACGTAGTGACGAGATAGCTTGAACTATTAAGTTCTCTTGTTTGCATGCGTTATTTGGTTTGCGATAAGACCTTCGATGTTGTAAATATCAGAGCAAGTTTCTCATCCACGAAGTTGGGTGGACCCAATAGAAAGTGATGCTGCATGGTTTTAAATAGCAGTTTCTTATTTACTATATTCACTTCTATATATTCAAATTGGTTCTTTTACCCAGCCCTTGCACTGATTCTATATTTTCTTATCTGCCTTCCTATCGTGGATGGTTGGTTTTATCAGGATTGAGGACGCCACCCGCCGCCGAGCCTCAAGGATCCGTCGGGATGGCCTGCGGCATCATCTCTTGGCGTGCTTGGCGATGCGCCCTAGCGTCTCGTAGCAGAGCCTCAAAATCATTGATTGACGCCGCGGGAACAGAATGTGATGCCTGGGATCGAAAAGGTCATAGTGTCTGGCTCTGAATTGGTCTGAAAATCAAGCTTGAAGCAAGATAATCCCATCCTCCCGCCTGATGCCACACCCTGCTTAGCTTGAATAGGGAGTGCCACTTCAAATGGTGACTAAATAGACGAGTGCTATTAGTTGCAATATTGAATCGTCAAGTTGTTTGAAATTTCCAGAAAACCCGACGACGTCCCGTTCAACTTCCACGTCCCTCAGCTCTCCTCGGCTCTCTCGGCGTTCATTAAGATCGGCATCCCTCCCGACCTATCCTCGGCCAACCTTCGCCAAGGCTTTAAACCATCGTCGTTCCACTATCTCATCATGGCCGGAGCGCGCTCATATCCCTCCCGGTGCTCTCACCTTGCGTCCTTCAACGGGCATCCTCCGACGTCGCCAATACTCACCGCAGAGCAAACCATGGCTGAATCGAGCAATCCATTACTCAATAGAAATCCACCCGATGCAGAGACGAATTCCTGGAGACTTTGGGGAAGAGTACACGGGGTCCGGGGGGACATCGCGGAGTAGCCCATGGGCGAGAATCTCGCTGTTGAGCCAGTTCAGCGGATTCCAAACGTAACAGAAACCACTGAATCAGGGGTTCGTCTCCAGTGGTTTGGACGAGTCTCGACACGGTCACCTGGGGTCCGTGGAGTTTTTTCTCTGAAGGTGAGATGTTGCCACCGAGACCCTCTTTAATGGAACGGAGTCGCCGCTGGCGTAGCCGGTCGATGCCGGTCCTCGTGGCACAGAGCCGCGCCTAGATAGAGCTAGGCAGTCTACTACAACTGCCAGCGGGCGCTGATATGTCCCGGTTCGACCGGATCAGCTGCGTCATTTGACTCGAGCAGTCGGTTAAGTCGGATGCCTATGGGCGGGGGGGTTTACAAGCACAGGCCAGTATAAGCCCATGGCCGTTTATTACCATGAGCAATAACCAAGAGTAACATCTTTTCGGAGCCGTAGTTAGATCTCGTGTTTGCATAGGGAGCCAAGACCGGGGTTCGGTGGAGAGCTCTTTTCCTGGGGCTCCAACCTCTCTCGAGCAATGGGATTGATATTGTCTATCTCCAGGGGACAGATACCATCTGCTGCTTAGACCATTGAGGTATTTTTGACCCCCATGGGGCCGATTAGACTTATTTTGCCTCGTCTCCTGATGTATTATCTGCTAGTCCGCGCCTTGTGTGTCCCCAAGGGCGTCTCGTGTCTAGCCGTACTTCCGAATTGCGCGCTCGCGCTCTGCACTATCTGTCGCGTCTGACCATAATGTCGTGGCCGATTTAAGCATTGACCATGTTTCAAGCTGATTTGGAAGGGAATTAGGGACAGAGCTGATGTGAGAAGGACGCGCATGGTAAGGAGTTAGTGTGCCGAACACATCTGCATATGCATGTCGCTTTCGGCACTTGGTTGATTCCCATGTCACCATCATTGACTAGAGACGTACTGAACAGTAACTACAGTCCCTTTAAGCTTACTATAAAAACTTCGAATGGCCAAAATCTCCATCAAATCAAATCCATCCGCTTGCTGAACCTCCATTGACGTGCTCTCGTTGACAGCATCACCCACCCTCCAACACGAGACAGCCTCTCGTCCTATCACACGATGGCGTGAGGTGGAATGTTCCCCTGCCCGTCTCTTCTAGAAGCCCAAAGGAATCGCATGGCCTGCATGAGCCGCGGCTATTCCTGCAGGGTCGTTGGCAGCCGCAATGCCCTCTCTCGAAAAAAGCGTTCTAGAACGGAAACAGATTAATCGCCTCCCGGCCCGGGGCAAAATACCCACAACGTCATTCTCCTATGGGGCACGCTTTCGGGCATAGCATGGGAAAAAGCTTGTTACGCAACCACATTACTGAGTCTCCATGATACTACTCCCCTCTACTAAGGAGCTGGGGGACTGGGGACTACTATTCCAACAAGGGGAGTGATCCTCCGTTAACGGAACTCGTTAGTGAGACTTGGGAACATTTTTAAAATGCCCGACCGCCCCAGTGCTAGTTTTCTTTTTCCCCCCTTCTCCTTCACTCTTGTATTTTGTTTCACAGCAATTGTCGACAATATCCATCATGGAGGAGCAACAGAACCACGCGGACAAGAATGTCCACTTTGACGACTCGGCCGCCCTCGAGCAGCTTGGCCACAAGCAAGAGCTGCAGAGAAATTTCTCAAAGGTTTCTCTGCTGGGTCTTGCCTTTGCCATTCTCAACACCTGGACCGCCCTGTCCGCCTCCATCAGTCTCGCCCTCCCCTCTGGTGGACCTAGCGCCGTCATCTGGGGATTGATGGTCGCCGGTATCTGCAACCTTTGTCTCGCCGCTCCTTTGGCCGAATTCCTCTCTGCCTATCCTACAGCTGGTGGACAATATCACTGGAGTGCTCTCATCAGTTGGCCTAGATGGTCTAGAGGCATCAGCTATGTGACTGGATGGATCAACGCTGCTGGCTATGTCATCCTGACTGCCACCGCGCCCCTTCTCGGAAGCACTTTCGTTATCGACACCATCTCATTTATGCATCCGACCTACGAGTCCAAGACCTGGCATCAGTTCCTCATCTACCTCGGTTTCACCTTCATCGCCCTCTTCATCAACGCCTTTGCCAACCGCCTCCTCCCACTGTTCAACAAGGCTGCGTTCCTGTGGAGTATCTCTGGTTTCGTCATCATCAGCATCACTGTCCTTGCCTGTGCCTCTCCCAACTATCAGAGCGGTGGCTTCGTCTACGGCAAGTTCATCAATGAGGTTGGCTGGCCCGATGGTCTATCTTGGCTCCTTGGACTTCTTCAGGGCGCCTTTGCTCTTACTGGATTCGATGCTGCGGCTCACATGATTGGTACGTGCCGGTTTTGGCATCTATTACTCACAACTCTTGCTAACCCTTCACAGAGGAGATCCCCAACGCACGAAAGGAGGGCCCTCGCATCATGATCTGGTGCATTCTCATCGGCATGGCCTCCGGTTTCATCTTCCTCTCCTGCCTCCTCTTCGTCCTCAAGGATGTCCAAACCGTCATCGAGTCTCCCGCCGGCGCTCTTCTCCAGATCTACTTCGATGCCACCAACAGCAAGGCCGGAAGCGTCTGCCTCATCGTCTTCTCTATTGTCTGCATGGTCTTCACTGCCACCGCCATCATGACCACCAGCGCCCGAATGACCTATGCCTTTGCCCGAGACCGCGGTCTGCCCTTCAGCAGCGTTTGGGCTGTTGTTCACCCCACTCTTGATGTGCCCCTTAACGCCCTTCTCTGGACCACCGCCTGGGTTATCATCTTTGGCCTGATTCTCCTGGGAAGCTCCAGTGCTTTCAATGCCATTACCGCCGCTTCCGTCGTTGCTCTTGGTTAGTTTGCCCTTTCTCATAATCTTGTCACTGTCGCTAACACTCAATAGGTGTCACTTACGCCATCCCTCCCTTCATCCACCTCTGCCGCGGCGGAAACATGCTTCCCGAGGACCGACCTTTCAAACTCAGCACCCCCGTCAGATGGATCTGCAGCTTGGTCGGTATTGCCTGGGCCATCCTCACCACCGTCCTCTTCGTCTTCCCCCCCGAGCTCCCCGTCACTGCAACCAACATGAACTACTGTATCGCTGCCTTTGGCATCATCCTGCTCATCGCTGTTGTCACCTGGATCGTCGACGGAAGGAAGAACTATAAGGGTCCCCTCATCGAGATGAACCAAGACGGTGCTACTCTGGAGGGAGCCTCCATGGCCGATACGACTTGCACTTCCAATGCTGAGGATGATATGAAAGGTCATTAAGCCATAGAATAGATCTACGATTAGAAATCGTATTTTAGACTTGGCAGGCCTTTGATTTTAGATTCTGTTTTAAAGTTAGATAAAAATACATTTAAACCATTACATTCATATATATTCGCAACAAGAGAATCGCTCAGCAGTACCAATTTCTTTCAGCCGTGTGGCTGTTGATGCCCAGGTCCTTGTATTGGTTGCCACTTGACTCAACTATGCCTTTTTCTCCGTAGCACAAGATATGTGACATTATGGCCTTGTCAATCCTCCTATTTAGTCAGATATCTCTATCAGACATATAAATAATATTGTTCAGAACTTAGGAAGCAGCATTACTTAGATTAATTCGACAATAACTGGTAGTAGAACTTTGATTTGACGGGGAAATGACTTGGCATATGTCGGGGCATGTCTGGATGTGACTTTAACTTGATATGTTCTACCACTGTCCTCTAAGTGAGAATATCTGATGAGTACTTAGAGCAGACCAAGATAACTACATGTGTTAATAGAGATTTAGTAACATGGCAGCCAGTACTCTTTGCTAATAGCAATAAGACTTCTGTTTTCAAAAGAGGGCCTGAGGGAGGCAATAACAAGCGAATTCATATCCCACGCCGGCATTGGAATCTGATGCCATAAACACTATAACGAGGAACAAATAGCCTGTAACTGCAGGGTTGGCGGGACTTGGCACTCAGCCTCGGAGACGTTGCCGATGCTCAACTCCGGGGTTAGTGACTTGACCCTTGCTTTTTCACCCCCGATTGGCCAACCCTTTACCCACCTTTAATCCGGCCTTGGCTTCACATGGAGGATGCAAACCCACCAATTTTCCGAGCCAACTGAGATCATGTCGAGGGTCTCTGATTTGACACTGGATGGTAGAGTGTTTCGACACTCGATTAAGACGCCTGACGAGGTCATTCAGCGTCGTTGGCATCCCGCATCCTGCGGAGAAAAGGTGGAGACTGTCATGGGAACTTTAATATATATATGGGTAGAGAGACAACTGTGAGAGTGTACTTGGTCTCTCGGCTCTTTGTTACTTCTTGCTCCAACCTTGTGCTTATCTACCATCATCTATCATGTCGCTCCCAGCTACCAATACCACTCTCGATGTCGACTCTCTACTTAAAGAGTTGACACTTGACGAAAAAGTCCAGTTGCTGGCTGGCCAAGGTGCCTCCAGGACCACGGGGCTTCCGCATAGAGGAATTCCTTCTCTTATGGTATGTCACATTTGTACCCCCATCCTGATCGATGACGACTAACCGTGATGCAGACATCCGATGGTCCCCACGGCATCCGTGGAACACGCTCTTTTAGCCGTGTACCAAGTCCTATGCTGCCGTCGGCCACGTCCATGGGCGCCACCTTCAACATCGACCTGCTCCGTCAAGCCGGGAACCTGCTCGGCGAAGAAGCGAGGTTTCGAGGCATAAACGTGCTTCTAGCCCCGACTGTCTGCCTTCAGCGTTCGCCTCTCATTGGCCGAGGCTTCGAGGCCTTTGGTGAAGATCCCTTCCTGAGTGGAGTACTCGCCGCGGCGTATATCAACGGGATCCAAGGTCAAGGTGTGGCCACGAGTATCAAACACTTTGCGGCTCATGATCAGTCAGACAACTCCGTCGAGGACAATGTAGTTCTGACGGAGCGAACACTGCGCGAAGTTCACCTCCTCCCCTTCCAGCTTGCGATGCGATACTCTAACCCATGGACTTTTATGGCATCTTATAACAAGATCAATGGAGTTCATGTTAGTGAAAACTCTTTTCTACTCAAAACTATCTTGAGGGACGAATGGGGGTTCAACGGCCTGGTCATGAGTGACTGGTTTGGCACCTATAGCACCAGCGAGTCTGTCAAAGCAGGCATGGACCTGGAAATGCCTGGCCCGACACTGTGGCGTGGAAAGGCTCTTTCTTTGGCTGTGAATAGCCGCAAGGTCTCACGTAGAGCTATCGACGACGCAACCAAGAACGTTTTGACTCTGATCAACAAAGCCAAAGCTGTCGAGCACATTTCCACGCCGCCGAGATCCGACTCTCAAGAACAACGAGCCTTAATCCGAAAGATTGCCTCTGAAGGGATAGTTTTGCTCAAGAACGACAACAAGTTTCTTCCACTCACCGACATCAAGGGGAAGAAGTTTGGTCTGATCGGAGACCACATCAAGCATCCCGCTCTATGCGGTGGTGGCAGTTCGGAAGTCGAGCCTTACTACTCCGTCACCCCATATGATGCGATAGTTGAAGAGGTCGGAGAAGCCAACGTCTCGTATGCTCCAGGGTGCTACAGTACGTATTCACAGCTCTAAATTTGGAGTCGTTGTTAATTTTCTCTCAGCTTTCCGGTTTAGCCCCCTCCTAGAGCGCCTCGCCTGCCCCAGCACGAATCAATTCGGATGGTCTATCGAGATCTTTGGCGAAAACCCAGACGAGAACCCCAAGGCCGAGCCTGTCCTGACGACAGTTGCCGAGAAGCCCCTGATCGATGTGCCTGAAAACCTCGCACTCCCCAAAAAGTACTTTGTCCGAGCTCGATCGATGTATAAACCTGAGGCTTCAAGAAAGTTCTGCTTTGGATTTGGCGTTTCCGGCAAAGGCGTCCTGAAGGTTGATGGGAAGGTCATCATCGATCAATGGACCAGCCAGCTGCCAAAGACGGATTCAACCCCTTGCTTCAACAGACTATGCATGGAAAAGTTTTGCATGGTCGATGTCACTGAGAAACCTGTTCTTCTCGAGGTGGTCATGGTGAACGAAGCTATCTCTGGGGGTGTCGGCACTGCATTGACCCTTGCTGGCCGCGTCGGCGGCTTTGAGCCCTTTGATGAGGACCAACGCATCCGAGACGCAGTGGAGTTGGCAAAGAATGTTGATATTGCTATTCTTGCCACTGGTCTGTCATCGGATTGGGAGTATGAAGCGAGTGACAGGAAACATCTTCGTCTTCCAGGTCGCACCGACGAGTTGGTTCAAGCTGTTCTGGAGGCCAACCCAAACACGGTATGGTTTTCTCCCATCGAAATTATGTGCTCTCTTCTGACATAAATCCTTTAGATCATTGTGACGCAGTCTGGATGCCCGATTGAGATGCCCTGGGAGAGCAGTGCCACCACATTGGTACACGCCTGGTATGGGGGGCAAGAGACTGGCCACGGCCTTGCCGATATCATCTTCGGGAAGCAAAACCCGTCGGGAAGGCTATCCATCACCTTTCCAAAGTCGCTCAAACACACCCCGGCGTACCTCACCTTTTCCAAGGCTGACTATGATATCGTTTACGGTGAGGGGGTTTTCATCGGGCACCGCTATTACGAAATGGTAGACAGAGATCCCTTATTCTGGTTCGGATACGGGCTTTCTTATTCTGTCTTTGAGTACAAAGACCTTGAGGTGCCAAAGGAGATTCCAGGAGGGAAGGATGGCTCCATGACGATATCACTCACTGTTGCAAATGTCGGCCCTTACGATGGAGCAGAGGTCATCCAGGCGTATGTTCAGGATCCTGAAAGCACTCTCCAGCGTCCAATCAAGGAACTCAAGGCCTTTAACAAGGTTCACCTTGCATGCGGGGAGTCGAGGACTGTTCAGTTGTCTCTGGATAGGTATTCGCTCTCCTTCTGGTCACAAGAGAGCTCCAAGTGGAAGGCCGAGGCCGGCGAGTATGTTGTCATTATCGCATCGAGTTCTAACCCGAAGGATGAGATTTTGCGCGCATCATTCTATCTGTCCGAGACTTATTTATGGGAAGGAGTGTAGGTTGTTTGTTGGCTGGCTTAGCTTGCCTGCATTGATACAACCTAATTCTACCTCATCGAGCTCAGCTCCATGATTCTATTCAACAGTACCCAAAGGGCAAAGGTCTTCGCAAGCTTTGGAGTCTAGCTTTGCCAAAGTATCCAGCAGGCGCCGTAGGAGTGCCTTTGCTCGAGACTGTAAATGTTCATCCTCAACCACTTGGATCAACTCGAGGAGGATCGCCCCAACTCTGCGCATTCTTTCTACCTACATGGACCTCGTTAGCTGCCTGTCTTTATTCAACGGAAGATCACCACTCACATGAGGTTCACCTTTGACCTGTAGATAAAGAAGTGGGATGTCGTCCAGTGTCCGCATAAAATCTTGGACCATCTCCATCTTCTTAAAGAGCAACGCCGGAGTGTACCCATCGAACCCAGCAATCTCATACGACTCGGACTCGATGCACTGCTGCAGGATGACCACTCTCAAACAATGATATGAAACCAGTATGGTACATCTTTGAACCCAGAACGACGACTCATGGACCGTACCGACGTCGCTACTTCCACAAGAGCTAATGATGTTAGATAGGCGCAGCCAGGGAGGGAGATCGTCCAAGAGACTCATAAAATCCATGTATTGTCGCAGTAGCAGGGCCCTGACGGCTCCCCCTCTTTCTCTTTGGTAAGCTCTAATGCCGAAGACGAGCTGTGAAGCCTCAGAAGCTATGCGTCGGATCAGATGGAAGCCAACCAGGAGCCGAGTTTCAAATATCTCGTCATGAAATGCACTAGTTGAATCAAGCAAGGGGACATTATGTTCTCCTTCAGACTTGACGCTCATGGTCTCGTCAAAGAGGGTCTCGTGGAGAGTGAACGGGCGCGCTCGCAGAGCAGCAGCGGTCATGTCGGATGAGTAGAGATGCCAAAAATTGAACCGCAACAGCTGGCCCTCAGGGGGTTCATACTGCTCAATTGAGCGCTCACTATACAAGCGGAGGCGCTGAGCTAGGAGGGTGGCATGCCCGTGGATGTGCCACGCGGCGTTGGCTTTACCCGTGACGTGCTGCAATGCCCCCGATTGAAAAATTCTGATGGTTAAGGATGCTGCTGTGGGAGAGTCGAGGTCATGAATCTCGAAGCACGAGAGCATCTCTCGGGAAGCGCTCAGAAACGGTCCGGCGAGGTGATCCCGGTAGGGCAGCAGGCTCTCTGGCATGACGGACGCAACCATGGCACAAAGGGCGGTGACAAGGGCAAAGGCCCTCATCCGTGCGATTTGTTGATATTCGCCATCTGTCTCAAAGGGATCAACGGTCGCATCCGAAAAGAAGATCGAGGCATCTTTCCGCACCGTGAGTTCATGGATCAGCGGGGCGGTTGGAAAGGTGAAGCGCATGTACAGGTCTATGCAGTGGTTGGTGATAGTTCCCAGGGATAGGTCGGGGAGTTCTGACTTGATCGAGGCCGATAAACCCTCGGCGATGATCCGGGATAGTCTGGTAAGGGTAGAGGGACCTCCTCTATGAGACGCGGTGACATGGTTTTGGAGACGAGCCAGCACAGTCTGGTCTCTCCAAGTCGAAGGGTTCGTAGGAGGCGGCGGCGGCTGCTGCTCCTCCTCGACAACGGGGCTTCTCTCGACCTCGGGCACATTTCCGAGACGACGGCCTATGTTGGGAACTCTTGGTCCTCGCCTCTTCTGTGGAATGGTATACTCGCAAGACAAATGCGAGAGACGACAGTTGGCGCACGGATTTAACGCGTCACACTTGACCTTGCGCCTTCGACAGCAGTCACACGCCAGGGATGCTTTGGACCTTGAGGGGGGCATTTCGTGGTGTTTGTGAGAGTGGGTAATAAGAGCAGCCGCGGAAAAATTATGGAGAGCTTGAAAGCCATCGATCCTTATTTAGTCGGGGATCATTCAAGACGTACCGACAAGGGCTAGCAGATCTAAGGCGACTTTAGCCGGTTCATTCACCCATGCAGGAGCATCGCTTGGCACCTCTCTGGGGGAGAAAGCATCGGAATTAAGGTGGGTTTCAACTCACAAGTATAGAGCTAAGGGCCGACCAAAGACCTCTTCCTTTTCACAAGAATTTAGATAGAGAACACGAAGATAATAAATACTTTTCAATAAGAATGAAGACTTGAGGTCTATTTTACCATTTTTTTCATACCTCCCTTCCATCCTCTCTTCATCCCCCGTCTTGGCGTGTGGAGCGGCTTGTGGAGTCTTGAAGGGAAACAACCTGGGCAGGAGCTGGTCAAAAGTACTTAGACAGTGTCTCTGTCTGGCCCTATGTGCATGTACCTGTTAACTGGACCGACTGGGGTACAACTCCGTGTTTCAAAAGACATTTGTGCTACAGCTGAACTATTTATCTCCCCGATTGCGAAAAGGTTCGTTTTTCGTACTCGGCAGTATCCGATGCCAGGTCGTGCCGCGCTTCCCATGCCTAGAACGGGATGGGATCTTAGCACTATTGCGTGTAAATAGCTGGTGTTTCAGACAGCACTCCAACAATCGGACGACCCAAACCTGTTGCATTCTCAAGTAGATTCACCCATATTTTCATGCATGTTACGTTAACCAGGAGAATTGGGCGAAATATCTTCTGAAGCCGACCTTGAACCGAAGCTAGAGAATAGTTGTGTGTTGCTCGACTAAACTTCGGCGAAATATTGCCTTATTCTCTTGAAGCTGGCGTCTGGAGTTAACGCAAGCTGCTTACATGTGGATCATGTCGTACCGTGGCCACCAGTAGAGAGCGTCATCGTGCTCCAAAATTCGCTTTGGAAGCATGGAAACCCCTCTTTCGTCGTGTATAGAGTTATCAGTTTCTCATAATCTAGTCCGTTTTTGTTTGCGTCTTCATGATTCAAACCCCATCATGACGACCGCGCTCGGAGTTAATGGCGGACTTAGCATGCACGCCGACTAACACATCGCTACGTCACGCCATCCATTCTAGCTGTGAACAAATCGCGATCCGAGAGATATATAAACTCGGCGACATCATGACATGAACGAACTTCACTCTACTATCTCTCCTTCATATCACTTCTCTCACATCGGTCAAAATGGTCAAGACACTCCCCTTCGCTGACATTACCGTCAATTCCCCCGGCTTCGGAGCCATGGGTCTCAGCTTCGGTCTGGGAAGCAACTTGACTCTTGAACAGGCCGAGCCTGTTCTCCTCAAGGCCATTGAGCTGGGATGCACTTTCTGGGACACTGCTGTACGCCTAGACCTCAAACAGTTTCTCTACTATAATGGCTCATACCGAATGACAGGTCGTCTACCAAGCCGGTGTCAATGAGAAGCTCCTGGGAGATTTCGTCAGGAAGCACAATGTCCGGGACAAGGTCTTTAGTAAGCTATAAATGATCCTTTTTATCGCAATCCCTAACAAAAAACAGTCGCTTCCAAGTGCGGATTTGACGTCTTTGGCGACGGCGGCGTCACCAACTCTGCGTCCCACATCAAGACCTACATTGAGGGCACCATCGAGCGTCTTGGCTTTGCCCCCGACTTGTACTATCTTCACCGCATTGACCCCAGTAAGTAACTAGTCATTCGAATTTGCGGCCGAAACATGATGGCTAATACAATACAGACACTCCCCTCGAAGAGTCCATCACTGCTCTCGATGAGATTCGCAAGCAAGGAAAGACCAAGTACATTGGCCTGTCTGAGAGTTCTGCTGCAACTCTCCGAAAGGCCAACTCTAGTAAGTGCCAGTGCTCTTAGTTCCAGGCGGAATAGACTAACGTTTTCCCACAGTCGCCAAGATCGATGCCATTCAGGCCGAGTACTCTGCGTTTGAGACTCTGCACGAGACTGACGGCCTCATCGACACTGCGCGAGAACTTGGCATAGCCTATGTCGCCTATAGCCCCCTTGGCCACGGCTGGCTGGTTGATGACTTTCCCTATAAGACCCCTGATGATTTTGCACCTGACGATTTCCGTCGCAAGTGTGAGTTTCTCGTTATTCCAGTAATTAAAACAATGGCTAATACGCAGTTTAGCACCAAAATTCCAGGGCGACAACTTTTACCAGAACAAGGCCATCGTGGAGGAGATCAAGAAAATCGCCGTCCGAAAGGGCGTTACACTCACCCAGATTGCACTTGCGTGGGTTGCCGCTCAGGGATTCATCGCCATCCCAGGCACCACAAAGGCCACGCGTCTAGAACAGAACTGGGCTTCGAGGGATGTTGAACTAACTGATGAGGACAAGGCAGAGTTGAGACGCATCATTGATTCTACAAAGCCACATGGCAACAGATATGGTCCGGCCCATCAGGCCATGGTCGGCCATTAGGATAGGACTCTGAGGAAGAATGAATATCTGTGGTCAGTATGTAGTATTGTCAAGCATACTTAAAGTAGGCTTGAAAGTTGCCTGACTTAATCTATGGCACAATAAAGATGTAATCTCTGATCCATCTACAACTCGGTTCCCCGGCTTTAATGATGATTGTTCTTCTTTACACCTTTTGATAGGCTACTAGCGGCTCTAGATCAAGCAGGAACAGGAACCTCGGGTACTAAAGTTATGGTTAGACATGAACATTGGTTTCCCATGCTTAGTGAGAGACTTACAGGCATCAATTGTGCTTCCGTTTCTGATTTGGCTCATTTGAACACCCTGGAGTCTGTTAGTTGGCTCTTCCCGCAAAAAAGCTTGAATAGCATACCAGAGTGATGTATCCGAAAACGCCCTTCGTATAGTCCTTCCCATCAAGCGGCTCCGTGTCCAGGAGGGTCATAGCACCGGCTAAGAATGAATGTTGTCAGGCGCCGCACACATCAAACTCAGGGGATGATGACTTACTAGCTGATTCTTGGTTGTAGATGCCATCGTCTGCATTCTTCACTCGCTCAATCTCGGTGTGGCTGACGTATGGCTCCAAAGCCATGAGTTGTCTTGAAAGGAGCTCGTCGATGAAGATCTGACCCGTGCTGACGATTGCCCCATGAGCAAGAGTGCCATTAGATAGAATTGTCCAGTTGGTATGGATCTGGACGTGGATGTGGATAGCTCGTTGAACCTGGCGATGTTTGGTCAGAAATTACACCCTCGAGGGGTTGCATAGAACTCACGTAGAATCCAGGGACAATTGTCGTAAAGGAGGTCACTCCGTGCTTGTCCGTGGGCCACATTCCACGCAAAAAGGTTGACTCATCAGTCGAGAGCCACTAGACCTGTCAGAGAGCTGTTGTTGAGCAATAGAATATGGAGATCCTTACGGATAGGTCTGGAAGCCCCTGATGAAGATCAAGTGTCCCATTGCCAGTCTGCTCGGAGTAGAGATCGAGGAACTGAGTGTTGGGAGATAGGCCCGTGAAGGAGCTATAAGATCCGGTAGCGTTGCAATGCTTGAGTAGTTCCAACTGTTAGTTTTTGATCTGGTGTCAATGTTTCCTTTGCAAACCTACCCAGATATCAACCAAGACACTATCCAAGGGGTCGCATGTGTCAATGTCGATGACACCTATTTCCAAAGACAGAGGCACGCCAGGCTCATCCTCTCGGATATCCTGACGAAGAGTCTGGCTTCTAGGCAGGAAATAAGGACCACGGCTCGTCTCAGGTGTAAGGATGTTGGTCCAGTCCTTGATCTTGTTGTACTTGGGTGCCTTGGCGTTGATTTTGTAGACAGTATCTCCTGAGTCGGCATCAACGGAATCATCGCGGCGTCTAAGAGCCAGGCGATCTCGCTTCATCTTTGCCACGCGAGGGCCGCATCTCCGGCGGACTTCTTCATGAGCCCTGATTGATTCAGCATCGGGCTCCTTGTGAGGGTGACCTAAGGCAGTATGTGAGCCATGATTAAGAAAGTCCTGGAAGAAGGTTATCTTACTGAAAACAGCACCGAATAAGAGGAAGAAAACGAGGAAAGTGGCTCTGAACATCTCGATCCGAAGTTGTAACAAGCTATATCACTCTGTCCTTGAAGATTCTGAAATCACTCATCCTTCACTACCTGGCTTTTATACCTGCAACTTGCAACATTTCCATAAAACACCCTCAAGTGGGATATCCCGCCAGACAGAGATTATGTGACTAATTGTGATTCACCGCATGAGTTGAGCATCTTTCCGAGGTCATGCAAGATTCAAGTTGAGCATGTAGCCCCACGAACGTACATGACGATCAACAAAAACGGATCCGGCATTATGGAAATACGGATCAACACCACATGGAAAGAAAATTTTCAAGAAACAAGCTTAAAACAAGAGGCTCGGAGAATTAGGATATACGGAAATACGGTATATGAATGCGAGACATGCATGGCGGCACGGGCCTTGCGTACGGCAGATCGTGCCGCGAAGACGACTGAAAGATGATTTTTTGCAAAGAAGAAAGAATTTTCTTGGCCAGTGAGAGATGAAATGTTTGTAAGCGTTATGGCTGTCGGTTGAATGCTTAACCGCCTTGTGTACGTAAGAAGAGATGAGATGTGCTCTCTGCAGTCTGCGCGCGTGTTGACTCACTCTGTTTTTACTGTGGACTAACGCCAACGTCTCATGAAGCAATCCCAGGAAACATCCAGACAATATTCCGGCCCTGATTTGGCCTGTGCGAGTGTGGCGCACAATACTGGGACCTTCACTCTTGGGGGACGACTGGGCGACAAGCCAGAGTACGGTCAAACTACTCAAGACAGACTTCAACATGTGATCAAAGTAGAAAGACGGAGGAGCGCCTCGTTGCCAATACTGCGTCATTGCACTTAAAGTATCACTTGAAAAAATTCTCTACCCTCCCTGTTCTCTGCTGGGGGACAGACTGTGATTTGAACGTGAGCCACCTGGCCGGTCCTGTTGAACGGTGCCCGGATTTCTTTCCCTGGCCTCGTCATTCCATCCATATCTGCCTGTTGCTAAGGATTACATGGCAAGATATTGTGGTAAAAAGGAATCAAAGAGGCAATTAAAAATGTGGCTTTCATCTGCAAGAACTAACATAAAGTATTGGAATCCGGCTACCACTCCTCTCCTTCCTCGGACGCTTCGTTGAGACGAGCCTCAATCCATCGCAGATGTGGATGGTTGTCTTCAAGCTGCTCTTTGCGCCGAGTCTTTGCATCCTCGTACCTTTTCTTGGCTTCTCTATACTGCCCTTGATTCTGAAGTGCGTTTGCGAGGTTGCCAAGGGTCCGGCTCGCCCTCTCAACGCAGCATTGACGACGCTCTGAGAGAAATTGGCATCTACGACACCAATGTGTCAAATCTAGAATATTTCTTGGACGAGAATCTTGACGTCCTCAATAAACACGTTAACCTTACCAAGACCATTCAGAACACGATAACCAAGACCTTCGAGACCTTGGAGAGGGCGGAAAAACTTGTTCACGCGCACAAAAATCAGACTACCACCGCCCGATTTCGGAAAAAGTTTTTTGGCTCACGGGAATGGGAGGATTATGAAAAATTACAGCAAGTGATGGAAGAGAACAATAGCCAAGTGCAGAGGCATTTTCGACAGATGAAGGGGGCCATCAGCTCCCAACAACCTGCACCTCCCGATCTATATGAGCGCCTGATCGGCTGGACAATACCTTTTACTGAACCGTATGATGAGGGCCTATGCGAGTTTCCGACTTAGGCTCACGAGCCTAGTTCAAACGTGGCAAACGACTGGAGGAAAGGAGGGAGGGGGTTCACGTTCCACCACCAGGAACCATTACATCAAGAGGACGATCACTTGGCTACAGTGACAAGACGTGGGTTGAGATCAAATGAAAGCTTAAATTCTTGCCATGTATTCCGTGTCCTTCTTCTCTGCAACATGTGCACCTGCGGTAGTGCTAAGTAGTATCCCAAACAGAGACCCCAGGTCCGGCTGTTACGAATACCTCGGTTGACCTTTTCGCCATGAGAATAGCGCTTAGTCGTTGATGAGATCGACCGTGACAACCTCAGGAGCCAAAAGTATTATTGGTGAATCATACAGTTTTCCCACCATCCCGCCGCTATGTCTTTCTAGGCCTGGCAGAACGACAACTCCCCTTTCCTGTTGTGGGAATGTAAGCCTCCAGTCACACGGATCCGAAAAGAGGTCGTAACCGAACTTGACACAATCTCTAATGGTGTATTCGAGACGAGCCTGCTGGGTGCCATGGGAGCCATCATCGTCGGTGTGAGCGAAATGTGCTAAAAGTTCATGGAGCAGAGTGGCAAGTGTCTTGATTTGGGACTCCACGCTTGGTAGTAACGGCAAAGGGGTCCCAGCTTGGGGATTGTTATGCATGAGGAATGCGGTAAGCCGATTCCAGCCCACAAGTGCCGTTTCAACTGGATCGGACACTCAGAGTTAGCTGGAAAAGATGCGTGAGGGTGGATGGGTATGGTTACCAAGAGAGTCCTGACTCTCCCTGTGAGCCTCGGGCCGCGATTCGAAGAATTCCTTGAGAACCAGTGGCAGGAGAGAAAGAGAGCCAACAGAGTGAGTATCGAGGTTCGAGAATATCACAAGCGCCAATAAATGACGGATGGCGACGTGACGGGTGTTTGGATCGATGGACAATCTCACAACCGTACGGCAGGTGTCCTCACTCAACTGAAGCTGGCACAGGGACGCATAGAGAGTCTCTGGTCTCACCAGAACGGGGTCGAGGTGGTAGTTACCCTTGACGTGATGTTCGATCAGGAGGCCCTGAGAGTAGAGATCCTCCCCGATATCACTGTGGCTTCTGCCCGACAGCAGGCAACTGTATGGGAGCGCAGCGAGTCCAGTGACCTGCGGACCTGGCAATGGGTCAAGCGACACACTGGAGCTTGTCTCGGCGATTGGTGTAGGTGGTGCAGGATCAAGATGGCGTCGTTTCCGGCGGCGGAAGAAGACAACGGCTGCGACCAAAAGCAGTATCAGGCTGGTGACCGCGATTCCCGTTCCCGCCCCAATCCCGGCACTGATAGCTCTTGATATTCCTGTGCTGCTTCCTGTCGCTGTCACCGTTCTTGTTTCTGTTTCTGTTACGACTTTTGTCGTTAACGTTGTATCGGTGGCATCCGGAGACACCCCAGTCGAAGCCGCGCTCAAACTTGAGCTGGAGGGGGAAGCAGAGGCTCCCGAAAGACTCGAAGACTCATCTCTCTGATAGGACGACATGGCTCTGCGAAGAAGGGGAGTTGCTGGCAATTTGAAACTTGGCAAAGTAGTTGCTGTTAAAATCGTGATAAATGGCCTGGAAATGATGGATGCTGAATTCTGAAATGCTGGCTTCCTGAGACTCTTGGTAAGGTGGGAAAAGAGAAAAGGAGGTTCTTTGTTTGCAAGCGGCTGAGAGAGGCTGGGCATACACGTCGAACATTCATTTCTGTGACGGATAGACGCCCCCGCGGGACGTCCAATTAAATTGCGACCTCTGAGAAAAATGGCGGGTGTCTGCTTTGGCAGTCTGAAGCTGAAAGCCACACCGGCTGAATAAATTGATTAGTCGGAGAGACACATCTGGCGCTGTCATTCGTAGTGATCTTTCGTGCTATAGCTAATTAGCTGAAAGACCTCCCGGCGTCTCCACCCTAATGTATCAACTTATTGAGTTGGTACGGTAGTTGTATGATCTATCAATTGCAGCTCGGCTTCCACCTTGACCAACGTGCTGCATGTTTCTCCGTCCATCTTACCTTGCGCTCAACCCGGTTGACTTTTGTCGCTATATGCCACAGAGAACCCTTGGAACCTGCTGGCAGTCCCCCCTCTGGTTTTCGACTCCTGGTATCTCCTAGCTTCCAACCACATTCCCTACTCGCCGTTTCGCTCGATGCTGGCTGGGTATTGGTGAGTAGTCGCTATGAACAACCGTCAGCCGGAGCTTTGTGTCGGCATAGACTTCGGTACCACGTATACAGGTATGTGAATGCCTCGATCTGACCAAGAACGGAACTACCTCAATTGTCTGACATTCAAAGGTGTCTCTTGGAGCACCCCAAAGGAGAATAGCAATGATATTCACATCATCAAACAGTGGCCTGGAGAGGCTGGGGACGAAGATAAGGTCCCAACTGTGTTGGCCAAAGACGC